>NC_140595.1:569198635-569819260 GCF_964204655.1 Triturus cristatus
ATGTTCTATAATTGTACAAGTGGAGTTTATTTCGGACAATGATTGACCACAGGATGAAAGGTCTCAGGTTTCTTTTATTTAGTGCTATGAGGATATGGAGAAAATTCTCAGCAACGCAGAAAATGTATTTCAATGTGGAATATATTAAATGCACTCAATACCAAGCGCTGTCAGCATTATAAATACCGTCTACTACTGCTCTAAAAAAGCCATTTGGGGATGGTCCGGAATCGTGATGTTACCAATTCAACCTTGAGTGAGGGGTTTGGAAAATGTACATTCCTTTTGTAACTTTTCATGAAAATGGTGTAATGAGGAGTGAAATAATGTAGAACCCTTTCTTAGAAGGGGTACAAGGAGAAACAACTGGACGACTTAATCTAGTCTGGAAACAACAATCATCATACACAGGGAATTATAACTAAATACTCATTTAAAACAAACTACATGCCCATTCTCCAATGTAGCAAACAGTTTAGTGCAAATGTAATAAATGATTGAAACAAAATAAAGACAATCAGATACTTCAATAAGTTTAAAAAAATAAATGTTTTCAGTTACAATTAATATAACATTATATATATTTTGGTTAACAGTCTACCCACCCAATTCCTCAATAAATCTCACTCCAAATATGAAACAAATACATAATTGTAAAATTTTTAAATATGCAAACAAATAAATAACAAAGTCAGCCATTATGTCATGCATAATTAAAACATATTATTAAACATATAAATAGATACTTTGCAATTAGAAAAATAAATAATTAACATATTCATCAATTACTTTTAGTTAATATAAATGTTAAAAGACACTCCCACACTATCTTCAAGAAACCCAATACCCCCAAAAGGTTATACATTACCATATTTTTTCAATGTAACTAAAAACAAATCTCACAATAAGATAATGAAAAAAATACAATGCATTAAAATGATAAACAAAGATAATTTATAACTGATATTATTGTAAAACATACTTACATTCGACATTTGTTTCCACAATATATTTGTTCTCATGATAATTGGACCACAATATCAGTTGGCATTTTGGTACAATATTTAGGGTGAATTGCAGTTTATTCTAGGTGCTAAAAAGTTATGTTCATATTGTGACCATATCAACAATACAAAGAGTATTCATCAGTTTGAAATACAATGCAAAATGGGTCATTAGATGGTTGATTAGTGAACCTGGTGAACAAAGTGCATGCATAATTTCATCCACGCATTCATGAAATCTAAATGTATACATATTACATTAATTCTGTGCTTCAAGTACATCTCTGAAAAGATAAAACATTCAGAACACCTTGCACGGCAGAATATGTCAGATGGGCCATCATTTCTAGAAGACTATGTTGTTGTAGGGGTTTCTTATGAACATCGAATGTCACGGCTGGTTTCATCATGTGTCTGCAGTGGCACAGTTTGAATGACTAAGGGCCTGATTATGAGTTTGGTGGTATCGATATCGCTGTCGCAGGGGCGTCGGCGTCCCCGACCGACAGCTTGGCAGTCCGCCAGCCGTATTTTGATGTTGGTGGTCCCACCTCCCGGTTCCCACCACCAGGACTGCTCACCCATTTGCGACAGAGTAACAGGCTGCTGTGATTGATGGTAGAAGTTCAGACACCGTAACCTTCAAGCCGACTGTGGCAGGAAGACCTCCACATTCAATCCAGCGGGAACACAAGAAATAATGTAAAAACTCACCTTATCTCCCATTTCCACTCCTCTTCTCATCACGGAGCCAAGCTTCTCGGTCACCCCTTTACCTGCCATAGGCACAGGTAGGCCACTTCTACATTCCTACACTCTTCAAATGGCCATATGCCTGTGCTACTGGACATTTGTCACACCAGCTCTGTCTCCATATATCCAATGCATATGTGTATATTTTCTAACTATGCACATTAAAATACATACATATGCATTGACATTGTGGGCAAAACTATGGGCTACTGCATGCAACGGCCTCCGCCCATCACACCACCAGCACATTGGGAACATCCTAATACGGGAACATTGGGAACATCCTGATCCGGGTTCCGCCGGCTTGGCAGTGTTCTTGGACTGGCACCATGGCAGACCGGTGGTTAGACCGCTAAAAGTCATAATCAGGCCCGGCATTACTTCAAGAGCCTGACAAGTACCAGCTTCAATCAACTGCACAGTTGCACATTCTTGAAACATATCATATTTATTATGAACAAGAGTTTGCCCATGTAATATCTATTGTGATTTAAAAAACCGTTTACTGCACTGATTTTATAAGCTCTGTGCAAATACTGTAGAAAATGTCTGGCAAAGGGGTGCACAGAGACTAGGCAGTCAAAGTGTTCAAAGCCACGTTCTCACTCCCAGCAGACTTTTTCCCAATATTTTTCCCTAATGTTTGTGGGTAGGTAATGATTTCATGTTCCATGTTCCTTCTATTAAGGCAAGAAACCTCGGAATTATATTTGACAACAAATTAAAGTTTGCAAAACAAATCAATCATTTAACCTCCTCCTCTTTCTTTACACTGAAAATTGTGCGAAAAATCTTGCTGTTTATTTAATTAAACCTCAGGAAAATGGTAATAGGAGCTCTTGTCCTCTCGAAAATCGACTATGTTAATGCGCTATTCCTGGGAATTGACAAAGGCCAGACTGCCAAACTGCAGTCTTTGCAGAATAAGGCAGCACGAGTACTACTTGATATTCCCAAACACCATCCCACGTCCGCCAGTATAAGGCAGCTTCATTGGCTTCCAGTCCAACAGCGAGTAGAATTCAAAGCTCTCTGTCTTGTGAATAAGGCACTATATGGTGGGGGAGCCATGGACATTCAGAAACTATTCTCCTGGTACTCCCGGCGACGGAATCTTAGGTCAGCCAACAAGGGCTAGTACAGGTTCCTAAAATAACAAAAGCCAGATGGGGAAGCAAAAGCCTCTCCCACCGAGCAGCCAAATTATGGAACAAGCTACCTACTACCATTAGACTACAGTCTAACAGGTCTCTTTTTAGGAAATTGTTCAAGACCTGGCTTTTCCCTCAGCACTAAACCTTAGCGAGCCTGTGCAACGGCAACAAGTCACTGCTAGCGTCAAGACACCTCGGCAATCGAGTGCTTTATAAGTATGTCAGTCAGTCAGTCAGAGTTTAAATAAGCTTTAAGAGCTGTGACCAGGCTAGTATGTACTCCAGTGATTTGTATCGGCGCTACAGTACTCAAAATTCGTTAAAGTTTAACACAGTTTGACCAATAAAGGTTGACATGCTTTGAAGTTAACCAGTCTAGAAGCCGGGGGGCGTGGTTTGCCTGGCAACGGTATGGCCGCTCTTTGAATGTGCTCCGCGGGCTGGGGAAAATATCCTTAAATAATCCTGTATTGCGGTGGGGCTGCGGCGCTATCACCGGCGCCCTCGGCGCGCTCCCTAATTGCCCATCGCATTGCCGTTACTCCGAGCTCTGGGCGTGCTATGAGGAGCTGGAGGGCGGGAGGGGCCTGCTGAGCCAGAGGTGCCTGCCTGAGGAGGATGCGGAGGCCGGCGGACCTGAAACTCGAGCCCGTGGATGCAGTGGTGATGCGGGCCTGGGGAGTGGAGGCGCTGAGAAAGCCAGATTCGGCCGAGGTGGTCTGCAGGGGTTGAAAGAGTGGCGGACCCGTGCTGGCGGTGCATAAGGAGGTTTGGTGAGTCTGCACGCGCCCCACGCTTGGGACTGTCACAGAAGGCAACGAGGGTCCGGCCCTGTACCTGCGAGCAGGCCGGTGGGCGCCATTTTGACGAGGCACTGCCGCCGCGGGAAGCATAGCGGCTCACGGGGTCAGGTGTGCCCTTGTTCCCCACTGTTTGCGGTGGTCACGGGAGGAGAGTGGCGGAGCGCTGAGCTTGGTGGGCTGTTTTTCGAGGAACTGGCGTTGCCCCCCCCCCCCCAAAGTTCTCTTATTGCGAAACGGGGCGAGCTGTGGATCTGGTGGGGGAACCCTGCAGTTCAGTCGCTGCCGGCGCCAGTTTGCTTTGTTGGAAAGGCGGGCTCCCTTGGGGAAAACTGGCACCGTTTTCGTCTGTGCCGTGAGCGGTGCAATAAGACACTGTCTGCTGGGAGCCTCGCCGTGCACGATGGACAGCCCTATTGCCACAAACACTGCTGTGCTGCTATTTCCGGTCCTCAAGGAGTGACTATTGGTGAAGTGGGCTCTTACAACTAGGATACGCCATCTATAACTTAGGGGAGTCTATAATTTTTGAGCCCGGGCTTTACACCGTTATCTCCCTCCGGATCTGAACATTCTCTTTTAAAGTGTATTTCTACAGCAACGTCGCATGCTGGTGGCATACTGGAGAGGCGCCCTGCTGTGTCGGCCTCCCCCGGGTTGCGTTGTGTGCACCCAGGAGTGAGAAGCACTTCATGGACTTTGGCAGGCTGCGTGGTTACCTGATATGGACAGTCTTCTGATCTGTCCTGCCAGGGGCTGCGGAGTGCCGCTGGGTACGACCCGGAGCGGTACGGGCGGTGCTGCGGTGGGTTCCCGGGTTGGGACGAGCTAAGCTGCTGACCATTGATGGGAGATCTGCACTGTGCGAGTGGGAGGTGGAGCGGGCTGCAGACCCGCCTGTGCGCTGAAGATATTGGCAGTGGCCTGATTGCTGACAAGTCGCTGCAAGATGGGAAAGCCTGATGCCAAGCAACCGAGGCTGACCTTTGACAAGCGGACCACGCGCCAGGTTGAGTTGCCTTCGGATATGCACCCAGAGGAGCAGCCGGAGTTGCACGCCGAGGATGGTGGTGAAGATTTGCGTACTTTAATGCTGGAAATGAGATCTAGCCTGCGAAAGATTGACTCAAAGCTGGACACTCTGACTTCCCAGTTAGACTCGGTGAAAGCCCAGGTTTCCACGCACTAAACTCGCTTAGATGCCCTGGAAAATTGGCATACTGAATATCACGACAGCGAAAGAGCAACTGTTAAACATGGACAAACTCCTGGGTGTTATTCGCGCAAAGAACGACGACTGAGAAGCGAGGTCCCGCAGAAGCAACGTACGCATTATCGGAATTCCGGAGACCACCACAGTTTCCAGGATGGAGAGCTACGTGACAAACCTCCTGCATGCGTTGTTTGATCCTCAGCTGTCCCTGGTCTTCGTGGTAGAAAGGGCGCACAGATCCCTGGGGCAGCGACCGCCGGTAGGGGCGCCTCCTCGACCGATATTAGCCAAATTGCTGAATTACCAAGACCGGGACACCATTTTGCGATTGGCGAGATTTTATCCGGACTTTACGCCGGCCGTGCAGGCTGCAAGACGTGAATTCCTACAGGCCAAGCGCATTCTTCTGCAGGTGCAAATCCCGTATTCCTTGCTTTATCCCGCAAAACTGAACGTTTCTTATGAGGGTACTGTACACTATTTTACTGATGCAAAGTCCACACTCAAATTTGCCAAGCATGTTGGGGGGAGGAAGGGCAAGGACATCCATGGACCGTTGACGTCAGCGTCCGGTCACTTGAGTGATAATGACTGATAATGCGTAGATCCTGTTTAAGCCTCATAAGCACTCATTGTACTGCCATGTTTTGTGTTTTTCCGCCAATAGGCAATTGCAAGTTCATATGATGTTATTTTTAATTTACTGGTGGCGTGCTTCTGGATTGCCGGGGGTGGGGCTGCTAGTGCACCGCTATATTCCCGGCCACCCTGTTTATTCAGGGGAGATTGCTGATGCCACCATGCCCCCATGAGAGGTTTCCCTTGTAATGTTCAAAACTGGGTATGTCTTTTGTTTTTAGGGTGGGTTTTTCTGCAACCTGATTGGGGGGGTTGGAGTGGGTGAGGGGTGGGGATGGGGAGCTGTTTGGATTTTTAATGCCAGTATGTTTCTTGGATGTTAGCCACTGTATCACTTTGTTGCTTTTTTGGACTGCGCGGCGGCACATCGGCCTCTCACTGGGGAAAGGTGTCTGAGATGTTCCACGATAAATCACTGAAATTGTTGACATGGAACATTAGAGGGCTGAATGACTGTTGTAAGGCCAGACTGATCCATGCTTATTTGGCTAGGCATAGTGTTGATATTTGTCTGCTGCAGGAGACACATTTAAACTCTTCTCCGTCTCCTAAACTACGACATCGCAGGTGGGGGCACACGCACACGCACACGTCCATATATTCTAATTATGCCAGAGGGGTGGCTGTGCTGATTCGACAGGGGGTGGACTGCCGAGAGAGGGAGGAATATAGAAATCCGGAGGGTAGATTTGTTATCCTCTGTGGCCTGCTGGGAGGACTTCCCCTGGTAATCGCAGCAATATATTGCCCAAATTCTGATGCCCCTGATTTTTTCAGGATGTATGGTCTAGAATTAAGGCAACGGGGTATGACACTGTACTGTGGGGGGGTGATTTCAATGCCATTCTGGACGATGCTGCGGATAGGAGGGGCGCAGCTCGTGTCCTGCATCCAGCGGCCAGTACCGCGTTGTGGTCCATAATCCGAGATGGTGACCTGGTGGACATATGGCGCAGCAGGCACTCCTTCGCCAGGGAGGGTACATGTGTCTCTGATCATCACGGGGCATGGTCCCGCCTGGATTTTTGGTTGGTATCACGAGATGCTGCAGCCTGGACTGTTGACGTGGCGCGTTTGCCGCGAACGCTGTCGGACCATGGCCCGTGTTTGTTGCAATTGGCCCTCCCGGCGGCGCCCCCCCGGGCATTTACCTGGCAACTCCCGCCCCATGCCCTGATGGATGAGGCCTTCAAGGAGGAAATTCGGAGGGACATCCTAGATTATTACGCTAATAATGATGGGTCGGTGGATTCTGAGGCCTCACTCTGGGAGGCCTTTAAGGTGGTGATCAGGGGCCAATGCATCGCGAGGCAGGCGGGGGTCCTTAAGGCGATACGAGGCACGCTGGCTTCCCTGGAAGCCCGAATAAAGGAGATGGAGGGGGTGTATTATTCTGATAGTGACCCCCATGTGGCGCAGGAAATAAACGCTCTACTGTTGAACTATGCGGAGGAGGCACAGCGTGAAACAAAATTTCTCGGTAAATATGCTGAAGCGCGTAGATATGGGGAGGGGGTTAGGCTGGGCCGTACACTTGCTGGCATGATCAGACCATCTAAATCCACGACGTTTGTTCATGAGATCCGAAACTCAGAGGGAGACATGATTAGGGGACATGTGGGGGTGTCAAACGCATTTGCTGCATTCTATCATAAATTGTACCCGACCAGTCAGGGTTCATGTACAGAGGGATTGGATGCTTTCCTTGAAACCATAGCGTTGGTCTGGATAATGACTCCCAAAGGAAATACATGGACCTCCCTTTTACGGTAGAGGATGTGGTACAAGTTATTAAAAGCCTGCCTCTGGGTAAGGCACTTGGCCCGGATGGTCTAACTTCCTCCTTTTACAAAACCTATGCTACGGAGCTGGTGCCTCGCCTGTTGGAGATTTACGGTGAAGCACTGGAGAAGGGGGTGCTGCCGCAGTCCATGAGAGAGGCGACAATTATTACGCTTCTAAAGCCTGGGAAGTCGGCGGAGGAGATGGACTCCTACCGCCCACTTTCTATGATTAATGTGGATATAAAAATATTTGCAAAACTTTTAGCTAACAGGCTGCAACCGCTTTTGCCAATAATAGCCCTCCCAGACCAGTCGGGATTTATTCTGGAGAGGTCCACCTCCCATAATCTACGAACGATCTTCTCAGTTCTCCATTACCTACACCCAGATAAAAAAGCTGTGGTGGTGTTTTTGGACGCCACCAAGGCATTTGACACGCTTGAATGGCCCTATCTGTTCCGTATCCTAAGGTGGATGGGTTTCAGTCCGCTTCTTATTTAGAGCATCCAGCTGTTGTACACCTCCCCCTCGGCGCGCGTCCGGGTAAACGGGCTGCTATCTGACCCCTTTTTGATCATGTGTGGGACTCGCCAGGGGTGCCCATTATCCCCTCTCCTGTTTGCCATCGCGATGGAGCCCCTCGCAGCCCAAGTCCGGCAGCACCACACCATGAGGGGTATTGGTTTTAGCTCTCGAAGCCTGCTTATATCCCTATATGCTGATGATGTCACGCTCTATATAATAAATCCAGATGAGAATCTAGACCCAATTTTGAGAGAATTCATTCGATTTGGTGGGCTATCGGGCGTATGCATTAACTGGACTGAGTCTGTGATTTTCCCGTTGACTGCCGGTACCCCTCAGGTGGTATCGGATTTCCCCTTACGTTGGGAGGCGGGTGAGGTTAAATACTGGGGAGTCTGGGTGAGCCGTGACACACAGGAAGTGTGGCACCTGAATTATGGCCGCACAATGGTTTGGCTGGAGGACAAAGTGAAAATATGGGTGAAACTGCCGCTATCCTTGACGGGTAGAATTGCTCTCGCCAAAATGGTAATTTTGCCGAAATTTTTATATTTATTCGTTAATATACCAATCCCGGTCACCAAGCACTTCCTGAACACACTTAAGTCTCATCTTCTCATGCTGGCGTGGGCGGGCGGGCAGGTTAGGGCCTCGTGGGACCTTCTCACTCTCCTGTTGAGACAGGGTGGGCTAGGTGCCCCAGATATGCACCTTTATGCGCTTTGTGCGCAAGCCCAGTTTTTACATTATTGGGTGCACCCGACCCCATTCCAACCGCACGTAGCGGTTGAGGCGGAGGTAATGGCCCCAATCCCACTTAAGGTGGTGCTATACCAAAAACTCTGCCGTCCTTGCGGAGATATAGATTCGGCTGGAACCCTGTGTTGGGCGTGGAACGAATTGCATAGGAGGGCGAAACTCCCGTTGCTTTACGCTCCCTCGGTTCCTCTGCCGCAGAACCCAATGATGCCCTGTGTGCCTTAGTAGGACCCTTGCTGTGAAAATAAAGTTCCAGACTTTTTGGAGACTTGTACCCCGGAGATACATTTCGGCCCCTGCCGGCCGTGGCCGAGGGACGGGCGGTGCCATTTGTTGAACTCTTTCTATATCATGAAATTTGCACGACGTGTCGTTCTCTGGGGGAGGAGTTTCCGAAGGCACCACCGACTATGTCAGCACTAGATAACATATTGAAGTTTCCTTCATCGCGGAAACTGATTACTCGTCAATATTCGCACATGCAGGATACAGCCCCGATCATAACGCCACACTCTCTCAATAACTGGAATGTGGAGTTGGAGGTAGATAGAACAGAAGAGCAATGGAGATTTTGCGGTGGGCAATGTCAGAGCTCTCCCCGAACTACAAGTTACGCTTGATACACTTTAAATATTTGCATAGATATTATAGAACCCCGGTTGGTCTTCATCGGATGGGACTTCGAGCCGAAAGTGATTGCTGGCGATGTGGATTTGCGCCTGCTTCGTTTTTACATGTGGCATGGCATTGCCCCAAGATAGCTGTGTTTTGGGCGACAATTTTTGATGCAGTTAATGGCATGTTGGGGATCGCACTGACGCCATCTCCGATGCTGGGCTTTCTGGGTTATGTAAAGGACACGCCACCTAAGTTGCGTAAACTGCACGCCCTCCTCCTCTTATTTGTGAAACGCCAGGTTGCAGTGAATTGGGGTAGGCGGAGGGTGCCCTCCATCAAAGATTGGGTAAGGGATAGTACATATGGACACACACATTTAAGTACGTATTGGGAGTTGATGCCACCAGCTTCCAGACCCCGGAACATCTGGGACCCATTCTTGACATGGTCAGCTAGCACACACGGTGAGGCTGGTACATCGTAGATGGCAGCCTTGAAGCTGGCCTAGTAGATGCATTGTGTACTTGCCTTACATTCCTGTATACTGTATATTTTAGAGGTCGCTTAATTGGGTGGTCAAGGGGAGGTGTTCGTTTAGTTTTGGCCCTCTTAGGCAGAGGCGTAGCAGGTACATCTATGTTTTTCATGCCTATGTTATAATATGAGTACATCAAGACCCGAACAGTGTCTACATCATGTATGGGATATTTGGGGTGGCGGATGTAATGCTGCAAGATAATTTCCTTCTTTTTCTTACTGTGTATGCAGTGGACTCACCTACAAAATACTGTTGCATCTATGATATTCAGCTGGCCTGTTTGATGGGTTTGTATTGTTGTATTGAAATGTCAATAAAAATAAATTGAAAAAAACATTCTAGAAGCCACGTAGCTGAACTGTCTCTGTTCTTCATGGGTAGAAAACTGAACAGGAGACAAAGAATCTTATTTGGAGTTTGCTGAACGGGTTACACCGTCAAAATGTGACAGATATTCTGTCCACCATACTATAAGAGCCCTGCGCTATAATGCACTAGTAATATGGTGGATGGGACATGTGACACGTTGTGACAGAGTACACTGTCTGCCATATTCTAAATAAGGCCTAAACCTATTAACATCAGAATCACTAAGATGCACCACATAAATACCTTTAGGAGTCCTATTACAAAGAATTCTTGTATGAATCCATGAACAAATGAAAACTGCCTGTTTGTGTTGGAGACGTGAATGCTTATGTACTGACAATATAAACATTCTTATCATGCTTCATGCCTTATGAATATATTTTAAGCTATACGATTTTGTTGATATACTGCAAGATAGGTATTTGTAACTTTATAATGTTTGTAACTGTTTTTCAATTTTTGTGAGACACCTTGCAGAAAGAGATCGTCAACTGAGAGATGATTGAAGTGATTTGAAAACTAAAGAAGCGCCATATAGGCATGTAAGCCTGTGTTTGGTGCAACTCCATTATGAGTTGGTTGAAACTCAGGTGGTAGGCTTATTAAAACACCTGGTAAACACCATTATACCATTACCCTGAGGTGAGGCATTTACCTGGTTCAAAGCGTGGAAACATGCTATGGTTCTTCCTCTGTTAAAGAACCCCCACCTGGATTTGGACAATTGATCCAATTTCAGACCGATTTCCTTACTACCTATCTTCTCCAGGATACTGGAAAAACATAAAAACTCCCAGCTCACCTCATTTGTGGAGACCCAGGATACCCTCCATCCCTCCCAATGAGGCTTTAGGTCTGAGCACAGTACTAAATCTGCCATACTAGGAGTCATGTTACACCTTAGGTGATTCCTAGACATGGGCGGCACAGTGGCGCTGATTTTACTAGATCTAAGTTTGGCCTTCAATACTGTGTCCATGACATTCTTATTGAAAGACTGAACCCAACTGGGCCTCCATGGCACTGCCCTTGCTTGGCTCTCCTTTTCCCTAACACACCACATATTTCAAGTCTTTTTTACAAATGTAACATCTGGACTACACTTTCTTACATCAGGAGTGCCACAGGGATCAATCAATCAATCAATCAATCACGACATTTGTATAGCACGCTACTCACCCGGAAGGGTCTCAAGGTGCTGGGGAGGAGGGGTACGTTACTGCTCGAACAGCCAGGTCTTGAGCTGCTTCCTGAAGGAGAAATGGTCTTGGGTTAGCCGAAGGTGGATGGGGAGGGAGTTCCAAGTCTTGGCTGCCAGGTAGGAGAAGGATCTTCCTCCGGCGGTGGCTCTGCGGATGCGTGGTACGGTGGCGAGGGCATGGTTGGTCGATCGTAGCTGGCGGGTGGGCGTGTAGAAGGTCATGCGGTCGTTGAGGTACTTGGGGCCCAGGTCGTGGAGAGCCTTGTGTGCATGGGTGAGGAGTCTGAACGTGATTCTCTTGCTGACAGGGAGCCAGTGCAGGTCTCTCAGGTGTCCGGTGATGTGGCTTTGTCGGGCGATGTCCAGGATGAGTCGTGCGGAGGTGTTCTGGATGCGTTGGAGTCTTTTTTTAAGTTTGGCTGTGGTTCCGGCGTAGAGGGTGTTCCCGTAGTCCAGTCGGCTGGTGACGAGTGCCTGGGTGACGGTCTTCCTGGTTTCTGTGGGGATCCATCTGAAGATCTTGCGGAGCATGCGCAGGGTGTTGAAGCATGATGAGGAGACGGCGTTGACTGGTCTGGTCATCGAGAGGGAGGAGTCCAGGATGAAGCCCAGGTTGCGCGCGTGGTCCGTTGGTTTGGGAGTGGTGCTCAGGGCAGGGGGCCACCAGGAATCGTCCCAGGCGGAGGGGGATGGTCCCAGGATGAGCACTTCCGTCTTGTCTGAGTTCAGTTTCAGGTGGCTGTTCTTCATCCACTCGGCGACGTCTTTCATCCCTTCGTGTAGGCAGGCTCTGGCGGTGGCGGGGTCGTTGGTGAGGGAGAGGATCAGTTGGGTGTTGTCGGCGTAGGAGATGATGTTGAGGTTGTGTTGGCGTGCGATGGCTGCGAGGGGGCTCATGTAGACGTTGAAGAGGGTTGGGCTGAGTGATGATCCTTGTGGTACACCACAGATGACTTCGGTGGCCTCGGATCTGAACGGGGGGAGGCGGACTCTATGGGTTCTTCCGGCGAGGAACGAGATGATCCACTCCAGTGCCTTCTCTTGGATTCCGATGTTGCTGAGGCGCTGCACTAGGGTGCGGTGGCAGACAGTGTCGAACGCAGCAGAGAGGTCCAGGAGGATGAGGGCCGCTGTTTCCCCGTTGTCGATCAGGGATCTGATGTCGTCGGTGGCTGTGATCAGGGAGGTCTCGGTGCTGTGGTTGGCCCGAAACCCAGACTGCGAGGGGTCGAGGGATCCGTTCGTCTCAAGGAAGGCGGCAAGCTGTCTGTTGACGGTCTTCTCGATGACTTTGGCAGGAAAAGGAAGGAGCGAGATGGGACGGTAGTTCTGGAGGTCAGTGGGGTCTGCCGTTGGTTTCTTCAGGAGGGCGCTAAGCTCGGCGTGCTTCAGCTCTCCTGGAAGGTGGCGGTGTGGAAGGAGGTGTTGATGATGTCCCGGAGATGGGGTGCGATGATGGCGTCGGCCTTGTTGAAGATGTGGTGGGGGCAGGGGTCGGTGGGGGATCCGGAGTGGATGGTGTTCATCGTGCGGGTGCTGTCTTCGGTGCTGATCAGGGTCCAGTTGCAGAGGGTGGTGGTGGCGGGTGTTGGTTCGGTGGAAGGGTGCGTGGTCTGTGCGTCGAAGCTGTTGTGTATGTCGGCGATCTTGCGGTGGAAGAACGAGGCGAGTGAGTTGCAGAGGTCTTGCGAGGGAGTGATGTCGTTGTTTCCCGCGCTGGGGTTGGAGAACTCTTTGATGATGCTGAAGAGTTCCTTGCTGTCGTGGGCGTTGTTGTCCAGTCGTTCTTTGAGTGCTGTCTTCTTGGTGGCGTGGATCAGCTGATGGTGTTTGCGGGTGGCGTGCTTGAGGGCGGTCCTGTTGTCTGTGGTCTGGTCGAGCCGCCAGGATTTCTCGAGAGTGCGGCAGTTCTTCTTGGAGTCCTTGAGTTCGTCGGTGAACCAGGGGGTTTTCTTGCTGCCGGGTCTGCTGGGAGGGTTCTTTAGTGGTGCGAGGTCATCGGCGCAGGCGGTCAGCCACTTGGTGAGGTTGCTGGCTGCTTCGTTGGGGTCCGTTGCGCTGGTGGGAGGGTTCTGGCTGAGGGAGGCGGTGAGCTGCTCCGCGGTGATCTTGCTCCAGCTCCGGCGAGGAACCTGTTGCGGGTGGTGGTGGGTCGTGGTTCTTCTGAAGCTCAAGTGGACGCAGCTGTGGTCAGTCCAGTGGAGTCCGGTGGAGTGGCTGAAGGAGATATGCTTGCTGGATGAGAAGACGGGGTCAAGCGTGTGGCCGGCGTAGTGGGTGGGGGTGTTCACCAGTTGCTTGAGTCCGAGGTTGGCGAGGTTGTCCAGCAGGGTGGTGGTGTTTCTGTCATTGTTGTTCTCCAGGTGGAAGTTGAGGTCCCATAGGAGGATGTAGTCAACGGAGGGAAGGGCGTGCGGGCTGATGAAGTCTGCGATGTCTTCGCTGAATTGTGTGCGTGGTCCCGTGGGTCTGTAGATGAGGGTGCCTCTGAGGGTGGTCTTGGGGTCGGTGTGTATCTGGAAGTGGAGGTGTTCAGCGGCGGTGATGGTTTCGTCGGAGTTGGTCGAGATGCGGATGGTGTTCTTGTGTACGATGGCGATGCCTCCTCCCGTCTGGTTGACGCGGTCCCTCCGGGTAATCTTGTATCCGTCCGGGATGGCTATGGCGATGTCGGGCGCTGAGGAGGCGTTCATCCAGGTTTCAGTGAGGAAGGCGACGTCTGGTGCTGTTGCGTCGAGCAGGTTCCAGAGTTCGACGGCGTGCCTGTGGACGGAGCGGGTGTTGAGCAGGACGCACTTGAGGTGGTTGTTGCTGGTGTCTGGCTTGGCGGGAGCGGTGCAGGTCCAGAGGCAGGTGAATTTGCAGTCTTGGCAGGTGAAGGGTCCGTGGGTGCGTCTCGGGGTGGCTCGGTAGCAGGCGGGGTTCCGGCTGGCGTTGAGTGCGTTGAGGGTGGTGGGGTCGTATGTCCGTCGTGTTGGCTGGCATTCTCGGGGGCCAGGGGTCCTGGCGCTGGGCATGGTCCACCCTAAGTCCCATGCTCTCCCATGCCCACCCCCTTGCGGACATGGTGGAAAGATGTGGACTGTCTCTGTTTTCATACGCAGACCACACCCGGATCATTTTCTCCCTGTCATCTCAGCTGGAACTTAATTCAAAGGATCTCAACTCCTGCCTTGTCCTTGTTTACACCTGGATGAACACAAACTCTCTGAAATTAAATGGTGACAAGACCAAGGTGATGGTCTAGGGTAAGAATCCTCATCTTTGGGAGCCTCAACACTGGCCCGCTATGTTAGGTACGCCACCTATTTCCACTAACAAAGTGAAAAACCTGGGCTTCTGGCTAGACTCCCCCCTTCCTATGAAACCTCAGGCAGCCAAAATAACCTCTACATGCTTTGCTACCATGAAATAGCTTAAGAAGATCCTGTGGATACTTTCTTTTTCTGTTAAAAAAACAGTCATTCAAGCCATGATACTGTCAAGACTTGAGTATGGTAACTTCCTGTATGTGGGGGCAGACAAGACGGTGATAAGATGTCTTCAGGTAGTTCTGAACTCTGCTGCAAGGCTCATGTTCCACCTCCACAAACATTCCTCCACATCCGGCTTTCTTTGCCAACTCCACTGGCTATCAGTTGAGAAATAAATACTTTTTAAAGCACTTTGCTTTATGTACAAAATTCGCTCATGTTCAGGACATTGATATTTACAAAACTTAATGACTCCTTATCAAGTTGCTGTCTTTTCTTTTCAGTCCCTAGAGATAAACCCACCCGAATGGGCAACCCCTTCTTCTCTTTCCTTGGCCTCAGGCTATGAAACTCTCTCCCCGAGTCCCTAAGAGGCTCTTCTTCTCTATCCATCTTCCACAAAGACCTTAAACCTGCCTCTTTTAGCTTCTTAATTGTGCTATCTGTTCTCGAAGTGCAAGGAATTATAATAAGTACCTCTTAATATGGCTTACTGTGCCAGGAATTAGATATAACAGTCCGATGGAATATTTATTGCACCAAAATCTGCATGTGTTGATTCTTTTTTGTGTATTCCCCATAATGTATTTTGCCAGACATTTTACTCCTGTGTGTTGCACAGCGATAAAAATGTACATCCGGGCTTCTAATTAAGCCCGATGTAGAATAGGCTCCAATTAAACATCTAACATGCAGCCTACATAAAAGCCAAATATATTACTGTCAATATAAACAATAATATCACAATCACTTTTAAGAACGTAAAGGATCCCATCAACGATTGCGCTTCAGAAAATTTGAAAAGGCATGAGAAAATTATTGCTGAACTATGGCTAACACTGTCACGGCAAGACTTCAATTGGAAATCTGTTTTATAAATGGATGCAACCAGATGACAATAAGACATTGCCTCATATGCATCAGAAATGTTAACACCCACGAAGGACTTTAGATGACAGCATCCGATGTCCCGCATTTTAGCCAAGCCTTTACATTTTGACAATACCCCATCTATTAAAAAGAGTTTCGAAAATATTTCTAGTATTTTCACTAAAAACACTATCTTTATACATCTCTTCATGCTCATTACATTGTGGGATTGGATCAAAGGGTAAATGTGGGTTTACTCCGAACCACCTGAATGATAGAGTCAACTGCCTATGTTACTTTCCTCCACATTACTTCCCACTCCATAATTTCCTGTTTTCCTACCATGCCACTTATGTCTGTGGGCAGTAGATTGTAACCATGGAATCACTGACATAATATTAATCCATATACAATTTCAAAACATGTAAATATCCAAAAATAGGTAGTGTAAACAAAAATATTGACTTCCTATACTTAACTAATAAAACCTCAAATTGTAGTACACAAATATCGTTGTTAAAAATATAGATTTTTACTTATATCGAAAACACAACTCTTGGGAAAGAAAAACATTGTCACATTGAAATAAACATACAATATGTCAAATATATTGATTCACAAAATATTGACTACAAAAACATTGACAAAATAATTACAATATCATTAACCCCTTCGCCGCGGCGGGAATTCCGCCGCGGCGCGGGGGGGTGCGGGGGGGCAGCGCGGTGGCGCTGTGCTCATGACGGAGCCGCTCCGTCATGAGCCACGGTTGAGCTGTGCTCATGACGGAACGGTTCCGTCATGACTCCGCCCATTTGCGTTGTCCCCCCGCACAGGCGGGGAAACAGCGCCGCGTAGGCGGAGCGGCCGCCAACGGCCGTGACATGACGGAACCGTTCCGTCATGAGCACACGGCAACCGTGGCTCATGACGGAGCGGCTCCGTCATGAGCGGGGAAGGGGTTAATAAATGCTTAACCACTTTTTAGGTAACAAATATTTAAAATACACATAAAATATTCTATACACAAGTAAAAGTTAAAAATAAACATATAACATCACCAAAATATTTACAATTTGCCCCCAAAATGATATAACTCAATTCATAACAGTATACACCAAAACAATTTTGCGATTAACTACAAACATTTTTAAATCAAGTTTAAAAAAAAAATAATTGTATAAATAATATTATATTGAAAACTATCATACTATTTATAGCAACAAATATAAATAAAACCTCAATTAGCGTTTACCATAGGAGGACATACCTGAAAATAAAATGTGAACTAATACTAAACTAACCAATAAAATCAAACTATAAAAAACCTTAATAAAAAAATCAGACAAACAAATCAAAAATTTAAAAGGCACACTAATGTTACCAATTATATACTTCTAAAACAACAAACACTCCAAGACAAGGAAACTCTGCCAGATTCACGAACTAGACCTTTAAAGAAAAAATATGCATATCTCGACAACTATCTAGCCAAGTAAGTAACAATTTCATTCAAACTAAAACTAACTATAAAATAAACTTCTAAATATAAGTTAGTAAATAATTAACAAAACCCTCTCAGACTTGTATCTCTTTACATATAATTCCAAACAGAAAACATTATGACACTCAAACCAGCAAAAGGATATAATAAAGTAAGTATACAAACTGTATTAAGAAATTAGAAACTTCCCCATAATAGAGAGTAAAAATAAACCTAATGACCACAACCTCTACAAACTACCAATAAATAAACATTTCAAATGAAACTAACTTTTTTTCTCTACCAACAGAAAAGCTCCACATTACAACACCCAATAGAAAAGCTGCAAAACAGTGTAAAACATCTAAAAACAACATACATGTACGTATAAAAAATAGTAGTAGCTTAATTTTATATGCAAATAACAAAAGAATTACCTTAAAATATATATATTTATTTATACTGTTAAATTACTTAGATACAATGACACAACAAGCATATTATATTATGTTCCAGAAAGGAAAGCATTACTAAGTCACATGAGTTACACACGACCAACCAAGAAAATGCACCAACAAAAGATATTATTTGGAAATGGTCCAAATATCATTCTAATACATTCTATGGAGGGCCCCTACAAGAGATGATGTTGGATTTCATGCAAGAGAACAACACCACCCCCCAAAATATGTCACAAATGGAAGTAAGGGAAGACTGACAGGATATATGAGAGGCAAGCACAAGCTCCTAGGAACCCACAAATAAAATCCTAAAAGGTATATAGCCTAAAGTCCCCAAGCACATCACAGGGCAACTGTCACCTCTACCCACTTTAAAACGTTTAATTGCAAGAACTAAAAAAGCTGACAGTGACACTCCTCCTGCCTTAGAAGATACCAAGACATAGAAATACCTAAACATTCCAAAGATTCATAATGAATAACCTTTACATTTTCTTTATGACATTCTAAACAATGGGAAACAAACCCTAATATTTTATACAGAAAATAACCTCCTAAAACTAAACCATTGTCAAACCTGGATAATGGATGGGACTTTAAGAATTTATCCCAAACCATTCTCTCAGAAATAATTCATACATGGTGAATATCAAAACACAAATATCTCTTTTGTAAATGTCCTAAAACGCACCTAACAAAACAACACTTACTAATAAATCTTAAAACACATAAAACATAATATAAATAATTACTACCCACCAAAAAATAATCATAAACTTTGAACAAGCCATGATTCAGACAAGTTTTTTAATTTACCCCACACAGCCATACAGGGCTATTACCATCATTTCAATCAAATCATATGGAAATACCTCCAACAATCTGCACTTAGGGCCTGATTACAATGCCGGTCAGAGTGGCTTTCCCGGTCCTGTTGGAGGCACTCTGACTGCAGTGGTCTCTTAGGAAGAGTTCGGCCTGACTGCCGGATTACGATGCTTGCCTCCTTTACTCTGACCAACCGCTGAAAGACCGGCTACTTCGACAGTCTTTCTCCAACCACCGAGACGGTGGTCGGACAAAAATAGCATCCATAGGGCAGTACAGGGATCTCCGACCGTCGTCCAGATCAGGATGTGTGTTTCCGACAACCCGACCATGTTGGTCTGACTGCATGCCTCGTGTCATCGTAAACGATGGATTTGGGGTGCATACTCACCTAAATCGGCTTCTCCTCAACAGTCTGTGGCGTAGTTCCCTTTCTCCAGGTCCCCATACACCACGAAGACTACGACCCTGTGTGCGCCAGAATACCGGTAAATCCGACGGTAGCATGTACCCCATTGACTAGACTCTGTGCACAAATTGACACTCTCCAGCAATGGGGTTCATGATGCACAAGGCATATTCCCACATATGTAATGCATGTGTGTGTGCATATCACATGTTTCCTGTTTTTTTGCATGCACTTCAGCGACATATTCAAGGGTATGTGCACCACCGTAGATGAGACCACCTGGTAGAAGCAGTTGCATCGTAATATGGCGGGGGCAACTTTCCTGGCCTATATGATCAGAATCGGATCATGGTCAAGGCAGTCGGACAGTCAATCCAACACGCACCTTAATGAGGCCCTAAATGTAGAATAGCACTAGCCTATGTCCCTGTCACAGCATTAGCTCACCACAACAGATTAGTAAAAGAAACCCTTTTCTACCAACAAAACAAAGTAAAACTAAGCCCCTAATGGATTTTTTTCAAAGACACTTGGGTTGGCAGATTGCATTGCTCAGGACAGAGATGCCAACCAAAATTACAAATACCACGATGGAATGTCTATGGCAGTATCTTGTCACAGGAAGTTAAAACAAACACAGCAGTGGAAGGATGGCACAATGCCTTCCAATCCACACTATACAGAACCAAAACACACTGTATTAAATTATAGAAGCACTAAAAAAGAGCAAATCTGCCAACAGCTATAAATAGAGCAATCTGTTAGCCAAATGACACTTAAACTTAGCAAACAATCCCAAAATAAGCATGACATGCTACAATTTAAAGTCAAACTCTTCATAAACAGCAAAGGAGTAGAATACTTAGAAGTAATAGCCAAAAGCATATTATAAAATAAATAATCTTTGAAAGTCCCAAAAATCTGCCACAGAATCTAAATTCTGTGTCCACATAGTTAAACAAATAATAATTCACCAAATATAGGAAATATATTTTCCAAAGCCCCCAAAAAGTGCAAATATTAAACAAATCAAATAGACATCCCATAAATTGATCCAAAGTATGTAGGAGCCATTAAAAACCTGAAAAGGTGTGAAAAAAATAAAACGCTCCATGATGCCCCAAAAAAAGGAAATCAAAACTTAAAACATTGGAATAATATAAATCAAAACTGATTTCCTTAAAAAAAATGATGGCCATAGGACACATTCGTTGGAAAAAAACCTGTAAAGTAAGCAAGAAAACCCACCACCAACACACATAACATTCCCAAAAATGCATGTACATTGCACTGAGTCATCATTAAATACGTAACATAATATTACATAGCATAGCATAGCATAGCGAAACATTCATAAAACAGCATACAAAACCCCCAAATTACACATTACTAAAAAAGCACTACCATTAATACTCGAAAAGTACAAAACAAACACAAATAACAGTACAAGTAACATCTAAACCTCCCCCCAAGATGCCTTTTACCCTTAAAAACCTTGAAAAAAACCTTTGGAAAAAAACATACCTGTTCTGAAAAACAGCAGCTCTGAGCTTGATCCTGGAAAGTGGACTAAAAATTATACCAAAAAAAAGACTATCTCCCCAGTAGAAATGAATGGGAAATAATGCTAAAATGCAGAAAAAAAGCATTTTATAATATTTATAAATATTATACCGATAAAACATGTCAAATATTGTCATAACAAAATGTAACAAAAACGCATTAATTAGATAATAATATATAATATAAACAATGACTTAGTGTAAACTAAACACATGTTAAAATGATGTTGAAGTATATATTTATACTTGTAATATGTTTTGCTGGACTGCGGCAGTGTCGCCAAGCATATTACTGACTCCTGACCGAAACAGCAGTTCCCTGGCAGCTGTGGTGGGGCTGTGGCAGTCCCACTACCCATATCGTAATAGGACAGTCGAAAACCGCCACTGTCGCGCCCCTGCGAGTCTGGCAGCCCGTGGTCCGGCAGACTCATAATCGGGCCCAAAGGTATAGCATATACTATTCCCACTCCAAACTATACTAATTAAAGGAAGGTGTTGGACACTGAAAGGGTGATATTTACTAATCGCACTCCAACCTAAACCAAACACAGGAAGGTGTTGGACTCTAACCGGTTGACATTTACTATTTTTAATCCAATCTACACCAATTTCAGGAAGGTTTTGGAGACTAAAGGTGTGACATTTAGTATTCATACTCCAATTTCTGCCAATTGGAGGAAGCTACTGTACACTAAAGATGTGACAATTACTGTTCCCACTCCAATTTTTACCAATTTTAGGAAGGTGTTTGACAGTAAAGAAGTGCAATTTACTTTTTCCACTACAATCCAAAACATTTAGTAGAATATGCTACAAATCTAAAATTTAATTTACAAATCAACATTTTAAATATATAAAATAAACCAAAATTCCCTTATAAAAAAACCAAGCAAATAAACAAACCTATATATTCATATTCAAACAGTACATTATAAAAGATTTTATCGACACTATTACTAAATTATATCTTTTTTTAACTGTTTACTTCCATTATCTTTTTTTAACTATTTACTTCCATTACTACACTTAGAAACATAAAATAAAAAAAATAAAAAAATCCTAATCCAAAATTAACAATCAGATAACAATAACCTCAACAATAACATAACATTTTTATATATGCAAATAACAAGTTATAAAATAACATTATAGATTTCAACATTAAACTAAAAAATTAATTGTAGTAATTTTTTATTCAAAAGTGTATATATTTAATTAACAATTTTGCATACATTTTTCATTATATAAAATGTATGTTTTATCTATATTTTGTTTTATTTACATTTTTCCTTTAATATTTACAATAAAGGAACAGTTATTTAATTTTATTGTAATTGATATATATATATATAAATTAATTCATCATTAATACTTACAAAGCATATTGTTACAAAATAAACTTATACATTTGACAACCCTAATTTGCATATCATTAAAAAATTACATTAAATTTACTTTAAAATATAAATTTTTGCAAAATCCCTCCACTCTTCTCCTCTAAAAACTCAATAGCTCTCTGCTAAAAAATATAAATCCAGTATTTCTATACATTAAAACAATTAGAAACATACATTTCAACAACTTTTCATTGCTAAATTATCTTAATTAAAAACAGATTTGCTCAAATGTATAAACATACGATAATACACACTAAGACAAATTACATTTATAATAATATGAAGTTTATGACATAATATTTTCGATATCAGTATTTTGTTCATGATATTATAAAACAACAGTTAAAATTATATTTTTATCTCTGATATTCCTGTTGATTTTATTTTTTGCATCCCAATATTCTTGACACTATATTTTTGTATCACATTTTTATTTTCCAAATTATGTCCAGACACCAACCCATGCGGGTGGCTATGACTGTATTTGTGTAATTTAGCTAGACTGAGAGTTCTGGTAACAGACACACTCTATTTCAATATAAACATTGCCAAACTGTCCATGTGGAATAGAGGGTAGTTAAGCCTTCATACTCAAGCACTGATTTGCTTTCTTTCAGAAACAGCCAAGACATGCAAAACCTACTGTTGTCTTTTTTAGTGGCATGGGTGTACTGGAACAGCACTGTGGTTCGACTACTGTGATTTCATTTAATATAGTCTACCAGATAACCTACTAATTTATGAACCATATTAAGATAGTAAGAGGCCCTTCTTCAAACTTTAAATGTATCTTCTGTAAGGAAAGATCCGGGATCTGGAGCCATCTAATGGCATTAGCCATGTTAGCTGCCCCATCATTATTGAGAAATGCAGCTTCCCCTAAAAATGTACAAATAAATATGTTGCAGCAGCAGAACAGAACGCTCTGAAAGTGTTGGACTTTGAGAATAATATACCTTTTGCCACTCCTGCTTATGGGTATATGGTTTGTAGAACATAGTTTCTCTCAATCATTTCCAAAATATGTCTGAGCGATCAAAGTAGAACATATCTCAGAGGAGAGGAGTGTACTTCACTTTCAGTCCTTTAGTATTTTTAGCATTCAGTATTTTAGCATATGAGCACTTTATTTTACATTTTTTAAAACAGTCCACATTTTATTCCATTAATTAGTTCTCCATGCATGCCTTGTTTGTATGACTCTCTTTGCAATGGGTTATACTATCTGCGTTTCTACACATGTTACTGGGCATCATCCACATGAAGTGAGGCTAGACTTTAGATATTTTACAGATATTGGCTCATATGCCAGGTAAGCAGAGATTTTTGGCCATGTTAAAAAGGATTTTTTCTAGTGATATCAGCAACTGATGTCAGCGATACACTTGCAATACCTCTATCAAAATGTATTTTAAAATGTGTCCTCAAAATGGGCGTTTAAACTTGTAAATTCATTCTACCTTACAGTGTTGAATTTTTTTTTTTAATCTTTAAGTGCTTTCCAAATCTCAAAGGTTTTTTTAAAATAAAAGAACAACTTCTGCGATATCATGAGCTGCTCAGGGCAGCATGTAGGCAAGTGTTATGGGCAGCTGTCCCCCATTCCCTGTTCTAAGCCTCCTTCTCTCACCAGCAAAGTCCTGAGCTCCCAGCTCTTTCCCCTGAAGACTGATTTATCACCTGGCCCTGCCTTGAGCAGCACCCCACTCCTAGCCCTTCTCCTAGTACTTGCTGTAATACTGGGAGAACTGACAATATTTTGGCTTGCTTCTTGTGTTTCTGCCAGCTTGTGATGACTGACACCTCCACTATCCTTCCTTGCCTCACCAGAGCAGTTTGTCTCAAGTGCCTAGATGGCTTACTCCCCTATTATTGGTTGGTCTGTGTCCTGTAATGCATGGTAGGATCCTCAAGAAGTAAGAGGGGACACATACATTTGTAACAAATCTTGGCCTAACAGTAAACAGTCTCTTTACTAATATGAACGACATGAACCACAATACATTGTAAGGGTCGACACTAAATCCCAAAAATAATATATGTTCTTATATAAAATGATATGAGTTGGGGTTGAATTGCTAATGCGTATGATATCTATGCATATATAGTTGAAATAATGTTTTACATACATACAGCACACACAAATTGGAACTTACCTTCTGCACAATGGTATTGTCCATTCGTTCAATAGGCTTCATTTGGTATATACCATTAAAGCAAGTACAAGTTTAAAATGCAATTTAAAAAAAAAATGCATCCATATACATAAAACAGTCCAGTTAGTTATCAAGCACAATGCCTTTCCTTACATCAATTGTTTTTATAATATAAGATGCAACATAAAAATATCCCAGGATCATTAGGGTAACAAGTAATTTCATAGCAGCATGAGTTGTTCTCGCATTATGTTTTATAAAAAGTGGTTTCAAATAAAAATACCTAAAATACAGATAAAAGTTACAAAAGAGCATAAAGTGCATACTGCTTTGTTTAGATTGCCCATCACAGGGGCATGGAGTAGAAGGGCACGTTTTCATTGTGGATAAAGCAACTGGGTGGTGTGCTATTTCTAGTCTCAGACAGATCAGGACGAAGCGATGTGAGGGTCTGATCACTACGGGCAGGTAATCGTGAAATCCCACTCTCTGCTCAATCATTTGATAAAATACAAGGATAGGTTGATTCCCTACCACTCTCATACAGGTCTTTTTTATATGGGCCAGAAGAGTATCCTTTATCTACTGTTTAGGGAAAGTTATCACGGATCCTGGATTTACATGAATCTGAAGTTTAAATTATTTACTAAATAAATCATTAATATATTTAGGCCAAAGGATAAGTGAGCTTTTATCCAGTAGTAAGCAATCTTTAATAATGGCTTGAGTGAATTTAGTCTTGTCTTTAGCCCAGATAGATCTCCATAACAGTAAAGGCCTTATAGCAATCTGATGAGCTAAGTAATTTATTCCTACTTCTTGGTGTATTATTTCAGTAGACGCTGATTGTGGTAGACTTAAGAGGTATGTTAAGAAATAATTTCCTTCATGTTGTAAAATCTGGCTACGATTATAGCCCCTCACCCATGCACCATACAGGGCTGTGGCAAGACATCTGGCCTTGTATATGTCTACCATCTCCTTGATGCGGCGATTGCCTAGCTTTGATGCGAATCAGAAAATCCCATGAGCATTCTTAACCATCTTAGAACAGACGTTGGTTAATTTGTGTGTCCAGTTCCCATTTCCTGAGTAGGTTATTCCCAGATAGCAAAAGGTACTGACAGAGTCTACTGGGATACTGTCAATATCAAATGTTTACATTTCTTGAGTTTCTGGCAGCACACCATAACAAAAGTTTTAGCTTTGTTAATTAATAATTTCCTACTAGTAATAAAATGACTGAACTTGTCTATTAATCTTTGTAGGCCAACTGGGGTTCTAGAGAGCAACACAGCATTGTCTGAGTAAAGCAGAACAGGCACGGTGCTGCCTGCGATTTGAGGTGCGTCCGCCTGCACCAGCCAGCGTGCCTTATTGACTTTGTTTATAAATAGAGAAAAAAGTAGCGGGCTAGGACCCAGCCCTCTTGGCTACCTCGTTTAATCTCAAAATTTGGTGTGCATTCACAGCGCTGTCCGTATCGCACCTTACATGACAGTTTCTCATACAGCCTTGCAAGGAAAAATATTATTGATTTCGGGCCCCAAGATTAATCAAGGTTGGCCACAAGATGATATGATCGACGAGATCGAAGGCACCACTGAGGTCTGCAAAGCACAAATATAATTTCCCCTGCTTTGCACACTTATATTTACCTATTAAAAGTTGTAGATTAATACATTGCTCTAACGTTCCCAGCCCCTTTTTAAAACCATATTGCACTGGTGAGAGTATCTCATTTTCGTTAGCCCACTCTTCTAATCTCACCAATAATACTCTACTCATCACTTTAACTGATGAGTAAAGTAAAGAAAAATGTATTGTGCAGTTAATTAAAACCATTACAAACAGTCTCCATTTCACACAGTTTCGAGCTAAAAGAACGGAGAGAACAACAAATTACAATGGAAGAACATCGCTAAAAGGCTACTTGTTCAAAGTAAAAAGTAAAAGCTATAAAAACATGTGATTAGTAATTAACAGGCTTCAAATATCCCTGAGAGCTAGCCCAGAACCTCCTCTATCGGAGCCTCTTATCCCACAGGGGAAGTACGATGGGGAATAAAGTGCCATGTGCACTAAGCTCTTTGAGCCTAAGTCATAAAACCGGAGGGTAGTGAGAATGTTTTCTTTCCTCAGTGCCCAATTGGGGTTGTGCTGGAGTTAAGGGCAGTTAGCCAGATCTACGTTTGCGAAATTGCCTTGCAGATGTATTAGCCAGAAGAGTCAGGGCATAGTTAAAATGTGTGCTAGGATGCTAGTTTGCAAATATTTCTTGGGGTAGACTTCTTTGCAAACTTGGCCTGGCATGGGCTGAAAAGTGAAAGTATCAAATTCCAAGATCATCCAGGGGGGTTTCAGTGCATTAATAGTTGGCACTTGGGCTTAGTGCAAAATGCAAAGTGTGCTAAAATTACGGGTGAATCCGGACCAAGAGCTTCTTGCCAGAGTAAGCCTGACAAGGTCTAAGAGAAGACGGGTACCTATTACGAGAGATGACATTGGCAGTTGTAGCGTGGCAGCAGGGGTAAACCCCCCAGAGGGATTTAAGCTTGCTGAGTCTCCATATCAGGCCAGCTAGTTATTGGAGCCTACAGTGCAAGGGGGAGGCATGAGAAAACCCACCGCATGATCTTAAGCTGTCCTTGTTTTGGTCCATCAAAATGTTCGAAACATATAGTTCAGAATAGCACTCATTAAAAGCAGGTTAAAAAAATTGACGGTCCGATTATCGACGCTGTATTTTCTATTTGTTCACGATGGCATTCAGGACCTTTTCTCCGCATGGTTCAAGACGGTATGTTCTCCTCTGCATCCATACTCATATTTTATTGAAATGTTTTATTTTTTTATTTTTTGAGGCGTGCTTCAGTGGTTGCTAAGAATTTTACCGTCCAGGAGCTCAGTTGGATGTCTTCACCACAAAAACATGCCAAACACCACTTGCCTGCAAGACCGTATCCGTTTTCTATTAAAAAGCGGTCTCAAGAGGTCCATCGTTCTTGTAGTAGTTCCCTAAAGATAGTTCTCAGATGCCTTATGTTTTCTTCACCATCTCCACAGAGGCGGCACTTTGCTGGTGTCTGAGCGCGTAGCCAGGGGGGTAGATGGTTTGCCGAGGGCAGCGTCCCTAAGCGCAATTTCAAAAACTTCTCTTTAGTTTTTTTTAAAAAGCCAGTCTGGAGGTATTTTTGGGGCACGAGTTTAATGTAGGATTGAACGGTAAACCAGTCATGTGCACGCTCTACCAGGGACACTTTGTCCTGCCACAATGATTCATTCCTGACAGTCTTGTTAACTACTTGTTTGAAGCCCGCCGGGGCCCCTGGGAGTTCCCAAAGCTGTCGTAGCCCCAGATGATTTATGGCGGCCTCCAGATATAGCCTTGCAGGGCAAGTTTCTTTGATTTGCAGCTCCTTCAACAGGAGAGCATTTAGCATTTTTGGCTCTCCCCTGCTTATTTTATGCCAGCTTTTTATGTAAGATCCTTGGCATGCTAGCTCTTCTCTTGGTAGCACGAATTCAAGCCTCATCTGTGCAGGAGTTGTGTAGCTTAGCAGGCCGAAGATCATGCGCAGTGCTCTTGCTACTGTGCCGTCAACTGTAGCAGCATCCCTCCCCCTCATGGCCTCACTTTCTTGAATCACCTTAATAAGAGGGTGGAGACTGGGGCCCGCAATCTTGTTTCTTAAATTTCTTAAAGCTACCGCAGTCATTAGACCTCTCTTTTTCATGGCATCCCATTGTGGCTTAAAGTTGCCCTTGTCATCTATAATGGCCCCTAGGTATCTGTATTCACATACGGTGCCCAGCTTCCTGGAAGCCAAGAGCCAGCTTTTTGTTCTTCTCTTTTTATGGGTGTAAATGCACATGACTTTGGATTTCTCTTGTTTGATGGTAAGCATATTTATTGCAGAGTATCGTGACGTAATATCCAACAGCCGTTTAAGCCAACCGGGGTGCGTCTAATTAGTACCAGATCATCCATGTAGAAGAGGTTGGACAGCTGGGTGCCCCCTAGCTTAGGTGCGTGCGCGTTGCTTTCATTCAGCAGAGTTGATAGCTCTCCCATAAATAGATTAAAAAGTGTTGGGGCTAGCACACTGCCTTGTTTAACCCCTGTGCTAGTTGGGATCTTCCTCGATAGATATTCTCCATTGCCTAGTTTAACTTGTACCCAAGTGCCACTATGCAGGAGGATTAGTTAGTTTAAGAGCCGTGGAGGGATGTTAATTTTTTATTGTTTTTGCCACAGAAGGTTTCTATTAACGTGGTCGAATGCAGAGCAATAATCGATGTAGCACAGGTATAGAGGTTGCTTTACTACGAAAGCGGGTGAATCATTAGGGATAGAGCAAGTATATTGGTAGTCATCCCTGTATTTTTACAGAAGCCGGTTTGATTGTACGGGATTGCAGAAACATCCTCTGCCCATGATGTTAGTTCCTGGAGTAATAGGCCCGAGAAATATTTGGCCTCATTGTCGAGTAGGGATACTAGCCAGTAGCTTCTCGGGTCATTTCTGACCCCTTTTTGTAGATTGGGGACATGATGGCCCCCCTCCAGGATGATGGATTTATTGAAGTTTGTAAGATCTTATCGAACATTGGTTTGGGACAGAGGCCCAGAATTCCGGCTGTTGTTTAAACAAAATGGGAGGGATCCCATTTGGCCCTGGCGCGCCCTCTCGTCTTCCTTTTGAAATTCTTTTACAGATCTGCACAGTCGTTATTGAGATTTCTTGTTCTGATACCTGGTTTTCATTGAATTGTGGTGGCCAGACTTTAGGGTCATGTACAGGATTGTTATTGTGAGACCCTTGCCTGATTTCTTGTGTTTTGTTAAAATGTGAGCGAAGAAAAACTGTCCATGCTTCTTCAGTGGCATGAGAATCAATACCCTGACTCTGCTTGCTGGTCAGGTTGTTGATCTTTTGCCAAAACTGTGCACTATTACCGGTTTTAATATCATGAAAAAGCATGGCCCACAGAGTCTCTTCTTATTATTGTTTAAGTCGCCAGATTAACTTCCTGCGGTCCCCTTATAGCCGTCTCAGATCTTGTTGAGCGTCAGGGTCTGTCCTTAATCTTCAAAATGTTTGGTTAATTAAAGTTTTTAGTTTTTTCACATGAATATTATTTCTAAAGTTTAAGTGGCTCTTATGCCTCATAGCTTTGTCTGCCCCTTCACCATGGACATTGCCCTTTTTTGTTCCTGTTTTATTTCGTATTGTTTTTGTAAACTTCTCCCAGCTCTCAATTAAATCTGTTGTTGCAATATGCACTTCACCTAATACCTGTTTAGCGTGAAGTAAGAGACTTTGTGGGTCATCCGTTCTGCATTTTACCCGCCTCTCATTCACAGTATATTCTAAGCTGTGTGCTTTAGCTGTAGGTGGGCTTACAATTGAAATGGCATCTATTGTGACTTCCTGGGGTAGATGGTCGCTGATGAGTCCAAAAGCGAGATGGGGCGATAATTTTTAGCCTCCGATTGGTTACATTTTCTAAAAATAGTGATTATCACTGATTAACGCTATGATGACCGTATATACTCTGTCACTGCTAAGTTAAAAACTCTAGTGAGAATAGGCCCCCATAAATCTATTGCAGCTTTATAGTTGTCGATTGGGGCCCCATTTGGGCCAGGTGCTTTCCCAACCCCACTTCCAATCAATCATACCTGTACTTCATTGATTGTGATATATAAAGGTAGCACCGGCCACTTACTCACTGTGGAGCTTTGCATCCTAGATGCATCAAGATCTAATGGATTAAAAATACTTGAGAAATGTGTCATCCATGCGTCACTATTAACATGGGAAAGTAGTTCAGGAAATGAATCACTCTTTAAAAACGGGGAGCTCACAGTTTCCCAAAATAACTTATTGTTCGCTGTGTCTGCTGCCATGGATAGCTTGTCCCGCGCTAACTCCTGTAGCTTACTTTTCCTTGCCTTAAGGACAAGTTTGTAATTAAAACGTAGATTTTTATTTAATACGTTATTTCCGGGTTTGTTGTGTAAAGCTTGTTTAAGTTGATTTAATGCCTGGGTACAATTGTGATCAAACCACCTTTGCATTGTCTACTTTTTTCCCTATAGGGGCGGTCAGTATCCCATCAATTACAATATTTATTTTTGAAAAACTAACTAACCATAGGGAAGGGCTAACATCCTCATTGATTGATTGATTGATTGATTGATGTACTTATAGAGCGCAGCTATCACCCTACGGGCATCTTGGCGCTTGCATTGGGAACCCGTCCTGGTTTTTCCCTGTAAGATAACCCGTACTGGGCATCCCCAAGGTGAAAGCCAGGCATCCCGCCGCAGGGGGCCGTTGTGGAGATTAAGCAGGCTTGTTGCCCAGAGCTGCATAGTGTGAACTCGTGCATAGAGTGGGCACCGAAGCGAGAATTATCGAGTCCGTGGACAATTGGGCTCTGGACCCTGCCGCGTCGGGAATCGAACCCAGGTCCCGGGTCTGATCTCTGCTTCAGGGTATGCCTCCTCTAACCAGTGAGCTACACTTCTCCACTAAGGCAGTAGGATATCTCTGCGTCAAATTTTGTGACAATTTCATACAATACTTTTGCCGGTTACACACCTGCCCATTTGAAATTTCTCCCATTAGGTCTTATAGGAGCAATGTTAATTATGGTGTTTTGATGTACTACAACTTTTGGGCCCCAAACAAGAACTGACATTATAATGCAGTTATGGTCATTTTGTGCTAGCTTGGTGATCCCTGGGGTAGAACACATATGATTAATACTAGTTGAGATTAACATATGGTCAATAATAGATGCAGCATTTCTGCCTATACACATTGGTATAAGACCACCACTAGTATCCCGACCACACTGTAATAATTCAAGGTCATATTTAGCCATCATCGAATTTAAGACTTCTCCATAATCATTATGTGGGGAATGAATACTATCATCATACTCTTCGTTCATATTCCCATCACCTTGGTCATGGACATTGGACATGATTGCGTATCAAAAACCCCAACCCATATTATAGCAGTATTGGTTTTGATTGTGCTTAACATGTTATCAAGCCCTTCATCTAAATCAGATACAATATTACTATGGGTTGACTCAACACATTGTTATAGTAATTAGCCACAACCACATCCCTGCCATCTTTACAATGCAGCCATATAATCTGAGAGTGTGCTCTAATCGTGAACAACAGCCGGTAACTTGTTTGAAATAAGGGTCAGGAGCCCCCCTTTGGCTCTACCAGCAGGAGAGGGCACTGCCTGTAGCCAGTATGAAGTAAACCCTTCTACATAAACCGGGTCAGTACACCAGGTCTCTTGTAGGCAAATTATATCGAGATCACTAATGAAGTCCTGCCATCCTAGTGAATCCTGTTTACTCCTTAGGCCGGCAGTGTTCCAGGTTGCAATTGTATAACCGTTCTCCAGTGACTTCCCTGGACTAACACAAGGGCACACGCACATGCTTCATTTATGCGTACTTGTATACAGATTCTCTAAAAGTGTGCTCTCTGTATTTTTGGCATCAATAGGTTCATTATGCGGTCGGTTAGTTACAAGTGATACCCCCCCATATTGATCAACTACCAGTCTCCAATGAAGGGGAGCTCCAAGCTGGGGGGATGGATACCTTTTTGTCAATCGTTATCTTGTAGGGTACTCTATGCCCTGTATCTATTCGAAACTGGTAAACTATGTTGGGGAAGGGTTGACAGAACTGGTGTCTTACGGAGGGGGCTTTGATCATCTTCCCTGAGTTGTGTAGGCCTTAATTGCCTGTAAAAAAAATCCTTGGGGTTGTAATGACATTTTCAGGTCAAATTGTAGGGGTGGGGGTGCTCTATCAAAGGTAATTCTAGCCCAGCTTGGGTTTCTGAAGTTAATGATTATACAACTCCTTTGAGACTCTTCCGTAGGGGGCCAATCCATCTCACTCTTCATATCAAGAGTATCTGATTAGCTCCTGCCATCATCGGATAGCCACAGTTCTTATCCAACCAATGTACCACTTCATTCTTTAGAGTGTCGTGAGTCTCCATTTGGCCTGGCTGCTAGGGGGTGGGCGGGCACGTTCACTAGGACTGCAACATAAGGGCAACATTCAGGTGGTAAATGTATGGATACATCTGCTCTATTCTCATAAGCCATGTTGTTTCTTGACTTAATGTATTTAGCGGTTAATTGTTCCAGGTCAGACCTTTCCCCTCAGGCTAGATGAGATTGCTTAGTCGGAGCCTGTTGTCTTAATGAATTATTGTTTGCTGATTCATTACTTTCATTATTATGCCCTGTAATTATCGTGTCACTTGGTCCCCCAGCAGATTCTTTACCCATCCCTTTGGTTATTACCTTATCAGTTGAAGTAGTTACCTTGAGCAGGAGCTCAGTTGCCCCCTCCCCCAAGGCTGGTGCTACTATTCCTTAGTAGCCCACTGATCTTAGTTACTTCGCTGGACATTTTATCAATTTTATCATGAATCGGCTTGAGCAACTCCTCAACCTTCGTTATTATAGTGGCTATGATTAGTGTAGCTTGTATATTTACAGCAGTACCTTGAGCGGTTAAGCTATTGCATACTGGATCTATAGGGGTCTATATAGTACCTTTGTTACCTTTAGTACTCCCCACTACAGTTTGTCTCTCCCTACACACTCTCTTTCTCTTTGGAGTTGGTGATCCATCAGGTGTATGCATGTGTGGGGTCAAATTGTGTGTGAGGTTCTGGTTCAGGTTCTATTGTGTTTTCGGGGGTCCTAGGGGTGCCTTGGGATTCAGTGTGGGCAAATTCCCTTAAATGCATGCTCCCTCCCGGTAATAATCCGCTATTATCACCTTTCTGCCCACCGGCTACCATAACAGGTCCTAGAGATAGGCGGCGTTCTGTCCTATCTATTTCATCTGTGATTGCACTAACTGCACACACTACAAAAGAGTCAATCGTAGTGCGTGGGTTGTCGGTTGCAGATTTTTGAATCTTGTGTTTAACCATGGTGTCTTATTAATGAATATCTTAAGGTAGGATACAGGCAGGTATGTTCTATAGCACAAACACTTTAAAATATGATATAAAAAAGAGGGCGTATAAAGTACTAAGTGTAAAAGTGCAAAGTGCTGGATTCAAGGTTCAAAGTGACAATAAAAAAGGGGGGTGTGGTAAGACAGGTGCATACGTCCACGCGCGGCCCGTGCTGCGGGTGACCGTGAGGGGTTTTGTGCGCCTCTGGGCGCCAAACACCAAGCGCGTTGGCAGCCAGCGTGCCACGTTTTTTTGCTGGGAAGTGGAGTCACCCTGGTGTAACAGAATCATTGTCCCACGCTGCGGGAGACCGTTGAGGGGCTTTGTGCACCTCCGGGTGCCAAACACCAAGTGCATTGGCAGCTAGCACTTCATGTTGTTTGCAGGGAAGTGGAATCCCCCCCCAGTGTAACAAAATCATTATCCCACACTGCGGGAGACCGTGAGGGGTTTTGTGCGCCTCCGGGCCAAATGATATTGTAACAAATCACTGCCTTTGAATGAAAAGTTGATTCAGTAAGTTGCTCGAGGGGAGCTGATGGTGGTTCTCCTCCAATATTTGCAGTTTCTTAACTTCTCACTACAACTCTTTCCTTGGTTAAAAAATGTCTTCACCACTCCTGTTACTCGCACCATCCGCAATTACATGTGCCCAGATTTGTCTTATGGTAGTCTCAGATACAGTTACTAATGACTTTCCACAAGGAGCTTTTCTATTTCAGCAATACATTCTTCTGTCAAAATGCCAAACTCCTAATCGCTAAACTTTTGTTATGCTTCCTGCTTCCTGATCCTGTGGATTCGGGCTGGCCATGATGCAGTATGGGGTTGGAGGCCAGTGGATTCTTCCTTCTAACACTCTCAGGGCTTCTTCTTTCACTTGGCAAGCTACCCTCCTACAATCTCTTTTTTAGAATCGCTGATGTCACTGATGTGAAACACAGTAGCATTAGTAATTTGAGAATAAAACCCATTCCTAAATTTCCAATTTGTATTCTTAAATAGCGAACCCTAACACATCACTATTTAAGACAGTGTACTAATGGTCCTACCATTTTGCCATTCCTTAATAGTGAATCGGTACTATTTGCTGTTTAGGAATCGGAAAATGTTCATTCATCTGGCCCCTTATCTCTTACCCTCTCAGACCCGACTCCTTTTCCCTCTACCCACTGAAGCGATTAATTTCTGTATTTGTATCTTCCACAAGCAGTTAAAAATCTACCGCATGGACAGGAATGCCGGGTGGAGAGTGGTTTGTTTTCTTTGTAGCACACTGAATAACATAAAAGTAAATACAATGAAATGGCGTAGTGAGTCAGTGAACAGTTGTTGCTTATTTTACTTCTTCAACGTAGATTACTATCAAAATCCCTAACTCGCCTCTCATTGCTCTTACGTTCGTGTCTCTCAGCATTGCATCTTCAGTGTGTACTTCCTTTATGTCGATGCCCGAGTCCGATCCAAGGAGATGTCAAGGTAGGGGCACGAGACCGCAAGCCCAGCAAAAAAAAAAAACTTTGCATTCTGACAGGAACGGCGTTTTTCAGTGAACTCTTTAGCAGGCCCGGACGGACGGCAGTGTGAGCAAACCTCCTTTAATTGTGCAGGCTACCTGCCCCTGCTACGTTCATTCAACCCGCAGAGAAGAAAGACGTTTAAAGATTACCAGGGCGCGTTGGTAATGAAGCGGATACCTCTTTGTCTATCCTTGCGCGAGCCATGGCAGAAGGGATACTAATTAGGGGGTGAATTATTACCTTCCCGTGGTGCACTGCAGGGGGGATTAAAAATGAATGTACTTTGCTGCTTGTCTTTTGGATGGCGAGTGGGGGTTTAATGTATTCTGGTTTCTGGGGGCGCAACAGGGGACCGTTTTTATGATTATAATTGTTGTATAATTAGTGGCCTTAGGTTGGCTATTGTTAAATAAAAATGCTGAGATACTAATGTTTTATTGAAAAGTGCGAACAGATAAAATGGCTATACATGTTCTCCCAACAGCATTAGATTGTTACATTGTGGCCCGTTTGGAATTTTAATGGCTGTCTTATTATGTCTGAGGACGCAGTCTGGTGTCGCGCGTTCAGAAATGAGTTGTAGGTGCTTTGAGAACAAGCAAAGGTGAGATGTTTAGCTGCTCCTGATGGACATGGTTTTGCTTTGCAAGAGGAAGCTTTCAGAAGGGCCATTAATGCGTCACAGTCCGTGGTGCACAGCATTGTTTATTAAAGATGCTTGCTGATGTGAAATGTCCTTGATTGTCAGGCTGGCCTTGCACCTCGCACGTGCAGCACACATCGAAATTCATAAGTGCTGGAGCTTAGAAATAACTATCAATCACTGGCAAAGCCACTACGTCTCACCTCTTGTTTTTAGTAATTGATGCTTTTTGCCAATCTTGCTGAGCATTGGCAAGAGGAAAAAAAATGTTTATTGCCAGTGCTGATGAACAAAGGCACAAAATTCAAGGGGTGGGCGAAATTTGCGTAGTTGCCATATGCAAATAATCACGAAATTGATCTGAATTGGTGTGAGCACGCGGAACTTTCGCGAAGACGTGGCGATTGCTTTTCCCGCCCGTTCGGGATGTGTTTTTGTGTGCTCGCGGGGAAATATATCTCTGACTTGCCCATGCGGTTGCTAATGGGCGCGGCCATCTTGCTCGCGATGCTTATTTCCTGTTCCGGGTCGAATGACGTTTTCGCAATCGCAAATTCTCGCGGGATAGCGCGACCGGCTATCAACAATCCAACATCTCGTGTCGCACGTGAACGGATAGGAAAACATATCAGCGAACGCAGGGATCCGGTAAGTCGCTACCGCGCACGCGAGAATGCATTTTTAAAGCTCAAACAAGAAAGTACTTACGCTTTCGCAGCGGATCGCGGAAGTTTCGACATCTCCGCGCTCTCCGGGGAATGCGGAAATGCCAAAACTTAGCAACTTCCGTGAGCGAAACGGAAATTTTTGCACAGGCCTACAAAATGCCCCATCTTTTTCATGATACATTCACATGCTCACATATGCGTCATTATGCAGTGGCAGGTTTGATTATTTAAGCAAACCATTCAAGGATCTTTGACCAATACATTAAAAAAAAGGTGTATGAAAGTGCATGTAAGGAAAGGAGCGCCTAGAAGCAAACTGCAACTGGCAGGCCCTCCTAAAAAGTTTTCTTAAAATGTATTTATTTTAAAAAAAATCAGGCATGGAGGAGCAGGGAACCAGAGGAGGAGCTGGGGTTGGCGGAGGAAGTGAACGACAATAACGTTTGTTCAGACAAAATGCGCTTGTTTCTTTCATGCAATCGATTTCTTTATTTTCCTGCAAAGAAAATTTCGTATTGTCTTGTTTCTGCTTAAATACATAAATACAATAATTTATAACTGTGTGACATCCATGAATAGTGAGATTTGTTTCTTAAATTAGGTCTCATGGAAAGACAAATAATGAAAGAAAGCAGGAGGAAAAGCAAAAAAGACAAATTAAATGAATAAGGACGAAGAATGGATGAAAAAGAGATCTGAGAATATGGAATACAAAACATGAAGTGGGAGCGTTGAAGGAAGAAAGATACGGGGCGGATCAAAATTATTTTAACTGGAATCCGGTGCTGAATAAAATAGCCAGACTGGAAAGGAGACAGAAACACAGCTGAGAAAAAATGTATATAGAGAGGAGAAAGCTAGAATGGGAAACTATGAATGAGAACGATTTTATTTATTTATTTATTGGCAGTTTTATAGAGCACACATGCTACCAAGCTGGGTATCAGAGTGTTTTACATCAGCACAGATTCATAATGCATAAGCACAGTTTCAAAGACACACTTAAGAACAGAAGCAAACTCTCTAAGAGCAGTTGACATTCTGAAGGTTACAGTTTCTTGAGGTCATGCAGTGTTAGATGATGGTAGTGCACGTCCAGTTCTTAACTGTCCTTCGAGACATCATTCTAATAAGCAGTCTTATATGTCATGGAAGACCTGAGAGGATTACAGAGCACCTTAAGAAACAGTTGTAATACATAAAAACTATGGTTTTGAGACATTCCAGTTACGGAAGACAAATTTAAGGTTGAAGGAGACATTCAATTTTTAGTTGGCAGCATAAGACCTGCTACCAGGATCAAATTAAGTCCAAAATTGAATGATGCAGCATCCAGAAATGTAGTCTGCCCTTTCGCTGTGTGGACACTGCAGATTGCCTTTGAGTTGGCACCAGTCATCTTCCTCCTCCCCTTCCATACATGCTGTTGATAACAAGGTGAACTTTCTAATGTTCAGCAAAGTCATGCTCCTTCTAAAATACCCCAATGAGGATGCCATTGTTGTCTTTCAGTGTTGCAGCCTAAAAGACATAGGACCTCATTATGATGGCGGTTGACCGTCATGGCCTTGATCCTATTCCGACCGCCAAGGCTGCAAAGTTTTCCCTGCCATATTACAATGCATACAGGTCGAACCGCCTACCACAGCAGTCGGAGCGTTCTCTGACTGGGCCGCGGTTGGTCAGAGTAGTCTTCGCATGAGCTGCAGCAGTCAGAAATATTGCCAACAGGCACTCCTATGCCGTCAGGGCTGTGGTACCTCCACGGAGGAGATTACGGTTACACCGTTGTATTGGTGGTCTCTTGGCGGTTTCACGACGATGCTAGACCGACATGCTACTGCTGCCACAAAGCACTGCAACAGTGCACATTGGATGCAAAAAAATTCTACACAGCTGATGGCCATTTCCAAAGTGGACACACCTACAAATCACACCCCATATCAGACCATGGTCCTTTGCCACTACACTGCAGCACGGCAATCTAGATGGCATTGTTGGTGAGTGAAGGCAGCCTTTTTTCACACAATCCCATCACACACACACACTCAACCCACTTATTTTGCACTAATTTAAACATCATTCCTTGTTGTAAAGCCATTTTCCATTTTCTTAACTGTCACTCACTTTATTTATTTAACAAGTCACATGCAAAAAATCCACGTTTTTCTAACACCGAGTTGTCAGTGATGTTGGAGGAATTTTTTAGAGTAGAGCCACAATTGTTTGGAATACAAGTCCATGGGAACAATGAAATGTGGGAGAGGATAGCCCACACAGTGAGGCTGTAGGTACCACCCTGCACACAAAGGTGAGCATCAGGAAGAGGTGGCACGACCTGAGGACGAGGGTGAGGAGCTTGTCCTCCAGGCACCACCTGGTGTCCTAGAAGACTGGCGGTGGTCCTCCCAACCCACTATTAGAACTCGAGAAGGTGCACGCCATCCTGCATTCTGAGAGCTTGACAGGAATACTTGGGAGAATGGAGGCAGTTAGGCAACACAACACCAACTGTCACAACATATCATGTTTGCACACATCGTAGCTCTTGCTATGGGGTTTTTCATCTACTGTCCTACACACAGTAGCCAAAGTATCAGAGCTGTGCGACTGACCATTACAGTCAGTAGCCCTGCACACAAGATCACATGTATCAACCTCCATTACATCCCACATGTGGTAATGCTGTCTGTAAGTGCATTTCCATCAAATCATATTCCCAGTAAGCTTAATATGTACAAATGTCTAATAGTATGGCCCAGCACCACTGCATTTCTCAAACAGGCATGTAACACAAACCGGTTTTGCTAGTGTAGTCAAGTTGAAATAGAAACAACTACAACTTCATGAAGCCCTGTTGCTTGAACACTGAACAGGAGGCACCAGTGTTTTTGTCTATGCTCAATTGTCAGCCATGTGATTACTGAGGTTCAACTCATATGCAGTTAGCCATTGTTCAAGTGTGGAGTATGAGATAATGTAATCACTACAACTACTTATGAGGCCCTGTACCTCTAACTCTGAATGAGAGGCACCACTGTTTGTCCATACTCACTTGTCAGCCTTTTGACTTCTGATGTTCACCTCACATGCAGTCAGCCATTGGTCAAGTGTGGGGGTAAGAGAGATTGAAATGACTACAATTACCATGAAGCCCTGTTGCGTTAACACTTAATAGGAGGCACCAGTGTTGTTTGTCCATACTCATTTGTCAGCCATGTGACTACTGAGGTTTACCTCAACTGTAGTTACCTATTGGTCAAAAGTGGGGTATGTGAGAATGAAATGACTACAACTACCACAAGGACCTGTACCTCAAACTCTGAACAAGTGGTACTTGTGTTGTTTGCCCATACTCACTTTTTAGTTATATCACCATTGATCCCCAGGTCATATGGACAGAGCACTTTACACACAATGTTCTGCTCAGGCACATGCCGATCTACTCAGCCTGAACTTTCCCTGGTCTCCATAACTGAAAAGAAGGAGGCCATGAGTGACACCATATCAAGTGTGTACCTGAAATATCTTTAATAGATGAAAGTAACCCAGCTCATTTGAAATGGCTGGTGCCCCATTGATACTGCATATCACACATGATTACCAATGCTATATCTACTACTAAGTTGTGTGTATGCCTGTATTATACAAACCTAGGATTTTTAATGTGCTAATATACATGTAACTTTTACACAGCACGTGATCAGGCCAATACCACTTCATGTAATGGATGTCTCCAAATGCCTTTCAAATTAGTCAAACAACGGGAATAGTTTGCAATGTTATGCTCCACCTCTTTCGTTCCTTCCATTCCTGAACTCACTGTGTACCAAATGATGTGGATGTACATACTACAGTTATAACAATAACAGTCTACTCTATTTCTGAACCGGTTGATTGGGCACAACATCTAGCCAGTCAGGACACCTCCCAGACTCACCATCCACCCCTGGAACAAGCCTCCAGTGATGGAGAGTCTCCAGTACACATGGAACATGGAGGACCTAACTGGCACATCTGGATAAGCTGGGCAGGCAGCAAGAGTGAGTCACACTGTACCCACAACCACCCCTCCCACCCCAGCTGCAAAATCTCTGCTGACCTCTGCCCCAACAACTGGTGGACCTAGCACAGGCAACCACATCTCCTACACCCCAGTACCATTTCGGGAGATGAGGATTGACAACCCTCTCAGTGAGGACAGAGAAACCAGTGGGAGAGGGCAGGCTGGCCCGAGGAGGGGTGGTAGGAGGGTAACTGTGGGCTTACAAATTGAGGCCACTGTTGCTACTGACAACCAGGCCAACATCACCCAAGTCCTGTGAGCCTATGAGGACTCCCAAGGAGTAATGGGCCAGGTACTTGAGGAACCACCACCTACCCCTTCCTGTGGTCCATCTACATCTGGCCCTTCTACATCTGCAACAGCCACAGGAAGGGAGGGCCTGTGTCTTGCTTCACCCTCCAAATAATACAGGATACCACATTAAGCAATACACATAACACAAAACCACCTGGAAAGGGGTTTCACTTTATAAAATAGAGCACATCAAAGACTGTTTTCAGAATAAGGCTTGGGGTTTTATTTATGCACTACACATATATACATACATATATATATGCAACAGTTAAATGCATGGATAATAATAATAAACAAGCAGCAAATAATACTGGACGTCCTGCAAGAAATCAGAAAGATATATACACTAAATACATCAGATGATTACCTTGGATGTGCGCACTCAGGCTCACTCACAAATCACAAAGTCAATATTTAAAGAAAACAACTCAGATGATTGTAGCCATAGGAAACTGAAGGTGCACACTGACAGTCACGCATCACAGTGACAGTAATAGCCACTGGAAACTGAATATGCACACACAAACAGCCACCCATCACAATGGCACTAATCAAAACAAGATACATCACCGGCTGCAAACTTCACCTTGGCCCACTCCAGACTGGGGGATTCACATCCGGGGACAAGAGACTCAGCAAAGCAGGGAACTGCTGCAGTGAATATTCATCCACCGTTCAGGCACTAACAATCCCGGTCTCTAAGTCCACAAGCCCCTGCTTTATAATCTCAAAATACACTAGAAGGTTCCGAGAGACCTTCCCTCTGCGCCAAGGAAACTTACTGGAATTGGCCATATTCCATGCAAGCATTCCAATGGCAAAAGGAGTTCCTATGTTCGATCTGTATTCTCACATGTTCCAGCCTTTATCTTAAAGAAGCTTACGAAAGTCTCTGCTGGTACATTCAACAATCTCCTCTCTAAAAACAAAGCAACCTTGAATGCTATTGACCCAAACAACTTTCAGTAATCTGGGGGCATGCCTTTGAGAGCAAAAATCTCAAGCAAGGCAGAGTCAGAATTCAAGATAACATGAGGGCATGTCAAAGCCAATAGTAAGAACTTCATAATACCTCCCAATACAACACAATGCACATTTGTGCACCACTACCTAGAGCATCACACACTACATCTCTCAATGTACAATACAATGCACATTTGTGCACCACTGCTCATAACACTGCACTTCTGGACCAAAAAGTAAATTCCACACCTCACTCTCTCATGCTTTCAAATGCACATCTCACACATTCTATTCCTGGCAAGGCTGTTCTACTCTGTGACAGCTCCCACTTTGAGACGGCAAGATTAAATCTTCAAGGGAAAAATGCATATGCAGGACGTACATTCAGGATAAGGTAAAGTAAAACACCGAAAGTCAATTGAAATGATGATAGTCAAAGGTCATCACACGGTTTCAAACCATAGGAGTATCTCTAGCACGACAGTCTGTCAGAGGATGACTCATCAAACACCCCTGACCCTGCAGCAGCAAATACCCCCCATGTGGGCCGAGACCTCCATGGAAAAATCCAGGAGGTTCGGTTGGCAAGGCACCCAACACCGCCAGGTAGAAACGTCACACATGATGTCCTCCTTTATGTGCCGCACGTTCACTTTGTTAACTATTCCTTTACACTTTGCCATTTCTAATTGGAAGAGTATGTTGGACTTTGGACTTCAGAAAATGTGGCTCCTACAATAAAAGTTTCATCCACCAACACTGATCACTACACTTCTGTGTTGTTATCATTTGTCTGTATATTTTGAATCTTCACATTGTGCACTGCAAAAAATTCACTTGTCACAAAATCATTAGTTTATGTAATGTCATTCAAAACTAGCAAGTTATGAAGTCATCACCTTGTGAATAACTAAATGTAAGTAGAAGCTACTTGTGTAAGCATGGACATGTGGAAAGTCAACAATGTGCAATTGAGTATCACAACCATGTCACCCCAACACGGACATACACGTGTAAGGTCTCATGACATCTTTACTCCATAGTTTCAACCTTAGGCTGGCATAATGTTAAAAAACTAAAGCTAAATAATACATCACTGAAATGATCTGTGTCAGTGACTACAACTGTCATGTGCAGACCTCAACAACATGGTCGAAGGGGATATATTAGGCCTGGGCGAAAATTTCGTTCCGTTCGCGGAAATTGCGATAATTTGACATTTTCGCGTTCCGCGGAGAGCGCGAAAATGTCAAAAATTCCGGTTTCCGCAGCTTGGCGATAATTTGTTTCTTGCTCGCGCTGTAAAATAATACATTCTCGCGCGCGATCGCCTTACCTGAATCCCTGCGTTCGCCGACAAGTTTTCTTGATCCGGTCGCGTTCTCCATGAGATGTTGTATTGTTTTTAGCCATTTGCGCTGTCTCGCGACAGTTCGCGCCCGCAGTGACGTCTTTCTTCTCGCGATCATGCACCGCGAGACAACTCAAAACAAGATGGCCGCGCCCGCAAGCAACCACTTGGGTAAGTTGGCGACCCGCAACCATGCAGAAAATCTCGCGAACATGCCGGAAAAAAACTTCCGCATCTTCGCGATATTTCCGCTTGTTTGCGATAATTTTAAACATTTTCGCGATAATTTGCGAAAGTTAATTTCGCAAATTCCGCCCACCCCTAGGATATATCTGGCAATGCTAAATAGAACCTTCAAATAACAAGAGGTTCATGGAATCAGCTGAAGCCATATCGACAACCTCACAAAAGGAATCCCAAATCATTGAAAACAAAAAAACTAAACATGGCAGTACAACAGTTTCTGAGCTCAGATTCATTCTAATCCAGTTTTGCTGCATCTGAAGGAATGTCACAATCACATGTCAGTGGTGTGCCACAAGCACTGTGGCATACAATGATGAGACACATCAACAGTTACATCTAGTTCATACACATTGAGTACTTAGCCAATGTGAATGGAGACTATCAGGATTTGTCCCAACAACAACATTGTGTTGGAGAGCATGATGGCACACATATTAAAAAAAGACCACCATACGACAGGGAACAAGTCCAATGGATTCTTAGCAACTTCCATCTTATTGCTGTGCAATCTGGCTTGGTACCGGAGTATTAGACCCAAAGTCTGTGACAGACATTCCCAGGAACAATCCCTTTCCAATTCACACTTCAAAAGTGTATCATATACCAGCTGATGTCACAACTCTGAAACGTCCAAATGAAGATGACATGGTGAAGGTATCTACAACAGACCAATACAAAGAGATTAGCTAGGAAGCCATACACATGACACCAATCACAACAGTACAGTACAGGGGTAAATGTCACCTACACAAAGCAACATTAACAATGTGTTCATGTGTCAAGACCTTCCTCCGCTAACAGCTGTGCACAGTTTCCCATAGCTGTACATTCCTAACATGTATCCATAAACGTTCTCCTTGCAGCATTGCAGCAGTCACTGTAACAGTCAAAGTCATGACATCTCACAGCATACTTACACTCATGAGAAGAAGATGTGATGAGCTCTTGACGCATGTCAACTCCTTCCTCTTCACCACCATCATCATCATTTGACATTTCAGGATCCTCATATGGTGGCTCCTGCTGGTCTCCCTCCTCTGCGATGAGAGGGATGTTCTGTCACATTGCTTGGTTGAGGAGCATGCAGCAGGCTACGATTATCTGATACACCTTCCCGGTGAGTAGAGGAAGGCTCCCACAGTCCTGTCCAGGCATTTAAATCTGGCTTCAGGAGCCCAAAAGCCCGCTCCACTGGCCGCTGTGTTCTTCCATGGGCCTCATTGAAGCAGACTCCCATGGCATTGTCAAATTCCTCAGCAGTGTCAATAACCATGGGCGGTTGGGATACACTAAGTCTCCTAGATTGAAGACACACAGAAGTTAAACAATGAATTACACACTTTCAGAGGATATGACCTGCCATTGCACACACAAAGGTTGGACACATCATGCTCACCAACAACCCAGGACCTCTTCGGTAGTAGCAGCAGCTGGGGTGTAGTGCTGTTCCGCAGTACAAAGAAGTAATGGGCTGATCCTGAGAATTTGGCACAGACTTGCAAGATGTATATATCTGGCAAACAAACCACTTGCACATTGATAGACTGGAAGTGCTCCTGTCCCTATAAACCTGTTCTCTGACTTGCAGTGGTATTAAGGCAATATGTGTGCCATCAATAGCTGCAGCTACATGTGGGCTGCGACCAGATCCATACCAGTCACCCTTCACATTGGCCAAATCTTCACATCTGGGGAACAAGATGTAGATGTCCATGTACATCATCATTGCTGAAAGCACATCACATAGTACGCCACTTAACATAGGTTGTGACATTCCACCAGATCTAGCCACAGTGTACTGAAAGGAACCTGTTGGCAGGAAATGCAGTGCTGCCATGAGTTTCACCATTCTTGTCAGAGATGTGGGACAATGCTCCAACTGGTCACATAAATCGTCTATTGTCTGCCTATTAAGACGAAAGTTCATAATGACATCTCTTTCTTCCATAGTTGAAGGTTTGGAAATGGCGGCTGTCGTCTCCTCCCTCTGCCAGGGTACCTATGTGTGGATGTAGAGACATATGTCGTCGTAGGTGTTTGGCTGGGATTCCTGCGTAAAGTGCGCTGCCGTAGTCCTGTCTGCTGCTGACGAGGGCCTGTGTCACCGTTCATCTTGTTTCGGTCGGGGTCCACTTCTATATCCTGCAGAGTATGCGGAAAGTGTTGTAGCAGGAGGAGGAAACGGCATTGATCTGCTTGGACATGGTGAGGGAGGAGTCGAGGATGAATCCTAGGCTGCGTGCATGGTCGGTGGGTGTTGGTGCTGTTCCCATAGTGGTGGGCCACCAACAGTCATCCCAGGCTGAGGGGGTGGGTCCGAGGATGAGGACCTCCGTCTTGTCCGAGTTCAGCTTGAGGCGGCTGCTCCTCATCCAGTCGGTGACAGCCTTCATTCCCTCGTGGAGGTTGGTTTTGGCGGTGTGTGGGTCCTTGGTGAGGGAGAGGATGAGCTGGGTGTTGTCGGCGTAGGAGATGATGTTGAGGTTGTGACGGTGGGCCACTCGTGCGAGGGGGGTCATGTAGACGTTGAACAGCGTCGGGCTGAGGGATAATCCCTGCGGGACGCCACAGATGATGTTGGTGGATTCAGAACGGAAGGGAGGGAGGCGGACGCTCTGGGTTCTGCCAGAGAGGAAGGACGTGGTCCAGTCAAGGGCCTTCTCTTGGATTCCGGCTTCTAGGAGGCGTTTCTTGAGAGTGCGATGACAGACCGTGTCAAAGGCGGCTGACAGGTCTAGGAGGATGAGGGCCGATGTTTCGCCGTTGTCTAGTTGGCGCCTGATGTCGTCTGTGGTGGCGATGAGGGCTGTCTCGGTGCTGTGGTTTCATCTGAAGCCGGATTGGGACGGGTCCAAGATGTTGTTGTCTTCCAGGTGGCGGGCCAGTTGCATGTTGACGATTTTTTCGATGACCTTCCCTGGGAACGGGAGTAGGGAGATGGGCCGGAAGTTCTTGAGGTCCTTGGGGTCTACCTTGGGCTTCTTGAGGAGGGCGTTAATTTCTGCATGCTTCCAGCTTTCCGGGCGTGTTGCTGTTTCGAAGGAGATGTTGATGACTTTCTGTAGTTGGGGTGCGATGGCTGCGTCTGCTTTGTTGAAAATGTGGTGTGGGCATGGGTCTGATGGAGATCCTGAGTGTATGGAGTTCATGACCTTGCGTGTCTCGTCGTCATTGACGTTGGACCAGGAGGTCAGGCGGTTGTTGCTGGTGGTGCTCGTAGGGGAGGTGGAGTCTGGTGTGGTCGGGGCGGACGTAGTATTGAAGCTGTCATGGATGTCAGCGATCTTGCGGTGGAAGAAGATGGCGAGTGAGTCGCACAGTTCTTGTGAGGGCGGGATGTCGTTCGTGTTGGCGCTGGCAAGCATGGTGGTATACAAGGCAGTAATCTAGTGTACTCCTACTGTGCAAACCCCTACTCTAAGTGTACCTAGAGTGTGTGTAGGTGTGAAGTCAGGAATCCCCCCAAAGGATGAATCAACCCCATTGCATGGTGGTAGGGAATGTATTCCTCTGGTTTTTCATCTTCAATGTAAGTGTGAAACAATTGTGCGTGTGCATGCGCATCCTGGAAATTAACCCAAGAATTGAATAGCTCTGTTCTGAATGCTTCGTTTGCCTCAACCACAAAGGTTACGTTCCCACCTCTTGCCGGGAGGCAGTAATGTAATAATTTTATAGTAACTGCATGTCTCTAATTTTCTGTAATATTTAGTGCAGCTACTTCTTCTCCATTGCCTTCTCCATTTACGGACATTGTGTGAAGAGACTAAAATTTTAGTAGATTAATTTATGGAGCTAGCATTAGCACAATATGGCAAAAATGTTATCCTACAAGCTTGAATACCCCACAGCCAATACAAAGGTTATACCTACTCAGCTGAGGCAGATTTTCTGCCCACCACAGTCATCGCTGGTTTGGAGTTGAGTAGGGCTTCCTGATTAAAGCATGACTGAACTACTCAGATAGACTGTTAAATAGGAACCCAACCCAATATTGGCGGTGCCATGTCATGTAGTTCCCACTAATCCGTAGGACCTGTGTGTTTGTAGGACAACAGAAGCTTTGAGCGAGGTTCTTAGACTGGTTCTGGGTACCCCGCAGTATATGTGGCCTAGAGACCAGCTAGCTTTCAGTGCCACCAGAAGCCCCCACTATCCTTATCAGGGAGCGAATAGTTTCTGGCAACCACTGAACATGACAAAACTGACCCCTCATGGATCATAGAAACATATCAGAACCTTTTGCTCAGTCACTCGTGCTTACTCATGCATAGAGAAATCTACAGAATACACAGTGGGACATTTTCAATATATTCATTGAACCAATGTTATGCTTGAATAGAATACATGTCCTGCAATTATCAGTAGACAAAAGCAGATGAAAGTGATTACAAGCACGGAAAGCATAAATAGTAGATATAGTTCTACCATGGTGATAAAACAGTGTACGTATGCAGGCATATAAAAAAGGCAGTAATCTGGCATACTCCTACTATGCAAAACACTACTCTAAGTGTAACTAGAGTGTGTATGAAACCCAGAATCCCCCAATGGATTATCCAGCCCCATTACCTGGTGAGAGAGAATGTGGGAGCCCGTCATGGTCAGGAACTGACCACACCCTCACTGAGACATACCCTCACAGAGATGTCACCCTCACTGAGATGTCAGACCCCTGTATGGTGAGGTCTCAGCATGCAGGGACCCTCGGTGTCAGCTGTAGTGCCTCCTCTACTAATCTTTTAGTGAGCTCATTATTTATAATAGAAAGCAGGCTTGCGATCTGCGTATAGAATAGCGATGGTTTGGATATGCAGATAGCCCTGTCCCCCGTGGATGAAGATAGAACAACATTTGCAAATAGTGCTTAGAAGGGCCTTGTACATGAAATGAAATGAAATGAAATTGGGTATTTATAAAGCGCTCGGATACTCACATAGAGTGTCCCGGCGCTGCCACCAAAACGTAGCAGAAGAACTCCGCCCCACTAACCATAGTGTTGTTTTTGGAACAACCATGTTTTAAGTTGTTTCCTAAAGAACAATAAGTCCTGAGCCAGTCTGAGATGTAGAGGCAAGTCGTTCCACAGGCGAGCTGCTAGAACCTGAAAGGAACGTCCCCCTATCCGAGATCGGGCAAACTTGGGAATAACCATAAGGGACTGGCCAGAGGACCTTAAGACCCGCTGAGGTTGATGGCGCTGGATCCTACTTCTCAGGTAAACGGCACCCGTATCATGAAAAGCTCGGTAAGCCAGCACTAAACTGGATCCTCTTTCTCAGCGGGAGCGAGTACAATGCCTTCAGGTGGGGCGACGTGCATTCTGGGATTTACCAAAAGAATAGCTCTGGCTGCGGTATTCTAGACGTCCTGCAGCCGATTGAGCAAATATCCTGGTAGCCCCAGATACAAGATATTTACATAATCCCACCTAGATGTAATTAGGGTTTGCACTACGGTCTTAAGGGATTCCACCGGAAGTAGAGAAAGATAGTTTTTTACCATTATTATTAATCCAAAACAAGTGCCAGCAACAGTTTGGATTTGGGTCTTCATCGCTAAACTAGTGTCCAACTTAACTCCCAAGTTCTTTACCATGCTGACTGGGGCAGAAGGAAGGGACATGTCGCAAGGCCACTATAAACTCCAGTCAGCACATGGGGGGCAGCCGAAAAAGATAATTTTGGACTTTTCTGGAATACACTTACGTTGGTTAAGTTGCATCCAAGAAAAAACCTCCGGTAGACATCTGTTAATCTCCGTCCCTCAAAAACTCGCCCCTTTGTCACATGTGAATAGTAGTTGAGTATCGTCGGTGTAAGGAATAATCTTCGCTCCGTGTGACTCTGCCAAGGGTGCAAGTGGGGCCATATGAATATTAAAGAGTGTTGGACTCAAGATGGTGCCCTGCGGGACACCCACTTGCATTGTAGGAATTGCAGCTGGAAAGGGCAGAGACCAGATTTCCTGCTGCCGCTCAGTCAGAAAAGAGGCAAACCATTTGTACACCGTGCCCACAATGCCACACTCCGCTAACCTATGCAGGAGCTGGTCATGGGGCACGGTGTCAAAGGCTGTGGATAAATCCAACAGTATCACCACCGCACTGCCCCCTTTGTCCATCTGAGTTTTAATAGTTTCCGAAACCTCCAGTAGCGCTGTTTCAGTGCTAAGGGAGGCTCTGAAGCCTGACTGACTGTCATGAAGCACATGGTTTTCTTCTATATAGTCCGTTAGCACGGAATTACCGTACTTCTCGAGGACCTTTGAGAAGAAGGGCAGCAGGGATATGGGCCTATAATTGGATTCGACCGCAGGGTCAGCTGTGGGTTTCTTTAGGAAGGGAATGATTTTTGCCTTTTTCCAACAGAGAGAAGAATTAAGAACTAAGTTAACAGCAGGATTTATGGGTTCCTCGATGTTCTTCAAAATGTTTGCGGGACAGGGATCAGAGGGAGATCCCGACTTCAGGGTTACCATGATGTCAAGGGATTTTTCTAAAGAAATGGGGGGAAATTGGGCAAATGAATAACTAACCCAAGAAGGCAGGGCGTGTGCACTCCACATCTCACCGGGTCAGATGTGCCCATAGAGACAAATGATTGTTGTATTAAGCAGATCTTATCATGGAAGAAACCAGCCATCTGGTGAACCCAACTGGAAGTGGGAATAAATGATGTGCTCACTGCACTGGGAGAGGTAAGATCCTTAACAATTTTAAAAATGTCTTTACTCTTATTAGCCGCACCTTTTATTTTTGAAGTAAAGAAGTTGTTCTTTTCAGTGCGCACATCATTGAAATAAGCTTTCAGAGCTTGCTTATAGATGATTTTGTCCCTAGAGTGAAACTTGGTTTGCCACACTCTCTCTAATCATTTGCAGGCACTCCTGCTTTTCCTGAGAGTTTCAGTAAACCATGGTGCGGAGGGGCGACCAATTTTAGCTTTACGAGTTGTGGGGGGCGCCAACTCCGTGACCCATTCTTAAGCCACTTCTCCAAGTTCGGAGCATCAATCTCAGGGTCACTGCTAAAGGGAATCGGGTGCTGACCCAGAGCTGTTCTCAGGAGTAACCTGACTAAAGGGTCTAAAAATAAACAGGCGGGGCTTATCCCTAGATTGAACATGGGATAGAGAGCTAGAGATTTTAAAACTCAGACGATAGTGATCCGAACACACCAATGTTTGTGGAGTATGTGTTTCCACACTAACGTTGGAGAATATTTGATCTAATGTATGGCGCTTTTCATGGGTAGGAAGATGAATGTAGGGGGACAGCCCAAAAATCTCTAAAGATTCCAGCAGCCAGCAGCCGTAGAGCCTCTGAGTCAGAGGGATCATCCATGTGGATATTAAAATCTCAATGCCTATATTTGGTGGAATTAGCAGAGATGGCTTGAGTGAGTGAGTGACTCAACGAACTTGCCACCCTGACCAGGTGGCCTATAAACAAGGATACCAGCAATAGATTGATGATCAGAAACAGTGAGCAGAAAACAAAGGCTTTCAGCATCCTCAATATCGTGCGCAGGTAGAATAGATCATGAAAATGAATTTTTTAAAATGATGCTGATTCCGCCCCCTCTTCCTACAGGCCGATCCTTCCTTATAATCTGATAGTCAGGCGGGATAGCCCCCGCAATCATTGGGTTTGAGCCATCATTAAACCAAGTTTCAGTTACAAACATAACGTCGGGGTCGGACTCAAGTAGTAAGTCATACAGTTGAGCTTCATGTTTTTTAATGGAGCTGGTATTCAGGAGTAGGATCTTCAAAAGACCGTTATCCCGTGAGCCCCGGTCCAAAACTGAACAATTGCTTTCCTCAATTGCACTTTCGCCCCTATGTTTGCTGTTCTGAGGATCGGCTACCCAGTTACACAAATGGCATGAGAGTGGGGTTTCAGTCATACTAATACCTTTACGAATGCAGTGTTGCACCTGATTCCCAATTTCTAGGTGATCTGACTTGCTGTAAACTGCAAAATTCCTATGTAAAGGCGAATGACTGGCAGAGTTTCCTGCTCTGGACTCCACCGGGACGCTGACGGGCTCAGACCGGTTTGCCTTAGGCGTGCCTTCGGCGCACCAGCGGCGCGCTCGCACTGCATCTCGTTTTGTAGTCGCCAGTTCTGACGACTACACCGCACTGAGAGCAAAAATGGTGGGGTCGGTCTGGTCAGGATACCTAACTAAAGCTTCAGATCCCCCCACCACAGTGCATTAAAAATAGATTTCAAATTCAATTCCCACAATTTCCCACAACAATAAAAATAATGGCTAAAATCCGTTTTCATACAACAGCTAAAATTACAAGCACACAGTAGTGCAAATAAAATAGCAGCAGAGCTAAGTGAGGTGTTGTCAGGTACAAGCTTACGGGACTGAGTGCGCTCGTGCAGCGTACATGATGTTTGAGGCATCGTGATAATGTTGTGTGAAGTTAGATGAGTAAACAAAGTAGTTTCAGAAAAACTAAACTGACATTGTCATGCATGCAAATATGTGCTAAATGTCACAGTAGAAATGTTATTTGTTAAAACTAGACCAATGTAAGAAATGAGCAGCTTCGCTACATGGGCCTAACCCGGGCATATAGCACCATGCTCTACCCATGCACTCATGCAATCACCCTCGTACTACCCATACACATCCAATCACCCAGGTACTACCCATTATTTTCACACAATCATCCAGGCACTACCCATATACTTATCCAATTAACAAGGCAGTACCTATGCAGTTATAGATTTACCCAGAAACTAGTCGTGCGCACATCCTATCCCCCAGGTAATACTCATACAATCACGCAAGCACTACCCATGCACTCATACAATCACCCTGGCACTACTAATGCACTTATCTAATCACTCGAGGCACAACACATGCAGTCATACTATCACCCAGACACTACCCAGGCAGTTCATATGCATTAATGCAATCATCCATCTGTAACTCATGCAGTCATAGAATTATGGAGGCACTACTCATGCACTCATAGAATCACCCAGGTACGATTCATACAATCACACAATTACTCAGGCACTACCTATGCACTCATCCAATCACCCTGGCACCACCCCTACACTCATGCAATCACCCAGGCCCTATTCATGCACTCATGCAATTACCCAGGTACCACTCATGCACTCACAATCACCCAGGCACTACCCATATACTCATCTAATCACCCAGGTGCTACCATGCACTCATCCAATCATCCAGACAGTACACATGCACTCATCTAATTACCCAGGGAGATCCTGTGCAGTCATCCAATATTCCAGGTACAATCAATGTAGTCATAGAATTACCCAAGCACTACTGATGCACTCATTCTAACTTTCCTACAATATATATGCACTCATTTAATCATCCATGCACCACTCATGTACTGATACTAACATCCATACACCGCTCATACACTCATTCATTCATTCAACTTATCTGTTTTTAACCAGAAAAGGCAGTTCTGAAAATAACCATATTTTCAGAACTGAATTTCTTTTTTCTTTTTTTTCAAAAATAAAATGTCAACGAAAATAACATAATTGTTATCACTGATTAAAATATTGGTGTTGAAGTACTGTAATAAAAAGCAAAAAAAAATAACAATAATGTTTTTTCACATTCTGTGAAATTACATACAGAGACTGCTCCCCAGCTGCTATGATAGTGTACAGTCCATGCAGAAGGCAGCAAAACATTTTAGTTCTGGTGAACTTTCACTGCATCTTCTCTCCACTTCAGCATGAACTTTGTCGCCAGGAGCAAGGGCAGGAGGTCTGAAGGCTGATGATCCCTCTCTTTCTCTCTCTTTCTCTCTGTGCAATTTTAAAATGCTTCTTGTGGTATGTTTTCAAGTGGTACAACATACTTGTTGTACCACATGAATATTTTTTGCTGTGCCTTGAGTTAATGTCTTCTCACACATGCTGCACCTCATCAATTTAGCTGTGGTCTTCGATTCACCATATGGAATAGTGAAAATATCCCGAGCTATGCATTCTTTTTTCATTCATGATTCTTCATCATAAGACTGTTTATGTGCAGCTGCTTCCTCCTGCTGTTCAACAACTTCAACCAGTTGTAGTTCTTCCTGTGGTTCTTCTGATGCCATTTTATCATCGGCAAAAAAAGCAAAAAAGCAGCACAATCTTGAAAATCAGTTTGGGACAGCTCATATAATAAACTGAGCTGTACCTGGAAAGTTCAAGAAGGGAAAAATGGGTGTGTACTTCCTTTCATAAAAGAAACTGTGTAAACCAATTAAATTTCTTTATTTGGTAGTCATGTGCTATTTGCGAGTACTGGCGTCGCCGTATTCTGCATCATTCAGAAACTCTGTCCATCACCACCCCCTTTTTCCCAAATCGATTTTATCCACACTCAGTGTGGGAGGGTATGCTCAGACGTGAGTCCCTTGCTCATTGCACCATCAGGATTCAGGCAAGCCGGGCCGACGAAGGCTGTGATGCCAGAAACCGGTCCCCGGAAGCTTGTTTCCTTCCCAGTATAAGAATTGGCTTGGTAGTTTGGTTTGCCCTGTTCCCATCATGCACTGGGACAGGTACAGACTAATTTGCATGTAGCCAGGTTCTGAGCTGGGATGGTGCAGTGAGCTAAAAAACGGTGATGGATTAAAACCATGATCTCTTGACTTGGTAAGAGTATTCTGCATCATTCAGAAACTCTGTCCATCACCACCCCCTTTTTCCCAAATCGATTTTATCCACACTCAGTGTGGGAGGGTATGCTCAGACGTGAGTCCCTTGCTCATTGCACCATCAGGATTCAGGCAAGCCGGGCCGACGAAGGCTGTGATGCCAGAAACCGGTCCCCGGAAGCTTGTTTCCTTCCCAGTATAAGAATTGGCTTGGTAGTTTGGTTTGCCCTGTTCCCATCATGCACTGGGACAGGTACAGACTAATTTGCATGTAGCCAGGTTCTGAGCTGGGATGGTGCAGTGAGCTAAAAAACGGTGATGGATTAAAACCATGATCTCTTGACTTGGTAAGAGTATTCTGCATCATTCAGAAACTCTGTCCATCACCACCCCCTTTTTCCCAAGTCGCCGTAACTTCTGGCATCACTGCGAAAACAGAAAGTTATTTTTGGGAACTCCTCTTTTTGACAAATTCGTAGAGAAAAAAAATTAAACCAATATGTTACTAAACAAGTAGAGTCAAACTACTTCCAAATATGTCTAGATACGTGTTTTGCACTTTGTCAAAAACACAAGGTATTCGCGACTACCAGCGTCATTGGGACATCTGGTGCTGCCACGTACAAGGTAAATGCATTTTTTGTGCATTTCTTTCGACAAGTGAAGACAAAGGGGAAAGTTAAATCAATATCAGCTAGACTCAAACTTTAATAAAACATGTTTATATATGTGTTTATTACTTTGTGAAGAAACACACGTATTCGCGACTACCTACATCCTCGCAACATCCTGTGTCACCACAAACAAGGAAAATGCATTTTTGATCTAGTTTTTTCGGCAAGTGAATACAAAGGGGAAAGTTAAATCAATATCTTACTAAACATCTAGATTCAAACTTTAAGTAAAACATGTCTATATATGTGTTTAACACTTTGTCAAAAAACACACGGTGTTCGTGGCTACCAACAACATCATCACAACATCCAGTGTTGCCGCAAACAATATAAATGCATTTTAGATTTAGTTTTTTGGACAAATAGATACAGAGCAGAAAGTAAAATGAATATCTTACTAAACAGCTAGACTCAAACTTTATGTAAAACATATCTATATATGTGATTAACACTTTGTCAAAAAACACACAGTATTCGTGACCACAGACTTCATTGTGACATCCGGTGTTGCGGCAAACAATACAAATACATTTTAGATGTTGTTTTTTTGACAAATGAATAGAAAGGAGAAAGTTAAATGAATATTTTACTAAACAGCTAGACTTAAACTTTATGTAAAACATGTCTATATATGTGTTAAACACTTTGTCAAAAAACACCCTGTCTTCATGAACACCAACACCATCGCAAATTCTGGTGTCACCGTGATAAAGTAAAATGCATTTTGAAAACATCATGTAGTATTCGTGGCCACCGACGTCATCGCGACATCCGGTGTTGCCACGAACAAGGTACATGCATTTTAGATGTAGTTTTTTTGACACATGAATACAAAGGAGTAAAGTAACTGAATCTTATGAAACAGCTAGACCCAAATTTTATGTAAAACATGTCTATATATGTGTTTAACACTTTGTCAACAAACACCCTGTCTTCGTGACCACCAACACCATCGCAAATTCTGGTGTCACCGTGAACAAGGAAAATGCATTTTGAATGTCATTTTTTCGACAAATGAATGCAAAAGGGAAAGTTAACATAAATATCTTACTAAACAGCTAGACTCAAACTCTATGTAAATTATGTCTATATATGTGTTTTACACTTTGTCAAAAACATGTGGTATTCGCAGTGTGTCCTCGGTAATCGTGGCATTGTTGTGACAACCAAAAATATCTTGAAATAAAATGATTAATGTACTTTTAAAATAAATAATGTCAAATACAACAATAGGTGGTGCACCATGCATATACAATGTTCAATATCTAATTATAGAAAAAAAATACAAGGACATTATAATTATGAAATAAAATTATAGGCAGTAATTACCATTTAAAAAACCTTAGAAATTCACAGAAATAACCAAAGATTATAGGGACGTAATAGTTAGGAAATAGAGTAAAAATAATTCTTAGAAATTCACTGAAATAAACAAAGGTTACATGGATGTTATAGTTAGGCTGACATGTCACTTGTACAAAACCAGCCAAATTCAGCAGTTATAGTTACCTGACCTAACTATAGCTCATTCCCCTGCAATGCACTGCTTATGACTTCACATATTGCATCTCTCATAACATGGTCAGTGACATCACTGATGACATCACTAATGACATCATCCAGAGAAACACAGCCACAACCTATTATACCACCATAAAACATGGCATATACCCACTCCCACACAATCACTAACAAACTCATTCACAGAACCCATACAAACACTCACACATCTCATCAATCATCCATACAGCCAGGAACAAATCAACTCACCCATAGAGCCATTTGAGGAACCCATAGGGGTTGCTCAACTTCAAGAACCCTCTGGAGGCAAGAGGACTTCATCCCCCAACCAGCAGCATGGCAGAAAGCTTGTTTGCAGAGTGGTGGAGCAAGGGGGTGGGGCCTCCGGCGAGTTGCTGGGCTTTAAAAAAAAATCATTATTATTTTTAGGGACCCCATCCCCCGGGGCCTGGCCTTTTAAAAAAATGAGTTTTTCTTTATTTAAAGGGAGGGGGTTGCGCTGCCCCCTTCCTGGGCCTATATTGGCCCCCTGGGACCCCATCCCTAGATGCCTGCCGCTTTTTATTTATTTATTTTTAAAATGGAGGGGGACAGGCTGATTTTGCCCTGGGAACCCCATCCCCTTGGACCAGGCCTCTACTGTGGGTGCCCTGGTCCCATTCAGGGCACCCACTCATCTGTTGGGGACCACAGGGGAGCCTGAAGGCCCCTGCAGTCCCTGCCGGCTCCCAGCATCCTGCGGGAGCTGGCATTGCTTTTGGAGATGCTGAAAATGCAGCCCCCTCTTTCCAAAAGCAATTATGCTCTGCTTCGATTAAGTGAGGACATTTTTACAGCTCTCACATACTCGAAGCAGAGCAGTGTTTGCTGTGGCTTGGCAGGAGCAGTGAAGCTTATGCCAAGGTATAGCAAACTGCCATGTCTGGGGTGGCCACCCTGGGACATTGCAGGAGCTGACCCTAGGGGTTGGCAGTCCCCAGGGCCATTATTGGCTACCCTCAAATGTTAATTCAGCCCCAGGATTGTGGTGGTTCCAGGGAAATGGTGGTCACTGGGCCTTGAGGGTCATGCGGCCCCTGTACCTAATTTCAAAGAGTTGTCCCAGGAAGGTGGTGTTCCCCGGGGCTGCTGTGGGTTTGTGGCCAACCTCATTAATGTTTTATTTTGCCCCAGGAAGGTGGTGGTCCCCAGGGCTGCTGGGGTGCCATGCAGGCCCCACGCATCAACTTAAGATTTTTCCCTGGGAAGGTGGCGGTCCCTAGGGCACGGGGATGCCGAACAGGCAACACCCACATTTCAAACAAAATATGTCCCGGGGAGGTGGTGGTCCCTGGGGAATAATAAGCCTCTTTTATTTGTACACTGCTTCTGAGATGTGACCCACCAAGGGGCCAATTAATAACAAAGCACTGGAGCCCTTTGCTTTGTTTTTTTTAACATTTTCAGTGGGATTCACAGATCCAGCGTGACTCCCGCTGAAAATTTAAAATACAAAAAACGTTTTTTGCCCCTGAGTGGTCCCTGTGGAACCTTCCCAAGAGGCCTAGGGGGTCAGTGTGTTTCTACCCTGCCCTTTTCCTTTTCCTTAGTGTTTTTTTCTGTGACTCGATGCCAACACTTCCTGGTTTGAAGGGTTGGCAGTTTATCAAATCTCAGCATGAGATCAGGAAGGTTCATGGATCCACAGCGTCCCTATATATACAACTGAAAATTTCTTTAAATAACTCAGCAACTACTGAATGGATTCACACAATTTAACAAAGGTCGCTTTCTGCACTAACAGCTACCTTTCTGCTAAATTTGGTGTAATTCCATTCAGCAGTTCAGGCTGTAACCTTGTTTCAAATTTACTATAGAAAAAAACATGGGGAAAATGCATTTTGGGACTCCACATTTTGTCAGTCTCTGCTTGACGGATCACTCCAAAATTTTCAAGACAGCAGCGGAAGTGAGTGTCTAACTAGTTTTGAAAGGTGTGTGAGAATTCATCAAACGACACTAAAGTCATTAACAAATCCCAAAATGCTCTTCCTATGGAAACTACATCCTAACTATAACTACCTACAGGCAACCGCTAGTAATATATACATATATAAATAAATATATATGTTACCTACTGGCCGCCAGTAGGTAGTTATAGTTAGGACCTATTTTCCATAGGAAATCCGCAACATTCTATTCCCATTAAGTCTGGCGCCGGTTGACGAATCTTCGCGAAATTTTCCAAACTTTTGGACAGCTCGTATCCTGAAAGTCTCGGGGTGATTCGTCAAGCGGGGGCTGAGAAAAAAGGGGGGTCCCAAAATGTGTTTTCCCCATGCATTTTCCCATAAGACCTTTAGCCGCAGCTACAGCCCGAACTGCTGAATGGAATTACACCAAATTTGGCAAAGAGGTAGTCCTCAGTTCAGACTCGTGCCTTTTGCTTAAATGGTGTTAATCTGTTGAGTAGTTCCTTTGAAAATTACAGTTAAAAGTACATATATATCTATGGCCTCGGAGGATCCGCGCACCCTATGCGCAGCCTGAGCGCACCCTCTGCGCACCCTGCGCGCACCCTCCCGATCACGCGCTGAATGCTAATTGGCTGTCAAGTGGTTGTCAAAATTCGAAACCAGGAACTGTTGGCAGCCATTTTGTGCCTCGGTAGAAGCGAGGCTGAAGAAGTCTGTGGAATGAGTGTGTAAAACATATCAAGGGGCAGGGTAGAAATACTCTGACCCTCTAGACCTGCTTAGGGGGTCCCAGAAGGACTCCCAGGACCCCTTTATTTTTTTTTAAACGGCAAAATGCGCGCTGGGTGCGCGGATCCGGCCGTAAAAAAAAAGAAGTGCAGGCTCCCGCACTTCTTTAATAATTAGCTCCCGGGGGGGGCCAAATCCCGGGGGGCAAAAACTGCTAAACTTAATGGGGGGCTCAGGGGGGGCCCCCAGCCCCGGGGACCGCTACCCCGGGGCTACAAAATAAATGGTGAGCCCCCCAAGCCCTGGGGACCACCACCCCCGGGGCTTTATTTATTGAGGGAGGGGGGCTGCGTGGCCCCCCTCCTGGAGCCCTCAAGGGCCCTGGGGACCGCCACCCCCAGGTCTGGCTCCTGCAATGTCCTGGGGTGCGCACCCCAGGACACTGTTGTTTGCTATGAGAGGGCAGGAGTCTCCCGCCCCCCCCCCCATAGCAAACTTTATTTGGATTTTGAAAGAGAGAGCAGGAAAACCTGCTCTCGCTTTCAAAATCCAAACCATATTGCTTTTCCACACGGGGAGCAGCTCCCCATGTGGAAAAGCAATGCCGGCTCCCGAAGGATACGGGGAGCTGGCAGGGACCGTGGGGGCATTGGGGCTCCCCCCACGGTCCCCAACATTTTTTATAAGACCCGGGGATGGGGTCCCCGGGGTAATAAAAATTTGTGATAGAGGCTATTTTTTTATTATGGTAAAATTAGGAGTCGCGCATCCAGCACGGCTCTCAGCGTGCCCCCCTGGTGTGCACGCATTGGGTGCACAACACCTATAGTGTTGGGTGCACGATTCCTCTCGCGTAGGGTACGTGAATCCTAACGCGTTGGGTGCGCGACTCCAAGCAAAAAAATGGATTTGTTTTTTAGATAAACATCAAGCTTATGTGTTTCGTTCTTGAGTGGCTCTAAAAAGAGCTGGTGTGTTCATTGAGAGTTTTTGGTACTTATAAGTAAGTACTTATACAGAGTCTAAAGTTGTTGAGGAAGACTCTGTTACCCTCATCAGTAAAATGTACACCATCTCTCCTATAGATGTCTTGCATATGAAAACGCAGATTGTTATTGTAAATGGACCCCATTCTATAGTCTCGGAGAAAAGCAGAAACAGATTTATTCACATGTTTCCTAGCTTTCTCAATCTGTGGACAAAAATAATTAGACCAGTTCCATTTCTGCCTTTGGCATATGTTAGAATAGACAAAGGCAGTTTGGGGAAAAAGTGAAATCAATTCTGCAAAGGTGTCCTTGATAAGCATTTCCAGACCTACCCCAGTCAAAGTGCCTAGGTCGTTGCTACCACAGTGCACAATTATGAGGTCAGGGTGTTGGAGATGCAAAAAGGATTTTACCAATGGTATCAAATAGTGCCACTTTAACCCTCTCTGTCCAATCCATTTAATGTCTACATTTGGCAAACCTAGGTCTTTGTTAATGCCTTTGTTTTCTGCATACCTTTGGCTCCAGAAAATATAGCTGTGTCCCACAATCCACACTCTAAGCATCTTGAGGGGAAGTCTGGATGCACTCAGATGGTCTCTGTAAATGAAATAGCAGTTTGAAAAGTAAGATTTTTCTAAAATGGTGGATAAGATGCAGTTTTGAAAAAAGAAAAGAAATGATTGGTTGTTTGACAACATTCTACACTGAAAACTAGGGTGCATGTTTCTGTTTTTTAAACGTATAATTCTTATTGGTTAACGAAAACTGATTGAAAGGAACATTATATATCATAAGCTGATATGTTGAAAAGTCAAGCACACTTGCTGTTTTGATTAGCAACATTGTGTGCTGAACTTGTGACCTGTGTGCTCAGTTAAGTGTTCCATGAACTGTTTCTATGGTAACAGGCAGAAGGCAGATTGGGGGAAGGGTTGAAGTTTATGTCATTTGGAAAGGGTTGAATTGTTTAACCAATAGAAATGTGTGTTTGCTTTTGAATTTATGTGGGAAGGAATGTGATTTGATGTTTACATGTATATGTGTGGAAAATGAGAGGGACACTTTGCTGTTCTTTGGTTCTGCTGACAGGTGCACAGTGCAGAGATTCTGTATAAGAAAATCTGGTGTGTGACTGATATCTGGTGTGTGACTGATATACTTCTTAATCTACAAAACATCTTGAAAGGTGAGATATTTAATTGTGAGGGGATGTATGTAGACTATTTTAATTTTAATCAGACTAATGTATTTCTTGTGCTAAAGTGTAGGGAGTACTTTTTTTCTCTACAATCTTATTGACAGTGTGTGTGCATGTAGAAACCATTTTGTGATAAGGATTTGTTTTTTTCATGTGTTTGTAAACAGATAACTATGCAGTTTTTATATTTTGGTAGAATTAGAAACCAGTCATTGTTTATGAATTTGTGAAATGAGTTATGTTTCTGCAGTAAAATGTGGTACTCCTTGTAGATGAAGAAATGTGTTTTGGTATAGTGCAAGGGATAGTGTTGTTTGTCTAGAATCACACAGAGAGCCTGTGTGCATTTGGGAACCACTGTGAGAGAAGCATTTAGTAACATCTTGTATTTGCTGACAGATAACTCTTTTAAAACCTGTCATGTTGTCAAGTTTTAGTAGCATTAGAAGCCAGTCTTTGCTTATGTGTTGATTAAATAAGTCAGGCTTTGACACAAAAGTGCACTTTTGAAATATGCACATTGTGTGCAGTTCCCTTACCACTTCCATAGTATTAAATAAGGTTTGGTAAACTCGTAGGGATAGTGGTTGTTGTCTAGAATCACACTGTGAGTCTGTGTGCATTTGGGAACCACTGTGAGAGAAGCGTTTGGTAACATCGTGTATTTGCTGACAGATAACTGTTTTAAAACATGTCATGTTGTCAAGTTTTAGCAACATTAGAAACCAGTCTTTGCTTATGCGTTGACTAAATGAGTCAGGCATTGACACTAAAGTGCAGTCGTGAAATATGTAGATTGTGTGCAGTTCTCTTACCACTTCCACTGTAGTGAATGAGTTTTGGTAAACTCCTAGGGATAGTGGTGCTTGTCTAGAATCACACTGTGAGTCTGTGTGCATTTGGGAACCACTGTGAGAGAAGCGTTTGGTAACATTGTGTATTTGCTGACAGATAACTGTTTTAAAACATGTCATGTTGTCAAGTTTTAGTAGCATTAGAAGACAGTTATGGCTTATGCTTTCATTAAATGAGTCAGGTATTGACAGTAAAGTGTAGTTGTGAAATATGTAGATTGTGTGCAGTTCCCTTACCTCTTCCACTGTAGTGAATGAGTTTTGGTAAACTCCTAGGGATAGTGGTGCTTGTCTAGAATCACACTGTGAGTCTGTGTGCATTTGGGAACCACTGTGAGAGAAGCGTTTGGTAACATTGTGTATTTGCTGACAGATAACTGTTTTAAAACATGTCATGTTGTCAAGTTTTAGTAGCATTAGAAGACAGTTATGACTTATGCTTTCATTAAATGAGTCAGGTATTGACACTAAAGTGTAGTCGTGAAATATGTAGATTGTGTGTAGTTCCCTTACCACTTGCACTGTAGTGAATGAGTTTTGGTAAACTCCTAGGGATAGTGGTGCTTGTCTAGAATCACACTGTGAGTCTGTGTACATTTGGGAACCACTGTGAGAGAGGTGTTTGGTAACATTGTGCATTTGCTGACAGATAACTGTTTTAAAACATGTCATGTTGTCAAGTTTTAGTAACATTAGAAGATAGTTATGGCTTATGCTTTCATTAAATGAGTCAGGTATTGACACTAAAGTGTAGTCGTGAAATATGTAGATTGTGTGCAGTTCCCTTACCACTTGCACTGTAGTGAATAAGTTTCGGTAAACTCCTAAGGATAGTGGTGTTTGTCTAGAATCACACTGTGAGTCTGTGTACATTTGGGAACCACTGTGAGAGAAGCGTTTGGTAACATCGTGTATTTGCTGACAGATAACTGTTTTAAAACATGTCATGTTGTCAAGTTTTAGTAGCATTAGAAGACAGTTATGGCTTATGCTTTCATTAAATGAGTCAGGCATTGACAGTACAGTGCAGTTGTGAAATATGTAGATTGTGTGCAGTTCCCTTACCACTTCCACTGTAGTGAATGAGTTTTTGGTAAACTCCTAGGATTAGTGGCGCTTGTCAAGAATCACACTGTGAGTCTGTGTGCATTTGGGAACCACTGTGAGAGAAGCGTTTGGTAATATCGTGTATTTGCTGACAGATAACTGTTTTAAAACATGTTATGTTCTCAAGTTTTAGTAGCATTAGAAGACAGTTATGGCTTATGCTTTCATTAAATGAGTCAGGTATTGACAGTAAAGTGTAGTTGTGAAATATGTAGATTGTGTGCAGTTCCCTTACCTCTTCCACTGTAGTGAATGAGTTTTGGTAAACTCCTAGGGATAGTGGTGCTTGTCTAGAATCACACTGTGAGTCTGTGTACATTTGGGAACCACTGTGAGAGAAGCGTTTGGCAACATCGTGTATTTGCTGACAGATAACTGTTTTAAAACATGTCATGTTGTCAAGTTTTAGTAGCATTAGAAGACAGTTATGGCTTATGCTTTCATTAAATGAGTCAGGCATTGACAGTAAAGTGCAGTTGTGAAATATGTAGATTGTGTGCAGTTCCCTCACCACTTCCACTGTAGTAAATGAGCTTTGGTAAAATCCTAGGGATTGTGGTGCTTGTCTAGAATCACACTGTGAGTCTGTGTGCATTTGGGAACCACTGTGAGAGAAGCGTTTGGTAACATCGTGTATTTGCTGACAGATAACTGTTTTAAAACATGTCATGTTCTCAAGTTTTAGTAGCATTAGAAGACAGTTATGGCTTAATCTTTCATTAAATAAGTCAGGTATTGACAGTAAAGTGTAGTCGAGAAATATGTAGATTGTGTGCAGTTCCCTTACCACTTGCCCTGTAGTGAATGAGTTTTGGTAAACTCCTAGGGATAGTGGTGCTTGTCTAGAATCACACTGTGAGTTTGTGTGCATTTGGGAACCACTGTGAGAGAAGCATTTGGTACCATTGTGTATTTGGTGGCAGATAAGTGTTTTAAAACCTGTCATGTTGTCAAGTTTTAGTAGCATTAGAAGCCAGTGTTTGCTTATGCATTGATAAAATGAGCCATGCTTTGACACTAAAGTGCAGTACCATGTAGTATTGTCTTCACTGCACCAGAACTGTAAATTAAAAATGTTTACCCAGGCACTGTCCTAGAAGTAGTCTGATGATTCAATCAGTTTCTAAGTACTTATGTTGTGAACCATTCATTACCAAATAGACTGCTTCAAATGTCTATGCAGTATGCATGTAGTTCTCTAACCACCTACACAGTTGTTTTTCACACCTTCAATTCCCTAGTCAGTATCTATACACTTCCAGGAAACACCCTGTCACTCCCTTTGCAGTCTTCTAGTGACCCATTCAGCAGCATGTAGTAATCCATTAACTGTGCCAAAACCCAAACACTTATAAATTCACCAAGACACTGTCTTTCCAGTACTCTAATGATTCAGTCACTGCCTAAGTATTCATGCACTGAGCCAGGCCTTAGCACATGGACTGCTTCAAACCCCTATGCACTATGCATGCAGTCTTCTAACCACCTAGACACTTGTCATTTACACTTTCAGTTTCCTAGTCAGTATCCATATAGTCCAGCAAACATCCTGTCACTCCCTTTGCACTCTTCTAGTGACCCATTCAGTACCAAGTACTAATCCATTCCCTGTGCGAAAAGCCTACCACTTATAAATTCATCCAGGCAGTCTCCTTGCTGTAGTCTAATTATTCAGTCAGTACCCAAGTACTCATGCAGTAAGCCAGGCCTTAGCACATGGACTGCTTTAAATGCATATCCAGTATGCATTCAGTCCTCTAATCAGCTACACAGTCGTCTTTCACAACTTCAATTCCCCAGTTAGTATTCATACACTTCTAGCAAACACCCTGTTACTCACCTAGTGTGTCTCCTTTTAGTACTGTAATCATTCAGTCAGTTAGCATGTAGTCTTTTAGTGAGGTAGGCTTTAGGGCATGAACTGCTTCAAAGTAGTATGCACTATGTATGTAGTGTTTTAATCATCGTCACACTTGTGGTTCAGGGCTATAGTTTCTTAGTCAGTTTTTATATAAAATGTGTCTGTACAGTAATGGAATACTGTAAATTTGAAAGTTATTAATATACATTTATTTCTGATTCTTTTTTGCAGATACTGTTTTTCAACGTTAAAATAGAGAAATTATGCCAGAAAAAAAAAGAAAAAGAAAAGAACAGAGACAGGAGGATTATTTGAAGAAGCATCAACCACAAGTATTGAATGAACAAGATAATGTGGCTAAAAGGAAAAAATCTTCTGGTAAGATCACGAAGCAATTTATTAAACATGTTTGTAGGAGCAAACAGAATGTAGATAATGCTGCAACTTCAGAGAATGTTTTAAGTAAGAAAAAAATCAAAATAAGAGGAAAAGTAAAAAAGCAAATGTTCAGTCAAAGGAGATAAAGTATGGTAAAAGAAGACAAAATCAGTATAAGGAATTACGCAAAAAAATATTTTACAAGACTGTAGTGCATAATTTGCTGAAAGATGTGAAGAAATATAAAAAGAGAGCTTTATTTTATAAAAAGAAGAAGCATATTGAAAGCATTGTGGAAAAGGCTTTTGAAGTAAAAAGGAAACTGTTTATTTTAGTGTTGAACAGAATTTGATCATTAGATAAACCAATATATGTAATGAAGGCCAAAAGTAGGAGGAAAAGAGTTATTAATTAAAAAAAAATGTGATTTTTTTTTGGGGAGAATGGAAACACAGTTCTAGTTCAGAGCCTTTTTTTAATGAAGAGAGTTATTCACTAAGTGAAAAATTATTGTATGCAGTTGACACCAGTGGTAGAGGTTATGAGGTTAGTGATGGTTGTCCAATGGAGAAAGAGAAAATGGTTGAAAGAAATTCAGAAGAAGTGATAGCTGATGAAGTTTTAGGGAGACGTGCTAAAAACCCTGTGTACACTTGGGATTGCAGTAGTGTTTGTAGTGTACGACACGAATCTATTGAAAAATTATGTAGTTTTCTATGAGTCTATACTAAAAAAAGTGTAAAACAAAAGATTAAGCTGTTGCAAGGACTAGACCCTTGCAGAGTGAGAAAACATACTGGTTTGCAAGGTAATTCTCTGGCTTGTCTTTCTAGGAAAGTTTGTGAAAGTGTTTTTCACCATTTCAGAATGCTGGCAGTACATCATAATCAAATGCGGAAGTTAGTGAGAAGGTTGTATTATGCAAAAAGTCCAGCACTAAAGTTAAGTGAGTTGAACAGTGCTCTTTTACGTGGGTCAGTTTCAGATGTGAAGCAGGTCTGTGAGGATATTGAGTTTTGTTACTTTGGGCCTCAGCAAGAGAGTGAAGAAACTGACACATTAGTAGAACAAAATGTTGAAGACAATGTAGAACCTGTAATTACTGAAATATTTGAGGATGAAATCACAAAGTTTAAGGTAATTTCAGGTGAAAGACCAAATGTTTCTTGTATTTGTTATCGGCTATAAAAATCAGACTAGTGGTGTCAATCTGTATTTAAAAAGTGAAATGGAAGATAATGATAAGTGGATGGAATTTGCAACTTATTTGTTGGTAGAGGATTGTTTTGATTTGGGATGTGAGCAGCGTATTTGCAAATATTGTTATAATAAATTAGATGAGAATAAAATGCCTGCTAGAGCTGTTCATAATAATCTAGAGTTGGTTGCTATTCCTCCAGAGCTGATAGATTTAAATACGTATGAGACTATCCTGATACAATGTGTTCACCCGTTTCAGGCTATTGTTCGTATGGAGCCCAAAACAAGTAAATTACCTCCATCAGAGTTGCAAAGAGGATTGAAAGGAAGAGTTGTGTATTTACCATTAGATTTAAGGTAAAATGTTGAAACTATTGGTGTAGATCATGCAGAGAATGAGCCACTAGTCATTCTAGTTAATGGTGTTCCTACTAAGAAGAAGAAAATCTGGCAAGAGTTAGTCGATGTTAGAAAAGTGCAAAAGGCATCATTGTATCTGTTAAAAAATAATGAGTACTATAGAAATGTGTTTGTTGGAGAAGAAGAAATAGATTTAGCAGAAGATAGTGAAACATTAGGGTGCCGATTCCGATCCGGTAAAACCCGGGTACGAATGGTCGTACGGAGCGTTTTTTCCGTCCGACTCGTACCCGGGAAAAACACCTTACAAACTCGCAAGTACGATTCGCACAGAAATACCATTTCCGTACGAGTCGTAAAAAACACCGACCGGCAAAAAAATACATACAAATCTGATTCTGGACGGCGCATACGCGACGTCCGGACGGAGTCAGGCAGCGTTTTACGAACCAGCAAGTACGATTAGTGCCGACGTCACTCCGCACGTAGCATTTTTTACGGGAGCCAAAAACTGCCGGGAAATTGAGGACAACGCGAACAAGGAGTACCGGCACGCGACGGACAGCGATGGACCCCAACCTACGCGTCATCCCGGCCCTCATAGCCTACGACCTCGTGTTCAGAAACCGACGCAGACGCCGCAGAAGGTCAGAACAACCCCCAGGGGCCAAGGGGGGGGGTGTTTGCAAGGGGCAGGAAACATAACCCACACCCCACAAAATACTAATACATCCTGCACATTAATTACCTCCATGGTCTGGTCACTTCGGGGGCGTGTCCACCAATCCCACGTCCCGCCACAACGGAAGTGGACGTGGACGCGTACCCGTCACCAGCACAATGGTGGTACTGGACATACCCACGCCCCTCAGAGCGTGGGTACGGACCGTACCCATGCCCCCCAGAGTGTGGGTATGTCCCGTACCACCATTGTAGTGGTGATGTAGGGCTATGCGTGTACGGACCGTACCCACGCCCCCAGAGCGTGGGTACGGGCCGTACCATGCGTACCCGTACGTCACCACCACTATGGTGGTACGGCCCGTACCCACGCCCCCAGAGCGTGGGTACGGGCCACACCACGCGTACCCCTACGTCACCGCCACAATGGTGGTACGGCCCGTACCACGCATACCCCTACGTCACCGCCACAATGGTGGTACGGCCCGTACCCACGCTCTCCAGAGCGTGGGTACGGGCTGTACCACCATTGCAGTGGTGATGTAGGGGTACGCGTGTACGGACCGTTCCCACACCCCCAGAGCGTGGGTACGGTCCGTACACGCGTACCCCTACATCACCACTACCATGGTGGTACGGCCCGTACCACCATTGTGGTGGTGACGTAGGGGTACGTGTGGTACGGGCCGTACCCATGCTCTGGGGGCGTGGGTACGGGCCGTACCACGCGTACCCCTACGTCACCGCCACTATGGTGGTATGCCCCGTACCCACGCCCCCAGAGCATGGGTACGGCCCGTACCACACGTACCCCTACGTCACCACCACAATGGTGGTACGGGCCGTACCACCATTGCAGTGGTGATGTAGGGGTACGCGTGTACGGACCGTACCCACGCCCCCAGAGCGTGGGTACGGTCCGTACACGCATACCCCTACAGCCCCAATACATGATGGATACAAGGCGTACACACGCCACGGATGTAGGTGTATGGCTTGGTGCAGCACATCAGCTGTAAATTGGGGGTGGTGTATGCCCAGGACAGCAGTGTACCACAGCAAGGGCGCAAGTGGGTGGGTGGGTGGGTGCAGAGGACCCCCAGCAGTGCCCAGACATATGAGGGGTGGGTGCCTATCACTCCCAGCAGTGCCCAGACATATGAGGGGTGGGTGCAGAGGACTCCCAGCAGTGCCCAGACATATGAGGGGTGGGTGCCTATCACTCCCAGCAGTGCCCAGACATATGAGGGGTGGGTGCAGAGGACTCCCAGCAGTGCCCAGACATATGAGGGGTGGGTGCCTATCACTCCCAGCAGTGAACAGACATATGAGGGGTGGGTGCAGAGGACCCCCAGCAGTGCCCAGACATATGAGGGGTGGGTGCCTATCACTCCCAGCAGTGCCCAGACATATGAGGATGGGTGCAGAGGACTCCCAGCAGTGCCCAGACATATGAGGGGTGGGTGCCTATCACTCCCAGCAGTGGACAGACATATGAGGGGTGGGTGCCTATCACTCCCAGCAGTGCCCAGACATATGAGGGGTGGGTGCCTATCACTCCCAGCAGTGCCCAGACATATGAGGGGTGGGTGCAGAGGACTCCCAGCAGTGCCCAGACATATGAGGGGTGGGTGCAGAGGACTCCCAGCAGTGGACAGAGACATGGGGGGTGTACATCATTATCAGATGACCACAGCTCCATGGGTGAATGTACGTATCCCTAACTTAGGACAATTATGATAGTGCCATAACAACACATCACTGACAGCAGTGTCCCACTCCCAAGAGGAAGGAGGTCTTACCCCCACTGCATGACACACCACATGTGGGTGTGATGACAAATAACACATGCATACCCACCCCTGGCAGATGCAGCACAATACACACACTGAGATCATGCCACAAGACTGTATAGTCATGTCACTGCCTAACAAACTAAGAGAGCCAGAGAGAACACACACTGTCACGCACATCCCAGGACTGATAGGAATGTTCAGGTGCTGGGCTAGCCACCAAGATGTTGTCTGTCATGGAAGGAATAGGGTGGAGTTCCCACAGATACAATGGCCACAATTGTGAGTCAGGTGTTCAAATACCCAGCAGAACAAGTACCATATGTGTACTAGGCTGGGATTACACACATTCATTGTGCGGAAAAGGGACCATGTATCCATGAAGGCATGGCAAAATACTCTATACACAAATACAGTGAGTACCAAGGATGGCACAGACGATGCAGCCGGACACATTGCTGAGCAGGCATGGCCAGAGTTGAAGGGATCCATCACCAACCAAGGACATGTAGACACAGGGCAACACAACAATTGTGCAACTCTCTGCAGGGGAGATGTCAGGTGCCACAGAGGAAGGAACACCCCTTGGGACAATGTCTCCAAACACAAAGAGCATACACGACAAAGAATCTTTGCAGAGATCGTGTGATGGCACGCAGATACCAGGTTCCACTCCATGAGCAGCAGACTACAACATTTCCCTGAAACATAACACATGCCCACAACCCCAACTCCTGTAGCATCAGCATCAACATCAATACCTGAAATGCAAGACTTTTCCAACGAAAAAGAAAATGCTTTATTCAGCATGAAAATAATAATGTGTAAACGAGACTATTCACAAAGGCCAATGGCTAGTCCATATCATCAGTCCTTGGGGGGAGACACATGGCCATGCGTCTCCCCTAGCTTGCCTGCACATCACAAGACTGTGTCGTCGACTGGGGGGGGGGGCATCATGTGGGGAAGGACCAGGCACCGCAGGGACAGGAGGGGGAAGGGTAGGTGTTGTGGGTGCAGGGATGGACAACTCCACCACAGGGGGTGGGGCAGCACCAAAGGTGGAGGTGAGCTCAGCACTGCACACTTCTGCCAGTTCTTCAAGCGTCTCCCCTGCACCCGGATAAACAACAGGCCCCAAGGAGGGGGGGGTCGGAGGGATGGGTTGCAGCGCTACTGGGGGAGGTGGTGGACGGGCTGGGGGACTTAACTCCCCTACCGGTGGAGTGCCGTGACCGTTTGCGTCCAGGTGAACTAGTGGGGCTGAGGCCCAGCCCAGCAAAGTAGGCCTCCTTCTCCGAATCTGGGGCAGGGGAGCCAAGGGGAGTGACATCAGAGGGACTGAGGAGTGAGTCATGTGGATGAGGACTGTGGCTGCGTGCCTGCCTGTGTGCCCCAGACCCAGTGGGTGTGCCTTCTACCCCCTGAGTGTGCGTGTCAGGTGGTGTGCGCTTGCCCTTACATGGTGGTGTGCTGCTTGTGTCTGGTGGGGTGCGTGTGTGTGGATGTCTGGGTGTGCTTGGGACAGGCATGGGTGTTGGACTTGTGGATGGGCCAGGGGTGGGGGGAGGCAGCGCTGCAGGTGACTCGCTACTGCCGTCAGTGACGAGTCCAGGGACCTCAGCAACATCCGTTGGTCAGACATCGCTGATGACATGCCCTCCATGTACGACACCATCTGGGTCAGGAGTCTGGTGTGGCCATGGAGGACAGTCAGGATCGATGTCTGCCCAACTTGCAACTGCCGCTGAATGTCCACAGACTCGGCAGTGAGGGCAGCAGGGGGGACAGGGGCAGGGGGTGCGGTGCCTGGCACGAAGGAGACACGGTGTGGCCTAGCACAGACAGAAGGGACCCGAGCAAGTGGGAGGGAGGTGATGGGAATGGAGGGGGCGGCGAGAGATGTACTGCTGCTTTCAGCTGTGGGAGCAGCCTCCGCCCCCTCTGGGAGCTCAGCCTCGGACCTGTCTGCCTCGTAGTCTGTGTTGGTACTGGGCAGGTCCTCCGCCTCACTCCCCTCACCCTCCATGCCACTAGATTCCACCGACTCCAAAGCAGTGGTGGCACCACTGTTCGATCCCTCCTCCACATTCGTGCCGGTGTCTCCCTCGGTGTCCTCCGATGATGCTGTGGGCAAGGTGAAGAGACAGGAAAAAATCAGTCACCTGTATACATCTGACACATGAGTCCAAACAAAATAGGCAACAGTGCATATCAGGAAAGGCATCAGGAGTAACATCTAGGATACTCCCCACATATGTAAGCCCTGCACTCCCCAGTTGGTTGACGCACCATGCCACTTGCAAACAATGAAAATTAGGACACAACAGCAAATAACTTGAAATCACAAGATCATGAGAAGCTAGTGTCTGGGATCAGTTGAGCACAGCAAGATTATGAAGGCATGCCACCTCTTGTTCACTGTGAAACAAACAGTATTGTCGCACCCAAGGCCAAATACCACATGCCAATGCAGAAGGTGTCCCCACACTCAGAGACCTGTGAGTACTTTTGACACCCCAAATAAATACATTGTGACTCCTGGAGAATCACAACCCTTTACAAAAAGGACATGTCTAGCATGTGTGAATGTGGCACTCTGTGAACACTGACAATAGTTGCACTACCTAACAATGAGTTGTGTCCCTCTTATAGCACAGCAATGGTAAAGCGACGAGGTCGCAAAAAATCCAGGTGGACACAACACACATGTGTCTGTATAGCAGAAGTCACACAAGGAGGTGCACACCAAACTACATGTACACAGTCATTGTCTGAGCTGCCAGACTCATTCAAATCAGCCACTGTTAGGCAGAAATGGCGTAGCAGTAAGTACATATACATGGCACTAGGGTGGCTGGATGACTTGACACTCGTAAGTTGGTATCAGCAACAACCAAGGACTAACCCAAATGCTAGCACACTGTGGGAACATGTATATGTATGAACTCCAAACAAGTGTTGTTCAAACTGTACCTTACTTTAAAATGTGCCAGCGTGTCCCTGGAAAGTGTAAAGGTGGTGTCTTGTGCACTTCCTTGGGAGACATCTGTCATGCAGGCACATCATTGTCCTTCACAACCAAACAACAATGTCAAGCATATGAAACATTGAGACACGTTGACAGGTGTAGTGAGTGCCAATGGACATTTTCTCAGAGTAACAACTTGAATAATTTCATTTGTCACATGGCTATCCGTCACCTGATCACACAGTTGGCTACACATATGACCTACTGACTGTCATTTGGAGTGGCACACATGTCCACACCCAGGACAATGCATAAGCTAATGGGCCTGCATTTGTTTAGCAAAAAAGCCTAGCTGTACTGTGGGTTCCCCCTCATGGCAAGGCAGAATGTACCCACAGATGTCAGCACACAAAGTCACAACTGTGTAGCATCTGAACCACACACAGGTGCCAAAAATGTCCAAGCAGGATACATGATTGCCAAGAACTGACACAGGCAATGAAGCACCAACAGCAAGCACTGGCCAACATCACGGGGGCACTGCACGATGACTTTCTGTACTGCGAATCATCACACACAAGTCAGAACTGGCAATGAAACATCAGGGTTGAACATGTACGCCCCTCCCGCGCACACCCACCCATACCCGAGTCAATGTGTCTGATACCAATCAAGAAGTGAAAGCTCTTATTCAGGGTTACAATAACTGTGCTTGAAAACTAGCTTCATTAACACGACATCACCTTGTAGGGCTGGCAAAACATATTGGTCACAAACAAACATCAACAGATTGTTGTGAATAGCCACACAGGCACTGCCCAGTGTGAGTATGCACAAGCAAACTGCTGTATCCCTGTCCAGTGGGCAAATGTATCACACATGTGAAAACTACTACCTAGGCCAGGGAACAATGCCACAGAGGCAGAGCCATTATGAACCCACAGTGAATGTGCACAGTGTTGGATGGCACACATGAGTAGGAGGGCAGGCTGTGACAGGGGACTGTAGTGTGCACACTGCTCCATCGTCCTGGAATGAGCTGACTGTTAGAGGAGCAACCGTCCCGGCACTATGCATATATCCCACTCATGCACATCATGTCTGAGGCCACAACATTGGTAATGCATGCAGCAAGTCTGTTCATTTGAAACCTCACACTCCTATGTTGGGACTCAGCATCAGTGGCAACAAATATGCACCCCCTAATGACTGTACAGGACAGGGCACAGGCAGACCACCCCCACACATGATGCTGAAAGCAGTGTGCACCTTGATAAACTGGCAGCCTAGATGACCATGTGCAATAGTGATAACACACAGACCAGGTAACACATGTTAAGGAGGGGAAGGGAGGAAGAACAGCACAGGTTGACTGTGGGAGAACAGGATATGCACTGCACATATATACCCTGGCAGTGTCTCCAGGCGACTGAGCAGCAAAAAGCTGGCGACACACAACCAACACACATGTACCTACCCCCTTCCTGCTGCTGTAACTCCTGTATCCGCCTATCCAGGTCAGGGAAGACCACTGCCAGGACACGCCGCATCTTGTGGGTCAGGCGCCGGCGCCAGCCATGCTTGCGAGGAGCCTCCTCCTTCAGCATGACCCAGGCGATCCTCCGGGTCCAGCACCGGATGTCCTGCCATCTCTTCCTCACTTGTGGCAGGAGCAGACTGCGACCCTCCGCCCATTGCACGGCCTTGACGGCATCCTTCCAGATCTTCCCCTTGTGGTAGGGGGATACCTGTGTGGATGACAAAGTGGGACAACATCACCACACCTGCACCATGTCACAGAGACACACAGTTGAACATCTTAGATTTGTAGAACAGGGCATAGTATGCTGGCAAGTAATAGAACCTTAGTCATAGGGACTTTTTCCACTGGGGATGCACCAATGCACTACATGGCATAGTAAGTACACAGGTGGCATGAGGGATGCGAACCAATCCCTGATCATGGCACACACTGTGCATCCCAAGCAACACAAGGCTGATGGACAGCACCGCAAAGCAGTCACATGCCCCAGGCCACTGACGAAACCTCAGCAGAGTACACAGACACACACAGGCACACATCAATCACCTGCCATTGGCAACAGCGGATGCAAACCTCACTCTGCACATGTGCCACTTGCCAGGAGGGGGTCACAGGTGTGGGGCTAGCTCAGCAAGTCAGACACACAGCACGGCTTACTTCACACATCAGATGGATTGAGCAGTTGAATCCTCCATGCAGCTGTGGTGCAACACTCCACATAGACACTCATCCACATGACAAGAAACATTCACACACATCAATGTCCAAGGGGCGTTCACATCATTTGGACACTCTCATCACTCTCACCACAGCTCCACTCAACTCTCACACACATCTGTGGGTGCAGTCACCTGTCACACCGGGGTGACCACTGAATCACCGCAGGACAATAGAACAAGAATGCCCAAGAGGATTTGACTGGTGGAATGTGCCATGCACTATGCAGTGAATGTCACAGTAAGCACAATGCAAGTGAGGAGTGCACACATGAACTACATCAAGCCCTGCATGAGAGACATAAGCCATCCCCCCCCGGGACCCACCCCACCCAACATTGCATGTCTGTCACACCTGGCCACAATGCCAGAAGTGACAGACACAATAAAGGTGCACAGGCAAAGGTACTGGAGTCAGCACTCACCTGCTCCCCTGGTCGACTATACAGCATGGGGTACTGTAGGAGGATCACATCCAGCAGGGCCTCGTTCTCCTCCTGGGTGAAAGGCTGGGCCCTGTCCACAGTCCTTGACATGGTGCCAGAGGGAGACAATACAGCAGCAGTGGTATCGACTGACATGTTGTGCAGGCAAGTGCCCTCTCATGGGTTCTGCCTGCCTTATATCTGCCTTGCTGGCCTATTTCATTTACAGGAGTACAGAGTGATTGGTCAGACTCATTTGCATCCTACGTTTCCTCCAATCCCTTTAAACATACACCAGTGACAGCCTTTGCATCTTTCGATTTTGCAGCATCATGTCAAGTCAACAACCACTTTGCAACAATGTTAAATGTGGCCAACTGATTTTTCCAGATCACATGATGTAAAATTTTGAACTTGAAACTCGGTATCCATGACAACCAGCATGCATTTAGGCCCTAATACTTGTCCCTCATGTGTCCCCATTGTAATTCTTAAATCCCCACACAGGTACAGCGCTATTCACACGTACCCCTAGGGCACCATCACTACAGTGATACGGGCCGTACTCATGCGTGTATGGCCCGTACACGCGTGAGTACGTGCCGTATCACTAGGCCCTACGGTACCCCCAACTACAGTGATACGGGCCGTACTCACGCGTGTACAGGCCGTACATGCGTGAGTACGTGCCTATCACTATAGTTGGGGGTACCGTAGGGCCTAGTGATACGGCACGTACTCACGCGTGTACGGGCCATACACGAGTGAGTACGTGCCTATCACTATAGTTGGGGTACCGTAGGGCCTAGTGATACGGCACGTACTCACGCATGTACGGGCCGTACACGCGTGAGTACGTGCCTATCACTATAGTTGGGGGTACCGTAGTGCCTAGTGATATGGCACGTACTCACGCATGTACGGGCCGTACACGTGTGAGTACGTGCCTATCACTATAGTTGGGGGTACCGTAGGGCCTAGTGATACAGGCCGTACTCACGCGTGTACGGGCCATACACGCGTAAGTACGTGCCTATCACTATAGTTGGGGGTACCGTAGGGACTAGTGATACGGCACGTACTCACGCATGTACGGGCCATACACGTGTGAGTACGTGCCTATCACTATAGTTGGGGGTACCGTAGGGCCTAGTGATACGGCACGTACTCACGCGTGTACGGGCCGTACACGCGTGAGTATGTGCCTATCACTATAGTTGGGGGTACCGTAGGGCCTAGTGATACGGCATGTACTCACGCATGTACGGGCCGTACACGCGTGAGTACGTGCCTATCACTATAGTTGGGGGTACCGTAGGGCTTAGTGATACGGCACGTACTCACATATGTACGGCCCGTACACGCATGAGTACGGGCCCTACACATGCCCTCAGAGCGTGTGTACTGCGTTTCACTGCTTACACTGGTGATAGGAGGCGCACACGAAAGGAATGGAGGTGTCAGACGCGCACAAGGCTGTACATCAAGTCATTGTCAGTGCAGTCCTTCATGTGTAGGGCCTAGGTGTGTCAGGCAGTGATGTGGCACATGTCTCCTCATGTTGTGGCACAATAGATGTGTGATGAGCTGTTTATACATGTCATGTGTGATGGGGCACTACGTGGCACACTTCCCCTTCACACTTTGCACATGTGTGCATGTGCGACACACGTGTCAAGCACTGCAGCACTGGTATGGCACAGTCGGCAACACCCGCAACTGTCCCCTGATGGCAGGTACACAGATAATTACACCTCACATGTGACTCCCAGTGTGACACGATGTGACTATGTCGTGTGTGTCATGAGTTCCCATGAGCTTTCCGTTGGTGTTCCGTCAACTCCATCTGCTGTTGCAGCATCCAACATGTGTCTGTGTGCATATGTGCATGACACACATGTACGCACACCATGCCACATGTGGACTCACACGTTACATGTGTCATGATGGTTCAAAGATGACTTCCTGACATGAGGCAATATCTGCGTTGTCTCAATGTCTGTGACATCAGTTTTTGACATGGACCCCTTAATGGAAATGTGTGTCATCTGTCCATTTCCAGATAACATGTGACCTATGCGTCTAGACTCCTGCCAGCTGTCTGTATGAGATTACATCCTTCAAATGCTGATATGTGGATGTCTGTCACTCATGTAATGTGTCTGGCTTGTCACTTACACCGGCCAACACCTATTTCATGGCATGTCACGTCAACATTACCATGCAACTATTGTGGCTGGCTCTTCGTAGGAATATCACCTGGCTGGCCCACGTGTCCTGGATGTATTGCACAGCACAGACTCTGTATTAAGCAGATGTGTATTAGCTGTTGAACATGTGCTCACCTCAGTGACATTGGTGTGGTAAGGTACTCACTCTTCGTTATTCCTTCCAAATCTCTGCAGGGCACCGCCTCTCCCCAGACGAATGCCAGACCTGGATGCCATGCGTGAACATGACTGCATACGCAGATGCTTCTCGCAAGAGTTGATAGAGGACTTGACCCGCCGGCTTGCACCACACCTCCAACCACAACACAGGTATCCTACAGCTCTGACCCCCAAGGTGAAGGTGATGGCAGCCCTACGTTTTTTTGCCACCGGCACGTTTCAATTGACCATAGCTGATGTCGGTGGCATGCCCCAGACAATGTTCAGCCGTGTCCTGCATGATGTAATAGAAGCCATGTTGGTGCACCTGGATGAATTCATCCATTTTCCCACTCGTGAGCAGTTGACAGGTGTCAAGGGTGAGTTCTATGCCCTGGGAGGGATGCCTCATGTAATTGGGGCCATTGATGGTACACATGTGGCTTTGGTACCACCACAGGCACAGGAGGTAGCCTATAGAAACAGAAAACATTACCACTCCATTAATGCCCTTGTGGTGTGTCTTGCTAACATGCTGATTTCCCATGTCTGTGCACGTTTTCCAGGGTCCGCACACGATGCATCATGAGGCGTAGCACGGTGGCAGAAATGGTGCTGCAGCTGCACGCGGAACGAGCATGTCTTGTTGGTGGGTATACTTTGTTAGTCCTGTGTTCAGCGCTATCTTTGTATCTTATGGGATCTCCTGACCCACTTCTTCACATGATGTTTCCATGTAGGGGACTCTGGCTATCCCAACATGCCATGGCTGATGACGCCTCTCCGCAACCCCAGAACAGCAGCAGAACACCGGTACAACGACACCCATGGGCAGACGAGGCGCGTGACTGAGAGGAGGTTTGGACTCCTGAAGAGCAGATTCCGGTGCCTCCACAAGACCGGCGGCGCCCTCCCATATGCCCCAGTGAAGGTCTGCAAAATCTTCATTGTGTGCTGCATGCTGCACAACATGGCAGTGGAGAAGGCCGTGCCACTCATCCTTGATCCGGATGAGCAGGATCATCCACCCGTGGAGGATGAAGGGCTCGGGCACGGGGCAAGTGAGAATGAGGATGAGGATGAGGACATCTGGAGTCAGCTTATCCGCAACTTCTTCTCATGATGGTGAGTCCCTGTGTCTGAGTGTGCACGCTTTGAGCCTTGTGTGGCATGTGTTGCAATGTGTGTGTCGAGCTGACTGTGTGCTAAGTGACTTGGAGGTGTGTTCTGATGTGTCATTCAAGTGATGATGTCATTCCACACATATTAGCTGGGACACTAAATTTGTTAAGGGCATGGTGACAACATCATTCCTGTAGAGTACATGTACATGTCTGCGGATTACTAGCTCTTCGCTGAATTGTTGTGTGTCTGTCCTCCCCAGGTTCTTGTGGCTGTCGTCTGCTCATGTCATCATTGCCCTCCTGCTATTCCTCATGAGTATTGCAACGTGTGCTGGATCAGAGTTACATGCACAGACATGGTGAAAAGTCATTTGGGGTAAGGAGTGCAGCAAGGCATTTTGTGGGTGGTACGTGTTTGTGATATGTGGGGACTGCTCCTGTGCATGTTGTGTTACCATGCATACATGTCGACTCCCATGGGCCACATGACGTGTTGCATGGCTCCCATGAATTGATGGTCACCCTTCCTGACAGTCATCTGTAATGGTGTGTGGATTCTGATGAAGGCATCAATGTGTGTTTAACGTCTCCAAGGAACATGCGGGATGCTAATGGTGGACATAGTGTGGGACATCCCCATATGAGGCTCAATGGGGAATTGTAGACTCTCCATGTGCAGCAAGGGGTGTTAGGCTCAACCCCTTCACTTGTGTGCCAGCTCAGTAGGATTTACACATCTGTGTGTTGAAGGGGGTGTCCAGTGTAGGTCACACATGGTCAGCCAAATGACCAGTGAGTCTGTTCCAATTGATGCATTTCCCTTAGTGTGAGGCTGAGTAATAAAGGTGTTCGTCACACTCCAAGGTGCCTCATCTCTGTCAATGCAGGTCTCTTGCCACTTTGCATGCGGCATATCTGGCATAGTTGTGGAAGATTATGCATAGGAGTCCATGTGTAGTTTAGCAACATGCATGCAGTTGCTCATGGGTTAGGCTCCCTATTGGGCATGTAGTGCATGGTCGTGTATGATTTTTGGCATGTTGGTCCACACAATGGGCCATCAACAGCTGCTGAGTTTGTGTCTCATGTGCGCAGGTCGGCCTTCAGTTTCCTGATCCGATGTCATGCTTCTTTGGTGATTGTGCATGCATTGTCTCTGGGTGTGCCATGTGACACTGGACACTCCTTACTTTACACACGCACCTGTTGCAGTTGTCCTTCTGACATCCTAGTCTATGTGTGCAAATTCTGTCATTTTGCAAGGAGATGCCGCTTGCTGCTGCGGACCCTGCAGCAAGGGCCAACAGAGTATCCAGATTTGGCAACACACACGCCTCCAGGATGCTCCTCACTTCCTCCCTCCACCCATTCATTTTGCTGTCCTCAGCTTGTCTATGCCACTGTTGCCGCCACGCGGTGCCAAAGGCTGGACCATCATCACATGCAAGGTGCACATTGCACCACCATCCTGTCCTTGCATTACCCACATCACACTACAGTCTGATGTATCAGCCACACACCGAGATATGTCCATACGCACATCTAACGCCTGCTGACAGACATACCCTGGGCACACACACGACACCTTTGCATGCTAAGTGTGCAACTCCAACTGCCTACACTGGGCTGCCCCGCCTTCCAGGCCCTGTCACACCAACCAGGTCATGTCCCTAATATTCCCACCGGCTCTGTAGCCCAGCAAGGGCAGGGGAGTGGGACTCAAGGCTTCAGCATGTAGTATGGTGTCATCGTCTGGGACATGGCACAGGTATCATCTCTCAGCATGTCAATCTACAGAGTGTCCAGGACCCCCCTCTCCACCATCACATGCGCACAGCACCTCATCATCAGCTCGTATGCCATTGACAGCCAGGTGCTCCTCACCCTCAACAAAGACACAGACATTGGCAGTTCCATCATTCAAGTATGCATGAGATCTATTGATGAATGGCTGCACACAAGCCACCTGAGGCTGGACTTGTACAGGACTGAGGTGAACATCTGAGGATTGTCCCCTTCCAGCTGGGTCAAGTGCCTGTGTTCCACCCGCAAGAGCCCTGCACAAGCACCCAGTGGCCACACACACAAGATGGTGTGCATCATGTTTGGCTCGCTCACATATGCCATGCTAGTCCACAGCATCTGTACCTCATGCTGCAACGCCCTCTGCATTATGCACATGATCCACAGATAGATCCACTCCAAGAAAAGACAGACCATCCCCCAGGTCCATGACAACATCCGTGTCAAATACTGCCCTGCCCTCTATGGAGCAAGTACATCCAAACTCCCAGGAAACTGGTCCACTTCCAGGGGGCATCTGCACACCTCAGATTCAACACCCTGCACCCCAGCCACCTCACCGTCCACCATGGATAGCTGCAATGGATCACTGTCTGCTGCAGGGTGACCTCCACACTCCCCACCCACACTCAGGAGGCAGTCCACAACCCCGACCCCAACCAACCTTGTACGTCTGTCATCCTAGATCCCGTTGGGCCATCTCCGTGCATCCAACCTTGCCCTGGCCACTGTTCTTCACATTCACCGTACTCCAGCATACAGGACATTGTTCTCCCACCTGGCCACACATACCTGGGACTCCCTCCCCGGGAACCTCCACATGAGCCATGACCTCTACGCCTTGATGATGATCTCCCAAATAGGTCTCTCCGCACAGTTTAGCAAGCCCCCCCTCAGCAGCCAGAGGCCATCACAGGTGAGTGTTGTGCTCCATGCCTACATTGAATGATACCTTGTGACCTATGTGTGTCCTGTACCAGACTCTGATCCCAGGGTATGGATGGCTGGAGTTGGTTCAACACTCAGGCATAGTTTGACATTTCCACACACATATGTCGTTGAATAATGCAAAATGACAGGAACGTCTCATGTCCAAAGTGAAATATTTATTTACGGTGGGGTAAGTGGTTTGGTAGATGCAAATAGGTGCTGTACCGGGGGAATAGAATCCAAAGTTCACAGGGGGAGATGGTATCCTTGGAATTGAAAGTCATCAGAGTCCAGACCACAGTGTTGGTCATCATTGGTCAGACTGTGACCAGCAAGTCCATGTGGCAGAGAATGTCAATGGATGAGGTGCTGCTGTTGCGCCAGAGGGCCAGGTGCCAGGCCAGGGGACCTGGGAGATGGGGATGGTCCGCTGACTCTCACGGTCTTTTCCGTGGACGACCCACCTTCCTCCAGGGACCCTCAGATGCAGGCCTTGATGATGCTGGAGACGCTCCGTCAGATGAATCCTCCTCCTCCTCCCTCCCTGTGTCTGGTGCTGGTCTACGCCTGGTGGCACAGGGAGGGTTTGTCAGGTTTTGGGCGATCTGACGGAGTGATTGGCTCACGTCCCTGTGCACCGCCAGGAGCTCAGCCAGTCTTGCCTCCATCCGTCCTTGGTGTTGTTGATGACTGGCATGATGCTCGACCTGCAGGTTCTTAATGTCATCGAGGGTCCCCTGCATCTCGGAGAGTCTTGACACGACCTGGTTGATGCCTCTGGTGTCACGCCGGTATGATTCCAGGATGTTGCTTATGTGTGACATACCGGTGTCCTGAGCTGGCTGGTCAGGTTCGCGCCTCCGCCTGCCTCCACTCCCACCACCCCTGCCCACTTGAGCCTGGCCTGCCCTTGTGGGCACATCGGGTCTACGGGACCCCTGTGGGATGGCATTTGCAGGGTTGCCTGCCTCCTCCTGGGTGCCCGGAGAACCTTGTCCCTCCTGGTCAGACTGGCTCTGTTGTTCAGTGTGAGCAGGGCTCCTGGGTGTGTCCTGGGATGTGGCAGGAATGGGGGTGGTGTTTGGCACAGATGTACCTGACGCAGTGGCTGCAGGGGCTTGGGCACCAGAGGGTCCAGGTTGGTCGGGGTCATCCACGGAGTGGTGAGAGTCGTCCCTGCCGGTGGGATCGTCTTCACGTGGTGCCTGGGACTGTGATTCTTCCCCCCCAGTGTTGGGGGGAGATCGACGACGTTGCCCCGTGTGTGAGAGAGAGAGACAATGTTAATGGTGTTTCATGCGACATCTATGTTTCATACATATTCAAGTTGATACATTTCCTCCAGGTAGTTGGATGTGCCTAGCATTCCTCTCAATGTCCACTTGGGGATGGGTATGTTGCGGGGGACAGATTGGGATGTTCTCCTGAGTGTTTGACCTGTAGATTGTTTGCTCTGATGCTTATTTGGCTCTGGATCGGTCTTGTTGTGTCACATGTCCATTGTGGGAGTGTGTAAATTTGTTGCCTGCCCCGAGTGTGTGTGCTTGTGTTAGGGGGGGTTGTGACCGGGCCTGCTGTTGTGTGTAGTGTGAGTTGTCATTGGGTCTCCCAGGTGATGTGTCTGTCCCCTCATGGTGCATGCTGGCATGCCAGTGTGTGTGAGTTCCTGTGCTAGATACCTGTGCTTGTGGAGTTGGTGTTTGAGTGTACAGTGGTCCCAGGAGGGCCTTGTGCTGCATACAGCAGGGCCAAGTGTCATCTACCTTGTCAGTACTTTGCCAGTCCCTGTGCATTGTGCATGGTTATGTACCTATGCCATCTGGGCTGAGGGCATTGGTGTCTGCGTCTCATATTCACAATGTGTTGTGTGGGGCCCACCCTCCCAGCCTCCCGGACATCCAGTCTTGTGTTTGTGGTTGTTGTAGGCTTGGACATGGCCTTGCCTTGATTTGTGAAGGGTGCATGGAGACGTTAGTGCCAGGAGCGTGGTTTTTGAGTGTGGTTGTTTGCGGTGAGTGCTTGGGGTAAGTTGCGTGCATTTGGTGTATATGTGGTGTGCACCCCATTGCCCCCATGTTACGGAAGTTGTTTGTGTACTCACCAGGCTCTGCGACTCCTTCGACTCCGTGTACTCCCACCGGCGGTAGCAGGGCCATCACCTTCTCCTCCCAGGGATGGTAGTGTACGGGTCTGCGGAGCGGCCCACCTCCAGTGATGTTAGTCTGGGCATATTCTTCATTCATTTTCCTCTTGACCGCCCTGCGCTTGGCATTCATGCCTGGTCCTTTGAATGGGCGCAACAGCATTCACCTTATCGACAATCCTCTGCCACATGGCAGATTTTTCAGCTATGCTGGTCTGTCTGACCAATGTTCCAAACAGCTGTGGCTCGACTCTGATGACTTCGTTGACAAGGAGGTCCAGCTCCGCCATTGTGAACTTTGGATTCTTGTCTGTGGGCATGGTGTGGGGTGTGGGTGTGGGTGTAGATGGTTGTGGGTGTGTGGGTGTGAATGTGACGGTGTGTGTGTGATTGTGAAGAGGGGGATGTTTGTGGAGGAGGTTGTGTGTAGGTGTGTGAGTGAAGGTATAGTGGAGGTATGAGTAATGTGGAGTAGTTTCTATTTGGAGTTGTTTCTCAGTGGGGTCTGGCAGCAGTGGGTCTGTTGCAAAGGCTCATGGGTTGTGTGTGTGGGCCCTTTTTATTGGTCCATTTTTGGGTGTGGCTGTGTTTGAATTTTGGTGGGTGTGTTATAAGTGGTGGTTTGATTTGGGGCCTCTGTTTGCCTGTTTGGATGTGCCAGGTCAGTCATTGAGATGTATTTTGTCATGTAGATGTGTTTTGTGGTGTTGTGCGAGTCGAATTGACCCTCCTTGTGCTGTTTTACAGTGTCCTGGTTCTGTGAGAGTCATTTTCGCGTAGGTACGATCCGTACATACGCAATGCTGGGTGAGGGTGCTGGGGTACAGTGTTGGAGTGCGGCGCGTACATGCGGTGGGGGTACGGTGCCTACACGTGCGGCCCTGGGGTATGGCGCGTACATGCGGAGGTACGGCGCATACATGGGGGGAAGGCGCGTACGTGGGGGGGCGCGTACATGGGGGGAGGGCGCGTACATGCGGTGGGGGTACGGTGCATACAGGTGTGGCCCTGGGGTACGGCGCGTACATGCGGAGGTACGGCACGTACATGGGGGGGTAAAGCGCGTACATGCGGTGGGGGTATGGTGCGTACAGGTGCGGCCCTGGGGTACGGCGCGTACATGCGGAGGTACGGCGCATACATGGGGGGGTAAGGCGCGTACATGCGGTGGGGGTACGGTGGGGGTACGGTGCGTACACGTGTGGACCTGGGGAACAGCGCGTACATGCGGAGGTACGGCGCGTACATGCGGGGGTGATGTGCCTACAGGGGGGGTACGGCACGTACATGGGGGGTACAGCGCGTACAGGTGCGGGGCTGGTGTACAGTGCGGACAGGAGGGTAAGGCGCGTACATGGTGGGGGTACGGCGCGTACATGGGGGAGTACGGCGCGTACAGTTGAAGGGCTGGGGTACAGTGCGGACAGGGTGGTGTACGGTGCTGACATATTTGGGGGTGGGGGGGCTGTACGGCTCATACACGGGCATGAATTTACTCGTGTCCATGTGTGCTACTGCATTGGCTCCGTACGGGCCTTTTTACGTGCGATTGTGTATTCGGACAGACGGTCGGGATCGTACTTGCGCGCTCGAACTTGTGTTTTACGATTTGCACGTAAAAATGTCTGGCTCACTCTCGTACACTTTTCCCGACGATATTCGGACGTGAAAACTTTCCGACGCACTCTCGTAGACTTTTCCCGACGCTATTCGTAGTTATTTTTCACGGACGAATCGTACTTGGCCGTTTGTACGGTGCTTCTACGACTGGTACGTAAAAAAATATGGATACGGGTCGTACGCAAATTATTTTTGACGGATCGGAATCGGCACCTTATTAGTGGATAAATTGAAAAAGTGAACATGTCCAGATGTGAAGAGATCTATGAACATTACAGTGTACATCCACTTCATTCCAAAGAGGTGATGGGGAATACAATTGAGTTGTTTCAAATGAAAAAAGCAACAGGAAGTCCCATGAGTGTATGGGAAGAGAGCTTGGAAGCTCGTTGTTTCCCGCAGTTGTTTCCAACAGGAAAAGGTGGACGATATGATGAACGTCCTGTGCAGATTCCTGCATCTGAATATCGGACAACTAGATTATATGCAGAAGATCCAAGATTTCGACAATGTATCCCTTATATGTTTCATCTTCTGTTTGAAAGTGACTTGTCTGGACTTTCATATGCAGTAAATCACATTTTAAAAACTGGAATGCATCTGCAAAATGTAACTGCAAAGGATTTTATGGATAAAGTGCATCAGAGAGATGATCATTTAGAATCTCAGTTGATTAATCTGATGGCATGTCAGCGTGGGACTAATGAATATTGGTACCGTCGACATGGAGAACTGAAATGTATGCTCCGGAACTTGGGAACTCCTACATGGTTTATTACACTAAGCTGTGCTGAGTATGCTTGGGATGATTTACTTGAATTTCTTCGAGAGGCAAATTCCAATATAAAAAATATTGAATACAAGACATCTGGAGAATTGTGCTCTTTGGATCCTGTCAATGTATGCAGATATTTCAATCATAGATTTGAAGCTATAATGTCTTTCATCTGCAATAAAAATAATCCTCCTCTTGGAGAAGTTGTGGATTTCTTTTGGAGAAAGGAGTATCAAGCAAGTGGTGCTCCTCACATACATATGTTGTTATGGGTCAAGGACGCCCCCAAATTTGGAACAGATTCAGATGAAACAGTTTTGTCTTTCATTGAATATTATGCTACATGTGCTCTTCCAAATAGCAGAGAAGAGAAAAACTTAAAACAACAAGTCTTACGATTTCAAAGCCACAGGTGTGGAAAATACTGTTGACGAAACTACAAGTCAAAGGATAAGTTTTATACCAAATGTCGTTTTGGATTTCCACGTCCTGTATTAGCCAAAGGAAGAGTGAACATTTTTATTTCAGCTGTACGACATACCATCACAAGAAAGTCTCAGAAAAACAACTACAACTTAAGAAGAAGCGAAGAATCAAAATACATAAATGACTACAATCCAGTTATTTCATCCATGTGGAACGCTAACATGGATATTCAGTATGTTGTGGACAATTCCATTGATGTTGCTCGATATGTAACGTCTTACATTACTAAATCAGAAAAGACTGAATTGAAAGAAATGTGGGAAGAGATTTCTCACGAGAAGACTCTAAGTAAGAAATTATACAGTTTCAGTTTGAAGATGTTATCGCATCATGAAATTGGAGCATATGAATGTTCAGATCGGTTATCATCTGCAAGTCTATATTCCAAAAGTAGAAGAATCATTTGGGTGAGTCTAGGTCTTGCAGGAATGCGAAATCGGGTACTGAAATCTGTTCAAGAAATTGAATATTTAGCAGAAAATGACCCTGAAAGTACAGATATTTTGAAAACCAATATGTTGGACACATACTATTCAAAGAGAAGTCACCATCTTGAGAACATGTGTCTCTATGAAGTGCTGCAAAACTACACTTTTAAACGGAACATTACAGAGAACATCAACGATGGAAAATATGGAGTGATTGGTTCTGAAGGATGTCTGGTGAAACAAAGGAAAGGAAATTTAATTAATCACAGAAAACTGAGTTGCGACACTGGTGACAAAAAGGAATTTTACTATTTAGCCCTTTTGCAAATGTTCAAACCATGCCGTTCTGAACTGGAATTACTTGGAGATTTTTCCAGCTATGAAGATTCATTTAATGCTTGTAAAGATAGCATACAATGCAGTGCTTTCGCAAATTATGTCAAAATGTTGAATGATGAAATTGATCAAGAAACTACAATTGCAGCTGAGATTGCTAGAGACAGTTCTCAAGACAGTCAAAGTTCTGCTGCACTAGGACAACCAATTGTTGAAAATGAAGCAGCGATTGCAATGAATGAGGTGGAAACAGCAATGTATCAAGCACAAGAAGATGCAATACAGTTAGGATACTTGGAAGAGCAACTAAATGTTGAACAGAAACAAATATATCAGCAAGTGAAAGAGCAGATTGACCATGGATTACTTCATGAAAAGAGAGTGTGCTCATGTACATCATTTCAACCTATCCGAATGTATGTGAGTGGTCAAGCTGGAACAGGAAAGAGTTTCTTAATTAAAGTAATTACAAGTTATCTGCAAAAAACAACTGAGTCGCATGTGTCTTGTGTTGTCACTGCTCCAACTGGGTTGGCAGCACATAACATTGAAGGAATTACTTTACATCGTTTACTAATGCTGCCAGTAGAGCATGAGAACAAATTGGAATACCACAAGCTATCTGGAGAAGCTTGTTGTGAAGTTTCAAGAGTGCTGAAGAAAATGAAACTTCTCATTATTGATGAGGTGAGCATGGTTTCAAACTTGATGCTTGCCTTTGTGCATTTAAGAATGCAGCAAATTCGTAAAACAGAGTATGACGTGTTATTTGGAGGAAAACACGTCATAGTTTTTGGAGATCTACTGCAACTGACACCGGTAAAAGGACAACCGGTATTTAAAACACTTGCCCATGAAGATACCAGAAAGTATCTTGGCAGTGTTGGTAATGTGAACATTTGGAGTAATTTTGAATATAAAGAACTGAAAACAAATATGCGACAGGCAAATGATGCTGAATATGGAAGTATTCTTCAAGATATAAGAATTGGAATTCTTTAAAAAAAAGGGAAAGACGCTTTGGAGAGTCGATTACTTTGCAATGTCTTTCCAAATGAAAATGCAGTTCCTGCAAAAGTGTACGTGGAAATTGCTAAAAATAAGTCAGTGATTTGCTTAATGCCGACACTGCGTGAGTGTTCAATATTCAACGAAGAATTATTAAAATTGGAAAATGAAGAAATTGTAAAAATGGAAGCCATCGATAAAATACTACATGAAGGAATCACTATTATTTTGACGGGTAAGTTGAGATCAAAACTAGATTGTTTAGAAAAAAAAATATCTAAAACTGCTGGTTTGGAAAAGACACTGTATGCGTGTGTAAACTGTCGGGTAATTTTAAAGCGTAATTTGGATGTAGAGAAAGGTTTAGTTAATGGTGCAATGGGCAAAGTGGTGGATTTTGTGAATTATCAGAAAAAAGAAGGAATTGAATTTTTAAAAATTAAATTTGATCAGATTGATGATGTTAAAGAAATTGGTTGTGGTTCAGTTCGCTTTTTGCTTGTTAAAGATTTATATGTCCGTAGGAAACAATTTCCATTTTCTCTGGCATATGCAGTGACTATTCATAAATCTCAAGGATTAAGTGTAGACAGTGCATTGGTGAACATTGGATCTACTGTATTTAAAGAGGGTATGACATATGTTGCTTTGTCGCAAGTCAGAACATTATCTGGTTTGTTTTTTATTGATTTTGATGAGACAAAGGTTACTGCAGATGCAAACTGTGTAAAAGAGTATAATAGGTTATGAAGGGTGTATGCTCCAAATTTAGGTCAATATCCTGTATTTGAAAAGCGTATGGTTGGTCGAAAAAGAAGGTTGGAGAATATCTGTTCTGAAGGTATCAAGAAAAGAAAAGAACAAGATAATGTTGTGATTGCAGGTAAAAAGAAATTGGACACTGTTGAAGAGATTGTTGGTTATCATTTTGAAAATAGTTCTGGTGTCAACTGCTATGCTAATGTAGTGGTCAATGTTGTTTTTTATCTGGAAGGTTTGCAAGCACAAATTATGCAGAATCGGGAAAAAAGATTTTGTTCTCTGTTGCATTCTGTTTATGAAAAATTGACACCAGATAGAAGTAATATACAATCTGTTTCAGATGTTCGTAGTCTTTTGGATGTGTGTTCTGGTTCTACACAATTTACACAAAATATCCACCAAGATGCTCAGGAATTTTTAATGTATATGCTTACCGTTTTTTAAAATGAAGGTGTAGAAATAGAAAATATTTTTGGCCTTTCTTACAAATGGGAACATTATTGTGAAAATTGCATGTATACATGTAGCACCAATGTAGACACTGAGAGATTTCTGTATTTAACATTACCAGACTGTAAATCAGTGTCTTTCAATAAATTAGTGAAAGGTGCAATTCAAAACATGGAGTGTAGCCAATGTAAATCAGAAATCTTATCCACATTATTCTTAACAAAATATGGGAAATACATAATTTTAATGATGCAACGTTGTACAACTGACGGAAGAAAATTGGATACTTTAATAAAACAATTTGTAGCAGCACAACTATCAAGATCAGGAAGGACTTTTGTAGCAATTGCAATAATTTTCCATGATGGTCCTTCCAACACATCTGGACATTACACTGCCTATCTAAAATGTGACAAAGGCTGGACACTTTGTAATGATGCCCAGTTGGTTTTCAAACAACGTTTACCTAGTGAATTACCAAATTCCTACCTAATATTTTTAAAGACAAAGTTTTAGGAAGATAATTCACTCTCTGAGGAATTTAATATTATAATTTAATAGGACTACCATTGGACAATTTACATAAAGAAGAAGTGCAAAAATACCATTTGGCCTCAAGGAAAGGTATATTTTTGAATTATGGACTTTTTGGTGGTCATTTATTCGGTGATTATTTTAATGCGGCAACATTTACAGTTTTTATAAGTTAAAGTTATAACATTTTGTAATCTGTAAGCATTTCATATATGTATGATTTGTATTTTCTGGTATTTTACTGAGAATAGTATGTTTTTTTTTTTTAACAATCCTTCCGATTGTTTTTTTTTTTGCCCGCTGTTAAGTGATGAGTACCATTGAAATCACTATTTCTAGTGAAATTCAATATATTCTGAGAACAGTAAAAAAGGCAAACAAATTACTTTGTGGAAATTATGTTGTGTTGTAAAAAATGTATTATTATATGTTATAATTTATTTTTTCTTTTCTTTCACAGATCCAAATTTTAAAATAAGCAATTTTTAAGAATTTATATTTGAATGAAAAACAGAAAAAAATGTATACCATTTTTTATTCCTATTACTGTGAAGGTAAGTTTAACTAAGTCTCAATATGCAGAATGAAGAGGCCTGCAAGAAGCTACAAAGTTGAAACACGTTTCTAAAAACACTCTGTTTATGTAGTTTTGAAATCTGACCATAATCAGATATCATGTGACCTGCAAAAATAAAAATGTGAGGGGTTCATAATATTTCACCTTTTTAGCTGTTGAAGGACAGCAATCATTTCAATCATTCTTCTTTGAACATGTTTGCAGACAAAACTCTGTGCTTACTTTTATCATTCGCAAGGAATTTAAAAAAAGGAAATATATCACTTTTTGTAACATAGTTATTGTGTAAGATACTGTTTCATATTTAGAAAGAGAGGAAAAGGCACTCTGTGCACTTTTTATACTTCATGTAAATACAACCTCATCATGCAGACCACTTTGCGTTGATAGGGTGTTCTATAAGTGTTGTTGTGCATGATTGCACTGAATACTCATAGAACAAGACACATGTCTAGATTTATCATAAATCATAAATCTCGATATGTGTCTGAATTCTGTACCATTCTAAAATTGGTGTAGGAAAGCACAACAAGGAGAATTGTTTTCATTTCTCCACATTTTTATATCTTCAATGCATGCTAAAATGTTCAGCATACATTGAAGGAGAAAAATGCATTTTCTCATTGTTTTTGTGCAGGAAGCTGTGTCTTCCTGCAGAAAAACAAACAGCACATGACACAGATATCCTTGCACTATGGTGCAAGGGTGCCTGTGTCACCACATGGCTGCAGTTTAAGCAGCCGTGCAGAGAGAAGCATAGATTTGCAACATATTTATGTACATGTGTTGCATCCCTGTGCTTCGGAAGTACTACAGCACACTGCAGTTAAAGAGGTTACTGTGTGATGCTGCAGCACTTCCTTATAGTTCTGCACTTATACATTCTCCATACGCTACTAATGCATTCATTCAGTCAATTACGTACTACACATACATTCATCTAAACTTTCACACACTGACAAAGAAATGTAGCTCTTTTTTTAAACCAGGAAAGTTAGTTCTTACAAGAACTTTTTTTTTCTTCTTTCTTCTTTTTTAATTTTTTTTGTGTTTTCTAAACAATTTTTAATTTTTTGGGGTTTTTCTGCAACAAAAAAAAACAAAAAGCAAAACAGGAGAAACCAAACAATGAACTTCAGGCAACAATAAAAAAAACAAAAAAAACTAGCAAATGTGACTTTCTTGGCGGCGGCAGATCAGATCGATCGACTGCTCACCATAGCACAAAGTCGCATTGCACTTAGTGCAGAGCACTTTTAAAAATTGAAATTGAGGATGGATGTCCAAGGTTTGGGCTGATGGATGCACTCTTGATGTGCTTGGCTGCGATGAGGTGGATGGCGCAGGAGCAGGAGTGTTTCTCATCCGTCGGCACTCTTCTCTTGCAAGATTGTTTGGATGAAGGGTCCTCATGTGCTTCATCATACTTGCCGTGCCGCAAGAGTATTTCTTGTTAGGATCCCCTCTCGATAGGACTCTTTTGCAAATCTTGCACGTGACCAAGGTGGCATTGGTCTTATTCTGCCCCTCGGGAAAAGTAAAACATTTCCACACCACTGAAGAAAAACGTTTTTTGAGTGGTGCCTCCGGCAAAAATTCATCCTCAGAATTATGAGGTGATGCAGGTGATGCCTGCTGCCCTGAAGCCATTTTTGGTTGAAAAAAGTTAGAGCTAAGTGTAAACTTAGTCTAAAAAATCTTCTTCTCTCCAAAGAGATGGTTCTCCAAAGGAGCTCAAAGAAGAATGATTGAAATGGGTGGGGTATTTCAGTAGTTAGAACAGGAAGTGTAATGAACCAATCAAATCTCTTTTTTTGCAGGTCACATGGGATCCGCGCACCATGCGCTTAGGCAGCACGCACCCAGCGCGCATCCGCGAAATTGAATTAAAAAAAATTATAGGATTAGATGTAAAAATATATTAGTTTTAAGACTAGTTTAGAGTTTGTCTTCAATTAATATTCACATGAAATACATATATATATGTTTTTTTAAATGTTAAATATTTCGCGGGATCTGCGCACCTACCGCGTCATAGACGCAGATGACGCGCCGCGGAAGCGCGTAAACGTCGCGTTACGTACATCGAACGTATCGCGTATAGGCTGGGAGTCGCGTACCAGTCGCATTGCGATCACGCACTAAACACGTACCCAACTGGTACCATGCGCGGATGCTACCGCGTAGGGATCGGGAACGGTGCGCTTAGGGTGCACGGATCCAAAAAAAAAGAAAAAAATATACAAAATAAAGTTTTGCACATATAGTTAAAAAACAAATTGGGAAAAATATACAAAAATATGTTTGAAAAACCCATTAAGTTCAAATAACATTTTTTAATTTTTAAAAGAATTAATTGAAAAAATACGTTTTAAAAATGGTGATAAAAAAGTATTTAAAAAAATGTAATTAATAAAATTGACACACTGAATTTGAAAAAGATAGAAATCCAATCAAAATCATTAAACATGATATCTTCAAAAATAAGTTATAGATAGGAATTAGCATTTAAAAAACCTTTGAAATTCACTGAAAAAACCATAGGTTTCATGCACGTTATAGTTAGAAATTGGCATTTAAAAAACCTTTGAAATTCACTGAAAAAACGAAAGGTTTCAGGCACGTTATAGTTAGGAATTAGCATTTAAAAAACCTTAGAAATTCACTGAAAAAACCATAGGTTTCAGGGGCGTTATAGTTAGCTGGACATTTCCCTCGTACAAAACCCTAGAAATTCCCCTGTTATAGTTAGTTCAGCTAACTATAACTCGCGCCCCCGCAATGCACTGCTGATGACGTCACATATTACATCACTCGTGACATGGTCAGTGACATCACTGATGACATCACTGATGACATCTCAAATTACATCACTGATGACATCACTATAGTCTATATTTTAAGTTATGTAATATCTAATGAGGAATCATGTGCTCCTCAGAACCTGGATAGGTAATCAGTATAGTCACACATGGTTCAATCAGAATTCCTTTAACATCTTTCTAGACATTTTTACAGAGGCCGTTCTTCTTTCCACATAAATTATTCTTCATCAATGATCAACACAAGGCTCATGATTCCATCAAAAAGTGTATATGATATATATTGTCCAATACATTCACATTTGTCTTCAGTGACAGTGAATATAAGTTAGGATAGGATGTTCTTGTGCAAAGAGTGACAAATAAAGTGCATGTGCAGTGTAAAAAGTGCTTCAAAACTTCCTTTCTCAAATATTTGCAAAGCTTGACTATGGTTAACTTGCTTCTACATTACATTTTCTAGGTCTCTGACAGCCAATTTTATGAACATGATGTAGGCAGTACAAGCTGTATCTTCTAAAGCGTCTACCTTTCAACCCCTCTAGTCCATATGTGTTACTAAACACATCCAATTGGGGTCTTTTCAATACTAAACCACAATATACAACACCCTGTATGGTATGAACAAACAGAAACTCAATACGAGCAAAGAGTAAATGGAGTACTTCTCTTATGTAGACCATGCATGCCCATAGCTCACTGAGCTCATCTGATACTAATATGCCCCGCTAGGTAGCATAAAGAATTCAGTTAATTGAAGATGAATCATGTGAAAAATCTTACTGAAATGGCTCAAGAAATACCATTGCTCTGCCCTATGAAGATATGGAAAAACCCTTAATGAACCTTTAAACAAATAATGTTGAATCATGAAAACACAGTACAGACCCTCAGAAGATAACCCTTCAAACTGTTGCGCTTTGTCAAAGGTGACATGTACTTGCTGCTATAGTGAAATAACCTCACTCATCCAATATGAAACAAAAGCTGTGTATCCCAGTTCAAAATCGTCATGGATCATGTAAAACGGCTACAAAATAAATAGAAAATATGTTTGAGAACACTAGGCCAGGGTGCTATGAGCTCTAATACAAGAGAAATGACCTAGTGCCTTACCCGGTGTAATGCGTGTCAATGTAACTGTGCCCCAGTAACAAAACTGGCCCTCACTGCTCCAAAACCAGAAACAATCTTTCCAGCCTCCCGGGCAACCGCCCGACTCTCACTATGGCCAGTCCGGCCTTGATTTCACTGCACACCAAATAAACCCTGTGATGTAGGAATGTCATGGCATTGAAAGTCAACATGGACACTAGCAGAAGAAGATACAAAGTATCTCTTTCCTCCAAGATGACTGATGGAGGAACACACACCAGTGCTACAGTGTATTTTGTCATCATCACATTGAACAACAACACACCAGAGGCGAGAAACATCTCATGTTATTGCCGTGAAAAAACCTGGTCAGTGCATGTTAATACTTTGAATATAAAAATAAAAATAATTCAACTCGCATGATAGCTAGGGTGACCAGATATTCGGAAGCAAAAACCGGGACATGCTAGAAATAAAACAAAAGTAGGATTAACACTTTTAGTCTTACTGGTCTGTCCCACACACATTTACATATTTACAAGGCTACATTTATGTGCCATTAGCTATGCCCGACCTCCAACCTGTACCCCCTGCCCTCCTGCCAGCTCTGTCTCTCCTGTGCTGGGAGCAAGCAGCCAATTTCCTCCTTTCTTCTTGAAATAAACAGATAAATTACCTAAATCATTGCAGTCTTTAGAGGTTCCTGGAAAAGGGGAGCATGTTTTACAATTCTGCTTTGCAGGAGGACTTGACCTTTGTCCCAAAAATTGGGAACTATAATTAAAATTAAGAAGAGCAATGGGATGCCAGGAGAGTGCTCTGAAAACTGGGACTGTCCGGGAAATCCGGGATATATGTTCACCCTAATGATAGCAGAAGAAGATACAAAGTATCTTCTTCTTCCAAGATGGCTGGTGTATGAGCATGTACTAGTGCTACAGTGTATCTCATCCATGCATTAAATAGCAGCGCACCAGCAGGGAGAAATATCTCCTGCTATTGTCATGAGAAAAAAAAACACAATCAATACATGCTATTGCTTTGAAAATATTTCAACATGTTTGTTATAAAATGTTTCCAACATCATTCAACACACTATCTTCTTAAGATTTTGACCAAGCAAATAAAAAGCATTCATGGTACCTCAGTTGCCATTACATAATAATTACTTATGAAGGTTATTATCTGATACATAAACATTTTATGACTTATCAAATCCATTGACAATTCCAAATCAAGTAAATGAAACAAAACATCCCATTGTTTAATTATGCTCGTACAAGACGATCAACCCACAGAATATGTGATGAGTTCTAAAACCAGTCAAATGCACATAGCCTGGTTAAATGGAAGATCCAATAGCATCCAATTCACAATGTCCTACAGTAACACATAGATTTCATGACATTACCATTAAGGTAGCTGTTCATATTCTGTAGACAGCTATATACCAGAAACTTCCCAGGTATGCAAGACATCACCACCGGCATCTGCACAATAGCTTTCCCTTTGGGCAGGTCCTGAGGGTAAAAAGGAACTGCAAGTTAAGTGATGACTACTTTAAGGAATCGGACAACCTAATCATCAAAGTACTTAAAAGGGGTTATCCCAAAGGTCTACTCAAAAACACAAGAAAGTGTGCGTGGTACTGCCCGCAGGAACACTCACTGACACCAAACACACAGACAAAAAGTGATGTAAACAGAGTGGAATGTGTTACCACTTTCTGTACACATAGTAATTGTAAGAAAGTGGTGCATTATGTGGTGTGGAGGTTAGTCCTTGCCATGTATTATTATCTTGATACCCCAAAGAAGGCCCTTGGATTCACATTAAAAAAATCCTTAGCTCAGTTCTGGCAAAGTGGCAAAGAGCTCTTAGACTTTCCTCGAGGAGCATGTGTTAAGTATTTCGGAGTACCAACATGGACGATAAGTAAGTGACATAACTTGAGAGAAAACCCACACCAATTTATAAAAACAGAGTTTATTTTTATCTTAAGTTAGGCACCAAAATTAATGGAATTGCAAACATACAACCAGAATTATGGATTTTAGAATAGAAAATCAATGCAAAATAATACAGTGAAAATTTAACATTGCGGTCAATGGGAAAAACCACTAGTGACAATTGGTCACTTGCAGGTCGAGTTGAGTGGTACCCTTGCAGGGAAAAGGTGATGCAGGTCCCAGGACCAAACCATGACAGTCAGTTCAATTTTACTTTGGCCGTGGAGACCAGGTGGTAGAGTTGCCCTGGCTGTCCCCAGTGCTAAATGGGAGCCGCAGGAGAGATGCTTTTACCATTGTAACAGTGTTGCAAGGCACAAATACAACAATGGATTGGTTGCTGGCATTGGTTGGATGTTGGATGGAATTCCCTCTTAATGCGGCGGCGAGTAAAGGGGTTGGTTGTTAGACTGATGACCAACAAGCCTTGGCAGCGGTAAGTAGAGCAGAAAGTAACTTCAATGTCCGGTGGCCCAGTGGGCATGCCTGTAACTTCGTGGAAAGATGGACTACAGTTCCCACAATGCACTAGACCATCTGTATTCAGGTGATCCATCAGAGGGCCCGATGACCAGTGATTCTTTCTTGCCCAGAGCATTGGTTTACCTTCAGCATTCAGGGGACAAGTGCCACTAGTCCAGGAGAGTGAGAGGATGCTTCAGGATTCCACAGGGCTCCCTCTGTCTGAGAGAACATTGAGATAGCCTAGGACAAGTCTTGATCAGACAGTTCCTAGGGCATTGCCGCGGGGGCAGGGTATCCTTTCTTTGCCTTTTGCAAGTCTTGTTGTCACTGACACAGGTCTCTTCTTCTGTCCTCTTTGATGCAGGATGTTCAGAACTGAGCTTCTGGTGCGAGGGGTCACCATTAAATCCTAGATTTAGGGGTGTTAGAGGTGTGAGAACTAGACGCCAATGAGCAGCTAGTCCCTGTAGCTAGTCCGCCCTCGGGTGACCATATCCGAGGTTGTAGGTCACCTTTTTTACCCAGAACTCTCTAATCTGTCACTCCTAAAGATGGCAGGAATATAACTTTAGTGTACAGATCAGGCTGGTCACACTGCAGGCGTAGCTAGCCCTCTGGGGGTGTACAACTCCTTGAATAACTAATTTTGTACCTGCCTGGGTGCAAATGTGCCTGGGGTAGGGGAGGGCTGTTTTCTCCTCTGGGAGTCAATCCTGATGAATGTCAGCAGCAGTGCAGCATTCAAAGCTCACTGCAATGATGTGCCACTTCACTAGCCTGTTCTTTTGAGGCATCACCCTGCCTAACAGGAGGTCAGCATCCTGTCTTGGTGGCAGCAAATGTGGGAAGCGCAACCACAGAACAGAGAAGCTGGGTCAACCAGGTTGGGAACCTCTAATGTATCCACCAGGGTGCAAGCCACATCACAATCGAGACAATATTTGTGTCAGGGGTGAGAAGGCATATTGTTTGATACCAAACACAACATATTTAGGCAGTACCATGATGGAGCTGCCAGCCTAAGGTTTGCCCGGGTGCCAGCCATGTTATCCTCTGGACAATCTAGCACTTATAGTGCTCTTTAAATGTCAAAGGGCACTATAGAGTCATATAAGCTTGCACTTACATGTCCACACCTTTGATATAAGGCACCCTGCTTCCTGGACTTTAGGAAGCCTTCCCTACGGGTGACTGGAATATATCAGAGATAGAGAAATTTGACTTTGCCACACATGATGAGGGCAAAGTTGAGTTCAAGCAATTTGCACTTCTCCTGCAGTCTGCAATGGCATGCCCGCTGTCAGTAGTTTCTTGGGTCACTCAAGGTTGCATAACAAGCGCTGCAAGCACTGGGGACCCCTCTACTACCCATGAACTGGGTGCCACTGGTACCTAATACTAGGGACTTATAAGGGGGGTAAAGTCCTTGTAAATTGGGATTGCTGATTTTTCCATACCAATTTCAGGCAGAGCTCACTGGCACTGTACCCTGGTTAGCAGGCTTCAGTGCACTGTCAGAGTTGAAAACCAGCATCTAGTAGTACAAATGGGACAGAAAGTGGGAGGACATCTGCAAAAAACCCAGTTTTCTTACAGTAATGACATCAAAAAAGTAATTATTAAGCATTTGAACTTGGTGGCGGATGGGCTAAGCACACAAGACAAGCCATCTTTTGCTTTTAAAAAGAAAAGAAATTTGAAGGACTATGTGGTAAAAATGTTATTGGCCATCCCAAAGCAAAGAAACTTACTGACACGAATGTGAACATATGGCCAATAGTGATACACTATAAGTGTGGGGGCTGCAAAGCATGTGGTTCTACTGTAAAAGGAAACAAATTCACACACAACATAAGACATTTGTTTTGACTTAACCGACAAATTATAACATCATGGATGTAATCTATGTGCTCAAGTGCCCTTGTGATCTGTCATAAGTGGGCCACATTAGAACAAAAATCAAGGCCAGGATCCTACAACATTGCAGTCAACTCCATTGTAAAACACATGTGCCCCTTTAGTAGAGCATTTTGCGAACTCAAAACACAATGATCAGGACATCAGATGGGTAGTACTAGGAAACATGAAACTCAAGACATGAATTTGATGCTGAACATAAAGGAATGCAGGTGGATACATATTTTGGACACTGTAGAATGGACTGAATGAGTTTGATGAAACCAATAAGCAGGTGGAGCATTTTAGCAGTGGATAATATGGCTATTCACATACTCTGTGGGCTGACCGTATTGTATGAACATAATTAGACAATAGGATGATTTGCTTCATTAACTTGATTTGTAACTGTCTATGGATTTGATAAGTCAGAGATTTTTTATAAGATAATAACCTTAATAAGTCATTAGTATTTTGTAATGACAACTGATGTACTGAGGTCTCACTGCATGACACTTTTTTTTAGATGCTCGATACACAAGGGCAGTTTCACACCTAGACCGCAAGCAAGTAATACTCTCATTTGATGCTCACATGTAAGAGAGGGACATTATGTACTAAATGTTCAGACAATGAACTTGGTTAGAATAATTGTATCATTAATGCCTTACAGGTACCTATGGACCTTAGAACATAGGGTGGGAACAAAGGTCAGACCACAAAAAGAGCGGCATATACATTGTTTATGTGTCACAAGAGGATCCTGTGTTCCGTCCTGATGAATTCCATGGACTCTTTTGAGTCAGCAGGCAGAAACATGTTGATGGTTTAAGTGATGATGGGGTACTAGTTCCCCTCTTCTCCACACTGTATTTTTAATACCAAGTGGTACCCATCTTAGGGCCCGATTCCGATGCGGTTAGGAATGTCTCTGACCCTCAGTTGGAGCCATTCTAAACGGATCGGACCTACCCGTTCGGATTCCTTTCCGACCGGGCCATTCCGATGGGCTCAGTCGGAAAGGAATCCGACTCAGTTTTCCAGATGACTTCTGAAGGGCCAAAAGAGCCTGTCCGCCATCCAGAAACACTTCACTACTCCCCCGGCCAGCTCTTTCTGGCCGAGGGAGAACAATGGCCGTTTCCCACTGCCTTTCTGTGCCGGCCTTTCTGACACAGAAAGGCAATGGGGAACTGTCTTTGGGGGCCGCCACCATGGGTGCGAGGCTGGGGGCACCGATGGTGCCCCCCTATTGATCCCTGCACTCTGTGGCAGGCACCTTGGGGTGCCTGCCACGGAGTGCAGGGATCAACTGCACCTCTGCACTCAACGATGCGAGCATGCATTCCGTTCGGAATGCATGCTCCCATTGTTAAGTATAGGATTGCGACTGAACAGGGTTTGGTTGCATCCTACCTGCAGGTCTGGAACCAATGACAAGAGGTCATTCGGTTCCAGTTCCTGACCGATGACGGACGGACTCCGGTCTGCCCGACATCAGAATTGTCCCCCCAGTATAAAGATTAGAGTGACGTACCACACTGGTTTCCAATTTATTATTTTCACAGGTCCATACTTAGAAGTGCCTTCCTGACGTCAGTGTGTATGCCCAGTCTTCATCAAACCGGGTTTTTGAAGACCGTGGGAAGTCCTATGATGATGCCTGACATGCTGGTGTGTAAGGAAATCCCGTCACATTTTTGTGTATGCCTAGGAGCAGGCTGATGTAATCACTCGGGTGGCTTGTTTGTGTATGCCACTTTGTGACTGGAGGCCAGTTCACTCTTGAGACCCCATAGCCTCTGGTTCCCTACCATGGATATTTTCCAGGGTTTATGTGTATTGATGAACAGATGTAGGGGAACTACCTTTACAACGCAACTTTTACAACGCTATGCTATTACAACGCATTTTTTACAACGCAAAAACTTTTACAACGCATGCTTTTACAACGCGTGCCATTATATGGTAAGTACTTTTACAACGCATATACCTTTACAACGCATTATTTGAAAATGCCTTTACAACGCATGCATTTACAATGCATGCATTTACAACGCAAGATGTTATATGGTAAGTACTTTTACAACGCATATACTATTACAACGCATTTTTTTTTCTTGGTTTTTCCTTTAAAATAAATATTTATCTTGTTTAATTATTTTTAATAAAGCAATTGAAATTTGAAAAAAGTGAGTAGTTTATCAAAATATTAATACTTGAGTATTTTGTCTAGTAGAAATGTTTGGTAGGATAGCAGTTAAATTAATACTTGAGTATTATAATATTTATACTTGGCTATTTTGTCTAGTAGGAATGTTTTTGTTGGATAGTTAAATTACTATTAGAGTTTTTAAATATTAAAACTTGATACTTAATAATTACTAAATTTAATACTTGAGTATTTCTCTAAATTGAATGAGTTTCTTTAACTTTAATTTTAAATATATTACAGTGATTAGTGAGTATTTTTTTAAATAAATAAATCATTTAGAAGTATTCTAAATTTAAAGAGTATTTAATATTTAATTTAAAAAAAATATGAGTGAGTAACTAAATATTAATAATAGAGTATTTTATAATATATTACACAAGTGTTTTTCTAAAATTTAAGTCATCACATATGAAAATACTAGAGTATTTATAAGTTCCAAAAAAAGTGAACTTTATTTTAAAAGAAATGGAAGAGTATTTTTGGTTTAATTATTATAAAAATAAGATAAAATATATTTTTTTTAAATCAAAAAAAAAACTTAAAAGATTAAAAGAGTAATAAATTAATCAATTTAAAAATAATAATAGTTTGAAAATTGAAAAAACAATAATTACTTACTTTTAAAAAAAAAATCCCACGCTTTTCCATTGAAGTCTATGAGCGTCTTTGTCCTTTATTTATTTTGGCAGCCTCAGAATATACAACCCGCGGAACAAGAAAAGAAGGTTCAGAAAGTGAAGAAAGAGAAAGTTTTGAAGGGAAAAGACAATAGAGTCGAGGTAAGGAACATATTTAGTAAATTTACATTTATTTAATTACAATTTTGGAGTTTAAATAACTATTTTAAAAATAATGACAGCAAACAATTATTGTTTTCACATTTTTAATTTATTGAAAAATCATGAAAAAAATAAGCATATTTTTCATAAATTTTGCAATGTAAGTAACATTTTTATAACAAAATATAAATATTTTATTTACATATATAAACATTTATTTACAGATTCTTTAAAGAAAGTAGTCCGCTATAAATTGAGATGCACGCGATGACGTAAGGACGTGAGCGTCGACGTAATACGCCATTTTGAAGAGCATCGGAGGAGGAAGCAGCAGGAAGCTGATCTGCGTCCAGGTAGGAAATATTTTCAGTTGAAATTATAGATTAAACCTTTAAAAGGGATACATATATAGTCAGGAAAGAATAAGGGGAGGTTGCGGGAAAACTAATTGATGTCTTAAATGTTGTTAAACATGTCCACATTAATGTCATTAATGCATGCCTATGTCGGGTCGCTAAAAGTTATTTATTTAGTTATAAAAAGTATGTAACTCTTTAAAAATTAAAAGTTACTGTTCAGACAGTTGATTTGTTTATTTACGAAGTAAAAAACGTACTGTCGATCTTCATTTCAAAGTACAAAAAATGTGCGTACTTTCAAATTTTGAAAATTCAAGATTGTCATACAAATGAGGATTCAGCTGCAAAGTGCATTTCGGAATATGGTTTGATTTGTATATTCTACATCTGTTTGAGATTTGGTGATTGGTTTTGTCGGTAATTAAATTGAAATTTTTCGGAAATTTTATTAATGGAGTTCCGAAAAAGAAAAATTGTTCAAATACTATGGGATAGTAAATTTGTAAACATTGGTATTTTTTGGTGGAAATGAAGATTTGTTTTAAAAAAAAAATAACCCGACTTGTTTGTTTGAAAAAATTTTTGGAAAATATCTTGGTATGCCAAATGAATTTTTAAAATTAGTAAAATTTAAAGCAAAGCAGGAAAGTAAGTAAATTCATTGTTTTAAAAAGAAAGAATGTTAGAAAGATTTTCCAGGTAGTCTATAGCCACACACAACGAAAATTGTTGTAGAATTGCCAATAGTCTCTCAGACATTTCCCTTGTTTTGACTGTTACTCGTGGGTTTAGACTACCTGCGAGTGTTTGTGCTATTCTCATTTCTTGGAAACTTTGCTCCTTCTTCAAAGTTTCCAAAAATGAGTAGAAGTTAGGATGTGGTTTACCAATTGTATGATTGAAGGAGTTATGCCATCCCTCAATGGCATTGTTTGTTTTGGCTTCTCCCTCTAAACAACTCGTGTAGCAGTTCCACCACTCCACATGGAATCGTGGCTTCCTCCTGCGACCCGATCTGCTTAGGTGTCCAATCCATGTGTCCTCAAAATAATTTAGAATGGGTGCCAATTTTTCTTCGTTACTCGTATAATAAACAGATTCTATAATTGCAGTGTAGTACTCGTCCACACTATCGGGAGGAACAAAACAAAGTGCAGTTAATTTTTTTAGTTCAAATTGTAGTTTGCTATCCCGAGAATATTCTGCAACTAGGGATGTTTTCTGTAATTTACGCCAAAATGCCTGTGAAAAATGGAAAAAACATCCCTGAATTTGGGTATCCGTGTACGTTTTAGTGATCACATTGATCATGCTCAATTCGAAATCAATAATTATTTTTCGAGGACTTGCAGATGTTTTACTTTTAATCACTGTTAAAAGTTCAGTGTATGTTGCAGAAGTCTTATCAGGTAGCAAACTATACACTAAGGGAATTACACTATTGTTAATTTTAGCATGTATAGTGTAAATTTGAGTGAAAGGATGGGGTGTACTTTTAAACGTCCCATCCATCATCCAAATTTCACTACTTTCTAACTTAGCAAGGTTACGTGGGGTACTAAAAATTAGAATACGTTTCTGAGGGTTTTCGTTGTCATGCAGAAGGAAAGGTTCATCAGAAAAAGAAATAGAAAGATCATGAGGAATTCTAATGTCAGAGAAAGTATGTGGTGTAGACAATTGAATGTTACTTGCCTGCTTTTGTCTCTGAATAATTCTTCTCAAATTGGGTATTATAGGCATGTTACTAGCAACATGACTGGGGACATGCTGTGCAACCTCTCTTAAAATTGATCCTGTAGAATCATTGGAGGTGCTTGCAATAGCTTTCATCTCATTTATTGTCTCTCTGATTTCTACATCCATTGCAGAGGCAGAGTGGTTATGTTCTGTGGTTTTCACAACCAAATTATCAACAGTAACCGCTCTGCCACTGCAATGGGTAGTGTAGTATTGCACACACCTCCAATGATTTCTAGTTAAACTTATTCTTTCCTTACTATATATGTATCCACCATGGTTTAACAAATTTTTGCCCTTCCTGGATTTAATAAAGTTGGCAGCTCCCAGGCTAGACATTATCTGAAAAAAGGAGAAAAGACAAAAAAATTAGCCTAAAAAAATTTAAAATTTTCTTAAAACATAACATTTACACCATCCATTAATTTCCCTAATGCTGCACCTTCCTGGAGTTAGAATAGTAAATTGTTACCCCAACACTATCCAACAATTTCCATACTGCTGCACCTTCCAGGAGTTAGAATAGTAAATTGTTACCCCTACACTATCCAACACTTTCCCTACTGCTGCACCTTCCTGGAGTTAGAATAGTAAATTCATACCCCTACACTATCCAACACTTTCCCTACTGCTGCACCTTCCTGGAGTTAGAATAGTAAATTCATACCCCTACACTATCCAACACTTTCCCTACTGATGCACCTTCCTGGAGTTAGAATAGTAAATTGCACCCCTTCACCATCCAACACTTTCCCTACTGCTGCACCTTCCTGGAGTTAGAATAGTAAATTGCACCCCTTCACCATCCAACACTTTCCCTACTGCTGCACCTTCCTGGAGTTAGAATAGTAAATTGCACCCCTTCACCATCCAACACTTTCCCTACTGCTGCACCTTCCTGGAGTTAGAATAGTAAATTGTTACCCCTACATTACCCAACACTTTCCCTACTGATGCACCTTCCTGGAGTTAGAATAGTAAATTGTTACCCCTACACTATCCAACACATTCCCTACTGCTGCACCTTCCTGGAGTTAGAATAGTAAATTGATACCCCTACACTATCCAACACTTTCCCTACTGATGCACCTTCCTGGAGTTAGAATAGTAAATTGCACCCCTTCACCATCCAACACTTTCCCTACTGCTGCACCTTCCTGGAGTTAGAATAGTAAATTGCACCCCTTCACCATCCAACACTTTCCCTACTGCTGCACCTTCCTGGAGTTAGAATAGTAAATTGTTACCCCTACATTATCCAACACTTTCCCTACTGATGCACCTTCCTGGAGTTAGAATAGTAAATTGTTACCCCTACATTATCCAACACTTTCCCTACTGATGCACCTTCCTGGAGTTAGAATAGTAAATTGTACCCCTACACCATCCAACACTTTCCCTACTGATGCACCTTCCTGGAGTTAGAATAGTAAATTGTTACCCCAACACTATCCAACACTTTCCCTATTGATGCACCTTCCTGGAGTTAGAATAGTAAATTGCACCCCTTCACCATCCAACACTTTCCCTACTGCTGCACCTTCCAGGAGTTAGAATAGTAAATTGTTACCCCAACACTATCCAACACTTTCCCTACTGATGCACCTTCCTGGAGTTAGAATAGTAAATTTTTACCCCTACACTATCCAACACCTTCCCTACTGCTGCACCTTCCTGGAGTTAGAATAGTAAATTGATACCCCTACACTATCCAACACATTCCCTACTGATGCACCTTCCTGGTGTTACAATAGTAAATTGTTACCCCTACAGCATGGTACATTTTTAAAACTGCTGCACCTTAGAATGTTGGTTAAAAATACCTTTTTCTTTCAAATTTGCTTTTCTTGCTGACTCTTGTTCAGTGGGATTGGTGTGTAGGCTGGAGTAGACACTTAAGAGGTGATTTGTTGTCGAATGGAAAAATAAGTGTCTGGAAAAGTGATAAAAGAAAAAAATGAGAAAACAGAACGATGTTGAGAAATGCGTTTTTAGAAATTTTTCTTCAAAAATTGCACATTTGATATAAGTTGCAGCACATAACACTTTCCGTAATGCTACACCATCCTTTAGTCATGAAAAAAAATTCTGTAATGTGGAAATGTAACCATAATTGTATTGGTTTTTTTGGGAAAACTTTAGCAATGTGATAGTTAGTCTAATATATTGAAGGTTAAGAAACCATGCTGTAAATAAATACCTTGTTTTGTAGAACTTGCTTTTATGGATGAGGTGGCTGAAGATGATTTGCTTTGTTGGCTCAAGATTTTAGTTGCGAATCAAAATTGTTATCTTTTGAAAAAAAAAAAGGATAAAAAAAAAAATTAACGGTGGTTTGAAATGTTAAATCTGAGTATCTTTAAAATAATACTGACATACAATATAACTATTACTACATGAGACTGTCCTAATCAATGCACCTTACTGCAGTTGAAATAGAGATATGTTCCCCTACACTACACAACAATATCCCTAATGTTGCACCTTCCTAGAGTAGAAATAGTATATTGTTTCTCTAAACTATCCATTATTTTTCTAATTAGGTACGTTAGAGGAAGAATAATTGCAAAAGGAAGGATTAATAATGTATAGTAATAAAAATACGGAAAAGGTAACATACCTTTTCCAGTTTTTTTTTGTTTTCGTGCCTTTAAGCTAATGCTTGCAGGTGGTTAAAGATTTTTAGGGGAACAGATGTTCACTGGAGAAAAAAAAAAAAAAAAATTAATGTTCCTTTGCCAACGTTGGTTAGAAAAAAAATACAATATATAATCCATTTGAGATATGAAAAAGGAGTATGAGTAACAATTGGTGAAAGTAAACATACTACACATTTGAAGCATTTTTCGAAAAAAACATAAAAGGTAATTTCGATACTATTACTAAAATACTAAAATGCTGAACATTCATGGACTTAGAATAAAAATAGTTGCCCTAGTAATATGAAACGCTTTTTTAGATGTGGTACCTAACTGAAGTCTTATTAGTAATTGTTACTCCAGCATCATGGTAATTTTTCGTTTATTATGTGGTGAGATTGAGTTTTAAAAAAAAAACACCTCTGCCATACATGATTGTAGGTAATTTTTACAAATAAATTTTACAAGTAAAATCATTACACATAAATAACATTTACCTTATCAATTGTGTTTGTCAGTCGTTAAAGTGGTGGGGATGCCCAAATAGGTTCAGCTATTGTGGAATCTCAAAATCTTCCGAGTTTCTGCTTTTGGAAAATAAAATACTTGTTTTAAGTTTGTGTTTAATTTTAGTGATAATACATTGGAAACAGTACATTTGTAAAGTTATTATTATTTATTTTAATTTAATTTTTTTTTGGGTTATGAAAATATATTTTCCTCAAAACCAACGTTTAAAAATATAATAATGACTTACTAGTAGTTGTTCTGTTGTTATGCTTTCACGAGTGAATTCCGTGCTCTCTCTGAGGAGGTCGCAGTGCAGGTGACAGAGGGTCAGCTTATCACGTCTGCTCTCTCTGCTAGTTGATAATCAACTGAGTGCAAAATGGTGTCTTCCATGTATTTATAAGTTTTACTCTGTGTCACTATTAATTTTTTAAAAAACTGCGTTCGTTGTGTTTTTTTTAATGCTTTGTTTTACTGTGGAAAATGATAATTTAAAAATGCTTTTTTACAAATATTGTTTTCATTCATTTGCTCCGTTTTGGCATCCATTTTGGAACATGTCTTTTGGTATTGTTTACATAGAAACTGTGGTAGGACAAGTTTTACAAGTGAGACGGGTAAAATGGCGCCTATGTGTATGTGTGTTATGTTTTAGTTGGTTTACTTACTTTGCGATCTAATCATGTTAAAAATGTGTATCTACTGTTATTTATATTTGTTATTTTTTAAAAACTTAGAAATGTGTGAAAACGGAATTTTATGGGGAATTTTGAGTATTAATTTTAATACTCGAGTATTAATTTTAATACTCGAGTATTAATTTTAATACTCGAGTATTAATTTGGTAATGCATTTCAGTTGATTTACGCTCAGCTTTTCACCACGTTTTAATACACTTCCCCACCCTAAAACCCCTAATTTCCCTGCATCCCGTGCCAGATTTTATTGTACTTTTAATTAAAAAAATAAATAAATCGCGTTGTAATGGTATGCGTTGTAATATATTTCGTTGTAACAGCACTTTTCAGTATTTTAATAGGTTATGCGTTGTAAGAGAATTCGTTGTAAAGTAATGCGTTGTAGTAGTACTAGCGTTGTAAAAAATGCGTTGTAAAGGTATGCGTTGTAATAGCATGCGTTGTAACGTCATACATCCACAGATGTACCATGATAGCTTATTATTTGCTTGGTCAAAATGTTAAGAAGATAGTGTGTTGAATGATGTTTGAAAAACATTATACCATATATGTTGAAATATTTGTATTTTTAAAACATGTCTGGATCCTTAGATCATGCCATTGGTTAACACTAAATGAAAACCTTCTGTAAGCCTGCTCCCATTGTTAACACTAATTTGGAAACTGTGCTACACTTCTGTGTTCATTCTAAGACTTTACAGGTCCTTTTGGAAATCAGATCCACTCCAGATTCCATTCCAGGCTTAACTTATCAACCTCTAATCCATTATGCTACTTGTATGCCTTACACAATTGTGAGCACTGAAGAGTCTTCTGGTAAATCATATTATACTTGGAACTCTGCCTTACTGTTTCCAGCAAGCCCATGTTCTCACTTGCACGAATTTCTGCCATGCCCTAAAACACCGTGCAATTCTTGTTCCACTCCGGAATTTGGTTCTGCCCACTGGTTAATTCCTGGAACTGCAGTGCTCTCCTTCAGACAAAGAGCTGGGAGAGGGACCTTTACTGCTCACACCTGCACTGTGCTGCAACTAGCTCACATGTGTTCTGCATTCCATACAATGTGTGTTGCTGTGAGCTGGGAGGAGGGATTTAAGCCTGCATTCTATATTCAGAATTCGTGCTTCAACTGCAGTTACTGGGAGCTCCTGCTTTCTTCTCCGGTTAACTGCACTGCTGAACCTTTGAAATCCTGAGAGGAGTCAACATTCCTGCTAATGCTTTTGCAATGTTCTGCTGTGGCTGGCCTGTGCAGCATTGTGCTTTATTTGTTTTGCTTGCTGCTCAATCTCACCTTTCTGCCTATATTTTCTAGCCTAATATCCGGATTTCTGTGTTATGTGTTCCTGAGTGTCTCAGCAATCCAACTAGCCTCACAGAGGTTTCAACAGTGGCCAAGGAACCCTCCAGCCATCTCTTAGTCAACCAAGCATGCAGTGGCGGCTGGTGATGTTTCAAAGTGGTAGGGCGGCAGGGGAAGGGGCTCAGGGACACATTAAAAAAATCAACACAACCGCATACAAACTCACAAAAGCACACTAACCATAGATCTGTTAAACATAAAATCTCACTATGAACATATTAAACAAAGCCAGACCTAAAAACAGCTACACATGGAAAACAAGTACAGGGACATGCTGTCCTTCACAATCACACTATGGGTGAAGTGTCCCCAGTCACTTAAGCCAGCACTATCACAAATATACCTGCCTTGTGTCATAGCAAACACACCAACAGCCCTCTCACAAACATACAAGATTAAGCCATACACACAGTACCCCTAGTCTTTACACGCAACCTTTGTCTCTCAGATGCACATATCCAACACTGCAGTTACTCCAAGAAACGGTAATACACTTAAGCCCTCTTATGGCAGAAACGTTCATGTATTCCACACCCTCCCTCATATGCACCCAACTTGTGAGTCTGTAGGGCATCAGTTCATGTTCCCCATCGTGAACAAGGGGAAAAATATTCTTCCCTGACAAGAAGCGGTCACAATCTCTAATATAATTCCTAGGAATCATCAGTGGCTTTATCTTTCCATGGCTGTAGCTGTCCTCCAGTGCAGGAGGTGCAGTGACACAGAGGTTCGGACCCTACTGCACGCCAATTGACCACCACATCTTGAATAATTAAAACAGTTGAGTGATAAATGACATAAACCCGAAAAACATTTTACCACTAAATCGCTCCCGCTCTATCCTTTCCTGTGTGGCCTTCTCCGACAACACAACTCAGCACCCTACAGATATGCAGATATACAGATATGAAGCTGAACTTCCCGACTGATATCTGTGTTTAAACTGAAGGTTACATTTTCTCGCTTGACTCAGCCTTTTATTATCCCAAGGTCAATAAATTAAGTTCAATTAATTTGCATAATGCCATTAATCCTGCGACGAAACTTCCTACAGAGTGGGAGCAAGTGTTATAGCAAAACAAATCATTATTTATTCTTATAACACATATTGGTGATGTAGTAACCAGACGAAAATGAATGCATTTAAATAACATTGAAAAAGTATGATTAACTAAAAGAAAATACGGAATGTACATAACTTTCCTAGGGCATAGCGCAGTAGTAATATCCCGTGAACCATGTTTAATATTTAATTCTAATAATGCATATTAAGGACATTGTTAACATGCCGACGTCAGCATCTTCAAATCACGGTTCTGACTTCACATTTTTGTCTTTGAATAATACGCAATTAATTTCTATATGGCCTAATTTTCTCGCTGGCAATCAAGGGATTGGTACAATTAATTCCAACACGCACGACGGTCCATGCACTACTTTCCTTGCTGCTCGGTGCAGATCATGAAATCATTTACAATGTGCCAGAAAATGTCTCCTTTCTACCTTCGTATAGGGAATGGTTCAGTCTTTGACCCGTTCCACAGACATGCCCCTTCTATCAGTTCAGTTGGATGTCTCTTCTATGTTTATTGCCTGTGGAATGTATCCCTCGCTATCGTGTATTGGTAGAATATTATTTCTATTGCGCCCTTTCGGTGGAATTTTCCCCATGCTTTGCATTGAGGCCAAGACAACTGTACTTGATTATGGCTTTACTCATACAACTTGGAAAACTCTAGCTATAAAGAAAAATCAATAAAAAATACAGAAATATAATAAATGGTCGTGCATTACATGCACAATATATAATTACTGAAGTAAATCACATAATGTGGATGTAAATATACTTTAAAGCTCCTCACTCAACAGTTCCCTCATCCTCGGTAAAACACAGCGGCAGCCGGCATGCTCGAGGGAAGGGGAGGGGGGGTCGCGGCGGGGGGGGGGAATAAGGTAACAATAAAATTATAAAATCAAAGATTAAACCTACCTACCTGAGTGGGTGCCGGGGTACCACACCGCCTCCGCTCCAGGCCGGTCACTGGTGAGTCCTCGTGTTCCTGCTGCAGGAAGCAGGCAGCTTCCTGCTTCCCTCCGCTACGCAACGGACGCACTACGCACACCAATCTAAATGCCGATAGGCGCAGCAGGCGAGCGCCCCGGCCGGAACCTTTTCTCTGCATAGAGAAAAAGGGAGAGTGGGTGGTCCTGCTTGAGGGCAGGAGGGGAGTGGCTTACCCACTATTGTGGGTATTGACTGTTTGTTCGGCTCAGGGCCGACGGCCAAACAGTCAGTACCCACAACAGTGGGTAAGCCACTCCCCCCCTGCCCGCGAGAAGGACCGCCCACCCTCGCGCCCCCAACCAAGCACAGAGGCACTTCTGCTTTCTCGCAATGCGAGAAGGCAGAAACATAAATAGTCGTTTTTACCGTTTATGTTTCTGTCTTCTCGCACCGCGAGAAAGCAGTGGGGCGACGCCCCCACGCCCTAATGGGGGAGCCGCCACTGCAAGCATGGCCAGTTATTTCAGGCAAGGGGCCACCACAGCCAACCATGCGTGCTCTAAGGAGGGATCAGTGGCAGTGCCCCTGATGCAGCAAGAGGAGGCAGGACCTGTTGTTTCTCAGCTAATCAGGGTTCACCTTCCCTGCAGTGTGTGAATGCTGGCCCGGCCTTTTCCTGAGCAACCGGGCTGGCACGAGCAAACAGCACAGACCCTCTCAGGCACTCCTCTCACAGCCCCTGAAGGGAATCAGATCAGGAGGAATGTTGCAGCATCCAAAACGGTCTGCTCAACTGCCCCTGGCTCCTCTCACCAGTCTTACCTTTGGTCCCTGTGTGGCTGCAGCAGTCACAACTCCCAGTTCAGCAGCAATGTCAGCCCAGGGGGAATCCAGGCAGCACAGCAGCCAGCCCAGTGCTTCAGGAGCATGACCCACAGGGTCACAGGTCTACAAACGTGGCTGGTAGCGCTTCATTCTCCACAACCTCAATGGGCCAGATAGAGGCAACCCACACCGGTGCACCCTTAACCGCCAGCTGCAAATCCTGGATGTGCAACATGCTCACCCATGAGCTGCACCCCCTGTACTGGTCTCTTTTCACCATGGCAGGCAGCAGCAAAGTAATCCATCAGCAGCTCAGCCCCCAGGCAGCCACTTCATGTACACATCTAATCAAGGTGGATTATCAGCCTGACATCTGAGCTGCCCAATGTGGTGGCCAACTCACAGCCCAGCTCTCTAGCACACCCGTAAAGCACAAAATATGACTGTAAATGAACTAATAATAGCGACACTCTACATCCGTATATGATGTTCCGCACGCTATGTGGAAACCTTCTCTATGAAGGTGAAGCTCTCCCTATGGTAAATTATAGGGAAACTAATACAAGTTTATTAAAGTAGATATTTTTTTAATGTTACTGCACTAGTAACTACATTTTAAATTACATTGTTAATATATGCAACTATATTACATTAAAAGAAAATTGTGTTCATGATTTTAAAAAAATATAAACATTAATCCCACTTAAAGTAAAATGATAACATTTACTTATTATGTATTGAAATCACTCAAATGAAAGTATGACATTATTTTAATTTACATTTTTTATTTTAATTGTTACATTTATTTTTAAATTGAAAACTAACATTAAGTTATTTTGAAATACAACAATCTTTATTTGTAATTTATATAATTGATTTTACTTTAAAATTATTTTATATAATAAATTAGCCAATTTATTTTAATATTACTTCCTATGGGATTTTAAGTTCCTATCTCCATTATTTTCTGTGTGTGCGTGTTGCAGTACTCGTCAGTGGCCATGCATGGTACTGCACTTACTCCATCTCTGAGCTGGAGTACATTTACAGCTGGTATGGGTCCCTTCCGCTGTAGTAAGTACATAAGAGCAGTCTAAAAACAAGATGGGGGCTTACCCCTTTGTGAGTGGGGGCATGTTCCTCCATAAACGTCTGTTTAACCCTCCCTAAACCTGTGATTACTCTTACCAAAACCCCTCCCCTTTTGTCAGAAATATTTCCCATTTTTTCAGTTTCTCTCTATGCCTTCCATATTTACTACTAAAAGGTATACCTATGGGTGCGGAAGTTTTCACAGTCAGGGCGGAAATCTGTGCACATAACAAATGTGAGAGGCAGAGACTTCTACACGTAGGTTTGTGCACAGCATTTTGCTGTAGGCTAATAGTACTATTGTAATCCTACTGTACATACTACAAAATATAGTTTGTGAATAGGATACTCTCCATGGTCGGTAACTTTTTAAAATCTAACTATACTAAAACCAATTAGTCCCAAATTGTGTTATTGGTTTTGGGTCCAAGTCAGGGCTCACACCATCAAATTCAGAACAAAGAGGATTCAAGTGTTCGTGACCTCTCACCCAATGCTAGCCTCAGACTCCTGCGTCCAATGACAGGCTCGGTCTTACCGTGCTAAACCCGCTGTACTGCCTGCCACCATCACCCGACCGAGGTGACACAGCACATTAGAAGGCCATCAGTAAAATAAAACGTGAAGAGGTTTGCCTTTAAAACAATGAATTCTATTCTAAGCAAATACGACATGCAAATAATGTTAGTGACAACTCCCAGCCCCGCTTTGTTTTGTGTGAACATTAAGAATTCTGCTTCCGTGTTCAATAATTGCATAATGTGCGCTTCCTTAGCCAAAGACTGTAAATGAATCAATATCAAACTGAATTATGGCTATAATTATGCAGTGCATCAGGGTAAGGAACAGCAGTCGGTGCTTCGACGGCGCGTCTTGCACATTTTCGGACTATTTTTTTTTGCTTTGATCGGTCCTTCTCTCTGGTAAGAGACCAACATGGAGGAGGCAGTAAAGGCCCCCTCCTGTAAGCCTGACTGAACCTCTCTACATCACGCTAGCCACGTGCCGGGGGGTGGCCCTGAGGAAGGTTAATCAAGACCTAAAGAGCATCTACTCAAGCAAGATGATCACAGAGCGCAGGGCTGTAGCCAGCGTTATTTTTAAACACACTATAGCAAATCAAAATAAATGCCTTGATGAGCAAGTTCTTTCCTTGAGAAACATTCTCTATGTACAGTGTGGAAGCCTCAAAGGCTTGTCAGAAAGTAAGTAGTTTAGGTCCTTTCCGTTGCTAGAAGAATGTAGGCAGTGGTTTAAATGGTAAAAAATAAGTGCAGGTACTAATTAAAATAGAGGTGTGGCAAGTGGGCGGGGCTAGGGGCGGGGCAAAGGGAAAGATATGATCATACCTAATGACTTCTGTACCAGCTGAAGCACATGCAAAACACACGAGAAATGCGTTTATGGCAATAAAACAGATTAACCCATTACACGACATGCTCCTCGGAAGCAGAGCGGCATCTGCCCTGCACTGGAGGAGAAACCTAACCTGCGCCTGCCGTCCTCTGGATCAGGGTACCGGTACTCTCCCTGGCTCGAGAGAACTGCCGGTACTGAAGGCAAAAAAAATCGGAAGTGCCGGTACTCAGTGCCGGTGAGTACCGGCCCGTTTAAAGCACTGAATGTAGGGGCAAATTATCAAGAAACGGAGTTACAATTATAATTTGCCCTGGAGAATTCGAATAGAAGCCCATGTTCTGGTGTCAACATGGGCTTCTATTGGAATTCTCTGCGGCATATTATCGAGCCCATTATCGCCGCTTTAGCGGCAGTTTTCTGCGTTTAAAGCGGCAATAATTGTAACGCCGTGCTTGATAATATGCCCGTAGTGTCTGCTGGGGAGAGTCATATCCAGCCTCAGGTGGACAGATCCAGGTCCTATTTCAGTAACGTAAGCCATGCATTAGAATTGGAAGAAGTTGTGATGGGCTTACCTGGGGGTAATGTTGGTGGCCCAGATGGGTTCCCCTCTGAATTTTATAAGGTACTGGCAGACCTTTCATATACTCTTCTGCAGGAAGTGGCAAATGTTATCTTGAGAAGTAGGACTCAGCCCCCATCTTTTAATATGGGCAATGTAGTGTGTTTTAAAAAAAGGGGAATGACCCCTCTAATTTAAACTCCTATCATCACATAACGCTCTGAAACGCAGATTATAAAATCATAATGAGATTAATAGCAAATAGATTGAATAAATTAGCACAGAGATTGATTCATGAAGACGAGAATAGTTTTTTTGCAGACCGTCAGCTCTCCACAAACACCAATTATTTAATCGAAGTTCTGGACTTGTGCACAATAAAATGGGTCCCAGCTGCAATTTGTTTTGCTGGATGACAATAAGCTGTTTGAGCTTGTGGTCTGGGAAACGCTCTTTCAGATTTTGGAGAGTTTTGGATTTTTATTCCAGACAACAGGATTTATTAAGAAAATGTATAGCAACAATGAAGCAAAATGTATTGGAAATGCATCTGAAGTGGGCGCATTTAAAATCAGGAGTGGAACTGGACAGGGTTGTCCACTCCGCTGTCATCTGTTATGTTTGCCTTTTATATTGAGTCCTTAGTGCAGGCCATTTGGCAAGACAAAGTTATTCAGGCTTCCATGTCTCAGATGTAAAGAACCACTTGTATGCCGACGATGTTATGTTTTTACTGTTGTCTGAGAAGGCAGTGCAGGAAGGAGCTTTTGAGATTTTTCCAGTCTTCCATATTTTGGTTGGCTATAAAGTTGTCTATTTTGGTTGGGTATAAAGTTGTCTAAGACAGAGATTGTCCTCTGCAATTGTTCTGAGCCAGCTCCCCCCTTGACTCTGCAGATCATGTCTCTCTGCTGCCTACTGTGTTTCCCTCCATTGCCTCTCCGTTGTCTTGTAGCCTAGCCTCATTCGTTGTCTTTTCATCACTGTTATTTACCGCCTAGCCTCATTTCCAGTTAGCACTAATAGCCTCATTGTTTGTTTTGCAACACTTGTTGCATTTTCTGTCTAGTAACATTGCTGGAATTCTGTTTTAAAACGTCTTCTATTTACCTCTATCAATGGATCTGATTGTTGTAGCCTCCGCCGGCCCGTCCTTGCTATTTGCTTTTTCCCGCCGATTTGTGCCGCCACCCAGCACTCAGGCCCCTCCCAGGACCTACTTAATGGAGGCCGTAGTGCGACACCATTGAGCAGGACCTGAGCCAGCTGCCCCCTCGCTGCACAATCAGCAAACTTCCCTGAGTCTACCGATCGCATCTCTCTGCAGCCGGCTGTTTCCCTGCATAGTCGATCCCACCTTTGCTTTTACTGAACTCTGAATGTGTCACCAAATTGTAAACGAGCCTCATTTATTGTCTTTTTTTCGCTTTTCTTTACGGCCTAGCTTCAGTTCAAGTTGACCCTAATAGCCTCATTGTTTATTTAGTGACATTGTTGAATTTCCAGCTTGTAACACTGCTGTATTTCTGTTTTAAAAGTTTTTCTGTTAACCCGTATCACTGCACCTGATTGTTATTGCCTGAGCTGGCCTGTTTTGCTGCTCACTTTTCTTGCCAATTTTTGCCACCACCCAGAGCCCTGCCCCCTCCCAAGGCCTACTTAATGGAGGACTCAGCACAGCCACGCAGCGGATGTGCACAGCAGACGCGTTCAGCATCATGCTGCCAGTGATGGAGCAGAGTTTTCTGTTGAAAATTTATTGAGTTTTAAGCTCCAGTTTTGTCTATATGTTAGGTTTAAAATTACTAATTTATAATCATTAATTATTTGTTTTGTTGAAGGTCTAATTTAATCAACATTACTAATGAGAGAAACCACACGTGGGATGCATATATGTTGCTTAATAATAATGTGCAATTTTATTAAATGAGTGTCGTAAAAGTGCTATTTGTTTCGTGTTTACGCTTTTAAAATAACGTGTGCTAATGCTTCTTTGTGTTGCAGACGGCTAGGTAATTACATACACATAAGGGTATTCGTGAGGATTAACACTGTTTAATCATTATGATGTGGTAACGTTGTTTTGTGTTTATTTTAATTAAGATGGTCCGTTTTGGCCTAAACAAAGATGGCTGCTATTTACAGCCTGCGCTTGAGTGATTGAATTTTGACGAGAGGCCTTGCTGAATATGGTTGAAAGTCACCTGACCACAGCCTCTGCCTGAATTAAAAGTTTCCGTGAGGACAGCAGCTCTGGGCGTGATTCCAATTGTCCTTGGAGAAGAATAAAGCCACAATGAACAATGATAAATCTGCGGTGGCTCTGCTATGGTACTGAGGAAGAGCATTCATAAAAGTAACACTTGCAAACTCGAGTTTCCTTCTTCCGTGTTTTTATTTTTGTGATTTTTCCTGAGCGGAGGTTTTCTAAATGTTGCAACATCCTTTCCTGCTCGCTCTGCTCAGTGGCTCAACGGATATTCAGAATTTGTTTGTAACTTTTATTCCGTTAGTTTTGGTATAAATATACTAGACTAGAGAGGGTCCGTGTCATTATGTGGCTTTTGCATTTCGATTTTTGATGCCACTTCTTCCTGAACCTATGCTGAGGACGGCAGCTCGAGAGACTTTACTGAGAGACCTGTCCTGACCCATTTAGCTAGAATAGGTAACTATGAGAATAATGATTTTGCTATTGATTGACTTTCATTTGAACTAATTTAGATAAACAAACCATTTGTTTGAATTCCAGTGTCGGGTGGTTATTTCTTTGTCATTTATTGAGTTTCTAATGTTTTACCTATGTTTTAAATCATGACTCAGGACAATAACTTTATGGTCGCATTGACCTCGTTTAGATGCAGATTGGTTTAGGTTTCTCTCCTACATTCAGTGTGGATAGAGTAATAGTGTGAATTCTAGTGTGATGGGCCCTATTGTATGATGAGTGTATGTGCGTGCGACTGTAGGTTTACTCTGTCCGTGGAAGTAGGGAGAAGTTATATGCGCCGATCTGCAGCACCAGCACGCCAATGGCAAGCCTGTCTGATCCTGTTCAAGCCTGGACCGCACCCAGCACCAGGAACCGTGGCGCCCCCTCCACTTGCAGATACACCGCTGATGAGTTCCAAGCCCTGGACCCTAAACCCTGTAACAACAACTGCTGCTACAGCTATCCTTGTTCCACGGTAGGACCTTTTTCATGCCAGCACTGTCTCTTCCGCAGCCATGACGTCAACCACCACACACCAACCTCGACCGCCTCTGGACAACTTCACCGCCTCCTGCTCAACACACGATCACTCTGCAAGCACACCACAGAGATGTGGGACACCATCAGCTCCCTCACCCTCAATGTCATCTTCCTCACCGAGACCTTGCTCAACGTTGCTTCCGCCCCCCGACATTGCCTCAGTTATGCCCGACAGCTACAAAATAGTACACTGAGACTGCATCAACAAACACGGAGCTTGCATTGTCATAATTCACAAAGAAACAATCCACTGCACCACCACTGCAGACAACACCACCCCAATTATGGCACACCTCAACTTGTAACTCCATACCAATGGCAAAACCACCATCAGAGGACTTCAGAATACAGGAGGAAAGCCTTTGGAGTCACTCTGAGTTCAAGTGAGATGGGTCCAGTCCTTGCCCTCAGTAGGGCGAGATCATCATGGTAGATCAGCAAAGCAGAAAAGCTGTTCCTCAGAACAGTTTGTCACGGCAAAGTGGCAATCCTTACAGCACAGCAGTCTTAACTCCAGCAGAGTTTTTCCCAGGATCAGTAGTGTACTGATTTGGCAGGGTCAGAGCCCCATTACTTAAACCCAAATGTGCCTTTGAATTGGGGGTGACTTCAAAGCAGCTCCTTGAAGTGCGCAGGTCCCCTTTCATCCCAACTCTGTCTGCCAGGCTATTTATGGGGACTAATCAGTACTTTTTGTGGGAATAGGACGCAGCCTATTCAGATTTAAGTGTGAGCTCACTCTCCCCCTTCAGAATGTAGAATAATGCAGATGAGTCCGCTGTTACACCCACCATTCCTGTGTTTATTGGCTGCCTAGAGGGAATGCACAGAGTTTACCTGTCACCCTGCCCAGATGTGTATTGGAGACAGGCTGCAGACACACATAGCAAAGTTAAGAGCAGAGAAAAGTCCACTTTCAAAGAGTGCCATTTCTCTAATTTTGCCACTAAAGAGGATTTATCATTGCCAGTCCAAAAATATAAAACATGAATTAGCTATTCCTTTCTAATCAGAAAAGTGCTTTAAGGAATTCCCAATGTTAACCTAAGAGGGGAGTAGACCTCACAGTAGGGAAAAATAAATGTAGCTTCTTGTCACTAAGGTGGCATGTGAAACCTAAAAGCACATGTCCTACCTTTTCCTTACCTAGCACCCTGCCCTTAGTGCTACCCAGGGCCTACCTTAGGGGTGACCCTTGTATAATAAAAGGGGAGTTTAAGGCTTGGCAAAGCGTTTCAAATGCCAAGTCGGAGTGGCAGTAAACTGCACACACAGGCCCTGCAATGGCAGGCCTGAGACAGGTATGAAAGGCTATTTGTGTGGGTGGCACAACCCATCCTACAGGCCCACTAGTAGCATTTAGATTGCAGGCCCTGGGTATATGTTTTACCACTTTACAAGTGACTTACAAGTAAACTAAATATGCCAGTCAGGTATACACCAACGTCACCATGTTTTGAGGGAGAAGCACATGCACTTTAGCACTAGTTAGCAGCGATAAAGGGCTCAGAGTCCTAAGGCCAACAAAAAGATGTAGCAAAAGATGGAGATAAACAGGCAAAAAGGTATAAGGTTTGGGGGAAGACCATAAACATAAACTGGCCTGACCAAGCAAATACACCTAGTACAACTTCGACACTAAAGGGGTTTTCAATACTTTTCAGCTCCCTCAAAAGTGTGTTCCCTTTCACTAGTCAGTCTGTTGTGGGGTATTAAATTTCAAAACCAATGTCTTAAAACCATCATAAAACCTGTCCTACCCACAAATAACAAGAACTCACACTCCTTTCCCACACTTTTTCTTGTTATTTGTGGGTGAGACAGCTCTCATGATGGTTTTATGACATTGGTATCATTGGCAACTACTACTATTGACTTTTCACATTTACTGGTGTAATGTTGCTCAAAAGTGTAGACTCACCTCAGTCCACCCCCAAAAATAGGGAATGGAGTCACTAAAAATGCCATTACATGTAACCCTGGGTGTAGTTTGCGAAGTAGCGCTACGCGTAGCTACGCGAAGTGCACTTTGCACTACGCGAGCTACGCGTAGCTTCGCAAACTGCGTAGTGCACTGTGCAAGATGCTGTTCGCACTGATTGCACAGTGCCGGATGCTTGTCCGCACTGTGCAATCAGTGCAAACTGCATCTTGCACAGTGCAAGCGGTTGTTTTCTGCTGCTCGAGTAGATTTCTACTCGAGCGGCAGCTTTCTCAATGCGGACTGGTAGTTTCTCATCGCGAGCGGTCGCGAGCATGCGCGACCACTCGCAATGAGAAACCTGACCTTCACGCGTTGAGAAGCTCGCCGGGAGGTTTATTTTCCACGCTAGCAATCAGCAACTTGATGTTGCTGATTGCGAACGAGGAAAAAGTCACGCCAGGATGTCATTTTGCTTGCTCGCGGTCACCAACTTGACGTTAAGGACCGCGAGCAAGCAAAAAATTCATGTAGTGCGAAGTAGAGCAAACTTCGCAAACTACGTGAGCGTAGCGTAGTGCTTTGCCCAGGCTTAATTACATGACCATGTCCGTATTTGAAATTCTGCACACTTGGCAGAGATTCTGCAGTCGGGGCAGAGATCTCCGCATACAAGAGGTAGGAGAGGTGGATCTGTCAACCTTTACACGTGGGTAGGTGAATACCATTTTTTAGTATGTTACTACTATTGGAGTACTACTAAATGTACTACAAAATGCACTTTGGGAGTAGGCTCCTTGGAGTATCATAGATTGGTAACCCCACTGTATATTAGCAGGGCTGCCACCCTGCCAAACTCATGGCTCCCCAACATCAGGTAGAGGTGGTGAAGCACTAAGTTTCTGATGGGGCAGAATCAGTTGCTTCCACTGTTGGAAGCATTCACCACAGGGTGGTCAGTCTATAAATGTTAGAAAGTGCACTATGTTTAGGGTGAGCCATTTGATGTTCATTTTTCCCTGAGGTTCTGAACAGGAGAAATGACCAATGCCTGCATTCTGTGTCATTTCTAGCAATGCAGTGGATAAATAAATACTGAGCCAAGTCTGTTCCACCATAGCAATATTTTTAGGCCTAATTTAGATTTCAGTGGATGGGTTACTATCACAACGGGGAAGGATATCGCGTCCGCTGAAATGAAATATAAATCTCAAAATAAGAATATAAATCCCAAAATTTGATTTTTGGCGGAAGGGATAGCCGTCGCCGTTGTGATGAAGCAATCCGTCTGCCGAAATCTAAATCAGGCCCTATGTCTGTAGACAAGTTATAATCTAACAGGTGGCACCAAGAGAAAACTACACTCTCTGGGTGGCGAATGAACATCTACGTTTTCTGAAAGCAGAAGGCCACCAATTAAGCATAAGGTAAAAGGATACTTGAGAAGTATGTTAAATAAAGATAGTTTAAAAATTAAAAAGGTCAAAACTCCCTAACACTTGTAGCGAAATAGAAATGGAGACATGGTTTGCTACAGAACCTTTGCAAGTGAAAAGTTTTGAAGGGACAGAAGTTTTCCAACATGTTTCCTAATAATAAAATAATACAAAGACTTAGTCAAAAGGTCACCTGTTAACAAATGGCAGGCCCTTCAAAGTACCTGTGAGTCAGGGCAAAACCAACGGTGCTTTTTACAGGACGTTTGCGTGCAGGCTGTAACCAGTATGTACCATGCACAGTTTGGAGTTTGTGTGATCTTTTTATATTGGGGGTAGAGCACTGTCCTTTGTGTTTTTTTGTTTGTTCAACTAATTGAAAATCACAGGAGAAGGGTCAAAAGAGATTCATATTTTCTTTTATAAAAGCTAAGTTGGAAATCTCTACAAAAGAAACTTCAGTTAACCCCTTGGCTGATGAACCTTTTACCCCCTAGAATGCTAAGCCCTTTTTTGGCTACTTGGAGTACTTCCCGCTTATGCCTCCATAACGTTTGTCCCACATAAGTATCCACACCAAATTTGTGTACTTTTTTACCAACATCCTGGAGATTACTAAGGTAACCAGAGTGTGTGGATTTTCCGGGAGGGGACAGAAAAAAATAGGCAAAATATAGCTAAAGTCTGAACTTTTGGGGGAAAAATAGGAAAAAAGTGCTCCACAAAAACAGTGTCTGTTTTATATTGAAAATATTGCATTAACAAACGTTTTGCTGTGCTAAAGCCACCATTTTCCCGTTTTTCAGGAACATGCAGAGCGGAATCTAACAAAACTATTTTTTAGCACATTCTTAGCATTTTTCAAAAAGGTAGCCAATATTTCCTAATTTTTGTGCTTTCAACCTATCTTCAGTTTCTGGGAGAAACAGGCAGGTAACCCATGGGTGATCCAGGAAAGATAAAGATTTCTGTAAACTAGATAAACGTTTGAGTTCAGCAAGGGGTCATTAGTGTAGCTCCCCCAAGATTTTACAAAAGAAACTAAGGGCCTGATTTAGAACTCGGTGGATGGGTTATGCCTTCACAACAGTGACGGATATCCCTTCCGCTGAACTATAAATTCCATAGGATATAATGGGATTCATATTTTGGCGGACGGGATATCCATGACTGTTGTGACTGAGTGTTTTCATTTGTAAGATGGCTGGATTACAAAAGCAATATACTATTATATCTGGTAGAAACGTCTGGTTGTGGAGATATATAAGGTTTGTAGGTTTCCCAAGAACCCAAGGTTCACATTTGGGAGGCACAACTACAGAGAAATATAATTGCTAATAAAAATGTTCTACTATTCTGTATTGCCACATGTCTCCCAATAAAAATTGTACCTCACTTGTGTGGGTAGGCATAGTGCCCATGACAGACAGGAAAGGACCCAAAACACAACATGACACATCAAATCTTTCTCACTGAAAACTGAACCTATTTATCATGAAGTGTAGCTCTGGATTTTGGGCCCTAACTCCTGGGGAAAACTAGCAATCCTCCACATTTTAGACCACTAGACAACCGGGGGAAATCCGGGGGGGTGACTTTAATCAATCAATCAATCAATCACTCAATCAATCAGGGGTTTGTAAAGCACGCTACTCACTCGTGAGGATCGCAAGGCACTAGGGGGGGGGAGCAGCTCTGGATCAGTCGAAGAGCCAGGTCTTGAGGTCCTTCCTGAATGTGTACAGGTTCGGGGAGCGTCTGATGTTCACAGGGAGCTCGTTCCAGGTCTTGGCCGCGATGTTGGAGAAGGTTTTCCCGCCTGCTCTTCTTCTGGCGATGCAGGGGACCTCTGCCAGGGTGAGGTCAGCAGAGCGGAGGTTCCTTTTGGGTACGTGGAAAGATAATATCTTGTTGAGGTATTTGGGTCCGGAGTTGTTAAGGGATTTGTAGGCGTGGGTGAGGAGTTTGAAGGTGATCCTCTTTTCGACGGGGATCCAGTGGAGGTCTCGTAGGTGTTGGGTCATGTGTTCGTGGCATGGTGTCCAGAGGATGAGTCTAGCTGTGGCGTTCTGGATGGTTTGGAGTTTGTTTAGAAGGGTTCTGTTGATTCTGGCGTAGAGGGCGTTGCCGTAGTCCAGTCTGCTGGTTATGAGTGCGTGGGTGATGGTCTTTCTGCAGTCGGGGGGATCCATTTGAAGATCTTACGGAGGATGCACAGACAGTTGAAGCTGGTGGAGGCAACGGCGGTTCATGGAGAGAGAGGAGTCGAGAATGTTACCGAGGTTTCGTGCGTGGTCTGTAGGTGTGAGTGGGTTCCTGAGGGCAGTGGGCCCCCAGGTGTTGTCCCAGGCAGAGGTGCAGGGTCGGAGGATGGGGACCTCGGTCTTCTCAGAGTTGAGATAAAGGCAGCTGTCTTTCATCCAGATTGCCACGTTCTTTATTCCTTCCTGGAAGCTGAGTCTGGTGACTCCGGGATTTTTTGTGAGTGAGAGGATGAACTGGGTGTCGTCGGCGTAGGATATGATGCTGAGTCTGTGCTGTCTGACAATGGCGGCGAGGGGGGCCATGAAGATGTTGAAGAATGTGGGGCTGAGCGATGAGCCTTGGGGTACTCTGCAGTTGATATCGGTGGGTTCGGAGAGGAAGGGAGGGAGTCTGATCCTCTGGGTTCTGCCAGAGAGAAAGGATCAGATCCAGTCGAGGGCGGTTGCTTGTATCCCCGCGTTGTGAAGTCTGGCTGTGAGAGTATGGTGAGAGACGGTGTCGAAGGCTGCGGAGAGGTCGGGAAGTATCTCTTCTATGAAGGCTGTCAGTTGGGCGTTTGCGAGTCTCTCGGTTACTTTGGCTGCGAAGGGGAGGAGAGAGATGGGCCGGTAGTTTTTCAGGTCTATAGGGTCGGCCGTGGGTTTCTTGAGGAGGGGTTTATCCTCCGCCTGCTTCCAGACATATGGGAAGATGCCAGACCTGAATGTGGCATTGATGGTGCGTTGTAATTCGGGTGCAACGGCGGCGGCTGCTCTGTGGAATATGTGCGGTGGACAGGGGTCCATAGGGGGTCCTGAGTGGGTTTTCTTCATGGTAGTGGAGATGTCTTTTGTGGTGGTGGGATCCCAGGTCATGAAGGTAGGCTTGTCGGTGGTGTGGGAGGATGGTGTCCGGCATCTGTTCGCTGAAGTTGTCAGAGAGGGCCTTGATCTTCAGATAGAAGTAGGAGCTGAGCTTGTCGCATAGTTCCTGGGAAGGTGTGATGTCCGTGGCTTCGCAGGGGGGTTTTGCGAACTGCTGTATGATGTCGAACAGTTCCCTGGTGTTGGTTGCGTTGGTCTGGACTTTGCCTCTTATGAAGCTCCGTTTGGTGTCTCTTAGGCGCTGGTGGTATTTCTTCAGGGCGTCCATGTGGTTGTTACGTGCTTCTGTAGTTTTCTGGTTTCGCCAGGTTTTCTCTAGGCGTCTGCAGAAGCGTCTGGCTTCTTGTAGTTCTGTGGTGAACCAGGCGGCCTTCAGGGGGTGTTGTTTGGCGGGGCTGTGGAGGGGTGTGAGCTTGTCAGTGCTGCAGGAGTTCCATCGGTGCAGTTCCACGACTGCGGCATTGGTGTCGGTCCTGGCGTTGGGTGGGTCTTGGAGTAGGGTGGTGTTGAGGTGTTCCTCTGTGACCTTCCTCCAGTTTCTTTGTGGTGGGCTCGGGGGGGCTTGGGTGCAGTGGTGGTGTTGAAGGTGAAATGGACGCAGTGGTGGTCTGTCCAGTGGGGCTGGGTGGTGTGGCTGAAGTGGATGTTGGTTTCTGCCACCTAGCATTTCCCCAAGTCTCCTGATAAAAATGGTACCTCACCTGGATGGGTAGGCCTTGTGCCCACAACAGAACAATTCCCAAAACGCAGCATGGATACTTCACATTTTTCAACTAAAAACTGACCCTTTTTGTGAAATGTGAGTAGCTTTGGATTTTGGGCCCTTGCATAGCTGGCTCCAAGGAAAACCTGCACATTTTTATAATCCCAGACACTCTGGGAAATCCAGGGCAGGTTGACTTTTGTGGCTCTCCATAGGATTTCTTACACAGAAGCCTTTGCAAACCTCAAACTTTGACTAAAAACACACATTTTCCTTACATTTCTGTTAGGGAAACTTTTGTAATCTGCAGTAAGCCACTAATGTCCTACCACTCAGCATTCCCCCAAAACTTTGCACAAAATGGTACCTCACTTGTGTGGGTAGGTCTACTGTCCATGACTGGCACTGATCATACAAGGGTCAATAAGAGTCCCCTTGCAAGGACTCCTATTTTTCCTGGTTTGATGCGCTTCTGTTGAGGTAACTGGGCATAGCCACACAAGTTGGGCAGAATTTTTATTAGGGCAACTGGGGAAACTCTGGGTGATAGGAATATTGTGGATTCCTGCTCATACCGGACGTTTATGCTCGAGAAAAACAAATGAACATGAGCACTTCAAGGCAAAATTAGAAGTCTGCAGGGCATGTTGGGTAAAACAATTTGTGGGATCCACGCAAGTCTTACCACTCTACACTCCCCTCAGAGACTAGTTTTCAGAAATGTCTGGGGTTGGTGGGTTCCCTGGGTGGCTGCTTTGCCTGAGCCCAAAAACTGCAGCTATCCTTGAGTTGATGTTGCCAAATTGCATTTTGTACCCCGACCTATCATGGGTAATATGCTCACCCACACACAGGTGAGGTACTATTTTTATCATGAGACATGTAAGAATGCTGGGTGATAGGAAATGTGTGGCCCAACTCACACTGCAGTACTTTCAGTCTCCGAAATATGAAGAAAATGTGTGCTTTTAGCGAATGTTTGAAGTTTGCAAGGGCTTCTGGGTAAGAAAACCTTGTGTGATTCATGCAAGACACACCACTGTGGAGTCCTGGAGTGTCTAGCTTACAAAAGTATCTGGGGCTGGTAGGTTTTCCCTAAAGACAGTGTACACCCTGTGCGACAGCTGCGTGTTTTTTAGTTACATCATATACATTTAATATCACGTGATGTGCGCGACTCCTGCGACTCCTGCTCCCGTGCATTCACGACACATGCGCATTATGGTACAAAATGGTTGCTGGTCCCGCGTGACATCATATACGTGCTGGGGCGCGCTGGGTGCGCGACTCCCGCAAAAATATGTTATGTTCCAAAATGATATGTATGTGTCTTTAATATACATATTAGGGCAAGAGATTATGTAAGATATTCATAAAAATAATATATTTGTACTTATAATAAACTTATAATATTTTTAAATATATTTTCGCGAAGTCGGGTGCGTGCTTCGTGAGTGCAGAAAACCAGGTCAGCAGAGCTGCTATAGAGCCAGAGAACCAGGTCAGCAGAAATGCTCTAGAGCCTAAGAACTAGGTCAGCAGAGCTGCTCTAGAGCCAGAGAACCAGGTCAGCAGAGCTGCTGTAGAGCCAGAGAAACCAGGTCAGCAGAGCTGCTTTAGAGGGAGAGAACCAGGTCAATAGAGCTGCTTTTGAGCCAGAGAACCAGGTCATCAGAGCTGCTGTAGAGCCAGAGAAACCAGGTCAGCAAAGCTGCTCTAGAGCCAGAGAACCAGGTCAGCAGAGCTGCTTTAGAGCCAGAGAACCAGGTCAGCAGAACTGCTTTAGAGCCATAGAACCGGGTCAGCAGAGCTGCTCTAGAGCCAGAGAACCAGGTCAGCAGACCTGCTGTAGAGCCAGAGAAACCAGGTCAGCAGAGCTGCTTTAGAGAGAGAGAACCAGGTCAGCAGAGCTGCTTTAGAGCCAGAGAACAAGGTCAGCAGAGCTTCTTTACCTGACACTGACTGACTAACACTGACTGACTGACACTGACTGACTGACACTGACTGACACTGATTGACTGACACTGATTGACTGAAACTGACTGACTGACACTGATTGACTGACAATGACTGACTGACACTGACTGACTGACTGACACTGACTGACACTGATTGACTGACACTGACTGACTGACACTGACTCACACTGATTGACTGAAACTGACTGACTGACTGACACTGACTGATTGACACTGACTGACACTGACTGACTACTCTCTACTACTCTACTACTCACTCTCTACTACTCTCTACTACTCTCTCTCTACTACTCACTCTCTACTACTCACTCTCCGCTACATTGCCACGGAGGCCTGCCATTGTGTACGTCTTTAACTGTAGGCAACCTTTGAATGAATTAAATATATATATATATATATATATATATATATATATCCAGCTCCAAAGTTCTCTCTCCCAGTCGGGAAGAAAGACACAGAACTCGCGGGTTTCGTTCGATAACCAGTTTATTCCATAGCGCTTCACATACGCGTTTCGGGTTCTCCCTTCGTCAGTGTGTTTACAATTTGTGTAGCGCGGCATCGTTTTTTTATATATTAAAAAACACAGCATTTCCGGGTTCTGAAACAAATGAAGGACAAATCTTATCATACACATTGGGCGCCATTTTGGAGTGTGCAAAATAAACACTTTGACTTGGAAATCTTATTCACAATTGTGTAAAAGCATATTGCTAAAACAATTCATACCACATTGTACATTATTGTTTACATATTGTGCATCACCTAGTCAATATCAATGTTTCGGCACCTCATTATCATTTAAATCTCGCCGTGGATCGGCCATTAGCGGTTCGATCATACTGAACCGCCTATTGTCCTCACCCATTTCTCTCATTCACGCCCTGTATCGGCCTTTTCAACCTATCTATGCAACATTAATTTAAGAAGTTTCAGAATCTACAATGTCAGATGAGTTATTTTTATCCTAGATACCTAGGTGTACGGTTAACTCTTCACCACTGTTCAAACCATTCGGAGTTTTTGTCTGCAAATCGATTATAAACTGAGATTCCAATCTTCTCAGTTTAAGCACTCTATCCCCACCTCTGATATGGAGTGCTATATGATCTAATCCAAAGTATTGAAGTACATTTCTATCACTGTTGTGTTTCATGGCAAAGTGTCTTGCCACTGGATAATTCAAGTCCTTATTTGTGATTGCATGCATGTGTTCTAAAATTCTTATTTTCACACTGTGCATGGTGCTGCCGATGTATCTTAATGTGCAAGGGCAAATCAGGCAATACACCACATGCGTTGTCTGACATGTCACAAACTTGCTTATGATCTTACGTTCCTTCATACCTTTGATTTCATAGCTCAAAACTCTCTTGCTAAATGCACAAGCCTTGCATCGCCCACAAGGGTAGAAGCCTTTCATGTCACTCAGGGTACCTCTCTTGTCTATTGGATTCTCCAAATGACTATGGACCAATCTGTCCCTAAGTGACCTCGCTGTCCTAAAGGTTACTAATGGGACCGGTGAGATATCTGACCCAATTATGGGATCTGTTCTTAAAACCTGCCAGTTTTTTCGAAGAATGATTTTTAAGGCATTGGTATCCTCAGAATATGTTGTGATTAAACTAAATCTGCCCTCCTCTTTCTTCTTATTTTGTTTCTTTATATTTTCTCCTAACAAATTGCCTCTGGGTATCTTATTCACTTTATGTAAAGTTTTTTGTAATAGCAGTAGATCATATCCTCTGGCTACAAATCTCTCAATGCTATCTTTGGCTGCTCTTGCAAAGTCACCTTCCCTAGAGCAATTACGTTTAAGACGCAAAAGCTCCCCATATGGTATGCTATTTTTCAATTTCATTGGGTGGCTGCTAGTGGCATGCAATATGCTATTCCCTACAGTCGGTTTCCGATATAAGGCTGTGAATATTTTATTGTCTTGTACCCTTACCTCAAGGTCGAGATAGTTCACTGCCACTGAACTTATCTCGCCTGTGAAGTATGGATTCACATTGTTGTTGTTAAGATGTTCAATAAAATCTCTTGCTTCATCTATTGACCCCCTCCAAATAACAAAGTGATCATCAATATATCTGTGCCAAGTTGCTATCTTGTCTGTTCATTTAGCATTGCAAGGGGACCATACCACCTGCTCCTCCCACCAGCCTACGAACAAGTTCGCATAGCTGGGGGCGAAGCAGGTGCCCATCGCTCCCTGAGACCTGCCTGTAAAGATCTCCATGAAAAAGGAATATGTTATTTTGAAGACAGAATTCAATGAGTTCAACCAACATATTACTGTGTGCTGTCAATTTCAATGCTCTTTTGTTTAAAAAGTACTCAACCGCTTTTAGGCCATGTCCATGGTCTATAGATGTATATAAACTAGTGATGTCCAATACAATTAAGACAAAAGATGGTTCCCATTGTATTTTTTCAATTCGGGCAATAAAATCCTTGGTGTCTCTGATATAGGAGGATAACTGCAATACTGATTGGAACAAAAAGTGATCTATAAAGATAGACAAATTTTCAGTTAGACTACCCAAGGATGATACTATGGGTCTTCCCGGTGGGTTTGTTTTATCCTTATGCAGCTTTGGTGAATGATAATAAGTGGGAATAACCGGATTAGTTATCCTTAAAAAGAGATATTCCTCAGTGGTCAACATGGATCTATCATGCCACTTCTTGATCAATAGATGATATTTATTCACATCATATCTGCTTCTTGTCGTAATTTCATAATGGCGATTATCATTTAATTGGCGCAAGGCTTCTCCCACATATTGTTCTCTTGACATTAGAACAATATTACCCCCTTATCAGAAGGTTTGTAAACAATACTAGAGTCCTTTTGTAGTTCTCTTAGGGCCTCTTCTTGGGATTTTGATAAGTTACGTCTTGTTTCTCCTCTGTTGCCCTTCTCACGGAGTTGCAATAAATCCTTAATCACTGTCTCTGAAAAGACGTCGATCGCATCCTGGGGCATTTGTGGCAAAAACTGAGAAGTTGGTTTGAAATTGCTACACGGTGCCTCTTGATCAATCCCTAGATTTCTAGCCCTTTGTGTAGTAGATCCTTCATTGTAGTCTCTACTAGATCCTTCTCCTTCTCGTAGTTCTTCTAGTAGCTCCAATGTAGTGAGGTCGTCTATTGTTAGGAGATCTGTATCTTTCATTCTTACTTTGATTTGTCTGGCTTCTTTGATTGTTGGTTTTGTTTTGAAATATTTATGCAGTTTAAGCTTCCTCGCAAACTTGAAAAGATCTATTCTGGTTTGTGTAAATTCCAGTCTCGTTTGTGGGCAAAAGGATAGTCCCAATTTTAATACGGATTCCTCCGTCTCCATTAATTGTCTAGATGTTAAGTTTACAATGGTCAGGTTGTCTGCTTCATTTACCATCGCGCCCCTCTTTTGTTCCTGGTTGCTCTCGTTGTTCTGTTGCCTCTTCCTCTTCCCCTTCCAGCCGCCCCTTCGGGTTTGTCTGTGCCCGTGTCTGTATCCGGGGGCTTGCTCTTCCCCCCCTCAGCCACGATTGTCGAATCAGATTGAACTCTTCGTGAAAAGGAGTTCTCTTCAGTTCTCCCGAGGGGCCCGCTATGTCTTCACCAGATTGTTCGTTTGCTGTTAGGTCTGATTCTGAGGTTTCAATTCTTTCGGGTACCAGTATCGGGGTCTGTTTTCTTTTTGACATCTCCTTCCTTGGCCCATCAAATTTGTTTGCGAATGTTAGTACTCTGCCCATTGCATAATCTCTTTCGTCCCGCTCAAACTTTTCTTGTTTTCGCTGGCGTATTTTCATTTCATATTGCTGTAATCGTTTTTTCATTCTTTCTTTTAGTTCCTCTTGTTTATTTTTGTCTGAATCCTTTGCGATCTCCTCCTCTAGTGCTTGTATTTCAACTAGTGCTTTTGCTCTGTCGCTCCAAGCAAACTTCACTAGGAGCTCCAAGCTGCCCTTGCAAGATTGAGCTATGTGTACTGCCCACTCCTCCAACAGAAGTGGGTCTGGATTTTCATAGGCAGGCACTGTGTAGATGCGTAACCCACGTGGGACCTTCTCCACCTCGATGTAATTCTGGAGTGAGGTCGCCTCCCACCATGTACGCATCTCACGTTCGTATGGCCTCTCCAACTTGGTAAATTGTGTTTGAATAGTGGATGATAGATTCAAATTCTCAGTGGCATTCAAGCCCATTGTGTCCGTCTTCTTCTTCCTAAACATATCCACTGCCGCCTGTCTACGCGCTGTTTCACTGAACATATTGATATTGGTTAGTCAGAGCTCCGATCCCGGGCTCTTTTGCCGTTCAAAAACTGGTTCTTTCACTCTTCCCTCGTCAAACCCCGAACAGTTTATTTTACATACAGTTTGTCGACGCTTGGCTTACCGGATAGTCTTGAAAGATAATGTCCTGTCGACACCGGTTATTCATTATTCCAAGTCGTCTCTCTCGTGTAAATTCGTGTTTAGAGCGGTGCCTCCGTTATTTTCAATATTCGCTCCACTGCACCTTTGCAACGGGTCACTCCATGACGGGTGCTTCTCACACGGTGGTGCCCCGTGTATTATATCCAGCTCCAAAGTTCTCTCTCCCAGTCGGGAAGAAAGACACAGCACTCGTGGGTTTCGTTCGATAACCAGTTTATTCCATAGCGCTTCACATACGCATTTCGGGTTCTCCCTTCGTCAGTCTGTTTACAATTTGTGTAGCGCGGCATCGTTTTTTTATGTATTAAAAAACACAGCATTTCCGGGTTCTGAAACAAATGAAGGACAAATCTTCCCATACACATTGGGCGCCATTTTGGAGTGTGCAAAATAAACACTTTGACTTGGAAATCTTATTCACAATTGTGTAAAAGCATATTGCTAAAACAATTCATACCACATTGTACATTATTGTTTACATATTGTGCATCACCTAGTCAATATCAATGTTTCGGCACCTCATTATGATTTAAATCTCGCCGTGGATCGGCCATTAGCGGTTCGATCATACTGAACCGCCTATTGTCCTCACCCATTTCTCTCATTCACGCCGTGTATCGGCCTTTTCAACCTATCTATGCAACATTAGTTTAAGAAGTTTCAGAATCTACAATGTCAGATGAGTTATTTTTATCCTAGATCCCTAGGTGTACTGTTAACTCTTCACCACTGTTCAAACCATTCGGAGTTTTTGTCTGCAAATCGATTATAAACCGAGATTCCAATCTTCTCAGTTTAAGCACTCTATCCCCACCTCTGATATGGAGTGGTATATGATCTAATCCAAAGTATTGAAGTAAATTTCTATCACTGTTGTGTTTCATGGCAAAGTGTCTTGCCACTGGATAATTCAAGTCCTTATTTGTGATTGCACGCATGTGTTCTAAAATTCTTATTTTCACACTGTGTATGGTGCTGCCGATGTATCTTAATTTGCAAGGGCAAATCAGGCAATACACCACATGCGTTGTCTGACATGTCACAAACTTGCTTATGATCTTACGTTCCTTCATACCTTTGATTTCATAGCTCAAAACTCTCTTGCTAAATGCACAAGCCTTGCATCGCCCACAAGGGTAGAAGCCTTTCATGTCACTCAGGGTACCTCTCTTGTCTATTGGATTCTCCAAATGACTATGGACCAATCTGTCCCTAAGTGACCTCTCTTTCCTAAAGGTTACTAATGGGACCGGTGAGATATCTGACCCAATTATGGGATCTGTTCTTAAAACCTGCCAGTTTTCTCGAAGAATGGTTTTTAAGGCATTGGCATCCTCAGAATATGCTGTCATTAAACTAAATCTGCCCTCCTCTTTCTTATTATTTTGTTTCTTTATGTTTTCTCCTAACAAATTGCCTCTGGGTATCTTATTCACTTTATGTAAAGTTTTTTGTAATAGCAGTAGATCATATCCTCTTGCTACAAATCTCTCAATGCTATCTTTGGCTGCTCTTGCAAAGTCACCTTCCCTAGAGCAATTAAGTTTAAGACGCAAAAGCTCCCCATAAGGTATGCTATTTTTCAATTTCATTGGGTGGCTGCTAGTGGCATGCAATATGCTATTCTCTGCAGTCGGTTTCCAATATAAGGCTGTGATTATTTTATTGTCTTGTACCCTTACCTCAAGGTCGAGATAGTTCACTGCCACTGAACTTATCTCGCCTGTGAAGTATAGATTCACATTGTTGTTGTTAAGATGTTCAATAAAATCTCTTGCTTCAACTATTGACCCCCTCCAAATAACAAAGAGATCATCAATATATCGGTGCCAAGTTGCTATCTTGTCTGTCCATTTAGCATTGCAAGGGGACCATACCACCTGCTCCTCCCACCAGCCTACGAACAAGTTCGCATAGCTGGGGGCGAAGCAGGTGCCCATCGCGGACCCCGAGACCTGCCTGTAAAGATCTTCATGAAAAAGGAATATGTTATTTTGAAGACAGAATTTAATGAGTTCAACCAACAGATTACTGTGTGCTGTCAATTTCAATGCTCTTTTGTTTAAAAAGTACTCAACCGCTTTTAGTCCATGTCCATGGTCTATAGATGTATATAAACTAGTGATGTCCAATACAAATAAGACAAAAGATGGTTCCCATTGTATTTTTTCAATTCGGGCAATAAAATCCTTTTATTGCCCGAAAACCAGGGGTGCAAAGATCCTTAGGAGGGGTGCCCTATGTGCCACCCTACTTTTCCATAAAATGCCCCCAGGACTTGGCCACCAGGGACCCTTTTGAAACAAAGTGGGGGAGCTTGAGCTTGTTTTTGCTTATTTCTTACCGTGAATTTCATGAATTTGCTGCAATTTTATTTTATTTATTTTTAAAGCTGTTTTGCCAAGTCGTTGCGATCTCAGATAAACAAATTTTGATTGCTTTTAAATTCTTCAAACTACTGAACGGATTTATACCAAATAATTGAAAGTGTGATCTACATAATCAAATTTACCTTTCTGACGAATTTTGTGTAATTCCGCCAGATATTGGGCTATGGTCGTGTTCAAAACTCCTACCGGAATTAACATGGGAAATGCACTTTGTTTGACCCTGCCCTTTTTCTCGACCCCGCGTCACAGATCACCCCAAAACTTTTCACGTGCAATAAGAATTACCAGCACATTCTTTTTGATTCATCAAACTACACCAAAGAGATAGGTAAGTCAAAAAAAATGTTTCCTATGGTAACATGCTCCTAACTATAACTATAGTGTACACTGTTTACCCTCTGAACTGATGTTAGCCATTCCCACAAAACTGGGGAACACCCATCAGATCTCCCTTAGTGCAAAAGGATCCAGTGCAAAAAGTAAGGGTTTTTGTATGTTAAATAAATTCAAGGGTAGCCCTCCACTATTTGTAACCCTAAATATCACCAGTGTCAGGCTTACCTTGACTTCTTGACCCGCTATCTCTGTAAGCACCTTACAAACTTCTTGCAAGTAGATCTTGATAAGAGGGCACTAGCAGAACATATGGACATCATCCATATTTTCCTCGCTACACTTAGGGGACTTCTTTGCATCCCATCCTCCCAACTTTGACAGCTTTTTTATCATCCAGTATGCCCTGTGTACTGTAAACAGACGATTTTTCTTCAGAGGAGCAAATTCAGTAAACGGACAAAAAGAAGACATCAATATTTGCCATAGTGTTTCCATATCCAGCGTCGACAGGTCCCTCCTCTAGATATCTATTGGCAAAGGGAAAGCTTCATTTCCTTCATGTACGAGCATCCAATACCAATTGGAGACTTCCTTTCTCTGGAGTGATCTTCGTTGTAGTTTGTCCTCCCATTGCTTTGTAAATAAACTTGGATTTCTTGAGAATCAACATTTCTAATAGATTAGATCTTCCTAGGAAGGAGAGAGGGAGACCTCCCAGGTTTTGAGTAACCTCCTGGTTCCTGATGTTGCCTCATTAAATGTAGTAATAAATAATAATGTACCTATTTATATAAATATATATATATTCTTAAAATTGAAGAATTATGAGAAGGATATAGATATATAGATATATATATATATATATATATATATATATATATATATATATATATATATATATATATATATATATATATATATATATATATTCACTGAAAAAACCATGGGTTTCACACACGTTATAGTTAGGAATTAGCATTTAAAAGACCTTAGAAATTCAGTGAAAAAACCATAGGTTTCACACACGTTATAGTTAGGAATTAGCATTTAAAAAACCTTAGAAATTCAGTGAAAAAACCATAGGTTTCACACATGTTATAGTTAGCTGGACATTTTACTCGTAAAAAACCAATGAAATTCCCCCGTTATAGTTAGTTCAGCTAACTATAACTCGCGCGCCCGCAATGAACTGCTGATGACGTCACATATTACATCACTCATGACATGGTCAGTGACATCACTCATGACATCACTGATGACATCTCAAATGACATCACTGATGACCTCACTGATGACATCATCCAGTGAATGTGTGTTTTTCTGAAAATTAAATATGTTTTATATATGTATATCTCAAGGTTGATGGAAGAATAAATGGGTATATTACTGTCTAAATGGATGATTTCTTTTTGAAAAATTGATTATGTAACTGACTGATTAAGTGTATCATAGTGAATACATGGCTTAGTGAGTAATGTTTGAATATATAAATATCTGTATCATTTTTTCACTTTGTGTATAAGTGGCTGCATGGGTTGGTGAGTAGCTACATGGGTGTCTATAGGTTATTAGTTGGTTTTTTGAGTATCAGTCTGAGTGTCTGCATGGTTCGGTGGGGGGTATGACGTAGTGCATAGGTGCATGAATGAGTGACTCACTGTTTGTATGTGTTGAACAGAGCATGTGTGCAGGACTGCATGGGTGGATGAGTGTGTGTATGGGTGTGTTAGTGAGTGAATGACTGTCTCAATAGTGTCTTTATGAGTAACTACATATGTTTAAAACTAGTATATGTGACTATTGGTTTATATATGTGAGTATATGTGAGAGTGAGAGATTGAAAGAGTTCCTGTATGAATAAGTATGTATTTCTATAAGTGATTGTTTAAAAGACTAAGTATGTGTAAGTTTCCGTAGAAGTAAGTGTGGTGGTGTGTGTATAACTGTATATGCAAGTAAATGTATGCTTGATTCTTTATTAGCATGAGTGACTATGTGTGTGAGTAGCTCTATGGATGAGTGGCATTGTGTAACAGGATGTATAGGTGTATGAGTACATATGATAAGTGAGTACATGTATGAGTGACTGTATTGGACTGTTGGTGAATGAGTGGATGTGTATGTGGATCTTAGAATTACTGAAGAGGTTGTTGTAACTGTTATTGGTATGTCCATTGTTTTGTAAATTTTAGTCTCTATTTTTGAATGTGTGTATCAAAGGTTTTATTAGGGGAAGAGGAGGTCTGCCACTCTATCACAAGGATGATGTAATCAGTGAGGTCATCAGTGATGTCATTTGAGATGTCATCAGTGATGTCATGAGTGATGTCACTGACCATGTCATGAGTGATGTAATATGTGACGTCATCAGCAGTTCATTGCGGGCGCGCGAGTTATAGTTAGCTGAACTAACTATAACGGGGGAATTTCATTGGTTTTTTACGAGTAAAATGTCCAGCTAACTATAACATGTGTGAAACCTATGGTTTTTTCACTGAATTTCTAAGGTTTTTTAAATGCTAATTCCTAACTATAACGTGTGTGAAACCTATGGTTTTTTTCACTGAATTTCTAAGGTTTTTTAAATGCTAATTCCTAACTATAACGTGTGTGAAACCCATGGTTTTTTCAGTGAATTTGCAAGGTTTTTAAAATGCTAATTCCTAACTATAACGTGTGTGAAACCCATGGTTTTTTCAGTGAATTTGCAAGGTTTTTTAAATGCTAATTTTTTTTTTCTTCTATTTTTTCTAACATATTTTTATTTTAATTTTCTTACCTTTTATAAAGACTATGATTAAATTTTTAAAATTCTTTAATATGTTTTTTTTTATATATTTTTTAAAATAAACATGTAAAATTTATTGGCAGTACTTTTTTTCTATTTTTTTTAAAATTTTTTTAGTACGCGTACCGTAAGCTCACGGTAAGCGTACGGTTTACGCAACGTCCGTAATTTTCCTACGCTGCTTGCGTATAGTTACGCAATTTGCGTAGCCGCGCGTACTCCGCGTGGGACGCGTACGCGTGTACGCTACACGCGCACGTTACGCGGAAGTGCCGGGAGTGACTGTTATGCGCATGTGCGCAAGCGCGTGTCTTTTTTACGCGCATGCGCACTTTTGCCGTAAGCGTACCGTAAGCGTACCGTAAGCGTACCGTAAGCGTACGGTAGGTCATGTGATCATGAAACACAACTTTTGATTGGTTGAAACTACTTTCAGTTCTAGAACTCTCCTACACCACACCCATTCCCCTCATTTCTGCTTGTGATCCCTTGGGAGAAGGAGCTGGTTTGTCTTTGGGATACGATGGCAGAACAGCAGAGCTCTTCTGAGAGTGAGGCTAGCACTAGCAGCACTGTCTTGAGGCAGAGATCGAGGAAACAAAAGCCCTCTTATGTATGGGATTATTTTACTTTTCCTGAAGGCCAGCAAAAGGTAAATGCACCCTTAGTGACTTGTAAGCTGTGTAAGCGTGTACTTTCTAGAGGTAATCCTAACAGGAAGTATTCCTTTGGGAATCACACCATGAAGAGACACCTCCAGGATGTACACAGAAGGACACATGGTCATCTTTTTGGAGGTAACTCTTCAGAAAGACAAGCCAGTACATCCACAGCAGCTCAGCCTGAACCATCATCTGCAGGGCTGACTCCTTCTTCTGCAGGTCAGGTGAGCCCTTCATCTGTGGGGGGAGAATCTCCTTTTGCTGGCCCTCTGGAAATCAACCCTCGATTTCGGAAGGTTGATATTCGATGCACATTTTGTCAAGATCTAATTTGCTATAGGGAGACCAGTGTTTCCCTAGTGAACAACAAAATAGATCAGCACATTTGTCGCTTTGAATAATTTTCCCATGCTTCCTTTCCTCTGTCCCTGCATGAACACAACGGTTCTTTTAAGAGCCAACCTTATCTTTCATCTTTTTTTTACATATGTTTTTAAAAACTTTTTTTTATTTTTTTTTACCGTACGCGTACGGTGCGCGTACTTTTTTTTTTTTTTTTTTTTAAAAAACACTAAAAATCAATAAACACATTACAAGGTCCTTGAGAGACTACAATTATTATTATTGACTTACCATACTCACTGAAAAAATATTTATTCATTTGTTTTTTTAAAAAATAGTTTTAAAAATGTTTGTAGTTTTCGAAAATTTTCTATATCTATCTGGAAAAAAAGAAAAAAGTAATAATATTTTTAAATCATTTTATAATACAGTACACATATTTACATTTTTTTCCATAAAATATTTTTGCCTTATTTTTGCTGTTTTCAGAATATATTGCATTTCACTATAAATTGTGAAAGCAATTGCATTCATCATTTTACAGCGGGCAAAAAAAAATAACAATCACAAAGATTGTATTAAAAAAGCCCTGATTCTTTTTTTACTTAAACTTAACATTATAGAAATGCATAATATTCTAAAAAAAATCATCTAATACCAATACTTATTTCTTTAAAATACCGTCTGATATGTTTGTTTCAGAAGTATAATCACAATATTATATCTCAAATAACTCCAAAATACATCTGATTTCATTTCCTTTAGACCAAATAGTAATTTTAAAATTCTTTTTTGATTAAATTTCCAATGGTAATCCAATAAAATTCTAAAGTTTTATTTGTACAGATCTCACCGATTCTCTGTAACAATTCCTTTATTGTATTTAAATATATTACTACATTTCTTTTCACAATAGTCACAAAACGAAATTTCTATGCCAATTTGAATGCACACTAACTGCTCTTTTTTTTGGGCAAGTGAAAATCACTTTTACAAACTGTCACATTATGAAACCACTTTTCAGATTTTTTAAAAAGCCCATGTCCAGACTGCTACACTACAGCAAGGGCAACCAGCCTTAGTGATGCTGAATGTATTTGCATTACAGACTGAAACCTGAAAACCCCACTCGCTTGTAAATACTGTGCATGACTATACATGGCAAGCACATGGGTGTGTGCTAAGACTCTGCTTCTTCCCCCAAAAATTCGCTCCCCCTTTCCATCTAATGCAACTGTGAAATCACCAGAGCAAGATGCAATAAATCTCTGCCTATAATTCCTCTCTGCACACAGAGTCATGTTTTCACATTAGTCCCAAAACGAAATTTCTTTGCCAATTTGAAAGCACTCTTACTGCTCTTTTTTTTTTCGGCGCAAGTGAAAATCACTTTTACAGACTGACACATTATGAAACCACTTTTTTTGATTTATTTAAATGCACATGTCCAAACTGTTTTTTCAGACCACCACCATGTGTATTCTCGGTGACTGCCTACACTCCAGCAAGGGCAACCAGCCTTAGTGATGCTGAATGTATTTGCATTACAGACTGAAACCTGAAAACCCCACTCGCTTGTAAATACTGTGCATGACTATACATGGCAAGCACATGGGTGTGTGCTAAGACTCTACTTCTTCCCCCAAAAATTCGCTCCCCCTTTCCATCTAATGCAACTGTGAAATCACCAAAGCAATACGCAATAAATCTCTGCCTATAATTCCTCTCTGCACACAGAGTCATGTTTTCACATTAGTCCCAAAACTAAATTTCTTTGCCAATTTGAAAGCACACTTACTGCTCTTTTTTTTTCGGGGCAAGTGAAAATCACTTTTTACAAGTGAAAATCACTTTTACAGACTGACACATTATGAAACCACTTTTTTTGATTTATTTAAATGCACATGTCCAAACTGTTTTTTCAGACCACCACCATGTGTATTCTCGGTGACTGCCTACACTCCAGCAAGGGCAACCAGCCTTAGTGATGCTGAATGTATTTGCATTACAGACTGAAACCTGAAAACCCCACTCGCTTGTAAATACTGTGCATGACTATACATGGCAAGCACATGGGTGTGTGCTAAGACTCTGCTTCTTCCCCCAAAAATTCGCTCCCCCTTTCCATCTAATGTAACTGTGAAATCACCAGAGCAATACGCAATAAATCTCTGCCTATAATTCCTCTCTGCACACAGAGTCATGATTTCACATTAGTCCCAAAACGAAATTTCTTTGCCAATTTGAAAGTACACTTACTGCTCTTTTTTTTTTCGGGGCAAGTGAAAATCACTTTTTACAAGTGAAAATCACTTTTACAGACTGACACATTATGAAACCACTTTTTTTGATTTATTTAAATGCACATGTCCAAACTGTTTTTTCAGACCACCACCATGTGTATTCTCGGTGACTGCCTACACTCCAGCAAGGGCAACCAGCCTTAGTGATGCTGAATGTATTTGCATTACAGACTGAAACCTGAAAACCCCACTCGCTTGTAAATACTGTGCATGACTATACATGGCAAGCACATGGGTGTGTGCTAAGACTCTGCTTCTTCCCCCAAAAATTCGCTCCCCCTTTCCATCTAATGCAACTGTGAAATCACCAGAGCAATACGCAATAAATCTCTGCCTATAATTCCTCTCTGCACACAGAGTCATGTTTTCACATTAGTCCCAAAACGAAATTTCTTTGCCAATTTGAAAGCACACTTACTGCTCTTTTTTTTTCGGGGCAAGTGAAAATCACTTTTACAGACTGACACATTATGAAACCACCATGTGTAACTACAACAAAAACAATTTCCATTTCTATTATTCATTTCTTAAGTTACCACATACATCCCCTCTCAAACTGTAAACTCACCTTTAAAATTAGTTAGTTGTGAAAGAAATGTGACACTCAAACAGCAGATTATCAGAGCCAGGATCTCTGTTGTGTTCACCTCTCTCCTCTCAGCAGAACCAGATAATGGCAAACTTTCCCTCTATTTTTCCACACATATACTTGTAAGTTTCAAATCTCAGTGCTTCCCCCTTTTTTTCAAATGTAATCACACATTTCTATTGGTTAAAAACCAACCCTTTTCCAAAAGTACCCTTCCCCCAACTTGACTTCTGCCTAGTACCCTTCCCCCAACTTGACTTCTGCCTGCTACCATAGCAACAGCTCATGGAACACTGCTGTGTTGAGTTAGGTCAGAAGTTCGCCAAACAATGTTTCAATTCCACAGAGCAAGAGTGCTTGACTTTTCAAACCTAACAGCAAATCCATAGTACTGTTCTTTGGTTACACATTTTTTTTTACCAATACAAAACATGCTTCTATTAATTTACACATACAGCCTAGTTTTTATTCTAGAATGGTATGAAACAGCCAATCAGTTCTTTTTGTTTTGAAAAAAATATGTATGCCTCCATTTCCAAACTGTCTTTCTTTTCATATTGCCATTCTACTGAAAGACACCTCCTGAGTGCATCCAGTTCTCCTTTGAAGATGTTCACAGTGTGGATTGTAGGGCACAGCTATGTCTTCTGGAGTGAAAAGTTTGCAGAGAAAACAGGTATGGTGAGAGACCTTGCTTTGCCAAATGTAGACATTAAATGGATTGGTCAGAGAGGGTTAAAGTGGCACCAATTGATGCCATTGGTGAAATCCTTCATTCAAATCCAACACCCTGACCTCATAATAGTGCACTGTGGTGGCAATGACCTAGGCACTTTGACTGGGGTAGGTCTGGAAATGCTTATGAAGGACACCTTTGCACAACTGTTTACACTTTTCCCTAAAACTGCCTTTGTGTTTTCCAACATATGCCAAAGGCAAAAATGGAACTGGTCCAATCATTTCTGTCCACAGATTGACAAAGCAAGAAAGCACGTCAACAAATCTGTTTCTGCTTTCCTCCGTGACTATGGTATGGGTGCCATTTACCACAACAACTTGCGTTATGACATGCAAGACATTTATAGAGGAGATGGTGTGCACTTCAATGATGAAGGGAACAGAGTCTTCCTCTTGAACCTTAGACTCTGCATCGGTACTTACTTGTAGGTACCACTAAAAAAATGACTTCATAAACACAACAGCTCTTTTTAGAGCTCCCTAATTTCTAAACTCTTAAATCTGCTTTTCATTTATTTATTTTTATTTTTTTTACCGTACGCTTACCGTAAGCTTACCGTACGCGTACCCCGTGATTTTTTTTTAAATCAATAAATGTTTTTTTTGTACTTTTCTGTCCTTCTTTGACCCCCTTACAAATGTTAGGGGGTCTGTAACTCTCCTCATTGCCCCCTTTCCTTGTTTTCACTCTTTTTTTTCAGAGTGAAATACACAAAATGGCGGCCGCCGCTTCCTGGTTTCGGCCGATTCGAATGTTTACTAAGATCTAAGAGCCAATCAGAATCGCGCTCGCGCACGCCACCGTACGCTTACCGTAAGCGTACGGTAAGCGTACCGTAAGCGGGCTCAGATATATATATTGATTTAAAGGCTATTTTCTCAGAATCTACTGAACAGATTTACACCAAACCTACAAAAGGCACTTCCTTGACCTAGGGACTACCTCTCTGCCAAATTTTGAGTAATTCTGTTCAGCCGTTCGGGCTGTAGCTCGTTCTAAAGGTCCTATGGAAAAATGCATGGGAAAAACGCGTTTTGGGACCCCCCTTTTATCTCAGCCCCCGCTTGACGGATCCCCCCGAGACTTTCAGGGTAGGAGCGGAGCGTAGCGCCCCACCTATTTTGAGAAATTCGCGAGGATTCGTCGACCGGCGTCAAAGTTATTCAAAATAGAATGTTGAGGTTTTCCTATGGAAACGTGGTCCTAACTATAACTACCTACTGGCGACCGCCAGTAGGTAATATATATATATATATATATAAAGTCCACCCCTCAGTATTGTGTTCCTCACCAAGAATAGCCGAGCCCAGATCCCTCAGCGTGATTAAATAGTTTATTAGTTAAATGGCAAAATCGCCCGATGCGTTTCGGAGCAGCCGCTCCTTTCTCATGGGTCATATATATATATACATATATACAAGAACAGCACAACCACCACCGTCGCTCCTCTCGCCCCAGGTGCTCACTCCCGCGGTAGTGAGCCGCAGTCAATCTCAACGAAGACATACATCCTTCTCATGCCTAAATGGAAAGCACATACAGGAGCCGTATTTGAGTAAAGTGCTTTATTGTGCAGACCCCGGCACCGACAGACGCGTTTCACCTTGCGGCTTTGTAAATGTCAGTTACACTGTGCAAAACCAGCAGTATTTCATTGCTCGACATGTCACATGATGTTTCATTGAAATAGTAGACAGACTTAGATGCTAAAATTCATGTCGGCCATCTTAACACATCTTTCTACATTAATAAGCAGTACTGCCGTGATAAAGTGAAAAAAGTGTTTGTTTGAGAATAAAAACTGTTACACGTAGGTGAATATTGTTTTTCTAACATTTTACAAACAATTATGATAGTTATTGTCTCATATATATATTGGCATGCCGATATTTTGCACTTGCAAGAATTTGCACATTGTTCAATTTGCACATTTGTTTGATCTGAGTAGTTGTCATGTTGCTTTTTGCACATCTTAAGCAATAACCAATCGGTACTTCATACTAGAATGTAAGTGTTACTACTCTAAGGGATAATTTTCCATGAATGATTCTCAAATGCTGCTATAATTTGACATATTGTCAATGTTGCCATTTTGCACAATCAGTTTTTTGCATACAATGTACAATACTTGTAATTTCTGAGTTCAGTTTGATATGTCTTATGGCCACATGTGTATATACATTTGGTATTTCGTTTATATCTATTGGCCTGAATGTCACGTGTCGTATGCACTTGTACTTTAAATTTCTCGGCTGCCACCTTAAGCGTCATGTGATCAAGGCCTCCGTGTCGAGGCCGAAACGTGTCATGGTGGTTCGTGGTGCACTCATGGAAGAATAAAATCACCTTGCACTGAATTGTTCTGATTCCGTGTTCGTCTTTTCCTGGGAATGTGGAAGCAGTAGACGAAGTTCCTCTCATGTTTAATTACACCGTTACGCTTCCTCGGTGTTTCATGGACCCCGAGCGGCAGGAAGCCAGCCTCCGGTAACCCGGAAGCATCCTTGTGTTCCAGTGTGGTTCAGCCGCGGTAGCCCCCGGTCAGCCAGATTCACCTCTACCGTCAGCTGCGGGCTGAAGTCGGATAATCATACTCAGCCTTGAAGTCTGCGAAGGTAGGCGCTGTAGATTTCTCTGCCGGTGAAGGAGTTTGCTCGACTGGGCGGTCACCGTTATTTCAGCAAGTGCACAGCCAGTTGTTGTTTGTTTAACGCCATCGAATTTTAGTGCACCATGTCCACCGACGCTGTGAGAAGCCACGAGGAGGCGCAGCTCAAATGTTTGACGATGCTCCAGTCACAGAGACATTAAACACAGTGCTCACAGATACTGGTAAATCATATGGTACTGAGTTGAAGTATACTTTCACACAATTGGAAAAAGCAATGCGCACAGAGCAATCTAAATGGTGGGAGCATAAGTCTCTCTCACGCTATTTGGAGGTGGGACGTATTCCACGCGGTCTCCGCATAATGTTGGCTCCTAGCTACGAGAACCCCGACCCCAATATGTTATCAGAGTGGGCCGAATTTAATCTTGATTCATCTTGTAGATTGGTGAGAATGTTGGTTAAATATGCGGAGACTGATATGAAAGCTGCACAGATCAAAATTGCGGGACTAAATGAGCAAATATTAAAGATTGGAGATTCGGAATCAGAGAAGAGATTCCGTGAAGAGATGCATATCTGGTTAGCTAAGGAAGAGGACATTATAAAAAAGCGCAAAGCGTTTAAGTTTCAGAGGGATAAGATGGACTATCAAAATGGACAGGTATTTACATTTGCCAAAAAGTTTGATTCTTTCAAAAGGGCCAATGTATCAGGGCATTTGCTTACAGCACCACACGGTGCCACAGTCCAGTCATCTTCATCTATCTCTGATCTAAGCTCTGTACCTGGCAGTGAATCTGAGAATGAACAAGCTACTACTAGCTCACGGTTGGGGTTTACAAAATATTCCCTGGGACAGGAGTTAGACTGTCTGCGCCAAGACCGCAGACAGACTCTCAGACCCCGGGTTTCAAATCGAAAGACAGACAAAGAGCAAACATCAAGCGTCGTGAGCGCAGAGAAAGCCGCAAAAGTAGACAACGGCGGCAAACCGTCCTCCAAGAAACAACAGAAGAAATGGATTCGAAAATGAGTCCCCTTGCTGACAGTCCCCTTTCCATCATCAACCTTTCCGACATGCATCTCACGACCACTAAAAATAACATTCTATCTTTAGGGTTGCCCTTTTGCTCATCTAATAATTTCAACTACACGCAGACCCGCATTGATCTATACAAGTTCATTCGCAAACTCAAACTTAGGAAGTTTCACCTTCTGAATACATCTAAACGCGCAACTCCAGAGGCCACAACTGTTGCTAATTTCAGTCCATCTTGCTCCACGATAGGGGAATATGAGTTACTTCGTGACTTACAGGATTTGCACAGGGAAGGCACACTAGATCAAAACCCTCCCGAGTATGACCTACAGCCAAGACTGGATTTGCCTGGATGTTCTGGTTTTAAACCTGTCTAAATTCAACCCCATTATGGTGCATGATAACATCGACATCTATAACGACTTGGTTATTTCCCAGCTTAAAAAGTTGCATATTTCGACCCTGCAAGCTCAAAAGCAATGTCAGAGACAAAACAACTGCTTTGGTAGTTTAATGAAAAAATTGCAAAGCAATGACAATGTGGTAATCCGTCAATCTGACAAGGGGGGCAATATTGTCCTCTGGCCTAAATCCATGTACATGCCGAGGCTCTTCTCCATCTAAATGATCGTCAATGTTACAGACGTGACGATTGGCAGGCAGTCATTCGAGCCTGGAATGACCTCAATGCCAAGATGTTATCATGGAAAAGCTTGGACTTGCTTAGTGGTGATGAATTCAAGTTTTTAAAAACCAACTACCCGGTAATCCCTGTTTTCTATCTGATTCCTAAAGTACACAAAGACTCGGCTAAACCCCCGGGGAGAACCATCATCTCCGCAAGAAACAGCATGATGGAAAATATTTCACGTTACATTGATTTCTTTCTTCAGGAACATGTAAAGAGCCTACCCTCTTACTTACAAGATACGGGGGACTTCTTGAGAAAGATAGGAACTGTAACCTGGCATGATGACTATCTTCTGATGACACTGGATGTCACGGCTCTTTATACCAGCATACACCATTTGGATGGAATTAGGGCAGTGGAACATTACTTGCGGACCAAACCTGTTCACATGTTACAACACAGTAAAATGCTGATTGAGATGATTCAGACCTGCTTGAATAACAACTACTTTCTTTTCCAGAGTCAGGTGTATCAACAGATGAGAGGCGTGGCTATGGGGGCTTGCTTCTCCCCCAGTTACGCCTGTTTACACATGGGACTGTGGGAGGAGCAGGTCCTCAGGGCCCGTTTCGGCTATGTCTTTGATAACCATATAATAGCTTGGTATCGTTCATAGACGATTTGTTCATAATGTGGAGAGGGTCTGAAGCCACAGCTAATGTGTTTGTTGAAGAAATCAATGTGAACAATCTGAACTTGGTATTCACGGCATCTGTGAGTAATGTTTCGGTGAATTTCTTGGATACAGAAGTGTTTATCAGGGATAGTCACTTAGAGACCAAATTACATCGTAAGGTCACGGCAGGCAATACAGTTCTGCATGCTTCCAGCCATCACCCGACCATCTGGTGCGCAGTATCCCCGACGGGGAAATGCTGCGCATCAGACGGATCTGTAGCAGGGACACTGATTATGTGGAGGCCCAATTGGAAAGCAGGCAACGCTTTATGAACAGAGGTTATACTGCCAAGGTGCTTGATTTAGCGACAAAGAAAGCAAATTCTATTCCTCGCCCTGCAGCACTTAAAAGCTGTCCTGTTTCCACTGTTTCATATGAACCGTCTGGCTCCATTGTAGAGCCACTGAGGCTTATCCCAACCTAAAATCGACAACACAGTAAGGTGCGCATTATTTTCAACAAAAATTGGCCGTTGGTTCTAAACGATCCGATTATTGGTGAGCTGTTGCCTAAATCCCCAGCTATCACATTTCGTAGGTCTCGTTCTATGAACGATATGCTGGTGAAGAGCAGCCCTGAGGTCAGTACCTGCAACTCATGGTTACAGAGCTCTAAAGGCTTTTTCAAGTGCGCAAGCTGCAAAGCTTGTAAAATTGGAAAAAATATGACATCCTACAAAACTCCTTTCAGTGATGTTCCGGTCTTGATATCAAAGAAACTAACATGTAAAACGGAATTTGCCATGTATGTGCTGGAGTGTGCGTGTGGCATTCAGTATGTTGGTAGTACCAAGTTGCAGGTTCACAAACGCATTCTCCAGCACATGTGGGCGATTAGCAATAACGATACAGCGTACCCTGTTGCGAGGCATTTTAAAGAGACCCACGGGAACTGTATGGATTTTTTAAGCTACTTTGTAGTAGACACAGTCCCACGGCTACGCTGGGGGGGTGACCGTGAGTCCTTGCTCAGGCAATTGGAGACCAGATACATCCTTGAGCTGGACTCTAGAACCCCCAATGGCCTCAACTCTAGTGAAAATCTTTTTACCTGTCTGTAATGGTATCTAGCACCTTGTGAATTAATTGACGGCTTTGACATGCAAGAATGGTTAAAAGTGGGTCATTTTTTGTCTTCTAATATGGTTTCAGCGAAGTTTATTCTTGCTGGCCATTTATCTGTGCATAAAGACACAGCTTAAAACTTCATCCTCTTAGCTGTCTATGTATTTTTCAATTTTACTCCTCCTTTTTGTATATACATTTCACTAATGCGTGACTCTTTCCAGGCAGATTAGATATTAGTTGTATAAGGATTCCTGACCCGATACAATTGTAAGGTTTTTTCATACATTCTCTGGGCAATATTTTTATTTAGTATAGCTTTTCCTATTTTTTAAGAAACTGGTGATCTTAATCAACAAGTTTGATAAATTTAACAACAAGGGTGGCAGATATTGGTATTTGTCCAGTAAATTTTCTAGAGTTGACAAATGGGGAGAAACAGGGGATGTATTAACATCTTTTGTGTGGTTTTTGTTTACTCCTCTATAATGCCATGAAATTAACAGTTGGCGACCTGAAAGATAATTTTGATAATTCACGTGGCCAAAAAGAATGAAAAGCATAAATGTTGTAGCATTACTGTCTTGCACTAAAGTTGATCGCATTTGCACTTTAGCATGTTGGACACTATGATGGTACTACCTCACTATGAGGAGCACTCCTTTGACATGCCGATATTTTGCACTTGCAAGAATTTGCACATTGTTCAATTTGCACATTTGTTTGATCTGAGTAGTTGCCATGTTGCTTTTTGCACATCTTAAGCAATAACCAATGGGTACTTCATACTAGAATGTAAGTGTTACTACTCTAAGGGATTATTTTCCATGAATGATTCTCAAATGCTGCTATAATTTGACATATTGTCAATGTTGCCATTTTGCACAATCAGTTTTTTGCATACAATGTACAATACATGTAATTACTGAGTTCAGTTTGATATGTCTTATGGCCACATGTGTATATACATTTGGTATTTCTTTTATATCTATTGGCCTGAATGTCACGTGTCGTATGCACTTGCACTTTAAATTTCTCGGCTTCCACCTTAAGCGTCATGTGATCAAGGCCTCCGTGTCGAGGCCAAAACGCGTCATGGTGGTTCGAGGTGCACTCATGGAAGAATAAAATCACCTTGCACTGAATTGTTCTGGGTCCGTGTTCTTCTTTTCCTGGGAATGTGGAAGCAGTAGACGAAGTTCCTCTCATATTACCTACTGGCGGTCGCCAGTAGGTAGTTATAGTTAGGACCGTGTTTCCATAGGAAATCCGCAACATTCTATTTTGAATAACTTTGGCGCAGATTGACGAATCCTGGCGAAATTTTCAAAATAGGTGGGGCGCTCCGCTCCGCTCCTACCCTGAAAGTCTCGGGGGGATTCGTCAAGCGGGGGCTGAGAAAAAGGGGGGGTCCCAAAACGTGTTTTCCCCATGCATTTTTCCATAGGACCTTTAGTCCAAGCTACAGCCCGAACGGCTGAACAGAATTACTTGAAATTTGGCAGAGAGGTAGTCCTCAGGTCAGGGATGTGCCTTTTGTAGGTCTGGTGTAAATGTGTTCAGTATTTGCTGAGAAAATAGCCTTTAAATCAATATATATATCTATAGGCGCGCTCCGAGCGCACACCGTAAGCTTACCGTACGCGCACGCTGCCATGCGCGAGGTTAATTCTGATTGGTGTTTACATGACTGTAAACATTCGAATCGGTCGAAAACAGGAAGTGTCGGCCTCCATTTTGTGTGTCTCACACTGATAAACAAAGGAGGAGAACGTGGAAAGGGGGCAACGAAGAGAGTTGCAGACCCCCTAGCGTTTGTCAGGGGGTCCAAGAAGGCCATAAAAGTATGAAAAATACATTTAAATTTTTTTTTTAAAAATCGCGGGGTGCGCGTACGGTAAGCTTACCGTACGTGTACGGTAGAAAATAAAAAAAAAAGAAGAAAAAAACAAATTTAAGTGTTAAGATATTAGGGGGCTCTAAAAAGAGTCGTTGTGTTCATTGAGTGTTTTTTGGTACCTACAAGTAAGTACCGATGCAGAGTCTAAAGTTCAAGAGGAAGACTCTGTTCCCTTCATCATTGAAATGTACACCGTCTCCTCTATAAATGTCTTGCATGTTGTAACGCAAGTTGTTGTGGTATATAGAACCCATACCATAGTCTCTGAGGAAAGCAGAAACAGATTTGTTGACGTGCTTTCTTGCTTTGTCAATCTGCGGACAAAATTGGTTAGACCAGTTCCACTTTTGCCTTTGGCATATGTTAGAATATACAAAGGCAGATTGAGGAAAAAGCGACATCAATTGCACAAAGGTGTCCTTAATAAGCATTTCCAGACCTACACCAGTTAAAGTGCCTAGGTCATTTCCACCACAGTGCACAATAATAAGGTTAGGCTGTGGGAGATGTTGAAAGGTTTTCACCAAAGGCAATAATTGGTGCCTTTTTAACCCTCTCTGACCAATCCATTTAATGTCTACATTTGGCAAAGCAAGGTCTCTCACCATACCTAGGTTTTCTGCATACTTTTCACTCCAGAAGACATAGCTGTGACCTACAATCCACACTGTGAACATCTTTCAAGGAGATCTGGATGCACTCAGAAGGTGTCTTTCTTTCTTTATACTCTTATATAGCGCAGGAACTCGACCCCCGAAGGGGTATCTCCGCGCTTATGGTTACCAAAGAGCACAGATCTTATCTTATGCAGGGAGAGTACCTAACAAGAGCCTAACAGCCGGCAAATAGGAACGTTTTCAAGGATTTTTTAAAGATTGGAAGATTAGTAACGTTTTTAAGAGCAGGGGGCAATGAGTTCCAAATGATTGGTCCTTTGTAGGACAAGGCACGTCCTCCCTGCCTGGCTTTTTTTATCCTAGGAACTATAAGTTGTTGCTGACTGCTGGAACGCAGGGTACGACTAGGCGTGTAAGGTTTGAAAAGTTCTTTTAGGTATTTTGGTCCATGGCAGAATAAACAACTGTGAATAATACAGCAGATTTTAAATTTTACCCGCTGTTTAATTGGTAGCCAGTGAAGTTTTGCCAGAAGGGGGATTGACGGAGATCTTGGCTGGGCGTTGAGAACTAGTCTCGCAGCCGTGTTTTGGACTACCTGTAGTCTTTGAAGCTGTTCTTCATTAGCCGCGACCAGCAAGCCGTTACAATAATCAAGTCTACTGATAATCAAGGCTTGGACAAGAGTCTTCCTATAGGAGTCTGATAGAAATGGGAAGACTCGCCGGAGCAGCCCAATGGTCTGGAAGCATAAACCTGCTACTTGATTTGTGTGCTCTTTAAACAGAAGGGATTTGTCTAGACGCACACCAAGATTTTTAACAGTCTGTTTAGGAGTTGGAGTAGGTCCTAGATCAAGAATTTCACTAGAATGGCAATATGAAATGAGAGACAGTTGGAAAATGGAGGCATGCATATTTTTTTTAAATAAAAAGAACTCATTGGCTGATTCAAATCTTTTTACAGTAAAAAGTAGGCTGTATATGTACATTTTTAGAAGCATGTTTTGTATTGGTTCAGAAAATTGTGTTCCCACAGAAGAATAGTTTGGATTTGCTGTTAGGTTGGACAGGTGAAGCACTCTTGGTCTTTCGATTTGAAACATTGTGTGGTGAACTTCTGACCTCTCTCCTCACAGCAGTGTTCCATGAGCTGTTGCTATGGTAGCAGGCAGAAGTAAAGTTGGGGGAAGGGTACATTTGCAAAAGGGTTGAAGTTTTCAACCAATAGAAATGTATGATTTCATTTGAAAAAAAGTTGGAAGCACTGAGATTTGTAATTAACATGTATATGTGTGAAAAAAGAGAGGGAAACATTGCCATTAATTGGTTCTGCTCAGAGGAGAGAGGTGTACAGCTCTGATATTCTGACTCTGATAGTCTGCTGTTTGAGTGCCACATTTCTTTCTCAACTAACTAATTTTAAAGGTGAGTTATGAGTTTGAGAGGGGATGTATGTAGTGATTTTTGCATGAGTCTGTGAGCACAGAGGAATTGCTGTCAGAGATGTATTTCGTGTCTCTCTGGTTCTTTTTGGAAGTATCCATGCATATGTCTCTTGCAACTGAAAATACACAGTCTGCATAAGCAGACTGTTAGCACACACCCAGCAGTTTATCCTGTAGAATCATGCTTAGTATTCACAAGTGAGTGGTGTTTCAGGTAGCAATGAGTAACGCTAATACATTCAACATCACTAAGGCTGATTTCTTTTGCTGGAGTGTAGTCAGTCACCAAGGTCACACATGTTCATGGTCTCAAAAAGCTGTTTGCACATGTGCTGTTTTCTGTATCTGAAAATTGTAATGAAAATGTATGCGACTGTTAGAGTACTTAACACTTGGAGGAAAAAACAGTAGTAAGTGTGCTTTGAAATTGGCAAGCAAATTTAATTTTCTGCCTAAAATCACAGAAAACAGTAGTAAGTGTGCTTTGAAATTGGCAAGCAAATTTCATTTTCTGCGTAAAATCACAGCATGAGTCTGTGAGCACAGAGGAATTGCTGTCAGAGATGTATTTCGTGTCTCTCTGGTTCTTTTTGGAAGTAACCATGCATATGTCTCTTGCAACTGAAAATACACAGTCTGCATAAGCAGACTGTTAGCACACACCCAGCAGTTTATCCTGTAGAATCATGCTTAGTATTCACAAGTGAGTGGTGTTTCAGGTAGCAGTGAGTAACGCTAATACATTCAACATCACTAAGGCTGATTTCTTTTGCTGGAGTGTAGTCAGTCACCAAGGTCACACATGTTCATGGTCTCAAAAAGCTGTTTGCACATGTGCTGTTTTCTGTATCTGAAAACTGTAATGAAAATGTATGCGACTGTTAGAGTACTTAACACTTGGAGGAAAAAACAGTAGTAAGTGTGCTTTGAAATTGGCAAGCAAATTTCATTTTCTGCCTAAAATCACAGAAAACAGTAGTAAGTGTGCTTTGAAAATGGCAAGCAAATTTCATTTTCTGCGTAAAATCACAGCATGAGTCTGTGAGCACAGAGGAATTGCTGTCAGAGATGTATTTCGTGTCTCTCTGGTTCTTTTTGGAAGTAACCATGCATATGTCTCTTGCAACTGAAAATACACAGTCTGCAAAAGCAGACTGTTAGCACACACCCAGCAGTTTATCCTGTACAATCATGCTGAGTATTCACAAGTAGGTGGTGTTTCAGGTAGCAGTGAGTAACGCTAATACATTCAACATCACTAAGGCTGATTTCTTTTGCTGGAGTGTAGTCAGTCACCAAGGTCACACATGTTCATGGTCTCAAAAAGCTGTTTGCACATGTGCTGTTTTCTGTATCTGAAAACTGTAATGAAAATGTATGCGACTGTTAGAGTACTTAACACTTGGAGGAAAAAACAGTAGTAAGTGTGCTTTGAAATTGGCAAGCAAATTTCATTTTCTGCCTAAAATCACAGAAAACAGTAGTAAGTGTGCTTTGAAATTGGCAAGCAAATTTCATTTTCTGCGTAAAATCACAGCATGAGCCTCTGAGCACAGAGGAATTGCTGTCAGAGATGTATTTCGTGTCTCTCTGGTTCTTTTTGGAAGTAACCATGCATATGTCTCTTGCAACTGAAAATACACAGTGTGCATAAGCAGACTGTTAGCACACACCCAGCAGTTTATCCTGTACAATCATGCTGAGTATTCACAAGTGAGTGGTGTTTCAGGTAGCAGTGAGTAACGCTAATATATTCAACATCACTAAGGCTGATTTCTTTTGCTGGAGTGTAGTCAGTCACCAAGGTCACACATGTTCATGGTCTCAAAAAGCTGTTTGCACATGTGCTGTTTTCTGTATCTGAAAACTGTAATGAAAATGTATGCGACTGTTAGAGTACTTAACACTTGGAGGAAAAAACAGTAGTAAGTGTGCTTTGAAATTGGCAAGCAAATTTCATTTTCTGCCTAAAATCACAGAAAACAGTAGTAAGTGTGCTTTGAAATTAGCAAGCAAATTTCATTTTCTGCGTAAAATCACAGCATGAGTCTGTGTGCACAGAGGAATTGCTGTCAGAGATGTATTTTGTGTCTCTCTGGTTCTTTTTGGAAGTAACCATGCATATGTCTCTTGCAACTGAAAATACACAGTCTGCATAAGCAGACTGTTAGCACACACCCAGCAGTTTATCCTGTAGAATCATGCTTAGTATTCACAAGTGAGTGGTGTTTCAGGTAGCAGTGAGTAACGCTAATACATTCAACATCACTAAGGCTGATTTCTTTTGCTGGAGTGTAGTCAGTCACCAAGGTCACACATGTTCATGGTCTCAAAAAGCTGTTTGCACATGTGCTGTTTTCTGTATCTGAAAACTGTAATGAAAATGTATGCGACTGTTAGAGTACTTAACACTTGGAGGAAAAAACAGTAGTAAGTGTGCTTTGAAATTGGCAAGCAAATTTCATTTTCTGCCTAATATCACAGAAAACAGTAGTAAGTGTGCTTTGAAATTGGCAAGCAAATTTCATTTTCTGCGTAAAATCACAGCATGAGTCTGTGAGCACAGAGGAATTGCTGTCAGAGATGTATTTCGTGTCTCTCTGGTTCTTTTTGGAAGTATCCATGCATATGTCTCTTGCAACTGAAAATACACAGTCTGCATAAGCAGACTGTTAGCACACACCCAGCAGTTTATCCTGTAGAATCATGCTTAGTATTCACAACTGAGTGGTGTTTCATGTAGCAGTGAGTAACGCTAATACATTCAACATCACTAAGGCTGATTTCTTTTGCTGGAGTGTAGTCAGTCACCAAGGTCACACATGTTCATGGTCTCAAAAAGCTGTTTGCACATGTGCTGTTTTCTGTATCTGAAAACTGTAATGAAAATGTATTCGACTGTTAGAGTACTTAATACTTGGAGGAAAAAACAGTAGTTAGTGTGCTTTGAAATTGGCAAGCAAATTTCATTTTCTGCCTAAAATCACAGAAAACAGTAGTAAGTGTGCTTTGAAATTGACAAGCAAATTTCATTTTCTGCATAAAATCACAGCATGAGTCTGTGAGCACAGAGGAATTGCTGTCAGAGATGTATTTCGTGTCTCTCTGGTTCTTTTTGGAAGTATCCATGCATATGTCTCTTGCAACTGAAAATACACAGTCTGCATAAGCAGACTGTTAGCACACACCCAGCAGTTTATCCTGTAGAATCATGCTTAGTATTCACAAGTGAGTGGTGTTTCAGGTAGCAGTGAGTAACGCTAATACATTCAACATCACTAAGGCTGATTTCTTTTGCTGGAGTGTAGTCAGTCACCAAGGTCACACATGTTCATGGTCTCAAAAAGCTGTTTGCACATGTGCTCTTTTCTGTTTCTGAAAACTGTAATGAAAATGTATGCAACTTTTAGAGTACTTAACACTTGCAGGAAAAAACAGTAGTAAGTGTGCTTTGAAATTGGCAAGCAAATTTCATTTTCTGCCTAAAATCACAGAAAACAGTAGTAAGTGTGCTTTGAAATTGGCAAGCAAATTTCATTTTCTGCGTAAAATCACAGCATGAGTCTGTGAGCACAGAGGAATTGCTGTCAGAGATGTATTTCGTGTGAATGGGGAAGCTTGTTTTCTGGAAATGTGGTGGTTACCATTCAGCCCAAAACAGTTTCTCAAATAAGAGGCAAATGCTAACATATTTGAAATCAACATGGTAGATTTTTCTTCCACTTTTGCAATGGGTCATGCAGTTGCTACATGCTAAAAACTCATATTAACCCTTACCACACATGTAGTCTTACATACATGTTTACAGTGTTTATGCAGTTATGTAAGGGTCCATTCAAGTCTCTCTTGCACCTGACAGTAGACAGTCTTCAGAACCACACTCTTAGCAGAGAGCTAGCTGTTTTTCCTGTACACTCATGCTTACTAATCAGCACTGTGTGGTGTTTTAGGTAGGAGTGAGGAACGCTAATGCATTGAACATCACCAAGGATCATTATCTTTGCTGGAGTGTAGTCAGTCAGCCAGGTTACACATGTACATGCTCTAAAAAGCTGATTGGACATGTGCTCTTTTCTGCCTCTCTAAACTATAAAGAAAATTTGTCAGACTGTTAGAGTAATTAACAGTTGCAAAAAAAAAAAAAATAAGTGTGCTTTTGATTTGCAAATGAAATATCGTGTTCTGCCTAGAATCACACCAAGAGTCTGTGTGCACACAGGAATTGTTCTTAGAGATTAAATTCGTGTTGGTTTTCTTGTGTTTTTCACTTGTAGGAAAGGGGTAGATAGTGTTATAAGAAAAGAAAACAAATATAGTAATATATTAAAATTACAAAAAGGTATTTTTTTTTCCTTACTTTCAGGTATTGCTGCAGAGCAGTGAAGGAAATATAAGATGCCTATAAAAGCAAGACAGCGAAAAAAACAGAAAAAACATGTATATTTGAAGACAACTGGAGGACCCAAGTTAGTTGAAGATGCTCATGTTGGGAAAAAGAAAAAGTCTTCTGGTAAGCAGACAAAGGAATTCTTTAAAAATATATTCAAAAAAAGGAAAATTTTTAAAAATGCCCCCATTGGAAAAACTGTTTCAAGTAGAAAACAACAGGAGAATAGTGAGAATTTACTAAATGCTAATGTACAAGCTGAAGCTATAAAAATTAACTTGAAAAGAAAATCAGCATTTAAAGAGATCCGTAGGAAAATGTTTCAGAGAAGAGTGATGTCCAATTTGCTAAAGGATGTGAAAAAATATAAGAAAAGAGCTAAATTTTACAAGAGAAAAAAAGATATTGAAGCCATTGTAGCTAAGGCGTTAGATTTAAAAAGAAAACTATTCATTGTAATTATGAACAGGATGCGTACATTAGAAAAAAAAGTTAATGTAATGAAGTCACAAAGCAAAACGAAAAGAGTAGTAAAAAGAAATGACTTTTGTAAAGTGTTTTTAGGAGAATGGATGCATAGTTCAAGTACTGAATCATTTTTTAATGAAGAGAGTTATCTTCAAAGTAATAGTTTGCTGCATGCAGTTGACACCAGTGGACGAGCATATGAAGTAAAAGATGGTTGTATAATGGAAAAGGAGAAAATGGTTCCAAGAAATGAGGAAGAAGTGATTGCGGATGAGGTTATTGTATTGTATTGTATTGTAATCGGTCTTGTATAGCGCGCAGTTACCCTTGGGCATCCCGGCGCTTGATCAACCATACCCTAACCAAGAGCAAGAAAAGCACATTACAGAGGGAACAGATACGTTTTCAGCAGGTTATGGGGAGATGTCCTAAAGCCCCAGTGTATACTTGGAATTGTAGTAGTATTTGTACTTTGCGACAGGAATCTATCGATAAATTACGTGAGTTTTTAAGAGAATATAGTAAAAAGAGTGTTAAACGGAAGATTAAGGTGCTTCAAGGACTAGATCCATGCAGAGTGAGAGAGAATACTGGTTTGCAAGGACACTCTCTGGCTTGTCTATCTAGGAAAGTTTGTCAAAGTGTTTTTCACCATTTTAGGATGCTGGCAGTTCATCATACTGAAATTAGAAAATTTGTGAGAAGATTGTATTTTGCTAAAAGTCCAGCACTAAAGTTAAATGAGTTGAATAAGGCTCTGTTTCGTGGATCTGTATCAGATGATGAGAAGGTTACTGATGAGATTCAGTTTTGTTACTTTGGTCCAGAACAAGAAAGTGCAGGGAATGACACAGTTATTGAGGAAAATGTGGAAGAGAATGTAGAACCCTCCGTAAATAAGAAATTTGAAGATCAAATAAAAAAATTTGCTATCATCTCTAATGAAAGACCCAATATTACTTTTATTTGTTGCCGGAGAAGCCATTATAAAATCCAAACAAGGAATGTTGATCTCTACAAAAAAAGTGAAGAAGAAGATAATTATAAGTGGAAGGATTTTGCAACATATATATTTCTTGAAAATTGTTTTGATTTGGGTGAAGATCATCGTATTTGTAAATACTGTTACAACAAGTTAGAAGAAAATAAAATGCCAGCTAGAGCTGTACATAATAATTTAGAATTGGTTGAAGTTCCTGCAGAACTTTATGATTTAAATACGTATCAGTCTATACTCATTCAATGTGTTCATCCGTTCCAGACCATTGTACGTATGGAGCCAAAAACAGGCAAATTACCTCCTTCAGATTTACAGAGAGGTTTAAAAGGAAGAGTTGTCTATTTGCCATTGGATTTGAAAAAAAATATGGAAACTATTGATACAGATACTTTGGAAACTGAACCATTAGTTATTCTGGTTAATGGTGTACCTACAAAGAGTAAGAAAATTTGGCAGGAGCTGGTAGATGTACGAAAAGTACAAAGAGCAAATTTGTATTTGAAAAAAAATAATAAATGGTATGAATCAATTTATATAGATGAAGATGAAGAAGATGTACTAGGAGACACAGAAACACCAACTGGGCAAATTGAAAAAGTTGACAAGTCAAAAGAAGAAGAAATTTATGAACATTTCAGCATACATCCTCTTCATTCAAAAGAAGTAATGGCAAACACCATTGATCTGTTTCAAATGAAAAAAGCACAAGGAACTCCCGTGAGTGTATGGGAGGAGAGCTTGGAAGCTTGTTGTTTTCCTCAGCTGTTTCCTACAGGAGAAGGTGGACGATACGATGAACGTCCAGTCCAGATTCCTGCTTCTGAGTATCGGACTACAAGATTATATGCAGAAGATCCCAGATTTCGTCAAAGTATTCCTTATTTGTTCCATCTGTTATTTGAAAGTGACTTGTATGCACTATCTTATGCAGTAAACCACATTTTAAAAAGTGGAACACATCTACATAATGTGTCTGATAAGGATTTTATGAACAAAGTGCAGCAGCGAGATGATCATTTGGAATCACAATTGATCAATCTGATGGCTTGTCAGCGTGGGACGAATGAATATTGGTACCGACGCCATGGAGAATTGAAATGTATGTTACGGAATTTAGGAACTCCAACATGGTTCCTAACCCTAAGCTGTGCCGAGTACGCTTGAGATGATTTACTGGATTTTCTACGAGAGGCAAATTCAAACATTAAAAACATTGAATACAAGACAGCAGGAGAACTGTGCTCATTGGATCCGGTTAATGTTTGCAGATATTTCAATCATAGATTTGAGGCTATGATGTCCTTCATCTGCAATAAAAAAAATCCACCACTTGGAGAAGTTGTGGATTTCTTTTGGAGAAAAGAGTACCAAGCAAGAGGTGCTCCTCACATTCATATGCTGTTGTGGATCAAGGATGCTCCAAAATTTGGGACAGATGCTGATGAAGCAGTGTTATCTTTCATTGAAGAATATGCAACATGTGCTATACCTAAAAGCACAGAAGAGAAAAAGTTAAAAGAGCAAGTTTTACGTTTCCAAAGTCATCGGTGTGGAAAATACTGTCGACGGAAGTACAAGACCAAAGATAAATTCTACACAAAATGTCGATTTGGATTTCCTAGACCTGTTCTTTCAAAAGGAAGAGTCAACAGTTTTATGTCAGCTGTGCGACATACTATTACAAGAAAATCTCCCAAAAATACGTACAGCCTAAGAAGAAAAGAAGAGTCAAAATATATAAATGACTACAACCCAGTCATTTTATCCATGTGGAATGCTAACATGGATATTCAGTATGTGGCAGACAATTCTATTGCTGTTGCTCGGTATGTCACATCTTACATCACTAAATCTGAGAAAACAGAATTGAAGGAAATGTGGGAAGAGATTTCTCACGAGAAGACTGTCAGTAAGAAGCTATACAGTTTCAGTTTAAAGATGTTATCACATCGAGAAATTGGATCCTACGAATGTTCAGATAGGTTATCATCTGCAAGTCTGTACTCGAAATCAAGAAGAATAATTTGGGCAGTTTAGGCCTTGCAGGAATGCGAAATCGGGTACTGAAATCTGTTGGAAAAATTGAATATTTGGCCGAGAACGACCCAGAAACTACAGATATTTTGAAAACATGTTGGACACACATTACCCAAAAAGAAGTCATCATCTTGAGAACATGTGTCTCTATGAAGTGCTGCAGAACCACATTTTTTCACGGAAAGCCACAGAAGACATCAACAATGGAAAATATAAAGTCATTGGTGAGGAAGGATGTTTAGTGAAGCAAACAAAAGGAAGTTTGATTAATCACAGGAAGCTGAGTTGTGACACTACTGACAAAAAGGAATTTTACTACTTGGCACTTTTACAGCTGTTTAAGCCATGGCGTTCAGAGGACGAACTACTTGGAGAATTTCAAAGCTATGAGGATTCATTTAATGCATGTAAAGATACCATTGAATGCAGTATTTTCAGGAATTATGTCCAAATGTTAAACGAAGAAATTGAACAGGAAGCTACAATTGCAGCTGAAGTAGCTAGAGATAGTTCTCAAGACAGCCAAAGTTCTGGAACGCTCAGTCAAGATCCACTAGGACAACCAATCTTAGAAAATGAAGCAGCAATAGCCATGACTGAAGTGGAAACGGCTATGAATCAAGCTCAGGAAGATTTAATAGAATTACCAGATTTGGAACAACAACTGAATGAAGAACAACAACAAATTTATGAAGAAGTCAGAAAAAAAATTGATCACGGATTACTACAGGAAAATAAAGAGTGCACATGCACATCATTTGAACCAATTAGGTTGCATGTGAGTGGACAAGCAGGAACTGGGAAAAGTTTCTTAATTAAAGTCATCAGAAGCTACCTACAGCAAAAAACTGATTCAACTTTATCTTGTGTTGTTACTGCTCCAACTGGGTTAGCAGCATATAATATAACAGGAATTACTCTCCATTGATTGCTAATGTTACCAGTGGAGCATGAGAACAAAATAGAATATCACAAGCTAACTGGTGAAGCATGCTTCAAAGTTTCAAGAGTGTTGAAGAAGATGCAAGTTCTCATTATTGATGAGGTAAGCATGGTATCAAACTTAATGCTTGCCTTTGTGCATTTAAGAATGCAGCAAATTCTAAAAAGAGACTATGATGTGCTATTTGGTGGAAAACATGTTATAGTTTTTGGGGATCTACTGCAGCTCACTCCAGTTAAAGGACAACCAGTGTTTAATACTGTGACACATGAGGACACGAAGAAGTCATTAGGAAGCATTGGTAATGCGAATATTTGGTCATTCTTTGAGTACAAAGAACTCACTACCAATATGAGGCAAGCAAATGATGAAGAATATGGAAGTATTCTGAAAGGTATCAGAATTGGACTACTCACAGAAGTTGGCAGAAAAGCATTACAGAGTCGGTTGCTACATAATTTATTTCCAAGTGAAGAAATAGTTGCAGAGAAAATATACAAGAACATTGCAGAAAAAAATACTGTAATCTGCTTAATGCCAACACTACGTGAATGCTCAATATTCAATGAGGAACTTTTGAAATTGGAAAATGAAGAGATTAAGAAAATGGAAACAGTGGACAAAATCCAACATGAAAGAATTACTATTACATTAACAGGTGAACTGAAAAATAAATTGGATTCTCTAGAGAAGAACATTATGAAAACAGCTGGATTAGAAAAAAACTATATCTTTGCATGAACTGTCGAGTATTTCTAAGGAGAAATTTGGATGTTGAAAAAGGTTTAGTGAATGGAGCTATGGGTAAAGTTGTGGGTTTTGTTAACTACCAGAAAAAAGATGGAATTGAGTTTGTAAAAATAAAATTTGATCAAATTGAAGAGGTAAAAGACATTAGTCGTTGTTCAGTCCGTTTTTTGCTTGTGAAAGACTTATATGTACGTAGGAAGCAGTTTCCATTTTCTCTAGCATATGCTGTAACTATTCACAAGTGTCAAGGATTAACTGTTGATAGTGCATTTGTAAACATTGGATCTACTGTGTTCAAAGAAGGTATGGCATATGTTGCTTTGTCACGAGTGAAAACATTATCTGGTTTATTCATGATAGACTTTGATGACTCAAAAGTTAGTGCAGATGCAAATTGTGTTAAGGAGTATAATAGATTAAGAAGAACCTATGCTCCTCATTTAGGTCAGTATCCTGTGTTGGAGAAACGTGTTGTTTGTCGGAAAAGGAGAATTGAGAATATCTATAATGAGGATGTACAGAAGAGAAAACAAAAAGAGAGTCATGTGATTGAAAGCAAAAAGAAAAAGCACAATGTTGAACAGGTTGTTGGTTGCCATTTTGAAAATAGCTCTGGTGTCAACTGCTACGCAAATGTAGTGCTGAATGTTGTATTTTATCTTGAAAGTTTGCAAGAGCAGATAATAGAAAATCATGAAAAAAGATTCTGTTCTGTGCTAAATCTTCTTTATGAGAAGCTCAGTGTTGATAAAGCTAAAATAGAAAGTGCGAATGAAATTAGAAATCTATTAGATGTTTGTTCAGGACAAACACAGTTTTCTCAAAATGTCCAGCAAGATGCACAGGAATTCTTGATGTACATCCTTTTGGTACTTGAAGATGAAGGGGTAGAAATAGAAAATATGTTTGGTCTCTCTTATAAATGGGAACATAGTTGTGAAAACTGTTTCTACACATGCAGCTCTAATGTTGATTCTGAAAGGTTTATCTATTTAACATTGCCAGAGACTAAATCAGTGACTTTTAGTAAATTAGTTAAAGATGCCAATCACAACATGGAATGTTCTAAATGTAAATCAGACATGTTTTCAACGTTATTTTTAAAGAAATATGGACAGTATGTAATTTTAATGATGCAACGTTGTAGAGCTGATGGAACAAAATTGGACACTTTAATAAAGAAATTTACAGGACAGCAATTATCAATTTCTGGCAAAACCTTTGTCACAGTTGCAATAATTTTCCATGATGGGCCTTTTGTAACTTCTGGTCATTACACAGTTTTTCTTAAATGTGAAAAAGGCTGGACACTGTGTAATGATTCTCAATTGGTTTTCAAGCAACGTTTGCCTTTTGATTTAGCAAATTCCTATTTAATTTTTCTGAAACCAAAATTTTACACAGAAATTGCAACATCTGTAGAAAACATTATTACAATTGAATTGGATTACCATCGGAAATGTCATCAAAAATTATTTTAAAAATTACCATTTGGCCTTACGGAAAGGTAATAATTTGCATTGTGGACTTCTTTGACACAAATTATTTTGGTGATTATGCTTATGCAACAGAATTTTCAGACGATATTTACTGAAATTAGTTATTGTTCTTACGTGAGATTTATATTGCAAATGTTTCATTTCTATTACGGTATGTTTTAGTGAGAAGAGATTCTGGGCTTTTTTTAAACAATCTTTCTGATTGGTTTTTTTTTTGCCCGCTGTTAAGTGATGAATGCAATTGCTTTTACGATTTACAGTAAAATGCAATATATTCTGAAAACAGCAAAAAAAGGGCAAAAAAATGTTTGTTGAAATATGAAAATATGTGCACTGTATTCTAAAATGTATTGTTAAATATTAATACCTTTTTCTTTTTTTACAGATTGAGAAAGGAAAAATATGAAAAATAAACTTCTTTATAGAAAGTTAAATAAATCACTTATTTTTCTTTAAGTTATTTTCCTTGTCAGGTAAGTGTGAAATTTCTGGAATTATCACACATTTACTTTAATGCTCACTTTTTTTCACTACTCTTCTCTATGCTTTTCTCATTTCTGTAGTAGTCCCTCATGGACCTTGTAGGGTGATTAAAAAATGTTTGGTTTAAAAAAAAAAAAAAAAAAAATGCGCGTACCGTAAAATGTCATTTAAAAAATTTAAAAAAAAGTTAAGAGGTAAGAGTTAAGAGGTAAGGTTGGCTCTTAAAAGAACCGTTGTGTTCATAAAGGGAAAGAGGAAAGAAAGAATGGGAATACTAACAAGGACCACAGATGTGCTGGTCTATCCTATTGTTTATGAGGGAAACACTGGTCTCCGCATGAACAATAAGGCCATGACATCTTGTGCACCTCATTGTAACCCTTCCAAAACGAGGGTTTATATCCAGAGGAGCAGAAAAGGGTGATGCTCCCACCGCAGAGGAAGGGCTCAGCTGAGCTGCCAAAGATGTACTCGGCTGAGCTTCTGCAGGTGTGCTTGGGTGACTTACTGGAGATGTTTCTCCAGTATGTCTAGCATAAGTCCTGGGATGTTTATCCTTAATGTGTCTAACCATAGAGTGATTTCCAAAGGAATACTTCTTCCTTGGATTCCCTCTAGATAAGACACGCTCACAAAGTGAGCAGGTGACTAAAGGAGCATTTACCTTTTTCTGCCCCTCTGGATAGGGGAAATATTCCCATACAAAAGAAGTCTTTTGTTTCCTACTTCTCTCTCTGATGATGCTGCTACCAGGCTCAATCTCAGAAGAGGACTGCTGTTCTGCCATCGTATCACAAAGACAACTCAGCTCCTTCTCCTAAGGGATCACAAGCAGAAATGAGGGGAATGGGTGTGGTGTAGGAAGGTTCTAGAACTGAAAGTAGTTTAAACCAATGAAAAGTGTTGTTTCTTGATCACATGACCAACCGTGCGCGTACGTTACGCTTACGGAGCGCTTACGGAGTGCTTATGGTAAAAGTACGCATGCGCGTATAACAGGCACGCTCGAAAACTTCCGCGTAACGTGCTCGCGCGCGTACGCGTGTAACGTATGTGCTTACGCGTCGCGTACGCAGTACGGACGTCTACGCAAATTGCGTAACCATACGCAAACAGAGTAGAAATATTACGTACATAAAGCAAAACGTGCGCTTACGGTAAGCTTACCGTACACGCACGAAAAAAAAAAAGAAAAAAAAAAATTGTAAAAAAGATTCACTATGTTATACTACTATATCTTACCTGTTTTTTTTTTAAAAAGGTGAGAATTTATATATTGCAGAATGCATTAAATTTTACCATAGTGTTTAAAGGGAATAAAAAGTAAAAAAAAAATGTAAAAAAACTTGCAAAGATAAAAAAAAAAAATGTTTCACACACGTTAAATATAAGAATTAGCATTTAAAAAACCATACAAATTCACTGAAAAAACCATGGGTTTCACACATGTTATAGTTAGGAATTAGCATTTAAAAAACCTTGCAAATTCAGTGAAAAAACCATAGGTTTCACAGACGTTATAGTTAGCTGGACATTTCACTTGTAAAAAACCAATGAAATTCCCCCGTTATAGTTAGTTAAGCTAACTATAACTCGCGCACCCGCAATCCACTGCTGATGACGTCACATATAACATCACTCATGACATGGTCACTGACATCACTCATGACATCACTGATGACATCTCAAATGACATCACTGATGACATCACTGATGACATCATCCAGTGAATGTGTGTTTTAATGAAAATTACATATGTTTTATATATGTATATCTGAAGGTCGATGGAAGAATAAATGGGTATATAAGTGTCTAAATGGATGATTTTTTTTTGAATAATTTATTGTGTAACTGATTGATAAAGTGTATCATAGTGAAAACATGGCTTAGGAGTAATGTTTCAATATGTAAATATCTGTATCAGTCTCTCACTTTGTGTATTAGTGGCTGCATGGGTTGGTGAGTAGCTACATGGGTGTCTATATAGGTTATTATTATTTTTTTTGAGTATCTGTCTGAGTGTCTGCATGGTTCGGTGGGGGGTATTACGTAGTGCAAAGGTACATGAATGATTGACTCACTGTATGTGTTGAAGACAGCATGTCTGCAGGACTGTATGGGTGGATGAGTGTGTGTATGGGTATGTTAGTGAGTGAATGACTGTCTCAATAGTGTCTCTATGAGTAACTACTTATGTTTTAAACTAGTATATGTGACTATTGGTGTATATAAGTGTGTATATGTGAGAGTGAGAGATAGGAAGAGTTCCTGTATGAATAAGTATGTGTTTCTATAAGTGATTGTTTAAAAGACTAAGTATGTGTAAGTTTCCGTAGAAGTAAGTGTGGTGGTGTGTGTATAACTGTATATGCAAGTAAATGTATGTTTGATTCTTTATTAGCATGAGTGACTATGTGTGTGAGTAACTCTATGGATGAGTGGCATTGTGTAGAAGGATGTATATGTGTATAAGTACATATGAATGAGTACATGTATGAGTGACTGTATAGGACTGTTGGTGAATGAGTGGATGTGTATGTGGATCTTAGAAGAGATTGTTGAAACTGGTATTGGAATTTCCAATATTTTTTTATTTTTTAGTCTCTATTTTTGAATGTATGTGTCAAAGGTTATATTAGGGTGAGAGGAGGTCTGCCACTCTATCACAAGGATGATGTAATCAGTGATGTCATCAGTGATGTCATTTGAGATGTCATCAGTGATGTCATGAGTGATGTCAGTGACCATGTCATGAGTGATGTTATATGTGACGTCATCAGCAGTGGATTGCGGGTGCGCGAGTTATAGTTAGCTTAACTAACTATAACGGGGGAATTTCATTGTTTTTTTACGAGTGAAATGTCCAGCTAACTATAATGTCTGTGAAACCTATGGTTTTTTCAGTGAATTTGCAAGGTTTTTTAAATGCTAATTCCTAACTATAACGTGTGTGAAACCCATGGTTTTTTCAGTGAATATAGATATATATATATATATATATATTCACTGAAAAAACATAGGTTTCAGGGGTGTTATAGTTAGCTGGACTTTTCACTTGTACAAAACCATTGAAATTCCCCCGTTATAGTTAGTTCAGCTAACTATAACTCGCGCGCCCGCAATGCACTGCTGATGATGTCACATATTACATCACTCATGACATGGTCAGTGACATCACTCATGACATCACTGATGACATCTCAAAAGACATCACTGATGACATCATCCAGTGAATGTGTGTTTTTCTGAAAATTAAATATGTTTTATATATGTATATCTCTAGGTCGATGGAAGAATAAATGGGTATATAAGCGTCTAAATGGATGATTTGTTTTTGAAAAATTGATTGTGTAACTGACTGATTAAGTGTATCATAGTGAATACATGGCTTAGTGAGTAATGTTTAAATATGTAAATATCTGTATCAGTCTCTCACTTTGTGTATAAGTGGCTGCATGGGTTGGTGAGTAGCTACATGGGTGTCTATATAGGTTATTAGTTGGTTTTTTTAGTATCAGTCTGAGTGTCTGCATGGTTCGGTGGGGGGTATTACGTAGTGCATAGGTGCATGAATGAGTGACTCACTCTTTGTATGTGTTGAAGACAGCATGTGTGCAGGACTGTATGGGTGGATGAGTGCGTGTATGGGTGTGTTAGTGAGTGAATGACTGTCTCAATTGTGTCTTTATGAGTAACTACATATGTTTTAAACTAGTATATGTGACTATTGGTGTATATAAGTGAGTATATGTGAGAGCAAGAGATTGAAAGAGTTCCTGTATGAATAAGTATGTGTTTCTATAAGTGATTGTTTAAAAGACTAAGTATGTGTAAGTTTCCATAGAAGTAAGTGTGGTGGTGTGTGTATAACTGTATATGCAAATAAATGTATGTTTGATTCTTTATTAGCATGAGTGACTATGTGTGTGAGTAACTCTATGGATGAGTGGCATTGTGTAACAGGATGTATAGGTGTATGAGTACATATGATGAGTGAATACATGTATGAGTGACTATATAGGACTGTTGGTGAATGAGTGGATGTGTATGTGGATCTTAGAATTACTGAAGAGGTTGTTGTAACTGGTATTGGTATGTCCATTGTTTTGAAAAGTTTAGTCTCTATTTTTGAATGTTTGTATCAAAGGTTATATTAGGGTGAGAGGAGGTCTGCCACTCTATCAAAAGGATGATGTCATCAGTGATGTCATCAGTGATGTCATTTGAGATGTCATCAGTGATGTCATGAGTGATGTCACTGACCATGTCATGAGTGATGTAATATGTGACGTCATCAGCAGTGCATTGCGGGCGCGTGAGTTATAGTTAGCTGAACTAACTATAACGGGGGAATTTCAATGGTTTTGTACAAGTGAAAAGTCCAGCTAACTATAACACCCCTGAAACCTAGGTTTTTTTCAGTGAATTTCTGAGGTTTTTTAAATGCTAATTCCTAACTATAACGTGCCTGAAACCTATGGTTTTTTCTGTGAATTTCAAAGGTTTTTTAAATGCTAATTTCTAACTATGCCTACAGAGATAGGACATGTGAAGAAAGAAGAAAAAATGCACAGAAACAAGTGCAGAAAGAAGCAACAGAAGTCCTCAAAGACGAAGAAAAGTGCAGGAAGAAGGATAACGTGCAGAAAGAACAAAAAGAAGAGCAGAAAGAAGCCTTGTTGCAAAATCATCCTGTACCCTCAACTTTTTCAGACGGATACTGTTGGTAACTGAGTCTGACTAACCAGTCCTAGAGCCAGTGCTATGTTAAAAGACACTTAGAATACAGTGAAAACACCTACATACACTAGGGAACATTATGCGTTGGGGTCCCCCTGTGATTAGCATTACCTCCTCTGTAAGCCCCTAGTATATAATAGGGCAGGGGGATTAAAACTACCTCTTAAAACAGGCCACAGGGTGTTTTTGCACACGTTAACTCAGGCCCCGTCCCCTCCCTTCACCACTGTGTAAACACGCCCTGTGTCCGTTTTTAGTTGGAAGATTAAGTTCATTTGAATCCTGAGGGTCCCTAGGGTCCAACTAGCCCACTAGGTACCTCCAGTAAGTGCCACAGAGCTGCATTGCAGAGAGGTGTAAAAAGTGGCACGGCCTGGACCACCTCTCTGCAATGCAGCTCAGTGGCGCTTACTGGAAGCACTTGGTGGGCTAGTTAGCCCCCAGGGGCCCTCAGTATTGAAGGAAAATTATATCCCCAATTTAAAACGTGCCATAGTGCGTGTTTGCACACGTCACCTCAGGCCCCGTCCCCTCCCTTCACCACTGTGTAAACGCGCCCTGTGGCTGTTCTAAGTTGAGAGATTAAGTCCCCTTGAATCCTAAGGGTCCCTAGGGTCAAACTAGACCACTAGGTACCTCCAGTAAGCGCCACAGAGCTGCGTTGCAGAGAGGTGTAAAAAGGGGCTTGGCCTCAGAACACCTGTCTGGTGAATACTGGAGATGCCTGTTGGGCTAGTTGGCCCTCAGGGACCCTCAGTATTGAAGAGGAATGAATTCCCCAACTTACAACTCGCCAGGGGGCGCGTTTGCAGAGTGCTGCAAGGAGGGGGCGTGGCCTCCAGCACGATGCCAGTCTTTTATTTATTTTAATTTTTTAAGAAGGGGGGCTGTGTGGTTCCCCTTCTTATTCTAATTTATTGGCCCTGATGACCCCATCCCCCAGGGCCTGTCTCCTAATTATATTTTTTTGACCCCAATCCCCAGGGCCGGCCACTGTTTTTTATTATTTTTAAAAAATATATATTTATAGACACACCTAGGACATGCTCGACAAACCGTACGTACCTATCACCATGACGATTTGCGTTATATTCATTAAAAGGCGACTATGCATACAATGAATCCATGTGGAATGTATTTACACCACTAGTGAAGCTCTGACATGTCTGATGCCCTACCGTGCCTAATCCCGGTAGACACCCTTGTCGTTTATTTATACAAACATGGGTAGCTATTGACGGGCACATTTAATACACATGCACACCAAGCCATTCAAAGGGGATTCGACAAAAATTCGACCAAAACTATGCAAGAAACCTCCCTCACGGTTAATAAAATACACATCCACTGCCGGATGTGTAATACTTTTTATTTTACTCTCTGGAAAGGGGACGAACATCACTTGAGAGTCACAGCGCGCTCCTGGCAGAGCCCAATGCTGTGTTACACCCACCATTGCCTGCTGAGTGCCACACACCTCTGTGTTGTATTCCTCAGCTAGTGCATATGCTATGACACTCTCTAGCCCATGTGCACTGTAACACCACCCCGTGAATATGTCATGCCACACTTGTCTTCGCACGGGTTTTATTGCCCCATCTAACGTGCCTTCCTCGATGCCTATGTTATAACGCACAGTGCTATGCCATACATATTACAATCTGGGATCCATATCTTTGTCACAGTGCATATGCAACGTTACACTCCACAGCACATATTTTATATTACAACTTTAGAGACTAGTTAGGTTACACAACACTGCCCTGTGCATATTACACTCCAAGGCGCATATCGCATAGCACGCGCTAGTGCCTGTGCTATCTCGCGCTCTCCAATGAATCTGCAATTGCGCACAATGTATTGCATATTATATTTCACGCCCGGTTCATCTTATATCACACTTTTTGGTGCATAGTTTATACCATACACTATATCTAGTTTTCATTTTCGATTGTGCTCTCAGGACTATGTTCTATATAACACTGTGTTCACCTACCCTTTTCACGGGCATTACATTTTGCGATAGGGGGTGGAGGGTCAGGGGGTGTTTCTTCCAAGTGAGCCCGGAGTCACAGTCACAAACGTCCTCTTCTTCCTGAATAAAAGTGAGATTATGCTGCATACTTGTTCATATTTTAAGTAGACCTCCATGGCTATCTTGCTGCTCCTGCCCTGCCCCCTTGCCCCCAGCCCTCTGTTTACATGTGCAGACCCCTACTCCCTCCCTCCTGGCTTGTCTGTTCCATTGTAATGCCCCTGATCCATCCCTCCTGCCCTTTATGGTCTGTTATGCTGCAGCTTATTCTCCTGTCTGTCCATTATGGTTCTGCCTCGTGCCCCTCTGTTCTCTGTTGTCCATGTGCATGGTCCTGTCCCCTCCCTCTTGCTTTCTATGGATTGTTGTGCTGCACTCCCGTCCTGCATGCCCTGTGTGGTGTATTGTGCTGCTGCAAACCCTGATGCCTGCCCTGCAGGGTCAGTTTGGTGCACCTCTCCATGTCCCTCCTGTCCTCTGTTATCCAAGTCCATGTCCCTACCCCATTTCCTTCCATGATCCAATGTACCATACTTGCGAACATTTTGAACTTGGTAAGAGGGAGATTTTGAAAAAAAAATGGGGTATTGATTTTCCCCTTTGAGTTACATTGAAAAAGAGGAGATTGTAGACAGGAGACAGATAAAATGAAGCCCATTTGAGCTTAAAAACATTGGACGTTTCCTGGCTTAATTGGGTCTGTTGGCATGTATGGTTGTACTACCATTGCCTCTTCCTTCTGCCCACAATGGTCTATTACATTGCCACAGCCTCTCTTGCAAGTCCTGTATTGTTGGTTTGTTGCCCCTGCCCCCCTTTCCACTGCCCTCCATAGTCTGTTGTGCTGCCACGGCCCTTCCTGCCTGCTCAGTGTGGTTAAATTGTTGCCTTTGCACCCTCCTACCTGCCTTCAATTTTCAGAGTCCGTGCCCCTGGCCTCTGCCTCTCAACAGTATCCTAATGAACAACTAGATTGCTAACATTCTATATTTATTACAAAAGTGTGGAACGCCTGACGTCATCTTGATGTAATCAAAACTGTAATACCTAGAGCATTTCCTTTGGAAATTACATATATGAGAGGGTCTTATTGGCATCAAAATTATGGTTAGTGCTCTAAAAGACTAAAATAAGGACATATTTTCTGAGTTTTCAAATAGCGAGAAAGCACTTTTAAATTATTTGTTACCTTTATGTTTTTTTATCCAGTTCACCACTTGATTAAATGTTGCACTTAGGGGAGAGGATGTGGCGTTACTTCCAGAACTGCAGACTTTGCAACTGGGGAACCAGGTTGGAGTTTCTGCTTCAGCTCGACATTCTGTGATTCTGGTCAAATCACTTAGTCTCCCCATGTCTACAACCAAAATGAATTTGTTCTTGTGTGATGTAACCAATGCTCATGTAAAGCACTCCAATACCTGACAAGTCTGCACTATATAACACTGCAAAAACACAAAATAATAAGTGTTTTGTACACTTCTGTCATTGGGCTATATTTGGGCTACATCTGGGTGATTTTGGGCTACATTTGGGCTCTTTTGTCTCCGGTGGCCATCTTATGAGATTTATTTGTTATGAAGTTTCCTAATTTCCTCATGTACTGCAGTCTCCTCAGTAGGAAATGCTTTCAGTTTTTTACTTTGATTCCATCATGAAGGTATTCAGATATGTCACACATTTGCCATAAATTCTGAATGTTAGCACTCTAGTTGCTCATTAGATCACTGTAGTAAAACTACTGTTCACCATGGAAGTCTGCTCCTGGTATTAAAAGTGCATGTTTCAGTCTGCATGTCAGAATTTTTTAATGAAATAGAAGAGGATTTGAGAAGTCACTCAAAATGTGCCCTCATTTTCTTTCTTCAGCATTAATCATAATTTCTATGGCAAAATGAACCCCCTCATTGTGTACCTTTTTAAATTAAATGTTTTAAGTGTTACCAGTTTATTCCAATAAAGATGGCTTCAGGTGTGCCATACTTTTGTCATAATGAAGACAGTAAGCGCTCTAGTTGTTTTTAAGAACACTCTGGGACATTCTGTCATTGGGCTATACTTGGGCTACATCTGGGTGATATTTGGGCTACATTTGGGCTCTTTTGTCTCTAGTGGCCATCTTGGCAGACTTATTTGTTATGAAGTTTCCTAATTTCCTCATTTACTGCAGTCTCCTCAGTAGGACATACTTTCAGTTGTTTACTTTGATTCCAAAGGCATTCAGATGTGTCACACATTTGCCATAAAAACAGAATGTTAGCACTCTTTTTGCTCATTAGATCACTGTAGTAAAGCTACTGCTCACCAGGGAAAACTGCTGCTGGTATTGAAAGTGCATGTTTCAGTCTGCATGTCAGAATTTTTTAATGAAATAGAAGAGGATTTGAGAAGTCACTCAAAATGTGCCCTAATTTTTCTTTCTGCAACACTAATCATACTTTTTATGGAAAAAATGAACCCCCTCATTTTGTTCCTTTTTAAATTAAATATTTTAAGAGTTACCACTTTAATCCAAGCAAGATGGCTTCAGGTGTGCCATACGTTTATCATAAGTAGGACTGTTAGTGCTCTAGTTGTTCTTTGGAACACTCTGGGAAGCTGCAGTAGAACACAAAGGAATCAACTGACAGTCTCTGCCCTTGTTGGATGTACATGTTTTACTGAGAATGTCAGACTTCATTCTCACATGACTGAGAAAGATAATGTGAATTTACAGAAAATAAGCTCTCAGTTTAGCTTATAGATCACCTTCCAAACCTCTGTGGGAAAAGCATGAAAAAATATTTTTCTCTCAATCATGATATCCCAGCAGAAGGCTTTTTCACATGGTGAAATCACCTTAGAACATACCACAATTCCATAAATGAGTATGGTACCATCAACAAATGATTTATAATGTAACTAAAGTCTTAAAACCTTCTATTAACTGCAATGCTTTTTAATGAGGTGCTATCATGTATATTGGTCCCAAGATGGCTGCCAACACTTCTTGGATGAAGTGCTGACAGCCAATCAGATCTCAGGATGAGATGTGTGATTAGGCTCCGCCCACATATATGTATGATTTTACTTTTGATTTTCTCAGGAACTACTGAACAGATTGACACCAGACCTGCAAAAGGCACATCCCTGACCTGAGGACTACCTCTATGCCGAATTTCAAGTAATTCTGTTCAGCCGTTCGGGCTGTACCTTGGACTAAAGGTCCCTATGGAAAATTGCATGGGGAAAACGCGTTTTGGGACCCCCCTTTTTTCTCAGCCCCCGCTTGACGAATCCCCCCGAGACTTTCAGGGTAGGAGCGGAGTGGAGCGCCCCACCTATTTTGAAAATTTTGCGAGGATTCGTCAACCGGCGCCAAAGTTATTCCAAATAGAATGTTGCGGATTTCCTATGGAAACACGGTCCTAACTATAACTATCTACTGGCGACCGCCAGTAGATAATATATATATATATATTTCATTATGTTTGTAAAAGGATTTAATGTTTTTAATTTTTTCTTTTTTATCCTATATGTCATTTTACAAGGTTCACTCTCGCATTTGAGTGTCAGGTTTATTGGAGGGAAGTGAGTACGGATAGATGAGAAACTTGGAGAATGGGGAAGAAGGGGACAATCCCAATTACAGCTGTGTCACCCCTACTGAACATGCACCCAAAGTTCCTCATCATTATTTAATCCTATAGGGGCCCTAGTTTGGAGATCAAAAATGTATTTTGATTCCAAGACACGCAATCTTTTCGTTCTATCACCACCCCTCTCTTCAATTTCTGCTCTGTCCATACAGAAAAATGTCAACAGGTCTCAATTACTTTTGTGAAATTTCTCAAAGTGGCACGCAACTGGATAATTTGTATCTTTATTCGCTATTGCATGCATGTGCTCAAGAACACGTTTCTACGTTGGATGGATTGTGCTTCCTATGTATCACTTGGAACATGGGCATTCCAAGCAATACACTGTGTAATCTGAATTACAGTTTAAAAATTGTTTGATATTTCTTGAAGGCCTAGGGTCCCCTGGTCTCCCTTTATAGCTTATAACTTTATTGCTATATTTGCATGCCTTACAGTGCATGCATGAATAAAGGGCGTAATAAACACACAAGAGAGTGAACCTTGTAAAATGACATACAGGATAAAAAAGAAAAAATTAAAAACATTAAATCCTTTTACAAACATAATGAATTTATATATATATATATATAAGCTCCACAGATTCCTCCGTTTTCTAGAAGGAAAAAACGGCACTCACGGGGCTTTGTTTCAGCAGGGTTTAATGGTACAATGTTGTTTGTATTCGGTTTAAACCATTAAACCCTGCTGAAACAAAGCCCCGTGAGTGCCGTTTTTTCCTTCTAGAAAACGGAGGAATCTGTGGAGCTTATATTGTGTGCGGTACACCACCGCACTCGGCACCCGCCCGTAATGAGTGACTCGTATTTTGGTGTACTTGGAGCGACATATATATATATATATATATATATTGCCGCTTCAACTCTCCTCCTCACTCCAGACTTCTCTGGAGAAAGAAAGCACTCACGGGGGCCGTTTCCGTAATTTTATTAACCGGAAACTTTTGCACGTACACAAAAACAAACAGACGCGTTTCGGTAACAACCTTTCTCTATGTTTACCGAAGCGCCAATGAGCCATGATTTTAAACATTCAACTTTTACATAAACATCAAAGAGGGACTACCGCATATTGCGATGTCTCTCGCATTTCCTCCAATAAATCAGCGCCATCTTGAAATGTCTAATTATATATACAGACAACTCAAGAAACTGTAATTCTCAGTCATAATAGTAAATACCTTGCACATAGAATGCGATACATTGATCAAATATCACCCACTGATGGGTAATGTATAAATACCGGCACCATTTCAAAAATTCATTTCGGCTAATAAAACCAAACAAAACAACACATTTCACCCTGTATGGGCAACACCCTGGAGAAAATTGACACTAGTTTATAAAAGATGTCCTCATGACTCTAGGCAGCCTATTTCCATATTGCATGTTTCACTCAGTTTTCTACAGTTATATACAATTATATACAAGTGGGCTAGAACTGCATATTCCTAATCATATCTTGGTGACAATCAAAGAGAATCAGAGAGGAGAGAAGAAAATCACATTGAAACATCAAGAAATCAAGAAAGGGAGGAAAAAAATAACGGTGGGAAATACATGGATCATCTTATATACAAATATGTCCCTTATAGAGAGTATCTTGAAATTATATACAACTGTTCAATCAGATGTCTAATTTGGGTCAGACTAATTTTCGCAGATGTCTCACTCCCCCAAATGAATGGCAAACTCTTCGCTACTGTTAAGACCCCAAGGTGTCTTTGTCTGAAGATAAATTATGTAACGCGACCAACCTCCGGAGTCTCAAAATCCTGTCCCCCCCTCTAGGATTAATCGGTACATGATCGAGGCAAAAGTAACTGAGCAAATCCCTGTTGCGATCATGCACTTTATCAAAGTGTCGCCCAACAGGATATTTTTCATCCCTCTTTACTATCGCCCGCATATGCTCCAATATCCTGATCTTAGTAGGATGAATAGTGCTGCCCACATAAGGCAAGCCACATGGGCATGTGAGACAGTATACTGTATAGGGTGTGGTGCAAGTCAGAAACTTCCTGATGTCTTTACGAATGCTCACCTTAGGGATGTCATAGAAAAGAACCCTCTTACTTCCTTTGCAGGCTTTAAACTTGCCGCATGGGAAGAAACCTTGCAATGTCCTAAAAGCTGATCTCGGGGCATCAATAAGATGACTACAGACTAAATCATTTTTAAGGGAACTTGCCTTCCTGAATGTAATAGGGGGTTAGACGGAAGATCCTCCCCGATTATGTTGTCAGTCTGCAGTATATGCCAATTTCTCTTCATGATTCTTTTCACATCCTTTGCATTCCTAGAGTAGGTCGTAATGAGCCGAAATTTACCTTCACTGGTTTTGTTGTCTATACTCTGCATATCTTTATTCTTCAATAAGTCTGTCCTTTTTATAGCATTAACTCTCCCAAAGGCCTCATCCAGTACTTCCTTGCTGTAACCTCATATTTTAAAGCATCTGATACTATCCTTTTCCGCCTGCTGAAACTCCCTGTCGTCTGAACTGTTCCTCTTTATCCGGAGTAGTTCTCCATAAGGGATACTCTTCACCAAATTGGTGGGATGACTACTCGAGGCATGCAGGACAGAGTTCCCTGCAGTCGCCTTCCGATAAAGCTTCGTCTTCAACTGCCCTTCCTCTACATAGATGTTAAGATCTAAATAATTCACTGATACCGCATCCACATCCCCAGTGAATTCAAGATTGACCTCATTAGTGTTAAGGATCCTGATGTATTCCCTAGCAGTGTCCAGTGATCCGTTCCATACGATGAACAGGTCATCGATGAAGCGGTACCACCTAACATCCCGATTTGTCCAATCTTTGTTGGCCTCGCCCCAGGCCACCTGCTCCTCCCACCAGCCTACGAACAAGTTTGCATAGCTGGGGGCGAAGCAGGTGCCCATGGCCGTGCCCAAGGTCTGCCTGTACATCTGTGTCTGAAAGAGAAAAATGTTGTTAGTTAGACAAAATCTGGCAAAGTCCAGTACCAATCCGCTATGTTCCATATACTTCAATGGACGTTTCTTGAGAAAGTGTTCCATCGGTGCCAACCTATCTTGATGCGCTATCGAAGTATATAGACTAGTGATATCCAATACCATAAATGTATAGCCTTCACTCCATTGCAATGATGAAATGTGGCCCAGCAAGTCTTTAGTATCTCTAATGTATGATTTTAAAGTTTTTACATGAGGTAAAAGAAAAGAATCTACATAGTTTGACATATTTTCAGTTAGATTCCCTTGCGAGGCCACAATAGGTCTTCCCGGCGGTGTCAACTTATTCTTATGCACCTTTGGTAAATGGTAGAATGTCGGGATGGTAGGATTCAGTCATCTCAAAAATAAGAATTCATCCATGACCAGTAGTCCTTTTTCATGCCACTTGGTGATGAGAGAATGGTAATCCACAGTGCTCTTACGATATTCGTTCACAGAGTCTGCTCATTGCAAAGTTGGCACATTGCCTCCCTATCATAGTTCTTTCTGGTTTGGAGGACAATGTTGCCCCCCTTGTCCGAGAATTTACATACAATTTCTGAATTCTTACTCAGATCCTTGAGGGCCATTTGCTGTTTGAAAGTAAAATTTCCTTTCTTTTCCGTGTTGCCAATCTTGAATTTTTGTTTGCGTCGTAGCTGTGTCAAATCCTTGGTAAAAGCCTCCGCAAATACTTCAATGGCATCTGATGTCATTTGGTGGAAAGAATTGAGGAACTGGTTTACATGCAGTTAGTCCACCACATTGTGTTATACCTGTGACAGATAGTTGTTGAGATCGGCTAAGTGATGTCAAAGCCCCATCTACAACTTCAGTTCTCAATTCCTCCAGTGCCATAATGGCATTTAAATCACCTCCTGACAGAGCATCCATTTCTGGTGAAACACTTTCTTTGCTTTTTAACTTCATTACTTGTGGTTTGATTTTAAAATATTTATGTAGTTTTAATTTACGCGTAAATTTAAATAGGTCTATGCGTGTCTGCTTGAATTCTTTATTTCTCTGAGGACAGAATGTAAGGCCCAACTTAAGGACTGATTCCTCCGTCTTAGTAAATTTTTTGTCCGTCAAATTAATGATAGTGAGTGTATCCTCCGTCTTCAACGTTTCCTGTTGAAAAGTCTCTTGTTGTAAACCGTCTTGCTCCGTGTGGCTGGCGGGGATAAATTGCCTTTTCCGACCCCCCTGTCCTCTCCTTGTCTTCCTCTTCCTGCTTGTTCTGGGGGCTTGCCTCTGTCCCCCTCTGCCACGATTGGCGAATCAGTTTGAATTCGTCGCGAAAAGGAGTACGTGTCAATCCAGACCTTAATGCACTACTGTTTTCATCCTCACAGGATTCATTTTCAGTCACCTCGGATTCTGAGGTCATAGGTGCTTCCACCACTGCTTGTGCTGGTCACTTTGTGCCACTCAGAAGCTCCTTTCTAGGATTATCGAACTTTTTGGCGAAGGTTAAAACCCTCCTCTGGGCATAATAATCCTCATCACGATCAAATTTACTCTGTTTACATGACTTAATTTTCTCTTCATATACTTTCAAACGTTTCTTCATTTGTTCCTTATACTCGATAATCTTTGTTTGATCTTCCTCCTTCTTCAACATCTCTTCCATATCTTCAATATCACGCCGTGCCTCATCACGATCACTCAATGCGAATTTCACCAGAATCCGCAACATTCCTGTGCATGATTTCGCAGTATGCTCAGCCCACTCATCTAAAAATAGAGGATCCGGGGATTCGTAGGCCGGTACAGTATAAATCCTAAGGCCTCTGGGGACTCTATTCACTTCAATGTAGTCCTGTAGTGAGGTCCCTTCCCACCACTTTCTGATCTCGCGCTCGTACAGCCTTTCGAGCGCAATGCATTGGGTCATTATATTTGACTTGACCGGGCCCCCTTCTTCTCGTCTTGAATCCCCTCTCTCCTCCTTTTTCTTAAACATCGCAGAGGCTGCCTCTCGACGCTCCGATTCACAGAACATCATGAAATTCTATATCCGTATCGATACGTAACTTATCCACGTGCTTAGCTCCCCCTCGCCTTGTCCAAGTGGGAAAATAAGTAAGAATCGCCAGCTGGTGTCTTACCCGGACTTCACCCGCTGCTCTCTCTCGCAGGCGTGTGCATATACCGGCACTGTTGTCTGTCAGCAATATCTTGGTCCCACTTGGCCGGTGCTCCTCACATCAACATTTCTGCTCCAAAACACCAATCTGGTGCACTCACAGGCGGGTGCTTCTCAATACGGGGGTGCTCCCGCATTTCAATTGCCGCTTTAACTCTCCTCCTCACTCTAGACTTCTCTGGAGAAAGAAAGCACTCACGGGGGGCCGTTTCCGTAATTTTATTAACCGGAAACTTTTGCACGTACACAAAAACAAAAACTGGTGAAATTCGCATGGAGTGATCGTGATAAGGAAATGGGGGATGGGAGCACACTGACTCACCTCCCAGCACAGTTCGCCCCTTAGCATTGTGGTAAATGCAGTTCACAGTGATTTCTTACATGAATTTTAGCTGTAGTGGTTCACCAAAGTTGGTGCAGGTTAGTGCTGTGAATCTCTAGGCACATGTGTTTCTGGATATTATCCGTCTTCAGTAGAGATAAAAAAAGAAAATTCCTTCTGGGGTTGCTGGAAAGGCTGCCATAGTCTCTCAGGTCTCAGTACCTCTCTCTGGCGCACAGGTGCATCGCCAAGAGCTCATCAGCTCAGTGGCTCAAGGGAGCGTTTTCAAACAAATGGGGGATGGGAGCACACTGTCTCACCTCCCAGCACAGTTCGCCCCTTAGCATTGTGGTAAATGCAGTTCACAGTGATTTCTTACTGGAATTTTAGCTGTAGTGGTTCACCAAAGTTGGTGCAGGTTAGTGCTGTGAATCGATAGACACATGTGTTTCTGGATATTATCCGTCTTCAGTAGAGATAAAAAACGAAAATTCCTTCTGGGGTTGCTGGAAAGGCTGCCATAGTCTCTCAGGTCTCAGTACCTCTCTCTGGCGCACAGGTGTATCGCCAAGAGCTCGTCACTCAGTGGCTCAAGGGAGCCTTTTCAAACAAATGGGGAGTGGGAGCACACTGCCTCACCTCCCAGCACAGTTCGCCCCTTAGCATTGTGGTAAATGCAGTTCACAGTGATTTCTTACTTGAATTTTAGCTGTAGTGGTTCACCAAAGTTGGTGCACATTAGTGCTGTGAATCTCTAGACACATGTGTTTCTGGATATTATCCGTCTTCAGTAGAGATAAAAAACGAAAATTCCTTCTGGGGTTGCTGGAAAGGCTGCCATAGTCTCTCAGGTCTCAGTACCTCTCTCTGGCGCACAGGTGCATCGCCAAGAGCTCGTCAGCTCAGTGGCTCAAGGGAGCCTTTTCAAACATATGGGGGATGGGAGCACACTGCCGCCCCTCCCAGCACAGTACGCCCCTTAGCATTGTGGTAAATGCAGTTCACAGTGATTTCTTACTTGAATTTTAGCTGTAGTGGTTCACCAAAGTTGGTGCAGGTTAGTGCTGTGAATCTCTAGACACATGTGTTTCTGGATATTATCCGTCTTCAGTAGAGATAAAAAACGAAAATTCCTTCTGGGGTTGCTGGAAAGGCTGCCATAATCTCTCAGGTCTCAGTACCTCTCTCTGGCGCACAGGTGCATCGCCAAGAGCTCGTCAGCTCAGTGGCTCAAGGGAGCCTTTTCAAACAAATGGGGGATGGGAGCACACTGCCTCACCTCCCAGCACAGTACGCCCCTTAGCATTGTGGTAAATGCAGTTCACAGTGATTTCTTACTTGAATTTTAGCTGTAGTGGTTCACCAAAGTTGGTGCAGGTTGGTGCTGTGAATCTCTAGAAACATGTGTTTCTGGATATTATCCGTCTTCAGTAGAGATAAAAAAAGAAAATTCCTTCTGGGGTTGCTGGAAAGGCTGCCAAAGTCTCTCAGGTCTCAGTACCTCTCTCTGGCGCACAGGTGCATCGCCAAGAGCTCGTCAGCTCAGTGGCTCAAGGGAGCCTTTTCAAACAAATGGGGGATGGGAGCACACTGCCTCACCTCCCAGCACAGTATGCCCCTTAGCATTGTGGTAAATGCAGTTCACAGTGATTTCTTACTTGAATTTTAGCTGTAGTGGTTCACCAAAGTTGGTGCAGGTTAGTGCTGTGAATCTCTAGACACATGTGTTTCTGGATATTATCTGTCTTCAGTAGAGATAAAAAACGAAAATTCCTTCTGGGGCTGCTGGAAAGGCTGCCATAGTCTCTCAGGTCTCAGTACCTCTCTCTGGCGCACAGGTGCATCGCCAAGAGGTCGTCAGCTCAGTGGCTCAAGGGAGCCTTTTCAAACAAATGGGGGATGGGAGCACACTGCCTCACCTCCCAGCACAGTTCGCCGCTTAGCATTGTGGTAAATGCAGTTCACAGTGATTTCTTACTTGAATTTTAGCTGTAGTGGTTTACCAAAGTTGGTGCAGGTTAGTGCTGTGAATCTCTAGACACATGTGTTTCTGGATATTATCAGTCTTCAGTAGAGATAAAAAACGAAAATTCCTTCTGGGGTTGCTGGAAATGCTGCCATAGTCTCTCAGGTCTCAGTACCTCTCTCTGGCGCACAGGTGCATCGCCAAGAGCTCGTCAGCTCAGTGGCTCAAGGGAGCCATTTCAAACAAATGGGGGATGGGAGCACACTGCCTCACCTCCCAGCACAGTTCGCCCCTTAGCATTGTGGTAAATGCAGTTCACAGTGATTTCTTACTTGAATTTTAGCTGTAGTGGTTCACCAAAATTGGTGCAGGTTAGTGCTGTGAATCTCTAGACACATGTGTTTCTGGATATTATCCGTCTTCAGTAGAGATAAAAAACGAAAATTCCTTCTGGGGTTGCTGGAAAGGCTGCCATAGTCTCTCAGGTCTCAGTACCTCTCTCTGGCGCACAGGTGCATCGCCAAGAGCTCGTCAGCTCAGTGGCTCAAGGGAGCCTTTTCAAACAAATGGGGGATGGGAGCACACTGCCTCACCTCCCAGCACAGTTCGCCCCTTAGCATTGTGGTAAATGCAGTTCACAGTGATTTCTTACTTGAATATTAGCTGTAGTGGTTCACCAAAGTTGGTTCAGGTTAGTGCTGTGAATCTCTAGACACATGTGTTTCTGGATATTATCAGTCTTCAGTAGAGATAAAAAACGAAAATTCCTTCTGGGGTTGCTGGAAAGGCTGCCATAGTCTCTCAGGTCTCAGTACCTCTCTCTGGCGCACAGGTGCATTGCCAAGAGCTCGTCAGCTCAGTGGCTCAAGGGAGCCATTTCAAACAAATGGGGGATGGGAGCACACTGCCTCACCTCCCAGCACAGTTCGCCCCTTAGCATTGTGGTAAATGCAATTCACAGTGATTTCTTACTTGAATTTTAGCTGTAGTGGTTCACCAAAGTTGGTGCAGGTTAGTGCTGTGAATCTCTAGACACATGTGTTTCTGGATATTATCCGTCTTCAGTAGAGATAAAAAACGAAAATTCCTTCTGGGGTTGCTGGAAAGGCTGCCATAGTCTCTCAGGTCTCAGTACCTCTCTCTGGCGCACAGGTGCATCGCCAAGAGCTCGTCAGCTCAGTGGCTCAAGGGAGCCTTTTCAAACAAATGTGGGATGGGAGCACACTGCCTCACCTCCCAGCACAGTTCGCCCCTTAGCATTGTGGTAAATGCAGTTCACAGTGATTTCTTACTTGAGTTTTAGCTGTAGTGGTTCACCAAAGTTGGTGCAGGTTAGTGCTGTGAATCTCTAGACACATGTGTTTCTGGATATTATCAGTCTTCAGTAGAGATAAAAAACGAAAATTCCTTCTGGGGTTGCTGGAAAGGCTGCCATAGTCTCTCAGGTCTCAATACCTCTCTCTGGCGCACAGGTGCATTGCCAAGAGCTCGTCAGCTCAGTGGCTCAAGGGAGCCTTTTCAAACCAATGGGGGATGGGAGCACACTGCCTCACCTCCCAGCACAGTTCGCCCCTTAGCATTGTGGTATATGCAGTTCACAGTGATTTCTTACTTGAATTTTAGCTGTAGTGGTTCACCAAAGTTGGTGCAGATTAGTGCTGTGAATCTCTAGACACATGTGTTTCTGGATATTATCCGTGTTCAGTAGAGATAAAAAATTAAAATTCCTTCTGGGGTTGCTATGGCAGCCTTTCCAGCAACCCCAGAAGGAATTTTCGTTTTTTTAGAGATTCACAGCACTAACCTGCACCAACTTTGGTGAACCACTACAGCTAAAATTCAAGTAAGAAATCACTGTGAGCTGCATTTACCACAATGCTAAGGGGCGAACTGTGCTGGGAGGTGAGGCAGTGTGCTCCCATCCCCCATTTGTTTGAAAAGGCTCCCTTGAGCCACTGAGCTGACGAGCTCTTGACGATGCACCTGTGCGCCAGAGAGAGGTACTGAGACCTGAGAGACTATGGCAGCCTTTCCAGCAACCCCAGAAGGAATTTTCGTTTTTTTAGAGATTCACAGCACTAACCTGCACCAACTTTGGTGAACCACTACAGCTAAAATTCAAGTAAGAAATCACTGTGAACTGCATTTACCACAATGCTAAGGGGCGAACTGTGCTGGGAGGTGAGGCAGTGTGCTCCCATCCCCCATTTGTTTGAAAAGGCTCCCTTGAGCCACTGAGCTGACGAGCTCTTGGCGATGCACCTGTGCACCAGAGAGAGGCACTGAGACCTGAGAGACTATGGCAGCCTTTCCAGCAACCCCAGAAGGAATTTTCATTGTTTTAGAGACTCACAGCACTAACCTGCACCAACTTTGGTGAACCACTACAGCTAAAATTCAAGTAAGAAATCACTGTGAACTGCATTTACCACAATGCTAAGGGGTGAACTGTGCTGGGAGGTGAGGCAGTGTGCTCCCATCCCCCATTTGTTTGAAAAGGCTCCCTTGAGCCACTGAGCTGACGAGCTCTTGGCGATGCACCTGTGCGCCAGAGAGAGGTACTGAGACCTGAGAGATTATGGCAGCCTTTCCAGCAACCCCAGAAGGAATTTTCGTTTTTTTAGAGATTCACAGCACTAACCTGCACCAACTTTGGTGAAGCACTACAGCTAAAATTCAAGTAAGAAATCACTGTGAACTGCATTTACCACAATGCTAAGGGGCGAACTGTGCTGGGAGGTGAGGCAGTGTGCTCCCATCCCCCATTTGTTTGATCGTGATAAGGCACTGCGTGATATTGAAGATATTGAAGAGATGTAGAAGAAGGAGGAAGATCAAACAAAGATTATCGAGTATAAGGAAAAAATGAAGAAACGTTTGAAAGTATATGAAGAGAAAATTAATTCACCTAAACAGAGTAAATTTGATCGTGATGAGGATGATTATGCCCAGGGGAGGGTTTTAACCTTCGCCAAAAAGTTCGATAATCCTAGAAAGGAGCTTCTGAGTGGCACAAAGAGACCAGCACAAGCAGTGGTGGAAGCACCTATGACCTCAGAATCCGAGGTGACTGAAAATGAATCCTCTGAGGATGAAAACAGAAGTGCATTAAGGTCTGGATTGACACGTACTCCTTTTCGCGACAAATTCAAACTGATTCGCCAATCGTGGCAGAGTGGGGGCAGAGGCAAGCCCCCAGAACAAGTAGGAAGAAGAAGACAAGGAGAGGACAGGGGGGTCGAAAAAGGCAATTCATCCCCGTCAGCCAAACGGAGCAAGACGGTTTACAACTAGAGACTTTTCAACAGGAAACGTTGAAGACGGAGTATAATCTCACTATCATTAATTTGACGGACAAAAAATTGACTAAGACGGAGGAATCAGTCCTTAAGTTGGACCTTACATTCTGTCCTCAGAGAAATATGGAATTCACGCAGACACGCATAGACCTGTTTAAATTTACGCGTAAATTAAAACTACATATATATTTTAAAATCAAACCACAAGTATTGAAGTTAAAAAGCAAAAAAAGTGGAGGAGGAGCCTAGCGCGCAACCAAGATGGCCGCGTAGGTGCGAGGCTCCCGAGGACCTCCTCAACCTCCTACGTTTATCCTGTCTTCATCCTGCATTGGTTGAGGGGACTGTGTTGGTGAGCCTGAGCCGAGGTGGTACCCGTTTTCTGTTTTTGAATCGGACCCCGGGTGCCGGGGTGAGCACCGACTGAAGTTTGCGGCCTACTTCCCTCCTGACCCCGGATTCGAGTTTGGGGGTAACCCAGTGGCGAAGTGAACAACAACGGCGGGCTGGGCCTGGCGAGTCGCGCACCCCGCACTTTCACTTTCGCTTTTGACTCCCCTTGCCATCATCGCAAGGTGGATTACGGCGTTTCTTTGTGTTGGGGTGGACTCGCTGGGAGACCCTGCCTGCCTGCCTGCGGTGGCCCGCTCTGCCGTCCTGGGGTGACCCCCGGGGCTCTCGGCCTTGATTGATTGCTTGCTCTCCACTGCGTACCTGGTGAGGTCGCGAGCCACACGACGATGGCCACGAAGCAGGAAGGGGATCGGTTGAAGGCCAAGTCTACCCGGCGTGGCACCGCGCATCAGGCCAACATTATGGACCGCTACACCCTCCCGAAGGGGTCTCCCGGCGGATCGCACAAGTCCTCCGAGTGCCCCTCGGATGCCCCGGATTTGCCTGCGGATCTGACTTTGCAGGATGTTATGGGCGCCATTGCTGAGATGAAGACCTCAGTGGGCCAGCAATTCGACACCTTGGCACATAAACTCGACGCGGTCCTCATCGACGTCAACCTTGTTAGAGCCGATCTCTCTAAGACAAATGACCGGGTCGACTCTTTGGCCCACACCGCGTCGGGCCTCACGACTGAGGTAGCGGCCCTTCAGACGGAGGTGCATCGGCTCCGTCAGGCAAGTGCGCTCCTGGATCGGCGCCTGGAGGACTCCGAGAGCAGGGCCCGGAGGAATAATATCTGCATTATTGGAGTGCCCGAGGGACGGGAGGAGTCGGCGGCGGATCTCTTTGTGGAGGACCTGATCTCTACCCATCTCCAGCCTAAGGGGCTGAGTAAAATCTTTGCGGTGGAGAGGGCCCATAGAGTTCCCGGAGGCAGGCCGAAGGTCGGAGCCCCTCCGCGGCCTCTTATTGCCCGTATTTTTATCTTTCGGGACATGGATGTGATTCTGCAAGCTTCCAGACTGCAAGGGCCGATTAAGCTGGAAAACATGGAGGTGAACTTTTATCCTGACTTCACGCAGGCGGTCCAGAAGCAGAGATTGAGTTTCCTGGGTGTCAAGCGGCGGCTTCGGGACATGAACCTAAAATATGCCATGCTCTTCCCGGCCAGGCTGCGGGTGGAGGCTGATGGTCGCACTCACTTCTTTGACCGTCCTGACATGGCCGGGACTGGCTGGACACTTTGTCTGGGGGACATGGCCGGGATGGGGGGGGGCGACGGGAGGTGAGCGCTCACCGGACCGGGTCTGAGGTACTGACACCATGGCTCAACCCGGGTGATGCCACTTTTGGCCATGCTTAGGGTCTTTTGCCTATTGTGCCTTGTTTCCCCTCCATGGGAGGTTGTGCTGGGACTCGAGGGGGTTCTCCCTCCTCCTCTAGGGGGGTCTTAGTAGTTCCATTTACATAGGGGCGACAGGCACACTGCAAGTTGGGGGGGCTGTTTGGGCTCATGCAGGGGTGCAGGGAGGGGGGAGTTTTGTTGGGGCTGTTGGGTTGGGGTTGGGTATTGTTTATTTGTACCGCAAGGCAGATGTATTTTTGTGCTACTTCTACAGTGCTCCCTGGGGGGAGATGGCTCGATTTCGGCTATGATGGGGGGTAGGGGACTGAGTCTTTTGTCCTGGAATGTCAATGGACTGGGGGACAGGATAAAACGGGGTGTGGTCCTGCAGCTTTTAAAACGTATTTCTCCCGATATAGTATTTCTGCAGGAAACGCACCTCATTGGAAACTCCTTTTGTGCTATGAATAGACGGGGCTATCGCCTTGTAGCCCACACGGGCTTCACCTCTGGTTCGAGGGGCGTGGGAATTATGGTTAAAACTTCGCTCCCGTTTGAGATGGATGAGGTGTTCCACGATGACAGGGGACGATACACGGCTCTGGTGGGTAGATTGGAGGGTAGAGTGATTGTTTTAGTTTCTGTTTATGTACCGCCAGGGTTGCAAACAACTACTTTCGCTGATCTGGGACGCCCCCTCCTTGGCCTTCCGGAGGGGATTCTAGTGGTTGGGGGAGATTTTAACACTGTAGTTTCCGGTACTGATGACCGCCACCCTCCTAGGGATCTCCCCCGTGCCCAGCGTGGCTGTCCGGCCTCTTGGATACTTTGGGGCTGGTGGATTGTTGGCGGCTGAAACACCCTACGCAGATACAGTACACCTTTCATTCCGGGGCTCATGGTAGTCTTTCAAGGCTTGATTATGTTCTGATGCCAGCGGCACAGGCGGGGAGGGTAGGGGAGGTACGACACTTGACGCGGGGTATTTCGGACCACTCCCCGCTCCTGCTGCATTTCGACATTGTCCCGAGGGGGGAGGGGAGGGTGGTCCCGGTCAATCCCTGGTATCTGCGTGACCCCACAATTCGCGCAGATTTGGTTAAATCTCTGGAGCGGTATTTTGAAGATAATGTGGGGTCTGTATTGTCTGCGGTCTCTCTGTGGGAGGCGTTTAAGACGGTAATCCGGGGGGAGGCCCTGTCCCTCATTTCCCATTCCCGGAGGCGCGGGCGGGAGGAGGTGACCTGTATTGAAACTGAGATAACTGAATTGGAGGGTGATCTGGAATGTGGGGTAACGGATGATAAACTGCATGCTCTCCGACTCAAACAGGCGGACTACAGGGCCCTAGTCACGGAGGCAGCCAGGGGCCTGAGTAGAGAGCAACAAGGGCGACTGTATGATGTGGGTGATAAGGCTGGTAAATTGATTGCGTGGCTGGATAAAAAGGAGAGAGCGAGTCGAGTTGTCCCGTCGATTGAGAGACTGGATGGTGTGTGTGTCACTGAGCCGGAGGAAATTGTTGAATGTTTCGCTGAGTATTTCCGTGGGGTGTATTCCCCGGTATCTTCCCGTTCGGAAGAGGATTCCCATGACCTGCTTAAAGACATTGCGCTGCCTTCCCTTTCGGAAGAGGATAAAGTGTCGTTGGACGCCGCCCCTACATCTGAGGAGATTGCCCTCGCCATACGTTTGGTCGCTTCCGGCAAGGCCCTGGGTCCTAATGGCCTTCCCATCGAATTGTACAAGCTGCGACCGGATACGTTGGCGCCACATCTCCGCGCTATGTTCCTCGCGGCCCGTTCGGCGGGCTCCCTCCCGCTGGACCAGCGTCTGGCCACTATCGTGGTTATTCATAAGGAGGGGAGGCCGCGGGATCGGGTCACGTCCTACAGGCCCATTTCTCTGTTGAATGCAGAGCCCAAAATTCTCGCCAAGGTGCTGGCTAATCGGCTGGTTAGCGTGGTGTGTGATCTGATTCACCAGGACCAGTCCGGCTTTATCCCTCATCGCAACACCGCGCTTAATCTGCGGCGTCTGCACGGGGTGCTCGCGCGGGTCCCGTTCATACGAGAGCCAGCCATTTTGGCGTCCTTGGACGCCACTATGGCGTTCGACACGCTTGAATGGCCGTATATTTGGGCGATGCTGGCAAAGTTTGGTTTTGGCCCGGGATTCATTGGCTGGGTGAAACTGTTATACTCCGGACCTCTGGCGCAGGTGGTGGTGAACGGTAGAGTATCGGCTCCGTTTGAGCTGGGCAGGGGTACGCGGCAGGGCTGCCCGCTGTCGCCGCTCCTCTTCGCGCTTGCCTTGGAACCCCTGGCAGAGTGGCTGCGGTGGGAGCCTTCCATTCGTGGTCTCCGTTGGACCCCTGAGTATGAGGATCGCGTATCTCTTTACGCAGATGATATCCTGTTATACCTTGCTTCCCCGCGTAAATCGCTGATTGTATTAGTGGATGTTTTGCATTCCTTTGGCTGTAATTCTGGCCTAGTCATCAACTGGGTTAAATCCTGTGTGTATGTCCTCTCCGGGGAGACTCCTATCTTACCGCGGGGCTGCCCTATCCAGGTCGCCTCGCAGGGATTTAAATACCTGGGTATCTTTATTACCCTGGATGCTGAGGCCCGATATAGACAAAATTTGCTCCCCCCCCTCCAGCGCCTGAAGGAGGACGTGGCGCGTTGGAGGCGCCTGCCGCTCTCGTCGCTTGGCTGTGCGGCATTGTTTAAGATGATGTCGCTGCCACGTTTCCTATATGCTTTACAGAACACGATGGATGTTGTCCCGGCGCGCTACTTTCGCGAGGTAGAGAGTTTGCAGCGCCAGCTATTCTGGGATGGGAGGCCGCGTATCGCCCTCGCGAAGCTGACACTCCCGTGGTATAACGGGGGGGTCGCCCTCCCAGACATCAAACGGTACTACTGGGCCTCCCAGCTGGCCGCGATAAACCACGGCCTTTACGGGCCTGCTTTAAACCCGGCCTTTGAGATGGATAAACTATTACTGCCGGGTGGTGACTACAATCGGGCGCTTTATTCTCGATCGCTCGACGCGCGTCTGACGGGCCCTACGCGGGTCATGGTACGGGTGTGGCACGCGGCAAACTTGGCGATGGGGTGGAAGGATTGATTGACCCAGGCGACGCCACTGTATGCCTCTGAGCGGCTGGGCTCCCTGTGGACCTCGAAGGGCTTTGAGAAGTGGGACATGATAGGCATCAGCAGGGTGGGCGATCTCTGGACGAGGGGGGGATTCAAAACATTCGATGTGCTGCAGACGGAATTCCAGTTGCATGACAGGGAGTACTTTCGATATCTACAGGTCCGTCACGCGCTGGTCTCCGTATTCCCGGATGTTGCCTCCATCCCGGAGTACTCCCCTCTGGAAGATAGAGTGCTAGATGGGCATGTGCCGGATGGCACGATTTCCTTGATTTACAAAAAGCTCATCAATGATCGCTCGGGACTGTTGACTAGCCTTCGTGAGGCGTGGGTCGCCGATGGATTGGAGCTGGACGACGAGGACTGTATGTCTGCGGTGGCCTCCCCGAAAGAGGTGGCCATACTGGCCCGCCTTCGCTTCGTCCAGCTCAAAATACTCCATAGGGTCTATGTTACGGGGCCGGGTTTGCTGCGTATGGGATATTCCGTGGATGGGTTGTGTAAGCGTGGGTGTGGTTCATTGGGGACCTTTGTTCATACTTTGTGGGAATGTCCGGAGGTGGCGCGATTCTGGCGTGGTGTGCATGCGGTGTTGCGGGCGGTCACACATGTGCCGCTGCTTCCTGAGGCGAGGAGGTGTCTGCTAAATGTGTGGGAGCCGACTGATTACTCAGTGCCGCAGACGTGGTGGGTGACTCTGGGCTATATGGTGGCAAAGCGTGACATAGCGCAACTGTGGGGCTCCCAGAGGGCGCCAACGATCTCGGCATGGAAGGACAACATGGATTGGTGTATGTTTCGGGATCAAGTGGTGTATGTCGCGAGAGGTAAGCCTGGGAAATGGGTGAAAGTGTGGGGCCCCTGGAACTCCTACCATGGCGGAATTTGTACCCCGCCGCTGACGCCTGAACTGGCACTGGCCCCGTCTCCCTAGTCTCCTTGTCTCCTTGGTTCTGGGTACGGAGTCCACTTTGTCTCCGCTCTGGCCTGTCCCCCCCCGCTTTTCCTGTGTATCGGTAGGGTCCTCCCCGGGGGAGCGCATACTGCTGCTTCGATTTTTTGCTGCCTTGTGGATTTGTTTGTTATTTCTTACATAAAAATGGAACCGTCATCTGGGGGGTCCGGACGGTGTGGCCGCCAATGTTTTTTCTTTCCAACTCCTGTGATCTCTCTCACGCTGCAGCGTGTGTTTCCCACTTGTATTCTATGCTCTTATCGTTTGCTAGCGGCCGGCCCGAAGGTTGTAGGCCCATTTTTGTAACTCTTTTGACTTCTGTAATAAAGGTTTCAAAAAAAAAAACCAAAAAAAAAAAGCAAAAAAAGTGCTTCACCAGAAACGGATCCTCTGTCAGGAGGTGATTTAAATGCCATTATGGCACTGGAGCAATTTGGAACTGAAGTTGTAGATGGGGCTTTGACATCACTTAGCCGATCTCAACAACTATCTGTCACAGGTATAAAACAATGTGGTGGACTAACTGCACATAAACCAGTTTCTCAATTCTTGCCCCAAATGACATCAAATGCAATTGAAGTATTTGCGGAGGCTGTTACCAAGGATTTGACACAGCTACAACGCAAACAAAAATTCAAGATTGTCAACACGGAAAAGAAAGGAAATTTTACTTTCAAACAGCAAATGGCCCTCAAGGATCTGAGTAAGGATTCAGAAATTGTGTGTAAACCCTCAGACAAGGGGGGCAACATTGTCCTCCAGACCAGAAAGAACTATGATAGGGAGTCAATGCGCCAACTTTCCAATGAGCAGACATACATTGCAATCTCTGTGAACGAATATCATAAGAGCACTGTGGATTATCATTCTCTCATCACCAAGTGGCATGAAAAAGGACTATTGGTCATGGATGAATTCTTATTTTTGAGACGACTGAATCCTACCATCCTAACATTCTACCATTTACCAAAGGTGCATAAGAATAAGTTGGCACCGCCGGGAAGACCTATTGTGGCCTCGCAAGGGAGTCTAACTGATAATATGTTTATCTATGTAGATTATTTTCTTTTACCTTATGTAAAAACTTTAAAATCATACATTAGAGATACTAAAGACTTGCTGGGCCACATTGCATCATTGCAATGGAGTGAAGGCTATAAATTGATGGTATTGGATATCACTAGTCTATATACTTCGATAGCACATCAAGATGGGTTGGCAGCGATGGAATACTTTCTCAAGAAACGTCCATTGAAGTATATGGAACATAGCGGATTGGTACTGGACTTTGCCAGATTTTGTCTAACTAACAACATTTTTCTCTTTCAGACACAGATGTACAGGCAGACCTCGGGCATGGCCATGGGCACCTGCTTCGCCCCCAGCTATGCGAACTTGTTCGTAGGCTGGTGGGAGGAGAAGGTGGCCTGGGGCGAGGCCAACAAAGATTGGACAAATCGGGTTGTTAGGTGGTACCGCTTCATCGATGACCTGTTCATCGTATGGAACGGATCACTGGACACTGCTAGGGAATACATCAGGAACCTTAACACTAATGAGGTCAATCTTGAATTCACTGGGGATGTGGATGCGGTATCAGTGAATTATTTAGATCTTAACATGTATGTAGAGGAAGGGCAGTTGAAGACGAATCTTTATTGGAAGGCGACTGCAGGGAACTCTGTCCTGCATGCCTCGAGTAGTCATCCCACCAATTTGGTGAAGAGTATCCCTTATGGAGAACTACTCCGGATAAAGAGGAACAGTTCAGACGACAGGGAGTTTCAGCAGGCGGAAAAGGATAGTATCAGACGCTTTAAAATATGAGGTTACAGCAAGGAAGTACTGGATGAGGCCTTTGGGAGAGTTAATGCTATAAAAAGGACAGACTTATTGAAGAATAAAGATATGCAGAGTATAGACAACAAAACCAGTGAAGGTAAATGTCGGCTCATTATGACCTACTCTAGGAATGCAAAGGATGTGAAAAGAATCATGAAGAGAAATTGGCATATACTGCAGACTGACAACATAATAGGGGAGGATCTTCCGTCTAACCCCCTTATTACATTCAGGAAGGCAAGATCCCTTAAAAAATTATTTAGTCTGTAGTCATCTTATTGATGCCCCGAGATCAGCTTTTGGGACATTGCAAGGTTTCTTCCCATGCGGCAAGTTTAAAGCCTGCAAAGGAAGTAAGAGGGTTCTTTTCTATGACATCCCTAAGGTGAGCATTCGTAAAGACATCAGGAAGTTTCTGACTTGCACCACACCCTATACAGTATACTGTCTCACATGCCCATGTGGCTTGCCTTATGTGGGCAGCACTATTCATCCTACTAAGATCAGGATATTGGAGCATATGTGGGCGATAGCAAAGGGGGATGAAACATACCCTGTTGCGCGGCACTTTGATAAAGTGCATGATCGCAACAGGGATTTGCTCAGTTACTTTTGCCTCGATCATGTACCGATTAATCCCAGAGGGGGGGACAGGATTTTGAGACTCCGGAGGTTGGAGTCGCGTTACATAATTGATCTTCAGACAAAGACACCTTGGGGTCTTAACAGTAGCAAAGAGTTTGCCATTCATTTGGGGGAGTGAGACATCTGCGAAAATTAGTCTGACCCAAATTAGACATCTGATTGAACAGTTGTATATAATTTCAAGATACTCTCTATAAGGGACATATTTGTATATAAGATGATCCATGTATTTCCCACCGTTACTCTTTTCCTCCCTTTCTTGATTTCTTGATTTCTTGATGTTTCAATGTGATTTTCTTCTCTCCTCTCTGATTCTCTTTGATTGTCACCAAGATTTAATTAGAAATATGCAGTTCTAGCCCACTTGTATAATTATAATTGTATAAAGCTGTAGAAAACTGAGTAATACATGCGATATGGAAATAGGCTGCCAAGAGGCATGAGGACATCTTTTATAAACTTGTGTCAATTTTCTCCAGGGTGTTGCCCATACAGGGTGAAATGTGTTGTTTTGTTTTGTTTTATTAGCCGAAATGAATTTTTGAAATGGCGCTGGTCTTTATACATTACCCATAAGTGGGTGATATTTGATCAATGTATCGCATTCTATGTGCAAGGTATTTACTATTATGACCGAGAATTACAGTTTTTTGTGTTGTCTGTATATATAATTAGACATTTCAAGATGGTGCGGGTTGATTGGAGGAACTGCGAGAGACATCGCAATATGCGGTAGTCCCTCTTTGATGTTTATGTAAAAGATGAATGCTTAAAATCATGGCTCGTTTGCGCTTCGGTAAACATAGAGAAAGGTTGTTACCGAAACGCGTCTGTTTGTTCTTGTGTACGTGCAAAAGTTTCCAGTTAATAAAATTACCGAAACGGCCCCCCGTGAGTGCTTTCTTTCTCTAGAGAAGTCTAGAGTGAGGAGGAGAGTTGAAGCGGCAATTGATATGCGGGAGCACCCCCGTATTGAGAAGCACCAGCCTGTGAGTGCACCCGATTGGTGTTTTGGAGCAGAAATATATATATATTATCTACTGACAGTCGCCAATAGATAGTTATAGTTAGGACCGAGTTCCCATAGGAAATCTGAAAATTCTATTTTGAATAACTTTGGCGCCGGTTGACTTATCTTTGTGAAATTTTCAAAACTAATGGGGCGCTCTGCTCAGCTCCTACCCTGAAAGTCTCGAGGTGATTCGTCAAGCGGGGGCTGAGAAAAAAGGGAGGTCCCAAAACGCGTTTTCCCCATGCATTTTCCCATAGGACCTTTAGTCTTAGGTACAGCCCGAACGGCTCAACAGAATTACTTGAAATTTGGCAAAGAGGTAGTCCTCAGGTCAGGCATGTGCCTTTTGCATATATGGTGTCAATCTGTTCAGTAGTTCCTGAGAAAATTGCGGTTAAAAGTACATAAATATCTATATGCGCACCAAATGTCCGCGAGCGTAATTCTGATTGGTGGTTAGATGTCAGTCAACATTCCAATCAGTCAAAATCAGGAAGTGTCGGACGCCATTTTGTGTGTGACAGTGAAAAAGAAAGGAGGAGAACGTGAAAAGGGGGCAGGGTAGAGAGTTCCTGACCCCCTAGCCTTTGTCAGGGGGTCCCTGAAGGACCCCGATGGGTAAAAAAAACATTTTTTTTTTTTTAAATCGCGGGGTGCGCGCACGGTGCGCGCATCCCCCAGCCACCATTTTGAGTTTTAGAGGCAGAAGAGAGCAAAAAAAACAAGTGGAGAACATGAAAAGGGGGCAGGGTAGAGAGTCCCTGACCCCCTAGGCCTTCTCAGGGGGACCATGAAAGACCCCTAAGGTCCCAAAAAAAATAAAAAATGTATAATTATTGCGCGGTGCGCGCACGGTGCGTGCACGGCGGCAAAAAATTCATAAACAAATAGAATTAAAAATCAAGTTTAAGTGTTTAGATGTTGGTTGGCTCTAAAAAAAGCCGTTGTGTTCATTGAGTGTTTTTTTGTACCTACAAGTAAGTACCGATGCAGAGTCCAAAGTTCAAGAGGAAGACTCTGTTCCCTTCATCTGTGAAATGTACACCGTTTCCTCTATAAATGCCTTGCATGTTGTAACGCAAGTTGTTGTGGTATATAGAACCCATACCATAGTCTCTGAGGAAAGCAGAAACAGACTTATTGACGTGCTTTTTTGCTTTCTCAATCTGCGGACAATATTGGTTGGACCAGTTCCACTTTTGCCTTTGGCATATATTAGAATATACAAAGGTAGTTTGTGAAAAAAGTGACATCAATTGCACAAAGGTGTCCTTAGCAAGCATTTCCAGACCTACCTCAGTTAAAGTGCCTAGGTCATTTCCACCACAGTGCACAATTATAAGGTCAGGCTGTGGGAGATGTAGAAAGGATTTCACCAAAGGCATTAATTGGTGCCACTTTAACCCTCTCTGACCAATCCATTTAATGTCTACATTTGGCAAAGCAAGGTCTTTCACAATACCTCTTTTTTCCGCATACTTTTCACTCCAGTAGACATAGCTATGACCTACAATCCATTCAAGGAGATCTGGATGCACTCAGAAGGTGTCTTTCAGTAGAATGTCAATATGAAAAGAAAGATAGTTGTAAAACGAAAGCTTACATACTTTTTTTAATAAAAAGAACTCATTGGCTGTTTTAGACCATTCAACAATAAAAACTAGGCTGTATGTTTAAATTTTTAAAAGCATGTTTTGTATTGGTTCAGAAAAATGTGTTCCCATAGAAGATTACTTTGGATATGCTGTTAGGTTTGAAAAGTCAAGCACTCTTGCTCTTTGGATTAGAAACATTGTGTGCTGAACTTCTGACCTCTCTGCTCACACCAGTGTTCCATGATCTGTTGCTATGGTAGCAGGCAGAAGCCATGTTGGGGGTAGGAATCATTTGGAAAGGGTTGAAATTTTCAACCAATAGAAATGTGTGTTTCCATTTAAAAAAATGTGGGAAGCAATGTGATTTGAAGTTAACATGTATATGTGTGAAAAAAGAGAGGGAAATTTTGCCATTTAGTGGGTCTGGTGAGAGGAGTACAGCTCAGAGATTCTGGCTCTGATAATCTGCTGTGTGAGTGGCACATTTCTTTCTCAACTAACTACTTTTAAAGGTGAGTTATGAATTTGAGAAGGGATGTATGTGGTGTATTTTGATATAAATATTAGAAATTTGTTTCTTCTTTTAAAGTTGTGTTTTACATTTTATGTTTTGGAAGATATTTAACTGCATTGAACTTGTAAGATATTATGGAGTATGTCTTCACCATAAGTTAAGGTGTACTGGTATCACCGAGGAATACTGTTTTGTGGCTAGAATCACATCATGAGTCTGTGTGCACACAGGAATTGTTGTCAGAGATTTAATTTGTGTTGCTCTTGTTCTGTAAGACTTGCACTCGTAGGAAAGGGGCAGCTTGTTTTCTTGAACTGTGATGGTTAGCATTCAGCAGAAATCACTATCTCACAGATGAGAGGCAAATGCTAACACATTTGAAAACAACAGGGTAGATTTTCCTTCCACTCCTGCAATGGGTGAGGTAGTTCCTACATCTTCAAAACTCCAATTAACCCTTACCACAGGTGATCTTACATACATCTCTGCAGTCTTCATGCAGTTGTGCAAATGTCCATGCAGATCTCTCTTGCACCTGACAATACACAGTCTCCAGAAACACACTCTTAGCACACAGGCAGCTGCTTCTCCTGCACTCCCATGCTTACTATTCAGCACTGTGTGGTATTTCAGATAGCAGTGTGTAACGCTAACACATTCAACATCACCAAGGCTCATTTCCTTTGCTCTAGTCTAATCACTCACCCAGGTTCCACATGCTCATGGTTTCAAGTAGCTGTTAGGACATGTGCTCTTTTCTGCCTCTCTAAACTATAAGGAAAATGTGTCAGGCTGTTACAGTAATTATCACTTGCTCTACCACAGTAGTAAATGTGCTTTGAAATTGCCAATCAAATATCGTTTTCTGCCTAGAATCACACCATGAGTCTGTGTGCACACAGGAATTGTTGTCAGAGATTTAATTTGTATTGCTCTTGTTCTGTAAGACTTGCACTCGTAGGAAAGGGGCAGCTTGTTTTCTTGAACTGTGATGGTTAGCATACAGCACACATCACCATCTCACAGATGAGAGGCAAATGCTAACACATTTGAAAACAACAGGGTAGATTTTCCTTGCAGTACTGTAATGAGTGAGGTAGTTCCTAGATGTTCATAAGCCCAATTAACCCTTACCACATGTGCTCTTACATACATCTCTGCAGTCTTAATGCAGTTGTGCAAGCGTCCATGCAGATCTCTCTTGCACCTGACAATATACAGTCTCCAGAAACACACTCTTAGCACACAGGCAGCTGTTTCTCCTGCACTCCCATGCTTACTATTCAGCACTGTGTGGTATTTCAGATAGCAGTGTGTAACGCTAACGCATTCAACATCACCAAGGCTCATTTCCTTTGCTCTAGTCTAATCACTCACCCAGGTTCCACATGCTCATGTCTCAAGTAGCTGTTAGGACATGTGCTCTTTTCTGCCTCTCTAAACTATAAGGAAAATGTGTCAGGCTGTTACAGTAATTATCACTTGCTCTACCACAGTAGTAAATGTGCTTTGAAATTGCCAATCAAATATCGTTTTCTGCCTAGAATCACACCATGAGTCTGTGTGCACACAGTAATTGTTGTCAGAGATTTAATTTGTGTTGCTCTTGTTCTGTAAGACTTGCACCCGTAGGAAAGGGGCAGCTTGTTTTCTTGAACTGTGATGGTTAGCATTCAGCACAAATCACTATTTCACAGATGAGAGGCAAATGCTAACACATTTGAAAACAACAGGGTAGATTTTCCTTCCACTCCTGCAATGGGTGAGGTAGTTCCTACATGTTCAAAACTCCAATTAACCCTTACCACAGGTGATCTTACATACATCTCTGCAGTCCTCATGCAGTTGTGCAAGCGTCCATGCAGATCTCTCTTGCACCTGAAAATACACAGTCTCCAGAAACACACTCTTAGCACACAGGCAGCTGCTTCTCCTGCACTCCCATGCTTACTATTCAGCACTGTGTGGTATTTCAGATAGCAGTGTGTAACGCTAACACATTCAACATCACCAAGGCTCATTTCCTTTGCTCTAGTCTAATCACTCACCCAGGTTCCACATGCTCATGGTCTCAAGTAGCTGTTAGGACATGTGCTCTTTTCTGCCTCTCTAAACTATAAGGAAAATGTGTCAGGCTGTTACAGTAATTATCACTTGCTCTACCACAGTAGTAAATGTGCTTTGAAATTGCCAATCAAATATCGTTTTCTGCCTAGAATCACACCATGAGTCTGTGTGCACACAGGAATTGTTGTCAGAGATTTAATTTGTGTTGCTCTTGTTCTGTAAGACCTGCACTCGTAGGAAAGGGGCAGCTCATATGATAGGATTTGAAAAGCTCCAAAAAAATATAGTAATATATTTAAATTACATAAAGGTATTTTAGTTTCCTTTAGGTATTGCTGAACAACACTGAAATAAATTAAACATGCCTATAAAATCAAGAAAGAGAAAAGAACAGCAAAAACATCTATATTTGAAGACAACTGGACAACAAAAATTAGTTGAAGAACCTCATGTTGAAAAAACGAAAAAGTCTTCAGGTAAGCAGACTAAGGATTTTTTTTTTAAATATCCTCAAACATAGAAAAAATTTACAAAGTATATCCACTGCAAATAGTGTTTCAAGAAGAAAACAACAAGACAATAGAAAGAAAATACTAAATGCTAATGTACAATCAGAAGCAAGAAAGAATGACTTAAAAAGAGAAACAGAATTTCAAAACATTCGTTAAAAAATGTTTCAGAGGACAGTGGTGTTCAATTTGCTAAAAGATGTGAAAAAATATAGGAAGAAAGCAATATTTTATAAGAAAAAGAAACATATTGAATCAAATGTTGCAAAGGCTTTGGAATTAAAAAGAAAACTATTCATTTTAATTTTGAACAGGATCCATACATTAGATAAAATAGTCAATGTAATGAAGTCAAAAAGCAAAAGGAAAAGAGTAGTGAAAAAAAATAACTTTTGTAATGTGTTCTTAGGAGAATGGAAGCACAGTTCAAGTACTGAACCATTTTTTAATGAAGAGAGTTATCTTCAAAGTAATAGTTTGCTGCATGCAGTTGACACCAGTGGTCGAACTTATGAAGTTAAAGATGGTTGTGTAATGGAAAAGGAGAAAATGGTTCCAAGAAATAAGGAAGAAGTGTTAGCTGATGAGGTTATGGGGAAACGTCCTAAAGCCCCAGTGTACACTTGGAATTGTAGTAGTATTTGCACTGTACGACAAGAATCTATTGATAAATTACGTGACTTTATAAGAGAATATAGTAAAAAAAAGTGTTAAACAGAAGATGAAGGTGCTTCAAAGACTAGATCCATGCAGAGTGAGAAAGAATACTGGTTTGCAAGGACATTCTCTGGCTTGTCTTTCTAGGAAAGTTTGTCAAAGTGTTTTTCACCATTTTAGGATGCCGGCAGTACATCATACTGAAATGAGAAAGTTTGTGAGAAGATTGTATTTTGCTAAAAGTCCAGCACTAAAGTTAAATGAGTTGAATAGTGCTCTGTTGCGTGGATCTGTATCAGATGTAGAGAAGGTTACTGATGATATTCAGTTTTGTTACTTTGGTCCAGAACAAGAAAGTGCAGGAAATGACACAGTTATTGAAGAAAATGTGGAAGAGACTGTAGAACCCACTGTTAGTAAAAATGTTGAAGATCAAATGACAAAATGTACTATCATCTCTAATGAAAGACCAAGGTGCCGATCACGATCCGGTAAAAAATTCCCCCGTGCGACTCGTATCGGGTCTTTTTACCGTACGAATCGTACAAGTGCCGTACGAACTGGCAATCACGATTCGCATGGTAAAAAGTCCATACGAACCGCACCGGGAATCATTCCCCACACGTCCTCGGGTCGGAAAATGTGTCCGACACGTCCTCGGACGATTTACCTTACAAACGTAAAAATCCAAGTCCGACCGAGGAATCACGATCCATCCCGTGCGTCCGAGCCTACAACCGTATGGAAAAAACACCGTCCGCACCGAACACCTATAGCAACCATGGAGACATGTGCCCGCATACGCGCCCAACACTCCCCCCAGCCCCCGTACATCCGACACGTACCCCCCGTATATGTATACCCCCACCCGTCTATGTACACCCCAGTACGTTCCAGTCGTACCCCCACCCCAGTACGTGTCGTACCACCGTCAATGTACACCCCCCCACCCCTGTACGTGTCGTACCACCGTCTATGTACACCCCAGTACGTTCCAGTCGCACCCCCACCCCAGTACGTGTCGTACCCCCCGTGTACCTACACCCCAGTATGTTCGAGCCACACCCCCACCCCAGTACGTGTCATAGCCCCGTCTACCTACACCCCAGTACGTTCCAGTCGTACCCCCACCCCAGTACGTGTCGTACCACCGTCAATGTACACCCCCCCACCCCTGTACGTGTCGTACCACCGTCAATGTACACCCCCCCACCCCTGTACGTGTCGTACCACCGTCAATGTACACCCCCCCACCCCTGTACGTGTCGTACCACCGTCTATGTACACCCCAGTACGTTCCAGTCGTACCCCCACCCCAGTACGTGTCGTACCACCGTCAATGTACACCCCCCCACCCCTGTACGTGTCGTACCACCGTCAATGTACACCCCCCCACCCCTGTACGTGTCGTACCACCGTCAATGTACACCCCCCCACCCCTGTACGTGTCGTACCACCGTCTATGTACACCCCAGTACGTTCCAGTCGTACCCCCACCCCAGTACGTGTCGTACCACCGTCAATGTACACCCCCCCACCCCTGTACGTGTCGTACCACCGTCTATGATCACCCCAGTACGTTCCAGTCGCACCCCCACCCCAGTACGTGTCGTACCCCCCGTGTACCTACACCCCAGTACGTTCGAGCCACACCCCCACCCCAGTACGTGTCATAGCCCCGTCTACCTACACCCCAGTACGTTCCAGTCGTACCCCCACCCCAGTACGTGTCGTACCACCGTCAATGTACACCCCCCCACCCCTGTACGTGTCGTACCACCGTCAATGTACACCCCCCCACCCCTGTACGTGTCGTACCACCGTCAATGTACACCCCCCCACCCCTGTACGTGTCGTACCACCGTCTATGTACACCCCAGTACGTTCCAGTCGTACCCCCACCCCAGTACGTGTCGTACCACCGTCAATGTACACCCCCCCACCCCTGTACGTGTCGTACCACCGTCAATGTACACCCCCCCACCCCTGTACGTGTCGTACCACCGTCAATGTACACCCCCCCACCCCTGTACGTGTCGTACCACCGTCTATGTACACCCCAGTACGTTCCAGTCGTACCCCCACCCCAGTACGTGTCGTACCACCGTCAATGTACACCCCCCCACCCCTGTACGTGTCGTACCACCGTCAATGTACACCCCCCCACCCCTGTACGTGTCGTACCACCGTCTATGTACACCCCAGTACGTTCCAGTCGCACCCCCACCCCAGTACGTGTCGTACCACCGTCAATGTACACCCCCCCACCCCTGTACGTGTCGTACCACCGTCAATGTACACCCCCCCACCCCTGTACGTGTCGTACCACCGTCTATGTACACCCCAGTACGTTCCAGTCGTACCCCCACCCCAGTACGTGTCGTACCACCGTCAATGTACACCCCCCCACCCCTGTACGTGTCGTACCACCGTCAATGTACACCCCCCCACCCCTGTACGTGTCGTACCACCGTCTATGTACACCCCAGTACGTTCCAGTCGTACCCCCACCCCAGTACGTGTCGTACCACCGTCAATGTACACCCCCCACCCCTGTACGTGTCGTACCACCGTCAATGTACACCCCCCCACCCCTGTACGTGTCGTACCACCGTCTATGTACACCCCAGTACGTTCCAGTCGTACCCCCACCCCAGTACGTGTCGTACCACCGTCAATGTACACCCCCCCACCCCTGTACGTGTCGTACCACCGTCAATGTACACCCCCCCACCCCTGTACGTGTCGTACCACCGTCTATGTACACCCCAGTACGTTCCAGTCGTACCCCCACCCCAGTACGTGTCGTACCACCGTCAATGTACACCCCCCACCCCTGTACGTGTCGTACCACCGTCAATGTACACCCCCCCACCCCTGTACGTGTCGTACCACCGTCTATGTACACCCCAGTACGTTCCAGTCGTACCCCCACCCCAGTACGTGTCGTACCACCGTCAATGTACACCCCCCCACCCCTGTACGTGTCGTACCACCGTCAATGTACACCCCCCCACCCCTGTACGTGTCGTACCACCGTCTATGTACACCCCAGTACGTTCCAGTCGCACCCCCACCCCAGTACGTGTCGTACCCCCCGTGTACCTACACCCCAGTACGTTCGAGCCACACCCCCACCCCAGTACGTGTCATAGCCCCGTCTACCTACACCCCAGTACGTTCCAGTCGTACCCCCACCCCAGTACGTGTCGTACCACCGTCAATGTACACCCCCCCACCCCTGTACGTGTCGTACCACCGTCAATGTACACCCCCCCACCCCTGTACGTGTCGTACCACCGTCAATGTACACCCCCCACCCCTGTACGTGTCGTACCACCGTCTATGTACACCCCAGTACGTTCCAGTCGTACCCCCACCCCAGTACGTGTTGTACCACCGTCAATGTACACCCCCCCACCCCTGTACGTGTCGTACCACCGTCAATGTACACCCCCCCACCCCTGTACGTGTCGTACCACCATCAATGTACACCCCCCCACCCCTGTACGTGTCGTACCACCGTCTATGTACACCCCAGTACGTTCCAGTCGTACCCCCACCCCAGTACGTGTCGTACCACCGTCAATGTACACCCCCCCACCCCGTGTCGTACCACCGTCAATGTACACCCCCCCACCCCTGTACGTGTCGTACCACCGTCTATGTACACCCCAGTACGTTCCAGTCGTACCCCCACCCCAGTACGTGTCGTACCACCGTCAATGTACACCCCCCCACCCCAGTACGTGTCATAGCCCCGTCTACCTACAACCCAGTACGTTCCAGTCGTACCCCCACCCCAGTACGTGTCGTACCCCCCGTGTACCTACACCCCAGTACGTTCGAGCCACACCCCCACCCCAGTACGTGTCATGGCCCCGTCTACCTACACCCCAGTACGTTCCAGTCGTACCCCCACCCCAGTACGTGTCGTACCCCCCGTGTACCTACACCCCAGTACGTTCGAGCCACACCCCCACCCCAGTACGTGTCATGGCCCCGTCTACCTACACCCCAGTACGTTCCAGTCAAACCCCCACCCCAGTACGTGTCGTACCCCCCGTGTACCTACACCCCAGTACGTTCGAGCCACACCCCCACCCCAGTACGTGTCATGGCCCCGTCTACCTACACCCCAGTACGTTCCAGTCGTACCCCCACCCCAGTACGTGTCGTACCCCCTGTGTACCTACACCCCAGTACGTTCGAGCCACACCCCCACCCCAGTACGTGTCATAGCCCCGTCTACCTACACCCCAGTACGTTCCAGTCGTACCCCCACCCCAGTACGTGTCGTACCACCGTCAATGTACACCCCCCCACCCCTGTACGTGTCGTACCACCGTCAATGTACACCCCCCCACCCCTGTACGTGTCGTACCACCGTCAATGTACACCCCCCCACCCCTGTACGTGTCGTACCACCGTCTATGTACACCCCAGTACGTTCCAGTCGTACCCCCACCCCAGTACGTTCCTGGCGCACCCCCAACACAACCTCCTAAGTACGGAGCGCACCCCATGCCCCAACATCACAACCGCATGTACGAGTCGTACAAAGCCACACACAAGGACCAAATCGTACAACCAAATGGCCCATGTACACACCGTACACACGCTCAAAACGCACGTACACAACAAGGACAAAACAAAACAACCCAACAATACACCATTCGAAAGGCACACAGCCACTAAACATGGCCAACAACCACTAAAATAACACAATCACTGACCTGCAACTGTCAAAAACAAACAGAGGCCCAATACACCACCACTCCTTATAACACACCCACCCAAAATTCAAACACTGCCACACCCACCCATGGACCAATAAAAAGGGCCCACACACACAAACCATGAGCCTTTGCAACAGACCCACTGCTGCCAGACACCACAGAACCAGACTACAAGCGACACCACATCTTACACTTGCACACCTTCACACGACCACCCTCACAAACACCCTCTCATCACATTCACACACACACACAACCATCCACATCCCCCCCCAACATCCACACACCCCCCACACCCACACCATCCCCACCCACACCCCTCACCATGCCCACTACCAAGAATCCAAAGTTCAGTCACCGAGAGTTGGAGGTCCTTGTTGATCAAATCCTCAGAGTCGAGCCACAGATCTTTGGAACATTGGTCAGAAGCACCAGCCAGGCAGCCAAAACAGCCATGTGGCAGACCATCGTCGATGCTGTGAATGCTGTTGCGGACACCAGGAGGACCAAGCAGGATTGCCAGAACAGGTGGTACGATCTGCGGAGGAGGGTCAGAGCCAAGAGACAGGAGGAACACGACCAGGCCAACGCCACCGGAGGAGGGCCCTCCCGCAGACCCGTACAGTACCATCCCTGGGAGGAGAGGGTGATGGCCATACTGCCGGTGGAGGCAGTTGAAGGAGTAGAAGGACTCCGAGACCCGGGTGAGTACACAAACAACGCACCTCACATGGGGGGAACTGCAACCACAACCAAAATTAATAACAGGCACGCAACCACCACAAGCCATCGCATTACTCAACCACACTCCATGAGCAGGCACATGCCACTGCTGCCACCATGCCCCATGCACCCAGCTGGACAATGTCAAGTCACAGGCCACAGAAGACAACAACACATGACACGGTAACCCGGATGGCGGGAGGCTGGGCACCAAGAATCACATAGTGCGACTCCAAAGCAGACAACAATGCCCTCTGCCCATATGGCCTAGGTCACAGCCAGACAAACACTGTGTCCCAACACAGGAATGACTTGCCAGCAAATGGCGGATGCCTTGCATCAACACATGGGGGTGAAGGCACTGTTTTGCACATGCCAGCAGCTAATGAACAGCCAACAGTGTGAAAGAGTGGCAGCACACACCACCACAGCAGCAGCGCACAGACACACAGCAGACAAAATGGGTGCCTGGAGATCAGAAACAAACTCACATCAACAGGCCAAGGGCCACTCAAAGATCTGCTAACAGTGTGTGCCCAGGAAGCTGGGCCAAGGTGACAGAGGGTGACACACGGAGGGAGGGAGAGGGGGACACAGAGGGAGGGAGAGGGGGACTGAGAGGGAGGGAGACGGACAGAGGGAGGAGGCTGACACACAGAGGGAGGGAGAGGGGGACAGAGAGGGAGGGAGAGGGGGACACAGAGGGAGGGAGAGGGGGACACAGAGGGAGGGAGAGGGGGACAGAGAGGGAGGGAGAGGGGGACAGAGAAGGAGGGAGACACAGGGAGAGCAAATCAGTCCTGTGGTGTGTGGGAATGTCTGCTCGTCAGCAGGTGGACTGCGTGCATGTAGACAAGGGTGGCCAGTGCCAGAACCCCCCCTCTTCATCATGGCAAAACGCAGGGCCATGTCACAACCTGTACACGAGCACAAGGACAGCCACCTGCATCATATGAGTGTGTGGATCCACTCCATGTGCACATGTACAGTGCTACAAGGAAGGCGCAAATGCATAGCTCGGCACACATGCACACTCCACTGCTGACTGCAGTCACACTTGACGCAGCAAGTAAGACTGTGCCACACATAGTTAAAGGGGCCAAATTGGTGCCCAAGGGACACACACATGCACAAGTGCACTGTGAGTGGAATGCAAGACAGATCCTAATTCCAAGAGGAAATGTGCCAACTTTGTAACGGATGAAACATGGATGTTGCATGGATCAAAATTAACATTTTCTCTCTCACACACAGGTCAACGTCGTGCTGCACCCCCCAACACTGGGGGGAACACTCACAGGACCCGGATCTGCAGGAGACCGATCCCACCGGCAGCGACCACTCTCACCACTCTGCGGACGACCCCGACCGACCTGGCCCCTCTGGTGTCCAACCACCTGCAGCACCTGCGTCAGGTACAACCGTGCCAACCACCACCCCCACTCCTGCCACATCCCAGGAGACACCCAGGATCCCTGCCCCAACACCACAATGCAGCCAGGCTCGCCAGGAGGGACACGGTGTCCCGGGCACCCAGGAGGAGGCAGGCGACAACGCCAATGCCACCCCTCAGGGGTCCCGGAGACCCGATGTGCCCACAAGTGCAGGCCAGATGCAAGTGGGCAGGGGTGGTGGGAGTGGAGGACGGCGGAGGCGCGAGCCTGACCAGTTGGCTGGGGATCCGGTATTTTCACATGTCCGTAACATCCTGGACTCATACCGGCAGGACACCACGGGCATGGCCCAGGTTGTGTCCGTCCTCGAGGGGATCAAGGTCCAGCAGGCCCAGCAACATGCGGAGCTAATAGCCTGTCTACAGCTACACCAACGGAGGATGGAGGACAGACAGGCTGAGCAAGTGACGGCGTCCCAGGGGATTCACGCTGAACTCCGTCGGATGGCCGACACCATGGCCGACCCTCCCTGTGCCAGAAGGCGGAGAACATCACCACCCACAGGGAGGGATCATGAGGAGGAGGAGGAAACATCCGACGGAGCATCCCAGACGTCGTCACGGCGTGCTGCTGAGGTTCCCCGCAGGAAGCCGGGTCGTCCACGGAAAGGACCGTGAGGGTGGCTGCTACATCACCATCTCCCAGGACACCTGGCCTGGCACCTGGCCCACTGGAGCAACAGCATCACAGCATCAAGAGACATTCTCTGCCACATGGCCCTGCTGGTCACTGGCTGACCAATGTTGACAAAGACTGTGGCATGGACTCTGAGGATTTCCAATGGCAAGGACACCAACTCCCCTACTGAACTTTGGATTCCCTAATCCCGGAAAGCCCCCCACTTTGTCCCCCCCCCCCCCCTAATAAATCACACTATTAAGAGTAGATGCCTGCTGGTAGCATTATTACCTAACATGTGTCTTGTACAGTCTAAACATGCCTGAGTCATCTGTTCACTTCAACCATCCACACCCTGGGGCCTGAGTCTGGCACAGGACACATGGGTCACAGTTTATTAGGCAAGACAGACATGGAGCACCATACACACCCGTGATGGTCAGAACCAGCTGAGGGGGTGGCCGAACAACCGTGCTGACAGACACATTGAGTACAGCAACAGTCATGCGCAGAGGTCAGGGAACCTGGCCCGTGTCCTGGGGGGCACCCAGGTACGTGTAGACAGGTGGCAGAACCATGTCCTGCAAGCTTGAGTCCGGTGGATGCAGAGAATGGGGGCCTGGACAACGTTGGATGCATGGGGATGGCACATGTCACACTACCCACACAGTCATGGACATCATGCCCAATACACAGTCTCAGCACACACACACAGCTTGCATCTTGCCACTCGACACATTGACACATAGCCACAATCTGGGAATACCATGCCAGACATGCAGGATGCACCGTGCCAACACACCAGCATTGACTGAGCAGAGGCACCTTGGAGGCATAGGGACACCTTTAATAGTCATGTTTTTGGGATTGCAGAGGCAACTTGAAGTACACATGAACACATCATGTGGAGTAACATGTGGCTCAAACACTGGCACCCCCCTTCTGCAGCACAAATGTGTGATAGCCATGGTACTGGCACACAAGCGTCGGCTAACAGCTAAATACCCACAGCTGCACACGGAGAGCCTGCCATACACCATAGATCCGCTGATGTGGAAGTCCCACGCCATGTCAAGCCAATGTCAACCGTATGTGTCCGAGGGCAGTGTCACACACATTGATGCCATCATCACAATCCACCATCCCATCACTGATGACTGACAACCAGGCAGCCCATCTATTCTGGTGTACCCAGCTGCATGTCGTGTCCCATGGGGATGCCACATGACTGCAGAGGAACCAAACCCCGACCTGGGCAGTGTGCACACATCGTGAACAACTGCCACACCCAATACACCCCAGATGCATCCCTTACCCCATGGAGACTTCCAAACGTGTCCGTGCCTGTAACGCTGAGTCAGCCCACGATGCCATGTCCATGAGGAATAGCAGTGCCACAACAATGCAACCAGCAGATGGCATGCGCAGGTACCTGGGGAAGAGAGACACACAAGAAGTCAGCCACAAAAAGCACAGCCACTTGCATGTGCATTGACTCGACACATGTATGGATGACAACATGCTAGGTCACAATTATGACTGGGGAAATACTACCATCACTGCCACCATCACTCCAGTGACACACCCACACACACCTCTGACTCACGTGCCATACATGCAGGTGGACACACACATCACAACACATGCCACACGGGGACCAAGGCGTGCACACTCAGACACTGGTACTCACCACTAAGCAAAGAAGTCGCGTATGAGCCGAGTCCGGATGTCCTCTTGCGGCTCCACATCCTCCACATCACTAGCCCCATTGCCAAGGCCTTCGTCCTCCACGGGTGGATGGTCCTCGTCATGTTGATTCAGGATGAGTGGCACAGCTCTTTCAACTGCCATGTTGTGCAGCATGCAGCAGACCATGAAGATCTTGCAAACCTTCGCCGGGGCATATGGGAGTGCGCCGCCGGTCTTGTGGAGGCACCGGAATCGGCTCTTCAGCATGCCAAACGTCCTCTCTATCACACGCCTTGTCCGGCCATGGGCGGTGTTGTAGCGGAGCTGGGCCGGCGTGATGGGGTTGCGGAGAGGTGTCAGCAGCCAAGGCATGTTGGGATAGCCAGCGTCCCCTACATGGAAAGCACATGGATATCGTTAGAACTGGCGAAGCGGTCGTGCTGCTCGGCTATACAGAATACAGGACAGACAGACTGTACCCACCAACAACACATGCCCGTTCGTTGCGCAGCTGCATCATCATATCAGGCATCCCGCTACGCCTCATGATGTAGGCATCGTGTGCTGATCCTGGAAAACGAGCACAGACATGTGAAATCACCATGTTGGACAGACACACCACAAGGGCATTGATGGAGTGGTAGTGCTTTCGATTTCGGTACGCCACCTCCCGTGCGTGTGGTGGTACCAAACCTACATGTGTCCCATCTATGGACCCAATGACATGGGGCATCCCTCCCAGGGCATAGAAACCACGCTTGACCTCTGTCATCTGTTCAGGGGTTGGGAACTTGATGAAGTCATCCAGGTGAATCAACATGGCCTCCAAGAAATCATGCAGCACACCGCTGAACATGCTCTGGGACATGCCACCAACATGAGCTATGGTATTTTGGAAGGTACCCGTGGCAAGAAAATGTAGGGCAGCCATTACCTTCAGCTGGGGTGTCAGTGCCGTAGGATACCTGTGCTGCGGTTGCAGGTGTGGTGCCAGTCTCGCCGTCAGCTCCAGAATCAACGGTTGGGTGAAGCGGTAGAGCCGGATCCTGTCATTCTCCTGCATGGCAGCCAAGTCTGGAATTATTCGGGCAACAGGCGGCGCTCTGCAGTAATTTGGAAGTGACAAGGAAGAGTGAGTGCACTACGACAACAACTCATGTCTACTGAGCACATGTAAATCTGGCAATACACACATGCCACATAGGGAGTCAGATACGTGCTACATGCCCAGGACACGTATGGATGCAAGGTGACACTCCTTCCAAGACCCAGCTACACACGGAGATTGAGAACCTCCCCATGCCACGCCATGGGAATAGCTGTGTCCCAGTGCAAGTGAACAGCCAGACGCAACACAGGAGTGACATACACCCACACATCAGCAGAAGTAGGATGCCAATTGCAGAGACTGGTAGCGGAACACCGGAGCCACAGGTCACATGACATTACACTAGGCCTGCCCACACACCTTGCCATGAAGGTGCACATGTCATGACTCACCACACATTCCTTGTGAGGATGCTGACATGGCCTTGTCACGCTACTCCGTGTCCCATGCATACATGTGCACCTCACATCCGATAACACATGTGTCATGGTGTGCGGAACAGTGTGCAATGACAATCTACACACAGACACATGTTGGTTGCTGCAACGGCTGCAGCTTTTGAGGGTGCTACTACATCAACCTGATGTAAATCCCGGACACATAAATGACATGGTCACATTGTGCACTGTGGCTAGTGACAAGTCATGTGTCATGACCCCTGTACCGGGCATCATGGGACACTTCCGTGTGTTGGTGTCCGTGCCATGCCAGTGACGCTCACCCCAAGTGCGCAGTACGACATGCACACATGTCATAGGAGTCAAGGGCATGCCTGGCACACATTGCACCCTCACACAGTACACCTGTACACATCTCATCATACATCTGGTGCCTCCTCCACTCAGGAGGCATGTTCCACATCACAGCCTGTGACACCTGTGCCCCACACATGTAGTAATGCACAGGCGATGCATTGATGTCCATTCCTGGACAAGTATGTCCATCGATGGACATGTATGTCCGCCCTATTCCTACCTGTGTGTTGCCTATCACCACAGTGATGTGTACAAACCGCCGTACTGCTGCTAAGAGGGCCTGTGTATGTTTCCAAATCACTGTGGGAGTGCTGCCGTATGTGTACCCATCGTGATGGCGAACGTACAGGCATTTGTACGGTCCGTACCACTACGAGTACGCATACGCGTGCTGAACCATAGTGAGAGGGCCGTACACTCGCATGTACGCTCACTATCACTATGGGTCTGCACGCGTATGCGTACTCGTAGTGGTACGGACCGTACACACGCATGTACGCTCACTATCACTATGGGTCTCCTCGCGTATGCGTACTCGTAGTGGTACGGACCGTACACACGCATGTACGCTCACTATCACTATGGGTCTGCACGCGTATGCGTACACGTAGTGATATTGAGCGTACATGCATGTGTACGGTCCGTACCACTACGTGTACGCATACGCGTGCAGACCCGTAGTGATAGTGAGCGTACATGCGTGTGTACGGTCCGTACCACTACGTGTACGCATACGCGTGCAGACCCGTAGTGATAGTGAGCGTACATGCGTGTGTACGGTCCATACCACTACGTGTATGCATACGCGTGCAGACCCGTAGTGATAGTGAGCGTACATGCGTGTGTACGGTCCGTACCACTACGTGTACGCATACGCGTGCAGACCCGTAGTGATAGTGAGCGTACATGCGTGTGTACGGTCCGTACCACTACGTGTACGCATACGCGTGCAGACCCGTAGTGATAGTGAGCGTACATGCGTGTGTACGGTCCGTACCACTACGTGTACACATACGCGTGCAGACCCATAGTGATAGTGAACGTAGGATGCATGTACGGGCCGTTGCCATGCATTTGGGGTGCCCTAGGGCCCCGAAACGCACCGTACCTGTGTGTGATTCTCCAAATTACATAGGGGACAAGTATTAAGGCCTACATGCATGCTGGTTGTCATGGAGACAAAGTTCAAATTTCGAAATTGTTCTGGAAGGTGCACAGCAGAAGTCAGTTGGAATTGTTCTACTTTGTTGCAATGTGTTTGTGGGGGTTACATCATGCAGGAGAATGAAACTGATAGGGAACCCACAGACTGCTAGGTTTGAAGGGATTGGTGGAAACATAGGATGCAAATGTGAGTGACCAATCACTCTGTACTCCTGTGCATGAGACTGGGCAGAAGGGCACATATAAGGCAGCCAGGTCCCATGAGGGAGTACTTGCCTGCACATATTTGCATTTGTCGACCAAGCTGCTGCTACTGATTCCCTGGAACCATGTCAAGGGCTGTGGAGAGGTCACAGCCATTCACCCTGGAGGAGAACATGGCTCTGCTGGATGTGATCCTCCCACAGTACCCCATGCTGTATGGGCGACCAGGGTATCAGGTGAGTGCATAGGCCACTGCCACAGACTGTCCCTGTGTTCTGACTGTGACTTCCGGCATTGTGTCCTGGTGTGACACACATGCCATGTACTGTCGGGGGGGTACCAGGGGGGGGTGGGTGCGAAGTCCTCCCAGCAGTGCCCTGAGACAGGAGGGGTGGGTACAGAGTGCTCCCAGCAGTGCCCTGAGACAGGAGGGGTGGGTACAGAGTGCTCCCAGCAGTGCCCTGAGACAGGAGGGGTGGGTACAGAGTGCTCCCAGCAGTGCCCTGAGACAGGAGGGGTGGGTGTGATGCACAGTGTGAGCCTTGATCATTGATTGTGACATTGCCATCATTCCACCTGTGTACCCACTATGGCACGTACTGCCTTTTCCCTCACCAGAGGATGATGTCCCTATGACAGAGGTGCAATGCGTTGGCTGCATGACATGCCTTGTTGTAACCAGCCAATTTGTTCTCATATGTCTCTATGTGACATGTGGCTGGTGTATTGATGTGGTGTCACTTGTTCTTCCTCACAGGTAGGCGCCACTGCCAAGGAGCAGATCTGGCTGACCGCCGTCAGTGCCGTGAGGCGTGTGGATGGTCGGAGGCGGAGCCTGTCCCAGGTGAGGAAACGCTGGCAGGATTTCCGGTGCTGGACGCGGAGGATTGCACGGCTCCTGCTGGGGGACTCACCTGAGAGCCACAAGAACCGCGGCCGCCGCCGTCTGAGCCACCTCCACAGGCGTGTGCTGCCGGTGGTCTTTCCAGACCTGGAGAGGCGCTTACAGGCGATGCAGCAGGCGGAAGGGGGTAGGTACATGTGCGTTTGTTGTGTGTCACCGGCATTTGTAAGGGCACTGTGGCATGAATTCACTGGCAGGGTTTAAAGGTGCTGTGCAGATCCTGTTTGCCCCAGTATAGCGCTGCGCCCCTGCCACCCTTCCCCTCCTTGCAATGTGTTCCCTGGTCTGTGTGTAGTCACTCCTTCACAAGGTAATGTAGGCTGGCGCTTTGTCCACGAGAACAATGACTGTAGCATCATGTGTGGTGGTGGTGTGTAACAGGTTGTGGGACCTTGCCTGTGAACTGTCAAGTGCACTGCATGTGGGTTCCATGTCAGTTGGCACTGATGCTGACTCCAGACATGGGAGTTGGTCTCTCATGTGTCATGCCTCATAGCGCATGTCCTATGTTGTGGCCTGTGACATGATGTGCATGAGTGTGCGATACGCATAGTGCAGGGATGGTGACGTGTGTAGCAGTCATGACCATTCTGTAGCATGTAGTTGCGTGCCCACTACTGTCCCCTGGGGCACCTTATCCTCAGTATTGTATGTGTCATCATCAACGTGGACACTCTCACTGTCTACAGCGTAGGTTGTGCTCTGTGCCATTGTCCCCTGTCACCATGTATATAGACGTGCTATTATGTACAGGTGTCCACTGTGCAGCCTGACCTGATTGTCCTTCTTCATACTCACAGTTGCCAGTGCCTGTGTGTCTTGTTATACTCATCTGAGGATGGGCACTGGTGCCTCATTATTTGTACAGGCGCACCTTGGCTGTTTGGCGTCCAATCTTGCTTTTTGCCTGCCCCTGTGTTTATCACCCAGACTATGAGATGTTGGTGCCACCTGTGTCTCAACAATTTGCATCGTGTGGGGGTTGTTTGGGGCGGGCAATGCCTATGTGTCAAATCCTGATTTATACTTGCTGGGTCTGGCCAGTGTGTGATGTTACTGGACACACACGCAAGGTGCAGTGACCGAGTAATGTTGGGCATGTTTGCAGCATTACCTATGCAGCATGTGTCTCAAGTTCATGGTTATTGTCCCTGGTCATCGGTATTTTCACCAACGCTGTGTGGTGCAGATGCTGGGCAGGATTGTCCCCAGGGCCTGGGTGCTATGTCAGACTCCGTTTCCTGTCTTTAGCTATTGTCTCATACTCTCCATGGTATTTCAGTGGCATGGTGGCTCAACCAACTGTGTGTTTCATGCCCTACATCGGTACCTTGTTTAGCAGATGTTAGGGATCTTCCTCTTCAGGCTATGCAATGTTGACTATGTAGATTGGACTCATGTGACAGATGTGTACAGGTGTCTGATTAATTTCTGTCTCTCCACCCTGCCCACAGCATCGTCGGGGGACACAGAGGGAGACATGGACACAGACCAGGCGGAGGGACCGAGCACCAGTGCCAGCCGTGACATCGGGGCTGGCACATCGAGTGGGACAGAGGCGGAGGATAGTGCGGCTGAGGACCTGTCGACTGGCACATCAGAATACGAGGCTGACAGGTCCAAGGAGGATGTCTCCGAGTTGGCGGAGGCTGCACCAGCAGCTGACAGTGGAACAACACCTGGCACCGCCCCCTCAGTTCCCATCAGCCGCCTCCCACTTGCTCGTGTCCCTTCCCAGCGTGCCCGGTCACCGCATGTCTCCTTCCTGCCAGGCACCGCACCCCCTGCCCCTGTCTCCACAGCTGCCGCCAATGCTGAGTCTATGGACATCCAGCGGCAAATGCAGGTTGGTCAGGCTGCGATCCTTAATGTCCTCCATTCCCACGGGAAAACCCTCACCAACATCGAGGCATTCTTGGAGGGCATTCATTCTTTGCAGGCTGACCAACGCAACTTGCTGAGGTCCATAGACTCCACACTGACTGCAGCAGTGGGTCTCCTGCAGCGCGACCTCCCCCCACCTACCCCTGCCCCATCCACACTTCCCACTTCCATGCCTGTCCCACGTACACCCAGACGTCGGCATGCACCCACCACAACAGACACAGGCACCACACCAGCAGGGAAGGTCCACCTCACTCCTCCTGACACGCACACACAGGGTGAGATAGGCACACCCACTGGGTCGGGGGGCTAACGTGTGACACGCAGCCAGAGTGGGAGTCCGCATTCCACACAATCCACTCCCTCCAAATCCCCTCCCCTCAGCTCTCCTGGCCACATCTCCCCCAAGGACTCCTTCATGGCCGCTCTGTCCCTGAGCCCCACAGTTCCGCCACCACGCAAACGGTCAAGGAAGTCCTCGGTCAGGGTGGTTGAGTCTCCCCCCCTGTCTCCACCCTCCCCCGGTGGCGCTGCAACCCATCCCTCTGACCCCCCCCTCCTTGGGGCCTGAGGTCACTTTGGGTGCAGGGGACTCCCTGGAGGACCTTGCTAAGGTGTGTAGTGCCATCCTGGCCTCCGCCTTTGGCCATGACACACCCCCTGTGGTTGAGTCCTCCATCCCTGCACCCACAACGCCGCCCCTTTGCCCTGATGTCCCTGCGGTGCCTGTTGCTTCCCCCCCCCTGATGCCCTCACCAGTATGGAAGACGATGGCATTTGACTGTGCAGGCAAGGTAGGGGACACACATCCCACTGTGTCCCCCATCCAGCTGGGAATCATTGACTGCCCTATGGCCTTTGTTGAATTTGAACTGCCTGCGATCCACGGACATTGTGCTCATGCTGAATAAAGCTTATTTTTGTTGTCATTCTCACACTCCTGCTATGGTGGTATTGGTGTTGGTGGGGCTGCTACAATGTTTTGGGTGGTGTTTAACGCTTTGGGTGTGTGGGATTTGTAGTAGTGTTCTGCTCTTTGGGGCGACCCTGGGATCTGTGTGCCATCACAAGGTGTTGGCTAACTTCCTTAGGTCATGTCAGCAGTTACAGCATGGTTCAAATGTCCCAGGGTGTATTCCTTCCTCTGTGTACCCAGTTTCTTCCCTGCAGGGTGTTCACAATGTTTAGCGCAGAACTGTGTCTACATGAGCTGTGTGTGTGACGGAGCCCTTCTACTTTGGCCATGCATGCATGGGCATGTCTCCACCTGCAACAATCGTGGCATCCTTGGTGATCACTGTACTTGTGTGTGGAGTCAGTTGACATGAGTTCATGGGGACATGTTCCCTTGTAGGCAGTATGGATGTGGGTAATTCTGGCATCACACACATGTGTTACACCCCTCCTGTGTCTGGGCACTGCTGGGAGGACTCTGCACACACCCTCCTGTCTCTGGGCACTGCTGGGAGGACTCTGCACACACCCCTCCTGGGTCTGGACACTGCTGGGAGGACTCTGCACACACCCCTCCTGGGTCTGGACACTGCTGGGAGGACTCTGCACACACCCTCCTGTCTCTGGGCACTGCTGGGAGGACTCTGCACACACCCCTCCTGGGTCTGGACACTGCTGGGAGGACTCTGCACACACCCCTCCTGGGTCTGGGCACTGCTGGGAGGACTCTGCACACACCCCTCCTGGGTCTGGACACTGCTGGGAGGACTCTGCACACACCCCTCCTGTCTCAGGGCACTGCTGGGAGGACTCCACACCCACCCCTCCTGTCTCAGGGCACTGCTGGGAGGACTCCACACCCACCCCTCCTGTCTCAGGGCACTGCTGGGAGGACTCTGCACACACACCTCCTGTCTCTGGGCACTGCTGGGGGGACTCTGCACACACCCCTCCTGGGTCTGGACACTGCTGGGGGGACTCTGCACACACCCCTCCTGGGTCTGGACACTGCTGGGAGGACTCTGCACCCACCCCTCCTGTCTCAGGGCACTGCTGGGAGGACTCTGCACACACCCCTCCTGGGTCTGGACACTGCTGGGAGGACTCCACACCCACCCCTCCTGTCTCAGGGCACTGCTGGGAGGACTCTGCACCCACCCCTCCTGTCTCAGGGCACTGCTGGGAGGACTCTGCACACACCCCTCCTGTCTCAGGGCACTGCTGGGAGTGATGGGCACCCACCCCTCCTGTCTCAGGGCACTGCTGGGAGGACTCTGCACACACCCTCCTGTCTCTGGGCACTGTTGGGAGGACTCTGCACACACCCCTCCTGGGTCTGGACACTGCTGGGAGGACTCTGCACACACCCCTCCTGGGTCTGGACACTGCTGGGAGGACTCCACACCCACCCCTCCTGTCTCAGGGCACTGCTGGGAGGACTCTGCACCCACCCCTCCTGTCTCAGGGCACTGCTGGGAGGACTCTGCACACACCCCTCCTGTCTCAGGGCACTGCTGGGAGTGATGGGCACCCACCCCTCCTGTCTCAGGGCACTGCTGGGAGGACTCTGCACACACCCTCCTGTCTCTGGGCACTGCTGGGAGGACTCTGCACACACACCTCCAATTTCTGGATATGTACGCATTGGACATACACGGTGTGGGTGCGCTCCATGCATTCGAGGTGAGGGTACGGGTCGTACTTACACTGTTGGGGTGGGGGGTACGCTCCATGCATACGCGGGTGAGGGTTCGTGTCGTACTTACACTGTTGGCATGGGGGGTATGCTCCATGCATACGCGGGTGGGGGTACGGGTCGTACTTACACTGGTGGGGGTGGGGGTACGGTCCGTACGTCCGCGGGTGAGGGTTCGAGTCGTACTTACACTGTTGGGGTGGGGGGTACGCTCCTTGCATACGCGGGTGGGGGTACGGCTCGTACTTACACTGGTGGGGGTGGGGGTATGGTCCGTACGTCCGCGGGTGAGGGTTCGAGTCGTACTTACACTGTTGGGGTGGGGGGTACGCTCCTTGCATACGCGGGTGGGGGTACGGCTCGTACTTACACTGGTGGGGGTGGGGGTACGGTCCGTACGTCCGCGGGTGAGGGTTCGAGTCGTACTTACACTGTTGGGGTGGGGGGTACGCTCCTTGCATACGCGGGTGGGGGTACGGCTCGTACTTACACTGGTGGGGGTGGGGGTATGGTCCGTACGTCCGCGGGTGAGGGTTCGAGTCGTACTTACACTGTTGGGGTGGGGGGTACGCTCCTTGCATACGCGGGTGGGGGTACGGCTCGTACTTACACTGGTGGGGGTGGGGGTATGGTCCGTACGTCCGCGGGTGAGGGTTCGAGTCGTACTTACACTGTTGGGGTGGGGGGCACGCTCCATGCATACGCGGGTGGGGGTACAGGTCGTACTTACACTGTTGGCATGGGGGGTACGCTCCATGCATACGCGGGTGGGGGTACGGGTCGTACTTACACTGTTGGCATGGGGGTACGCTCCATGCATACGCGGGTGGGGGTACGGGTCGTACTTAGAATGTTGGCATGGGGGGTACGGTCCGTACGTCCGCGGGTGAGGGTTCGAGTCGTACTTACACTGTTGGGGTGGGGGTACGCTCCATGCATACGCGGGTGGGGGTAGGGTCCGTACATATCCGTCCCCACGCTATGTGATGCTTGTGCGGGCCGTACCCAGGCCTTTGCCACGTGGGTACGATCCGTCCCGCCATTGTTGGGGTGACGTGTGTGTGGGCGTGGTACGACTCGTACCCACGCTCTTCAGGCGTGGGTACGGGACGTACCTGTCTGGTTGTGTTGCCGGTTCGCGTGGTGACGGACTTCCGTTGTGGCGGTCGCTGGCTTATCAGGACACACCCCCACCCCCTCGTGGTGACCAGGGCATGGGAGTCAGGTATGTCCAGGCCATGTGTGACTTATGTGGTTGTTTTGTGGCCTGCCCTGGTCGTGCCACCCCCACCCCACCCCACTTTCCCCCCTCCCTTAGTTATTCTGACCTTCTGCGGCGTCTGCGTCGGTGCCTGTAGAGCAGGAGGACTGCTATGAGGGCAGGGATGACTCGTAGGTTCGGGTCCATGTCTGTCCGTCGCGTACTGGTACTCCAATCGCGTCGTCCTGTCGCGTACGGGTCCTCCTTGGTGGCGTCGTCCTGTGTGTCCGTCACGTACTGGTCCTCCTTGTTCGCGTCGTCGTCTGTCCGTCGCGTACTGGTGGTCCTTGTTCGCGTCGTCCTGATTTCCCGGCAGTTTTTGGCTGCCGCAAAATATTCACCGTGCGGGGTGACGTCGGTGCGAATCGTGATTCCTGGGTCGTGAATGGCTGGCTGCGAGCGTCCCGACGTCAGGTCGGCACTTTCCCGGATCGCATTGGTAGGTGTTTTTTTGTTCGGTCGGACTTTTTTACGAATCGTACGGTCATGGTGTACCCGTGCGATTCGTAATTCCTTGTTTGTAGAAATTGACGACCGGGTACGCGTCGGACGGAGAATATGCTCCGTCCGACGGTTCGTACCCGGTTTTTACCGGATCGTGATCGGCACCCAAATATTACTTGTATTTGTTGCCGGAGAAGCCATTATAAAACTCAAACAAGGAATGTTGATCTTTATAAAAAAAAGTGAAAAAGAAAATAATTATAAGTGGAAGGATTTTGCTACATATTTGTTTCTGGAAAATTGTTTTGATTTGGGTGAAGATCAGCGTATTTGTAAATACTGGATCTCTGACAAAATTTTGAAGGTCAGAAAATCGACCTACAAAAATATCGCAACACAAATATCGATGTCAAGAATATCGACATCCTATCTACAACATGGTAAGTGCAAAAATATTGGAAAAAAAATATAGATGTCAAAAGCATCGTTTTTAAAAATATCGGTTTTTTTTTGTTACAATAAATATGTTAAATAAACATAATAATACTTATAAATAAAATAAACATAATTATATATATTTAATAATGTTAAAAATTAATAATTAATCAACATAATTTAATAAAAAATTAATTAAACATATACATATATTATATAATATATATACTTACTTAATAATGTTTTTATAATTATTGTAATAAATTATAAATTATTTAAAAATATTCAAAATTGCAAACACATTACACACATAAAACAATAACATAAATAAAAATTTAATAATTATGTATAACGAATTTACAAAATTACATTTAATTTAAAGATTGTTAAAATTAATTATATAATACATTAGCTAAAATAATAAAAATAAATATTAAATAGCAGAGACAATACAACTACTACTCCAGCTCCCAAAAAAACAACATAAAGGAAATTTTTGGATAGCGCAGGGCTAAAAATTACTATATCCACTCCAGATAGTGTAACAGTAGGGAAAGTGTTGGATAACATAGAAGTATAAATTACTATTCCAACTCCAGAGAGTGCAACAGTAAGGAAAGTGTTGGATAGCGTAGGGGTAAAAATTAGTACTTCAACTCCAAAGAGTGCAACAGTAGGGAAAGTGTTGGATAGCGTAGGGGTAAAAATTAAGATTCCCACTCCAGCCAGTGCAACAGTAGAAAAAGTGTTGGATAGCATAGGGGTAAAAATTACTATTCCAACTCCAGAAAGTGCAACAGTAGGGAAAGTGTTGGATAGCGTAGGGTTAAAAACTACTATTCCAACTCCAGAGAGTGCAACAGTAGGAAAAGTGTTGGATAGCATAGGGGTAAAAATTACTATTCCAAATCCAGAGAGTGCAACAGTAGGGAAAGTGTTGAATAGCGTAGGGGTAAAAATTAGTACTCCAACTCCAGAGAGTGCAACAGTAGGGAAAGTGTTGGATAGCGTAGGGGTAAAAATTAAGATTGCCACTCCAAAAGGTGCAACAGTAGGGAAAGTGCTGGATAGCGTAGGGGTAAAAATTACTATTCCAAATCCAGAGAGTGCAACAGTAGGGAAAGTGTCGGATAGCGTAGGGGTAAAAATTACTATTCCAACTCCAGAGAGTGCAACAGTAGGGAAAGTGTTGGATAGCGTAGGGGTAAAAATTACTATTCCAACTCCAGAGAGTGCAACAGTAGGGAAAGTGTTGGATAGCGTAGGGGTAAAAATTAAAATTCCCACTCCAGACAGTGCAACAGTAGGGAAAGTGTTGGATAGCGTAGGGGTAAAAATTAATATTCCAACTCCAGAGACTGCAACAGTAGGTAAAGTGTTGGATAGCGTAGGGGTATTAATTACTATTCCAACTCCAAAGAGTGCAACAGTAGGGAAATTATTGGATAGCGTAGGGGTAACAATTACTATTCCAACTCCACAGAGTGCAACAGTAGGGAAAGTGTTGGATAGCATAGGGGTAAAAATCACTATTCCAACTCCAGAGAATCCAACAGTAGGGAAAGTGTTGGATAGCGTAGGTGTAAAAATTACTATTCCAACTCCAGAGAGTGCAACAGTAGGGAAAGTGTTGGAGAGCGTAGGGGTAAAAATTTAAATTCCCACTCCAGACAGTGCAACAGTAGGGAAAGTGTTGGATAGCGTAGGGGTAAAAATTAATATTCCAACTCCAGAGACTGCAACAGTAGGGAAAGTGTTGGATAGCGTAGGGGTAACAATTACTATTCCAACTCCAAAGAGTGCAACAGTAGGGAAAGTGTTGGATAGCGTAGGGCTAAAAATTACTATTCCAACTCCACAAAGTGCAACAGTAGGGAAAGTGTTGGATAGCGTAGGGTTAAAAATTACTATTCCAACTCCAGAGAGTGCAACAGTAAGAAAAGTGTTGGATAGCGTAGGGGTAAAAATTACTATTCCAACTCCAGAGAGTGCAACAGTAGAGAAAGTGTTGGATAGCGTAGGGGTAACAATTACTATTCCAACTCCAGAGAGTGCAACAGTATGGAAAGTGTTGGATAGCGTAGGGGTAAAAATCACTATTCCAACTCCAGAGAGTGCAACAGTAGGGAAAGTGTTGGATAGCGTAGGGGTAAAAATGACTATTCCAACTCCAGAGAGTGCAACAGTAGGGAAAGTGTTGGATAGCGTAGGGATAAAAATTATTATTCCAACTCCAGAGAATGCAACAGTAGGGAAAGTGTTGGATAGCGTAGGGTTAAAAATTACTATTCCAACTCCAGAGAGTGCAACAGTAGGAAAAGTGTTGGATAGCGTAGGGGTACAAATTACTATTCCAACTCCAGAGAGTGCAACAGTAGGGAAAGTGTTGGATAGCGTAGGGGTAAAAATTAGTACTACAACTCCAAAGAGTGCAACAGTAGGGAAAGTGTTGGATAGCATAGGACTAACAATTACTATTCCAACTCCAGAGAGTGCAACAGTAGGGAAAGTGTTGGATAGCGTAGGGGTAACAATTACTATTCCAACTCCAGAGAGTGCAACTGTAGGGAAAGTGTTGGATAGCGTAGGGGTACAAATTACTACTCCAACTCCAGAGAGTGCAACAGTAGGGAAAGTGTTGGATTGCGTAGGGGTACAAATTACTCTTCTAACTCCAGAGAGTGCAACAGTAGAGAAAGTGTTGGATAGCTTAGAAGTTAAAAATAACATAATTTTAAATAAAATAATTATTTAAAATAATTAATAATTTAATTATTAAATAACTCAAAATTACTTACAAATACCAATCCATATTTATTAAAAACATAACTACCAATAAATAATTAATTAGCAAAAAATTATTAATAAATACCAATAAATAATAATTAAGGAATATTAATCACCAATTTAAAAATTATTGAACAATTAAATTTTGTATACCAAAAATTCATTATCAAACATTAATTACCAATTAAAAAATCTTAAACAATTACATATTTTTTAACACAAAATAATAATTATTATACATGAATTACCAATTAATAATATCTTATTAATATATTAATTAGAAATATCACTAAATAATATTTAAACATATTTAATTACCAATTGATTATTAATCAACAATAAATTATTTTTCATAACCAAAAAAGTATTATTTCAAATATTTACCAATTAATAATTAATCTACAATTAATTAATTATCAATACCCAACTACAAATTTAATAATTACTTAATTAGATTTCAATTACTTTCAACACTATTCCCCTATAAACGCACGAAACACTCAAATAATAAAATAATACAGTTAACATAATTATCAATTAATCAATTATTCAAAACTAATTACCAATTAATAAAAACTTAATTACCAATTAATACTTAATTAACAATAATATAATTAACAATTAATCAATTATTCAAAACTAATTACCAATTAATAAAAATTAATTACCAATTAATACTTAATTAACAATAATATAATTATCAATACCAATAAATAAATATAAATATTACATAATTACAATTAAATTACTTCCCACCCTCTTCCCCTATAAACCCACAACCCGCTACAGAATTTAAACGCAAATTTTTTTTAAAAATTTTTTATAATTCCTAAAAATGTATAATTAATTTCATATTATTAAATTACTTCCCACCCTAATCCCCTATAAACCCACAACCCGCTACAGAATTTAAACGCAAAAATTATTTCAAATTAATTTATAATTCCTAAACATTTATAATTAATTTCATATAATTAAACTACTTCCCACCCTGTTCCCCTATAAACCCACAACCCGCTACAGAATTTAAACGCAAAAAATATTTAAAATTAATTTATAATTCCCAAAAATGTATAATTAAATTCATATAATTAAATTACTTCCCACCCTATTCCCCTATAAACCCACAACCCGCTACGGTACTAAAACACAGAATTAACTTAAAAAAAAACATTATTAACATATATAAATTGTATACATATATTTTAAAAACAGTAGAACACTTAACAAAAAATGAGTTAACCTACATATTAAATTCATAATAAAATACATAACAATATTATAAATATCGATATTAGTGACATGGATATTAGTAACATCGATATATTTCATATCGATATTACTAACTTTGATATTACTATCATCGATACACCAAAAATCGATATTACTTACCTTAGGGTCGATATTCTGTCCATCGATATTCTTGACATCGATATTCTGTCCCTACGATATTCTAGACTCGATATTATGGTAGGTCGAAATTAAATTATCGATATTTAGACTGCTCACCGTAAATACTGTTATAACAAGTTAGAAGAAAATAAAATGCCAGCTAGAGCTGTACATAATAATTTAGAATTGGTTGATATTCCTGCAGAACTTAGTGATTTAAATACGTATGAGTCTATACTCATTCAATGTGTCCATCCGTTTCAGACTATAGTTCGTATGGAGCCCAAAACAGGTAAATTACCTCCTTCAGATTTACAAAGAGGTTTAAAAGGAAGAGTTGTCTATTTGCCATTAGATTTGAAAAAAAATATTGAAACAATTGATGCAGATAGTTTGGAAACTGAACCAGTAGTTATTCTGGTTAATGGTGTACCTACAAAGAATAAGAAAATTTGGCAGGAGCTAGTAGATGTACGAAAAGTACAAAGAGCACATTTATATTTGAAAAGTAATAATAAGTACTATGAATCAATTTATATGGATGAAGATGAAGAAGTTTTACTAGCAGACCCAGGAATACCAACTGGGCAAATTGGAAAAGTGAATAAGTCAAAAGAAGAAGAAATTTATGAACATTTCAGCATACATCCTCTTCATTCTAAAGAAGTTATGGGAAACACTATTGATCTGTTTCAGATGAAAAAAGCAAAAGGAACTCCTGTGAGTGTATGGGAGGAGAGCTTGGAAGCTCATTGTTTTCCCCAGCTGTTTCCTACAGGAAAAGGTGGACGATATGATGAACGTCCAGTACAGATTCCTGCTTCTGAGTATCGGACTACAAGATTATGGTGCCAATTAGGATCCGGCAAAAACCGGGTACGAACCGTCGGACGGAGGCTTTTTTCCGTCCGACTCGTACCCGGTCGCAAAACTTTACAAACATGCAAGTACGATTCGCACGGAAACACCATTTCCATACGAGTCGTACAAAACACCGACCGACGAAAAGATACATACAAATGGGATCCGTGGAATGCGCCGACGTGACGTCGGGACGCTCTCAGGCCGCGTTTCACGACCCAGGAAGTACGATTCGAACCGACAGCAGTCCGGACGGCAATATTTTTACGGCACCCAAAAAGTGCCGGAAAAGCGAAGTACGGCGCGAAACGACCAGAGTAGGTGGCCCGATAAGCGCTGGGGGTACGCACCGTACATACACGGGTGGGGGTACGACTCGAACGTACACGGGTGTACATACACGGGGGGGTTCGACACGTACAGTTCGACGCGTACTCGGGTGTACATACACGGGGGGGTTCGACACGTACTCGGGTGTACATACACGGGGGGGTTCGACACGTACTCGGGTGTACATACACGGGGGGGTACGGCGCATACATGTGGGGGCTGGGGGGGGTACGGCGCATACATGCGGGGGCTGGGGGGGTACGGCGCGTACATGCGGGGGCTGGGGGGTACGGCGCGTACATGTGGGGGCTGGCGGGGGTACGGCGCATACATGCGGGGGCTGGGGGGGTACGGCGCGTACATGCGGGGGCTGGAGGGGGGTACGGCGCGTACATGCGGGGGCTGGGGGGGGTACGGCGCGTACCGGGCACCTGTTTGGACGTCTCCATGGTTGCTATTGGAGTTCGGTGCGGACGGTCTTTTAACCATACGGTTGTACATTCGGACGCCCGGGACGGATCGTGATTCCCCGGTCGGACTTCGCTTTTCACGTTTGTACGGTAAATCGTCCGAGGACGTGTCGGACACTTTTTCCGACCCGAGGACGTGTGGGGAATTATTCCCAATGCGACTCGTATGGGCTTTTTACCATGCGAATCGTGATTACCAGTTTGTACGGCACTTGTACGATTCGTACGGTAAAAAGACCGGATACGAGTCGTACGGGAATTTTTTTTACCGGATCGTGATCGGCACCTATATGTAGAAGATCCAAGATTTCGTCAAAGTGTTCCTTATTTGTTCCATCTTTTATTTGAAAGTGACTTGTCTGCACTATCTTATGCAGTAAATCACATTTAAAAAACTGTAGTACATCTACATAATGTGTCTGCAAAGGATTTTATGAACAAAGTGCAACATCGAGATGATCATTTGGAATCTCAATTGATTAATCTGATGGCTTGTCAGCGTGGAACTAATGAATATTGGTACCGACGCCATGGAGAATTGAAATGTATGTTATGGATTTTAGGAACTCCTACATGGTTCCTTACCCTAAGCTGTGCTGAGTACGCTTGGGATGATTTACTGGATTTTCTTCGCGAGGCAAATTCAAATATTGAAAACATCCAATACAAGACAGCAGGAGAATTGTGCTCATTGGATCCGGTTAATGTTTGCAGATATTTCAATCATAGATTTGAGGCTATGATGTCCTTCATCTGCAATAAAAAAATCCACCTCTTGGAGAAGTTGTGGATTTCTTTTGGAGAAAAGAGTACCATGCAAGAGGTGCTCCTCATATTCATCTGCTGTTGTGGATCAAGGATCCCCCATCATTTGGAACAGATTCTGATGATGCAGTTTTATTTTTCATTGAAGAATATGCAACATGTGCTATACCTAAAAGCACAGAAGAAAAAAACTTAAAAGAGCAAGTTTTACGTTTCCAAAGTCATCGGTGTGGAAAATACTGTCGACGAAAGTACAAGAGTAAAGATAAATTCTACACAAAATGTCGATTTGGATTTCCACAACCTGTTCTTTCAAAAGGAAGAGTAAACAGTTTTATGTCAGCTGTGCGACATACCATTACAAGAAAATCTCCGAAAAATACCTACAACCTAAGAAGAAAAGAAGAGTCAAAATATATAAATGACTACAACCCAGTCATTTTATCCATGTGGAATGCTAACATGGATATTCAGTATGTAGCTGACAATTCTATTGCTGTTGCTCGGTATGTCACATCTTACATCACTAAATCTGAGAAAACAGAATTGAAAGAAATGTGGGAAGAGATTTCTCACGAGAAGACTGTCAGTAAAAAGCTATACAGTTTCAGTTTAAAGATGTTATCGCATCGAGAAATTGGGTCATATGAATGCTCATCATCTTGAGAACATGTGTCTCTATGAAGTGCTGCAGAACTACATTTTTACACTGAATGCCACAGAAGACATCAACAATGGAAAATATAAAGTCATTGGTGAGGAAGGATGTTTGGTGAAACAAACAAAAGGAAGTTTGATTAATCACAGGAAGCTGAGTTGCGACACTACTGACAAAAAGGAATTTTACTACTTAGCACTTTTACAGCTGTTTAAACCATGGCGTTCAGAGGATGAATTACTTGGAGATTTTCAGAGGTATGAAGATTCCTTTAATGCATGTAAAGATAGCATAGAATGCAGTACTTTCACAAATTATGTACAAATGTTAAATGAAGAAATTGAACAAGAAGCTACAATTGCAGCTGAAGTAGCTAGAGACAGTTCTCAAGACAGTCAAAGTTCTGGTACGCTCAGTCAAGATCCCCTAGGACAACCAATCGTAGAAAATGAAGCTGCAATAGCCATGACTGAAGTGGAAACAGCTATGAATCAAGCTCATGAAGATTTAATAGACTTACCAAATTTGGAACAACAACTGAATGATGAACAACAACAGATTTATGAAGAAGTCACAAAACAAATTGATCATGGATTACTACATGAAAATAAAGAGCGCTCATGCACATCATTTGAACCAATCAGAATGTATGTGAGTGGACAAGCTGGAACTGGAAAAAGTTTCTTAATTAAAGTAATTAGAAGCTACCTACAGAAAAAAACGGATTCAACTTTGTCTTGTGTTGTTACTGCTCCAACTGGGTTAGCAGCATATAACATACAAGGAATTACCTTACATCGTTTGCTAATGTTACCAGTAGAGCATGAGAACAAAATAGAATACCACAAGCAAACAGAAGCATGTTTTGAAGTTTCAAGAGTGTTGAAGAAAATGAAAGTTCTAATTATTGATGAGGTAAGCATGGTATCAAACTTAATGCTTGCCTTTGTGCATTTAAGAATGCAGCAAATTCTAAAGACAGACTATGACGTGTTATTTGGAGGAAAACATGTTATAGTTTTTGGGGATCTACTGCAGCTCACTCCAGTTAAAGGACAACCAGTATTTAATACTCTTGCACATGAAGACACGAAAAAGTCATTAGGAAGTATAGGTAATGTGAATATTTGGTCATACTTTGAGTACAAAGAACTCATTACCAATATGCGGCAAGCAAATGATGATGATTATGCAGGTATTCTCAAAGATATCAGAATTGGACTACTCACAGAACATGGCAGAAAAGCTTTACAGAGTCGATTGCTATGTAATTTGTTTCCAACAGAACAAATAGTTCCCGAGAAAATATACAAGAAAATTGCAGAAAAAAATACTGTAATCTGCTTAATGCCAACACTACATGAATGCTCTATATTCAATGAAGAACTTTTGAAATTGGAAAATGAAGAGATTATGAAAATGGAAGCCGTGGATAAAATACAGCATGAAGGAATAACTTTTATATTGACAGGCAAATTGAAAATTAAATTGGATTCTCTAGAGAAAAACATATCGAAAACAGCTGGTTTAGAAAAGAATCTTTATGTATGTATGAACTGTCGAGTAATTTTAAGACGAAATTTGAATGTAGAAAAAGGTTTAGTGAATGGAGCTATGGGTAAAGTTGTGGGTTTTGTTAACTACCAGAAAAAAGATGGAATTGAGTTTGTAAAAATAAAATTTGATCAGATTGAAGAGGTAAAAGACATTAGTCGTTGTTCAGTCCATTTTTTGCTTGTGAAAGACTTATATGTACATAGGAAGCAGTTTCCATTTTCTCTAGCATATGCTGTAACTATTCACAAGTGTCAAGGATTAACTGTTGATAGTGCATTTGTAAACATTGGATCTACTGTGTTCAAAGAAGGTATGGCATATGTTGCTTTGTCACGAGTGAAAACATTATCTGGTTTATTCATGATAGACTTTGATGACTCAAAAGTTAGTGCAGATGCAAATTGTGTTAAGGAGTATAATAGATTAAGAAGAACCTATGCTCCTCATTTAGGTCAGTATCCTGTGTTGGAGAAACGTGTTGTTTGTCGGAAAAGGAGAATTGAGAATATCTGTAATGAGGATGTACAGAAGAGAAAACAAAAAGAGAGTGATGTGACTGCAAGCAAAAAGAAAAAGGACACTGTTGAAGAGGTTGTTGGTTGTCATTTTGAAAATAGCTCTGGTGTCAACTGCTACGCTAATGTAGTGCTGAATGTTGTATTTTATCTTGAAAGTTTGCAAGAGCAGATAATACTAAATCATGAAAAAAGATTTTGTTCTCTGCTGAGTTTCCTTTATGAGAAGTTGAGTAATGATAAAACTAAAATAGAAAGTGCTTCTGATGTTAGAAATCTTTTAGATGTATGTTCTGGAAGTACACAGTTTACACAAAATGTCCAGCAAGATGCACAGGAATTCTTAATGTATATGCTTATGGTACTGGAAGATGAAGGGGTAGAAATAGAAAATATGTTTGGTCTCTCTTATAAATGGGAACATTGTTGTGAAAACTGTATGAACACCTGCAGCACTAATGTTGATTCTGAAAGGTTCATACATTTAACATTACCAGAGAGTAAATCAGTGACTTTTAGTAAATTAGTTAAAGATGCAAATCACAACATGGAATGTTCTCAATGTAAATCAGAAATGTCATCAACGTTATTTTTAAAGAAATATGGACAGTATATAATTTTAATGATGCAACGTTGTAGAGCTGATGGAACAAAATTGGACACTTTAATAAAGAAGTTTGTAGGAAATCAATTATCAATATCAGGAAAGACTTTTGTTGCAGTTGCAATAATTTTCCATGATGGACCTTCTATAACTTCTGGTCATTACACAGTTTATCTAAAATGTGAAAAAGGCTGGACACTGTGTAATGATTCTCAATTGATTTTCAAGCAACGTTTGCATGCAGAATTACCAAATTCCTACTTAATTTTTCTAAAAACAAAATTTTAGATACAAATTGCAGAATCTGAAGAAACCATTATTTCGATTTTATAGGATTACCATTGGATATTTCACCTAAAAAGGATTTAAAAATTACCATTAGGCCTCATGGAAAGGTAAATGTTTCTATTGTGGACTTCTTTGACAGATATTATTTTGGTGTATGTGCTTAAGCACCAAGATTTACAGACGTTATTATTGCAAATAGTTATTGTTCTTAGAAGATATTTTTAATATATATGTTACATTTCTATCAAGGTATGTTTTACTGAGGATAGATTCAGGGCTTTTTTAAACGATCTTTCAGATTGTTTATTTTTTTGCCCGCTGTTAAGTGATGATGTTAAGTAACGGGGGAATTTCAATGGTTTTGTATGAGTGAAATGTCCAGCTAACTATAACATGTGTGAAACCTATGGTTCTTTCAGTGAATTTGCAATGTTTTTTAAATGCCAATTCCTAACTATAACGTATGTGAAACCTATGTTTTTTTCAGTGACTAAATAAACAGTTGATTTTCCGTCCGGAGTGCGAGTCCTTCTATGAAGAAGACGCTGTAAGCATATATATATATGTATATATATATATATATATATATATATATATATATATATATATATATATATATATATATAAGACAATAACTATCATAATTGTTTATAAAATGTTGGAAAAACAATATTCACCTATGTGTAATTGACTGTATCACGGTAGTAATGCTTATTAATGTAGAAAGACACGTGTTAAGATGGCCGCCATGAATTTTAGCATCTAAGCTTTAGAAGTCCGTCTACTATATCAATGAAATATCATGTGACATGTCGAGCAATGAAATACTGCTGGTTTTGCACGGTGTAACTGACATTGACAAAGCCGCAAGGCGAAACGCGTCTGTCGGTGCAGGGGGTCTGCACAATAAAGCACTTTACTCAAATACGGCTCCTCTGTGTGCTTTCCATTTAGTCATGAGAAGGACGTGCCTCTTCGTTGAGATATATATATATATATATATATATATATATATATATATATATATATATATATATATATTCACTGAAAAAAAACATAGGTTTCAGGGACGTTATAGTTAGTTGGACATTTCACTATTACAAAACCAGTGAAATTCGGCCGTTATTGTTAGTTCAGCTAACTATAACTCGCGCCCCCGCAATGCATTGCTGATGACGTCACATATTACCTCATTCATGACATGGTCAGTGGCATCACTGATGACATCACTTTATGTTTTTGTGAACATGTGTGTCAGTTGCTTTGGGGTAGCATACTCTTTGTAGTACTTGGGGCATGCACAAGTAACTTAGTGAACTGAAAAGAACATCTCTCATCTTTTAAGCACAAACCAGCATGTTTCATAGCATTCCCACAGCATCTCTCACATGTGACTTGTGTATACTGAAACTTGAACTTAAGACTTGACAAACAGCTTTTACATGGCAAATCAAGTTACAAGTGAAAGTGCACACACATGTACTACCAAGCATCATTCATGTTTGGAAGAGTACACTTGTAGCGGTGCCATGAGGTTTTTACTTAAATGTACCGGTATGTAACTATTTTAGCATCTCTATGACTCTCTAAATATGTATGTAAGCGGCTATAAACAACCAGCTCAGTACCTGTGTTACTGAAAATAGAGCAATAAAGATGTGACTACAACTATGTTTGAATCTGCTGCATGCAAAATTAGTTTCTGGGTAAGTGGCTGAATGTATATGTGTTTTTTCTGTGGCTGTCCAATAAAGTAGTGTAACAGAACTAGAACAACCAGAATTCAAAGAAAAGCACTCTTTGAGAACAGCACATTATATATACCCATGTAATTATTTCCACATCTTCCAATGGCTTGATAACTAAAAGTTTAACTCTTAATCTACATTTTTTACTGTCAATCACACCATGTAGTAAGCAGCAAATGAACAACATACTAATTCAAAGCAACATATTGTGAACCAACTTCTCACACACCGAGCCTGAAAATCAGACAAGCTGTTACATTCTCATACACTCATAAAGCATCTTACTCACCTGTTATTAAACATACAAAGCCACTCACAAAACCTCATACATTGCCTCATAAAGTTCTAATATTTTCAACAAAATATTTCATACTCTCTTATAACATTCCCACATACACATATACCTTTTCAATAATTTTTTTCTCCAAATTAACTGCAATTCACATACCTGAAAATTGAGTTCATTGATCAAACATTATTTTTAGGTCCTATCAGATAGATACAATACTGTCAGCAAATGTAAAAACTAAGCATAATAAAGCATGTCCCTCTCACACAAAGCAACCATTACTGGCAGCATTTTCAAATTTGCACCCTCTGATAGTGCGGAACGCAGCAAGTAAAAAACATATCTTTCATTAATTTATTTTGTCACTCCATTCCTGAATGGTTAGTATGTGTTTTTTTTTGTCCTCATTACACCATGGTTACTGCAAACTGGGCCGGTTTGGAAACATCCTCGAGCCTTCTATGGTCCAAGCAGTTTTGTACAGCACCTTCCACGACGCCCAAACTATCCTTCTTGAAAGCAAAGGGGTGGATGTGGCAAAGCCTCCATATCACCCCAATCCATGACTTGATGTAATCATTGGACTATTTTTCCGAATTTGTAGCCAATAATTGCCTTTCAATCTAACCAATTCAAAAAAGACTCCCACATCTCTGCAGAATTACTTTTGGCCCCTTTAGTGTCTAGTCTACATGTCCATTTAACCACATTCAACCAGGTAATTACATTGCGCGGTTGAGGGTTTAACCAATGTTTACAAATCTCCCTCCTAGCCAGGAGAATTAAATAGAACAGTAAACCCTGCTGCTTAAAACTTAGGGCCTGTTTGGATACATAGTCCACTCCTAGGAGTACCAAAGTTTCAGTTGAAGTTATATTTTCTCCTAGGATGGCCCTTATGCTATTTTCCACAGACCTCCAGAAATCCTTTAACACTGAACATGTAAAAAAGACATGCAGATCAGTTGCCTTGAGGTGGTTGCATTTTTTACATCTTGGCACCGGTTTTTGCACAAAGTTTGATAATCTATGTGGTGTCCAATATAGCCTATGGATAACGAAAAAATGATGACGTTTAAAATTAGCTGGAGTTACAATGCATAGAGAAGTTTAAATGAGTCAGTCCACAAAGAGTTCACACTACCCTCCTGCAACACCCCTATCCATCCGATAGATCTTGCATTTTCTCTTCCTCTCCCTCCAAGAAATGTCTAAACCATATTGCTACTTCTTTAGCTTTCTGGGCATGGTCCTGTATCAAAGCTTCGAAGTCCCAATTGCCTCCGACTTCGTCTCCTACAGTCGCAGCCCATGAAGTAAGCTGTAGGTATTTAAACCTTGAAAGCCCGCTGCCTATCTTGATGTTCAGTACTTCCCATGGGACCAAAGCGCCCACTGTTATTAGGTCACCCCATTTTTTAACTCCTGTCTGCTTCCTTTAAAGGTAGGCTCAGGACATCCTTCAAGCATTCCGGTGTCCCCGGGGAAATACATATTGGGGCGAACTCGGAAAAGTAGCCGATCTTTAAAGTTTGTCTCACTGCCAGCTAGAGACTTAAGGCTGCTTTCAGCACTTTTAGTCTTACTTCTTTGAAAAAATGTTGGGCTCCAAATTTATAGAGAAAGGCTCCTCCCACTTCTTTAGTCATTTCACCCAAAATTAGGTCCCATGTAGTATTCTCAGGTGTCTCCCACAAGCATACGTAAGTTCTTCCATTGAAAGGCCATACAGTAGAGTCTGAATCTTCTAAGTTTTTTCCAGGACAACCATATCCCCCGGAATGGCCAAATGAATCTGGAAATCTTCCCTTGAATTTTTTTTATTTCCTCTTTGGGAAAGCTGAGTGGTATACAGTTAAAAAGGTAGGTTAATTTAGGTAGGACAGACATTTTTATTAAATTGACCCTCCCATATATAGACAGCGGTACATTTTTCCACCTAGCTAGATTCCTATCCACCTCCTTCATAACACGCTTCAAGTTTCGCTGGGGGAGCTCATCTATCTTCTCAACAATTGTTATCCCCAGATATTTAATCTCAGACTCTACCTCCCCATCCATCCATGTCCAGCACAGTACTTCCGTTTTCGCTAAATTAACAAGATATCCAGAAAATACACCAAACTCAGCAGTCAGATGTTTTATTATTGACAGTGTTTGTGTTGGTTCAGAGGTGTAGAGAACAAGATCGTCTGCATATAATGCAATTTTGCTATGGGTCGGGAGTTGGTGAATGGGAATGATCTTATTATCTATCCTTAATTTGTGTGCAAGTGGTTCCATATATATATCAAAAAGAAGGGGGGACAGGGGACAGCCCTGTCTCGTCCCCCTCCTTATTTTGAAACCTCTAGTCAAAACCCCATTCAGCAGAATGGTTAGTATGTGTTAACCCTTTCATGCACTTTTATAAAGAATTCCAATATGTGTGAGTGTTTTGCACACTTCCGTCATTGGGCTATTCTTCGGCTACATTTGAGTGAATTTTGGGCTTACATTGGGCTCTTTTCTCTCTGGTGGCCATCTTGGGGGAGTTCTTTGTTATGAAGCTCCCTAATCTTATTTACTGCGGTATCCTCAGTAGAAAATGCTTTATGTTTTCCACTTTGAATCCATCAAGATGGCAGTCAGATGTGCCATACTTTTGGCATAAATTCAGAATGTTAGCACTCTAGTTGTTTATCAGTACGCTGTAGTGAACTGCTGATCACCAGGGAGTTAACTGGCAGTCTGCTGCTGGTGTTGAAAATGCATGCCTCATTCTACATTTCAGAATTTTTTAATGAAATAGCAGAGGAAGACATGTGAGAACTCACTTAAAACGTGTCCTAATTTTTCTTTCTGCAGCACTAACCACAATATCTATGACAACATGAGACCCCTCATTTTATTCCTTTCTAAATTAAATGTTTTAAGTTTTACAGTTTGATTTAATCAAGATGGCATCAGATGTGCCATAGTTGTGTCATATATATGACTGTTAGCGCTCTAGTTGTTCTTTAGAACACTCTGGGAGGATGCAGTACAACTAAGGGAATCAACTGACAGGTTGGCCCTGTTGAAGTACAATAGGTAGATATTTGAGATCTCACTTAAACCGTGTCCTAATTTTTCTTTCTACAGCACTAGCCATCATTTCTTTTACAAAGTGAACTCCCGCATTGTGTTTCTTTTTAAATTAAATGTCTCAGGTTTTACCAATTTGATTCAATCAAGATGGCTTCAGGTGTGTCATACCTTTGTCATAAGTAAGACTTTTGGTGCTCTAGTTCTTCTATGGAACAGTCTGGAAGGCTGCAGTAGAACACACAGGAATCAACTGACAGGCTGCTCTTGTTGGAAGCACATGATTTACTGAGAATGTCAGACTTCATACTCATATGGCTGGGAAACATAGTGTGAATTTACAGAAAATATGCTCTCATTTTAGCTTTTGGAGAACCTTCTATAACTTCTATGGGAAAATCATGAGAAAACTGTTTTCTCTCTAGAGTGTTTGTTGTATACCCAGCAGAAGGATTTTTCAAAGGGTAAAATCACCTTAGAACACGCAACAGTTCTCAAAATCAGTGTGGAACCATCAACAAATGATTTCTCCTCTATGTGACCCCCAAAACCTGCCATTCACAACAATGCATTTCAATGCAGTGCTATCATGTATATTGGTCCTAAGATGGCTGCCAACACTTTCTGGTTGAAGTGCTGACAGTCAATCAGATCTGACCATGAGATATGTGCTTAGCCTCCACCCAGATACCTTTATTTGCTTTTCCTTAAATTTCTCAACAACTACTGATTGGATTTACACCAAATAAGAAAGTGTGATCTGCGAACAACAATCTAGTTCCTGCTAATTGTAGTGTAATTCCATCCAACAGTTTGGGCTGTAGCCATGTTCAAAGCTCCTATGAGAATTAAGAAGGAAAATCATTTTTTTTTACCCCCCTTTTTCTTGGCCCCCGCTTGATGGATCACTCCAAAACTTTCCATGCACAACAAGACTCACAATGACACTTTTTGGGAAATTTTCGTGAAGATTCATCAAATGGCGCCAAAGATGCAGGCAAGTCAAAAAACGCTTTTTCTATAGAAACCTGGTCCTAAATATAACTACCACCAGCCACCAGCAGGTAATGAATATATATATACCTGAGAGTATTTTCTTTTCTTTGAGTGAGCCACGACAGTCTGGGCCATCTGCAGCCTAGAGGAAGGAAAAGAGGGAAGGTAAATCCATAGACTTGGAGAGAAGAAAACTTTCCAGATTTACTTGGAAAACTGGAGACAAAATTGACAAGGATTTTTTCTTTTTGTTGATTAATTTTTTCTCTGTTCCCAGTAAACACCAGCGATTAGAAAGTTATGCATGTCAAGGAGTGGACCATTGGGCAAGGGTCACTCCCTATTTTGGAAGTGGAATGTCCTTTGTTTGGCGCCCTCCTGAGGGCAAATTGGCAATGTTTTTAGGCCTATCTGCCCCAGGGGCGGAAACCACTAGACATCAGGGAAATATTCATTTGTATATGTTGGTGGAGCAGCCCCTCGGGCAAGGGTTGCTCCCCACTTTGAAACTAGCATGTTCTCTGTTTTCTGTCCCCCCATGGACACATTGGCTATTTCTTAGGCTGATCTGCTCCCTAGGGTTTGGAAAACTGTTGCTCAAGGATTGTCTCATAGTACAATCAATCTGAGAGCAGTTTTCGGCACTCCGTGAGCTCCACGGACCATGGAGTGCAGAAACCTCTGCGAAAGGAGCGGAGTTCACCTCCCAGGCTTATAAATAAGGCCCCTGATAACAAATGCAGGTGGTCCTCAACCTTACATGGACACAATGTGGGCCAGTGGGTAATGTGCCCAGATGTCCAGTATTAGGGGAGCGTGATCACTGTGTGTATTGATATGTGGTGTGTCCTGATTGGCTATGTGTTCTTAACTTTGTGTGGCATTTGACTTTATGATTTTTTGAGAATGCGTGCACCCCTCTAGCCATGTGTGCTTTATTGGGACCAATCTCCCTGGCCCATTGGAGGGTTGCTGCGCTTATCTGGGGGATGGACCTGAGGTTCCTGTTCATGCGTTTGTCTGCCAGCTATGTGCCACCACACATGTGACCTGTAAATCACCTAACTCTGGCCTAAGCTTCAGAGCCTGCCTGACCACATATTTCTGAGTCGGGGTTGATGGAGTGTTTATGAAAGGCAAATTTGTTAATAGTAATGCAATTTTGCTCGTATATGTTAGTTTAATATTATAAACATTGTCATTGATGTTATCAATATTAATAAAACCATTAGACAACACAGAAATAATCATTGAAAAACCAGATGATTCACCACCCACTAATATTCATAAAAAAACATACATATCCATTAAATACAGTTATTTCATTAAGTCATATCTCAATAACATACTGCACAGACTTCGTCTTGATCTTCCTTTAAAATTGTTTTTCTTTATTCATAATCTTCTCTTTTTATATAAAGCAATCTCCCTCAATGTAGTCTACGCATTTCTTCTCAAACTGAGACTTCTTCAGGGCTACAAAACACAGACAATATATACAAATTTAAAATCACTTTACAAAGTCTTTGGACATTTTCACATACAACCCCATAGATAAACATGTAATACATATAGTGCTCTGGACTTTTCTTCTTTAATCAAATACATCATTAAATGTTAGTGCAATCCATTTAGATCAAAACCCAAATCAATACCTATTCTTGCTTTGGATCGTGCTGTTTCTTTAAACCTGTTTGTTTAATGTCTATCGATTTAAATGAGGCCACTGATCTTAATTAATTCATCCTTAAAGATGAAGTAAGAGGATCCTTATTCTCATACTAGTTAGAATGTCCCTTTTCATTTGTAGAATGATATTCATTTGCTACGTATCATCATGGATGGGCTTATGCTTATACCTCACATGTCATAACTAATATTTACCTTGCGTCCTAGTTTTCTCTGTATATTATGATTAGCATGAGGATAATTATTGGGTCATAGAGGGCATTGGTTGTAATTTTAAAGCAGGTAGCTTTACTTCATTCACCATCCAAGTAAAGGTGTACACCGTCGTGGGTTAAAGTCCCCTCGTTGTATTCAGCAAAAAAATACATCTTTCTCACAAGAAGCATCTAAAAAGATTTTGTGGGAGATACCCATAATGGAGCTGGTGTCATGAGAGCCTTCATGAATAATGCATATACATTGTACATTTTTTTAACTATCTTCACTTTCAGATGAGGCAACGAGTGTGAAATGTCAACAAATCCACACATGTTTATAATTTAAAAAAAGATAATGATCTTAAAAAGAGAACAGGGCACACTACATAGAATGGTGCCTCCCCCCCCCCCCCCACGTAGGCAAAAGCACTTAATTACCTGTGCTCACAACAGATTTAACAAAACATTGTTAACATTTATGAAAATACAATTTTGCATACGTTGTCAGTAATGCATGCCAAACCCAGCAAGTAGTTAACATAAGTGCCCGTTCCTGTAGGAATTCATCCCACACCTCCCAAGACTTAAAAGTGAGTATCGTAGCTCACTAATGGCATAGTGCAGTGAAGTAGAATACGAACAACCCACACCCACACTCCTAAGCCCAGGGGTTTAAATGCCTGTATAATTAGAAACACATACTAGTTTGTGTAATGTAGTCAAATTGCACCCCTCGGGACAGGTGTGCTTCTGGGAACCATTATAAATTTAATGATGTACGAGGCTTTAATCTTGCCTGTGTTTCATCTTTATGTATGCTCCAAATGATCTCAGACATGTGTGTAAGTGAACCCTTAATGTGAATGGAATTCTTGAATTGATGTCCACACTGTAGGACCAACATAGCAACATTGCTTCTCTTACAGTGATTATCACAAGGGTTTTATAACTAAGCCTGGTTGAATTTTACAACTTGTTGATTTGCTGCTTTGTAATGGAACATGCATATCCTAGATGTCTAGAGGTATGCGATACAAGCAGTTTTGTGCCTGCAAATTTTAATACACATGTTTTAGCAATCCATTGAAAGGTATTACCTACTCTTATAGAATGGAGTGCTTCACTGTTAACTACTCTATTCAAACTATTCTATTTCACTCCTCTCACTTTATTATATCTTTCCACTATGCCGTTCATATTTTCAGAGCTGTTTTTGAGAGCCCTTATATACGGGCAAATATGTATCTTAGAGTATGACATTGTTTTTTTCACTAATAATGTCTTCCTAATGTCGTTTATATTTTCGGGGATACATCGGTGAGCCTCCATATATGTGGTAAGACACATTGGAGAATCATGATCATCTTTAACTTATAGCACACTGCAACTCATCTCAATTGATACCCCCCATAGACCCTAGAGGACATCCAATATATTATTATTGAAAATCTGTTTCATCTTATAACAAGCACTTGTGTCTTCTTTTGAACAGGTCTCAGGACCATCACAGGTCCCGTTCCATATGGGAAGAATGATACAGGATTAAGAAAATGCATGCACAAGATTGACAAGAATTCATATAGAGTTTTTAAACCTTGCGACGTGTGTAGAATTGTTTGACATCTCATACTCCGTTACCACCACCAAAAGTGAAGTCAGTTAAAAAAAAAGGTACAATTTATATACATTGCTCAGAAAGGCTCTTATGATACTGGCCCTTGCTCATTATGGCTATCCCCCTTAAAATCGTTTTAGATGCTTCTCATGACAAAAATATTCTTTTTGCAGAATACAGGGACAGCTTTAAACTGCAACAGCGTACACCTTTACTTGAATATTAGGTGGAGTTAAACGACATGCTTTAGGATTATAACTAGTGCAGTCTATGACCCAAGGATGATCCTTCTGGTTATCATCATATACAGAGGAAACTAAGACTTCAAGGTACATAATAGTTATAACGTGAGGTATAGACATAATAAGCTCATCCAGGATGATACGTAACACATGAAGATCATTCTATAAATGGAAATGGATATTCTAAGTATTATCAATGGCCTCATTCAAATTGATAGCCGTTAGACAAATAGGTCTAAAGAAACAGCATGATGCACAGCAAATAAATGTATTGAATTGAGTGTCGATCTAAATGGATTGCTCTCACATTTATTGATGTATTTGATAAAAGAAGAAAAGACCCATGTACTATATGTATTGCTTGTTTACCCATGGCGTTGTGTGGAAAAATGTCTAAAGATTTTGTAAAGTGAGTTTAAACAGATATATATTGTCTGCGTTTTGTAGCCCTGAAAAAGTCTCAATTTGAGATGAAATGCATTGGCTACATTGAAGAAAATTGTTTTATATAAAAAGAAAAGATCATGAGTTAACAAAAGTAATTAGGAAAACCAAGATGATGTTTGTACATTATGTTATTGACATATGACTTCATTTTAATCAAATAAGTCTATTTAGCAGATATGTAGGTATTTATGAAAATTAGTGGATGCTGTATCATCTGGTTTATAAAAATGTTTGGAGATTTTCTCCAGTGTAAGGGACTAGAGAGACTGATCCACCAGGTACGTGCACCACTGTTCTTTACTCACAGCCCACAAGGCATCATATTATCTCAGTCTCTGGTTGTACATCACTAAAATTAAATATTGTTATAGGCTGGTGGAGCTGCCACATGGGCAAGGGTCTTCTCTCCATTTTGAAAATGTCCTTTGTGATTTATTTCTTGTCCTCATTTCATTTGTGAGCTTTCTTCTTTGTATTGTAGTGCAAAGCTTTTAATTTCCTTTGTGGCGACTCCTGCTTGCGGTTTGAACATTGGTAGATCTGCAGTTTGTGTAGTTGCATTTGTTTACCTAGGAAACTTTTTTATAACGTTTATGTCAAATCAGTATCATTGCCCTTGAATGTTTTTTTTTTAATGGTTGTAATTGTTGTAGCATATTTAGCTTATGTTTTACTGTGTTTCAAATTAATGTTTCGATTTGTGCAAGATCTGCATTGTGTTGTCTCATGTGGAACTTTTTACCCTTTGGTGCTTGCTGTGTCTTTGCAGAGTAGGTGAAGTTGATACTCAGTCTACCAGTCTGTGGCAAGTGAGAGGTATATTTTTGCAGCATAAAACTCATTGCGTTGTTTGTTTGTTTCTCCAAATCAGTATTTGTCAATAGTTATATTTACAGTTTGTTGAGTTCTAATTTGGCACAGTGTTGTTTATTGTCTTGTTTTCTGTATGGTTTTACTAGTAAGCATTATGGCTGCCCACTGGTTGACCAACCAGCAGGTTGTTGGTTTGCCTTTGGACATAGCTCTGAAACTGATTCTGCATTTGAGGCAAAGGACCAAGTTGAAATTCAGAAACTTAATTTTCTGCCCGAGAGGATTCATCTGATGATGTATCCACTATTAGTGTTGATGAAGTGCCTCTTTTAGAGGAGGACACCGATGTGCCAGTAGTGCAGGAGGAGTAAGCTGCATTGCAGCCAGGGGAGGAAGGCTTCCCATTGGAAGTGCTGAATCCTGGGTTGCCCTTAACATAGTGCAGCCTGTTTTGTTTAATCGTATTGCAGGGCATGGAGTCAATACGGAGAACAGTTTGCCTATGAATTTCTTCCAACTGTTTATTGTTTATGTGTTTTTGGATGATGGTGTTGAGCAGACTAATTTGTATGCTGAACAATTTTTGTGGGACAACGGTGTCATCTCGAGAGATACCCTGTAGACTCCCTCAAATCTCCATGAGAATAAGCAGTTCTGGGGGTTACTTTTGCTGATGTAATTGACTAGGAGGCCATCACTGTCTTCATGTTCATCTACTTGAGTCCCTTGATGGTAACTGCTATATTTCCAGCATACATGTGTCAAGGTTGGTATTTGCTTCTAAGGCGGGTGCTGTATTTTGTGGATAATGCTACAATATCAGCCTGATTGTGACAGTCTCTTCAAGATTTGGCTGGTCCATGGCCATTTAGTAGAGAATTTCTCAGACAGATATGTTCCATACTTGAGGTCCTGTTCGAGGGCATGTTTGGAATTTAGAAAATACATTGCCAGCCATAGAGCATGTTATAGTATTAAGTTGTATATGCTGTGTGAAAGTGCCACTGGATATGCATATGTTTGCAGGGTGTACATTTCCACTTTTGAAGTAAGTGAAAAAATTGCGTGGGGACTTCCCAGAGGCTATTTTAATAAAGGTTATCATATATATGTGGACAATTTCTACGCCGGTGTGCAATTGTTTAAGGAATGTGCAAAGTGGATACTGTGGCACACGGAACAATCCGCTCTAACCGTAAACGTTAGCTACAGATCTTCTGTGTGAAAAACCTCAAAAGGGACAGAGTAATGCCTTGCATAGTAATGAACTTCTTGCTTTGACATTTTCAGACTTGAGAAATGTCCACATGCTCATGACTATTCACTTCCCCTGTGACTGTTTAGGGCCAGGTAGCAGAACTGCACAAACTTGTGTGGATTTTAGACTATAACAAGCAGATGGGAGGTGTAGATAAGCAGATCAAAGATTGGAGCTTTAAAATGCTGCTCAAAGGTCATATATCTGGTTGTTCATTTGTTTCATTTGGCATCCTCCTTCAATGCTTATTTTGTTTTTAAACATTGTTCTCCAGATTCCACGGTGAGTTTTGTACAGTTTCAGCTGTCTATATTAGGCATTCTTGTAGCAGCTGAACAGGCAAGTGTTGCCAGAATTGGAGTGGTAGAGGACATCATCCACCTCTTCGATTCTGGGAACACTTGCCTGCTGGATTGAAAGATCGCCTCTTTCCTAAGTACATTCCACCCTCACCCAAAAAAGACTTTCTTTGTTGGAGATGTAGGGTCTGTGTATGAAGACGAGTATGAAAGGAGAGTTGTTTGTACTGCCGAGAGTGTCCTACTAATCCTGGATTACGCATGCCCATATATTTAAATTGCACAATACCGACTCGAGTATTGGGAGCAGCCATGAGAGCAATGCAAACCTGACTGTGATCGGTATTGATTGATATATATTTTCTATTTAGATACTTGGTTGGCCGTAGTTTTATATGCTTAGTTACACCTGTGCACACAGACATGGATGGTATTTCATCTTTTGCCAATAGGTTGCTTCTTTCTATTTGGAAACAAAAAATTTCTGTTTTTAGCTTGATGTTGTATTTTCTCCTTCTGAGCTTTGTGAGCATATACTGTTCATTGCAGGGGTGTTTTAGAAATGAAAGTAGTGTGGAACTTCATGATAATGTCTGAGTAGCAACTGTGTGTTTGGACTGGTGTTTGGCTGGTGGTGTGTGTGTACTGGTGCTTGGCTGATGGTGTGTGGGTGGGTCGGTGGGTGGGTATTGACTTGCTGCTGATCACTTCACACACAATTCCAGCCAAACATCAGTCCGCACACTCCATCAGCCACCAGGTGGTGTGATTTCTGTGTCTGAATTGGTGTCTGGCTGGCAGTGTGTATGGCTGGCATCTGGTTGGTGGCATGTGTGTGTAGTGACTAACTACCGCCCAATGCACACACTGGCAGCCAAAGTCCAGTCCATACTCTCTGCCAGCCTCCAAGTTATGCGATTGCTGCATCTTTCTGGTTACATAAGCCTACTGTCAATAAGCGGGTGGGATGGCCCGCTAGTGGGTTGACTATCTGGGTGAAAAACACTTTACTCTGCACCATAGCTGATGTTGAGGTGGGTTCACCAGACATTCTATGTGTCAGCATGCAATTTCAAGCTATAGCAGTGTTTTATGTCTATAATGTATATCGAAGGCCAGGGGGTAGAGGGACAGAATCTACTATTATAGATATTTTTAATACACACTTGGCAGCCCTTTCCCCTGATATGTACAAAATTGTTGCTGGTGATTTTAATTGTCAATTTGAGCCATTGAGTGTTAACACTGATGGGGATCCATTGTATTAACTCTTCCTATCATCAGGCGGTGGACAGCTATTGTAATTCATCTCAATGCACTCACTTTAAATCACGGCCTTCGAGCCTGTAATGGGAGAGCACCCTCTGATAAAGAAGGAATTCATACATTTAATCGTCCAAACCACACCAGCCTTATTGATTACATATGGTAGATCTTAGACTTTGGGCCAAAATGGTGGACATGTATATAGTCCCCCGACAGGATAGCCATCATCATGCCTTAGACCTGTAGATGAGTTCATTGGGGACTTCTCTGGCCAGCAATTCTACCGAACCCTTTGACAGATTGCTTAGGGCCAGATGTACAACAGTATTTAGCATGCGCAAATGGGTTTGAGACCCGTTTGCGGATGCTAAAAACCTGTGGCCAATGTAAAAACACTATTTTGCGAGTCGCAAATAAATTACGACTCGCAAAATAGTGTTTAGCGACTCGCGTTCCCTTCCTAATAGTGACCGCAAAGCCATGTACCAATGTTTTGCAACGGCAATTGTGGTCGCAAAACACTCGCAAATTACCACCCTCTTCAAGAGGGTGGTAATGCAGTCGTAAATGGGAAGTGGTCCCAGGGGGACCCCTTCCCCTTTGTGACTGGCTCAGAAATATTTTTTAAGGGCAGGCAGTGGTCCCAGGGATAGCTACCTGCCCTTAAAAAATAAAACAAAAACATTTCATTTGTTTCTTTTAAATGCATCCTGTTTTCCTTTAAGGAAAACAGGCTGCATTTTTTAAAAACTGCTTCATTGAAAAGTAGTACCAGACATGGAGGTCTGCTGAGCCCAGCGGGCCGCCATCCCAGGGAGAGCCAGACATTCACAATGGGGTCGCAAATTGCGAGTGGCTCATTAATATTCATGAGCCTCTCATTTTGCGACCCCATTGGGAATCGCAATCAGTGTCTCTGACACTGTTGTACATTCAATATTGTGATTGGCAATTTGTGACTCGCAATTGAGCGCAAATTGCGAGTCACAATTTGGAATGGTCGTACGTCTGGACCTAAGTCTTTCTAGTAACAGACACAGACTTAAATGGAGCTCAGTTGTGGGCTCCCCGGTTGTAATGAAGGAGGTCTATGGCATAGTGGCAGTAGGGTTTGAGGCTTTGCAAGTCTTGGTTCAGTCCCAGGCTGACTTGACTATGGCTGAGACTATTTCTTCTATCCACAATGCCATTTTTACGAAACTGAGAGATATCTCCTTTGTGGAATCAAAATCTAATAAGAAGCCAAAGTCTCCTCATACATGGTTGTTGGACCAACATCCTAGTGGTAGCTTGGCTCAGGCTACCAGGCTTCCATCCCATCCGGGCGTCTCGTGCTTGCATCACACTCAGTTCACAATCTAACGCAGCACCCCTTAAAAATGACACTACACCGATTAAATTTTAAAAATCACCTGTAGTCTTTATCTTATTTTCTCAAACAGGGTTTTTCAGGATCATTTCACAGGGTAAGAACATTTCATCATATTTAAACAGTCAATACTTTCTCATATGTAATTTTACATAACAACTATCTTTCACAACATTTCAAAAGGGTCATTTAGCTTGCACAGTGTTCGCCTGCCAGTTGGATTCACTAATGGCAACCCACTCCCACTCCTGTCTTGTCTCCAACAATTAGCTGATTTTCCTCAGAAACTAGCGAGTCAATGACCAGGCGGCTGGCAGTTGCCTAGTGACAACTATACAGTCTCGGGGTAGGTTCTCTGTCACCCAGTGAATTCCCTTCTAGATAGGCAGTTTCCCCAACCTCTCACTGTTAACTAAAAACTCAGGCTGCGGTTTTACCCACTAAGCATGAAAGCACTACTTTCTCATCTGCCGTCACATGTGGTGTAAGGACCAGCAATCATTACTTATAACCTGGGCCCTCGTCTCTCCACCGCCCAACACTCGGGTTACCTGGTCAATTTCAGTTGTTCATGCGGACTCTCGGGGGACTTGCTGTCCTCTCTTTTCCCCCCTTACTCTGGGCCCCGCTTACGGTGTCTTGGAAGTCCTTCTCTCCTCACAACGGACGACGAGTGCCCACCTCCTCCGGGTAGGCGGAGCTCGCTGCCGGTGAGAAGTCTCCATGGAGGGGAGGTGAGAGCAAAGGCCCACTGCCCACCCACCTTCCGCAAGGGCTACCTTTCAAGTGGGGCTCCTCTCCTGATGGGAGCCTCTCTGGCGGGGGCTTCACTCCCTCGCTCTCACACCTGCTGGCTCCGCGACTCTCCTCAGATCGGGGGGGTTTTCCAGCCCATGCCACTTCCGTGTTCACGGCTCCGGGCTCCCGCAACCGCCAGAACAGTGCGGCCTGCGGGGGCGCGGCCTCCACACCACAGAAATCCGCCCTCCGATGACAACAGCGGGGGCGGCGCTACTGCTGCGGCCCCGCTCACGTGACTCGAGGTGGCGGCCTCACGGCCGGAATCGCCCTGCACTTCCTCAGTGTGGAATTCTCTTCAGCGGCCTCCCGCGATGCCGGTCAGCGATCCTTGAGGGACTTCGTCTCTTCCCCACCCAGTCCTCCCGAAGACCACACGGCACTCCCCAATAGCCACGGCCAGTCTTTCAGCCCTGGGGGCGCGGCGGTGAGTACTCTGGGTAGGGGATGTTGGCAGTGTTGAAATTACGGGCGCCGGACCCACCTCACAGCTGATAGGACAGTCAGCCAATCGTTGTATATAGAGCCCAGTCCCCTCTTCAGTAGCCAGGGATAGTGGGCAATCGCTAGGGCCAGCTTGTCTAGGGATCCCACGCAACGTGAGCTATGAGGGACAGATAGTTCCTGTTGGCGACTCTCTCTCCTGGGTCCCAAGCTGCCGGGATTCTGACCACTTCGAGGCTCCCAGGAAAACGCTGACCCCCAAAGTCTTTGGCTGTGTTCAGGGACTGGTCAGAAGGTTGGGGGTGGTATCAGCTGATTTGGAAGACGCGCAGACCCTAGGACCTGTCACTTCCCTATCCAGCGCAGCCACCTCCCCACACAGGTGCCTTACTCCTGACTGCCTCACAGCTCATCCCTCTCCTAAAATGGCCGCCCTACCACCACCTCTATTCATCACCTGGGCCTGACTTGCCAGAAGGGTCCAGAAGGTTCTGGAACCTCTCATGGCAGCTCATGGCCCAGGTACTGAGGTGACAGTTGGAACCACCATTTTGCGAATCTAACCGCCCTCTCTCTGTTTTCACATTGAAGCGCCTTGCGCCTCTCCCTCAGGAAGTAAGGACGAGGCGCCCAGAGCCTCTACATCAACACCCAATAAAAAATAGTTGGTGGACAGAAAAAATGAGAAGGGAAAGGGAAAAAAAAATAATAATATGAGGAGGGGACCGCCAAAGGGCTGACAGGTCTAACACGCGTCCCCCCCAGCTGAAAGTGGGGAGAGCTACCCAACCCCTTGGGAGCCCTCTTCACTAAGACGGAAGTACCTGGATAGACCGTCAGCATTGGCATGGTCCACTCCTGGCCGATGTTCCACCCTAAAGTCCATTCCCTGTAGGGAGATCGACCACCTCAATAGCTTAGGATTCTCGCCCCTCATTTGCATCAGCCACCTGAGGGGCTGGTGGTCGGTCTGCACCAGGAAGTGCGAGCCAAACAGGTATGGCCGCAGCTTCTTCAGAGCCCACACCACCGCAAAAGCCTCCCTCTCAATTGCACACCACCTCTGTTCCCGGGGGAGTAGTCTCCTAGACAGGAAAACCACCGGTTGGTCCAGACCCTCGTCATTAAGTTGCGACAGCACTGCCCCTATGCCATGCTCTGACGCATCTGTTTGGACGATGAACTTCTTGGAGAAGTCAGGGGCCCTGAGAACAGGTGCCGCACAAATTGCCTTTTTCAAGGTGTCAAAGGCTTGTTGACACCCCTCGGTCCAGATTACTCGTCGAGGGTGCTTTTTGGAAGTGAGCTCAGTCAAGGGGGCCACGATAGTACCGTATCCCTTGACGAAGCGTCGGTAGTAGCCAGTGAGGCCCAGAAAGGCTCGGACCTCTGTCTGAGTCTTGGGGGGTTCCCAGGCCATGATGGTTTCGATCTTGGCCTGGAGGGGTTGCACCTTGCCCCGACCCACCAAGTGACCGAGGTACACTACCGACCCCTGCCCGATCTGGCACTTACTGGCCTTGATCGTCAGACCCGCCTGCTGCAAAGCCTGAAGGACAGCCTGAAGGTGACACAGATGGTCCTCCCAGCTGCGGCTGAAGACAGCGATGTCATCCAGGTACGCAACCGAAAAGGCCTCCATCCCAGAGAGGACCTGGTTCACCAACCGCTGGAACGTGGCAGGGGCGTTCTTGAGCCCAAAGGGCATCACACAGAACTGGTAGTGACCCTCAGGTGTGGAGAAGGCTGACCTTTCCTTGGCTCCATCTGTCAGGGAAATCTGCCAGTACCCGGATGTAAGGTCAAAGGTACTGAGATATTGGGCAGCTCCCAACCTGTCAATGAGCTCATCCGCCCTCGGGATGGGATGAGCATCTGTCTTTGTCACAGAATTCAGTCCCCTGTAATCCACACAGAACTGGAGTTCTGGGGTAGTGCCCGGCGGGGCAGCCTTGGGTACCAGTACCACCGGACTGGACCAGGGACTACTTGAAGGCTCAATCACTCCTAGCTCTAGCATCTTGGTAACTTCTCCATGGATGCTAGCCTTCACCTTATCCGACAGTCGGTAGGACTTGGACTTCACAGGTGGGCTGTCCCCTGTGTCCACGTCATGGGTACACAGATGAGTCCTTCCCGGGATAAGCGAGAACAAGGAAGCAAACTGCTCCAGAACTTGGCGGCAGTCCTTCCGTTGTTCAGGAGTTAGGGATGGTGAGAGGATTACTCCCTCCACCGACCCATCCTTCTCTTGGGACGCAAAAAGATCAGGAAGAGGTTCACTTTCCTCTTCCTCTGACCCATCAGTTACCATCATTAAAGTGACCTCGGGTCTCTCTTGGTGAGGCTTGAGGCGGTTGACATGGAGCACCCGATGGGGCTGCCTGAGGGTCTTAAGATCCACCATGTAGGTGACTTTGCCCTTCTTCTCAACCACCTCAAAGGGGCCTGACCAGCGATCCTGGAGGGCGCTAAGCTCTCCAGGTTCCATCACCCACACCTTCTGGCCAGGCTCCAGCTCCACCGGGTGAGCGTTTCGGTCATACCATTCCTTCATGACCGTCTGGCTGGCTTCTAGGTTTTCAGAAGCTTGCTTCCACAACCTAGCTATTTGGCTACGAAAGGCCAGCATGTAGCTCACCACATCCGGGGGACATTTTCTGGGAGTCTTTTCCCATCCATCCTTCACCAGGCTGAGGGGTCCACGCACAGGGTGTCCGTACAACAGCTCGAAGGGGCTGAAGCCCACTCCCTTCTGTGGTACCTCCCTGTAAGAAAACAGCAAACAAGGTAGGAGGACGTCCCATTTCCTCCGCAGGCTCTCGGGCAGACTCCTGATCATGCCCTTTAAGGTTTTGTTAAACCTCTCCACCAGACCATTGGTCTGGGGGTGATAAGGAGTGGAGAACCGGTAAGTGACTCCACACTCTTTCCACATAGCCCGCATATATGCCGACATGAAGTTGGTACATCTGTCCGACACAACTTCCTTGGGGAATCCCATCCGGGTGAAAATTAACATAAGAGCCCGTGCCACTGTAGGTACAGTAATGGTCTTCAGAGGGATAGCCTCTAGGTATCGAGTGGCATGATCCACCAGAACCAGGATAAACCTGTGACCGGCAGACGTTGGTGGATCCAATGGCCCAACAATGTTGATGCCCACCCTTTCAAAGGGGGTGCCAACGACAGGCAGTGGTTCCAGGGGAGCCTTCAGCTTCACCCCTGTTTTCCCACTAGCTTGGCAGGTTACACACATCCTACAAAAAGTATCGGACGTAATCCTCATCTGAGGCCAGTAGAAATGAGGGACAAGTCGAGCAAAGGTCTTGTCTTGTCCCAAGTGTCATGCCAAGGGTATTTCATGAGCCAATCCCAATAGGAAGGCTCGGTAACGCTGGGGAACCACCAAGGCCCGGGATGAACCATGCACCGGAGCCTTGGGTTCGCTATAAAGGAGTCCATCTTCCCAGTATATGTGGAAGTTCCCCGAATCGTTACCCGCTGCCTGGGCTTCGGCCTGCCGCCGTAAACCCTCAAGGGTAGGGCACTCCTTCTGGGCCCGACAAAACTCTTCCCTAGTAGGTCCGCCCTCCACCTGCCAGTCTGCAGGGGTAGGTAAGCCCTCCAGGGAAGTTACATCCCCCTCCGTAGACTCCGGGACCACTCCAGTCGCCCCAGCCGCCTTTGGAGGTTCCGATGCCGGGGCAGGCTTCCCCCGTCCCCGTTTACCCTTTCCGGCAGCTGGTTGGGCCTTTGTCCCAGGCTCCAACCTCTGTGAACTCCCTCTTCGGGCAGTCACGGACTGGGTGTTGGCACACGTCCACTCAGGGGTCCCCAACATTTCCATGTGGGCCCTGAACTCGACCTCCTTCCACGCCGAGTGTTCAAGGTCATTTCCCAACAGGCAGTCGACCGGCATGGCAGGGCTTATCGCAACTCGTAGAGGACCCGCAACCCCTCCCCACTCAAAGGGAATCTGGGCCACCAGATAGTGACCCTCTCGGTTGTCAGCCATCACAACCGGGTGGACTACATTGGGAACCACCTGCTCTGGGGACACCAGCTGACTCCTTACCATAGTCATGCTGGCTCCTGTGTCCCTCAGAGCCTCCACCCTCTGGGCATTGATGGTGACCCATTGCCTGTACTTAGTAGTATTCGAGGGCACCTGGGCCTTAGGAACCATCTCACAATCCCATAAGGACACTCAGGTTAGCCCTGCCCACTCACCTCCCTTATCTAGGGGCAACTCCTCCCCAAGCACTACACTCGCCACCCCAGGGGTCTTTCCTCCTATGGGAGGGTGTGGTCTCTTGGGACACTTGGCATCCCCCTTATAGTGCCCAACCTCACCACACTCATAACATCGGACAACCCTAGGCTGCTGACCACGGTCAGGATAAGGGGGTTTGTGGGGGCCAACCTTAGGAGGGAATCCTACTCCCTTCCCTTGTGAACTCTTTTGGGGGCCTTTGGAGAACTCCTTCTTTTTGTCTCCCCCCTCTTTCTTCTGGGGGGCGCCCTGTCCAGCCCCTTGGAAATTCCCTCCAGTCCCTTTTGAGGATACCCGGGTACTTGCCCAGATATCCGCCTCCTCTGCAAGCTTCCTAGGATTAGTTAGCTTGCTGTCCACCAGGTGCTGACGCAGCTCCGGAAAACTTTTCTCGAGGAGGTGCTCCTTTAAAATCAGATTATACAATCCCTCGTAGTCCTTTACCTCACTGCCCTGCACCCAGCCCTCTAAGGCCTTCTTGGCGTAGTCCAAGAAGTCTACCCAATTCTGGGTGGCCAACTTTTGACTGCCCCGAAACTTCTGCCTGAATTTTTCAGGGGTCAACCCAAATTTCCTAACTAGGGCGACCTTCATGATGGGGTAATTGGTCTGATCTTGCTGTTCCAAAGCTAACAAGGCATCCCTCCCCACCGGAGGCATATACCTATATAGACCACCCCCCCACTGAGCTTCGGGGACCCCATGGGCTCTTAAGGAGACCTCATAGGCAGCCAGCCATTTAACGATGTCATCCCCGACACCATGGCCGGCGACTACATCTTTTGGCAGGTAGGGTCTGGGCTCCCTGGGGATTTCTCTAGGTACGCTGCCACCAACGGGACTGCTGGGGGTTCCCCACTGTAGGGCTTTGAGTTCCAATTCCTTTAAATGGAGCTCATGGAGGAATCTCCTCTCTTCCCTCTCTTTCTCCAGACGGGCCAGTTCCATTTTAAACTGCCTCTCCTCCCTTCTGTCAACTAAGTCAGCTGATGACAGGCTTCCCCCCGAGGCGCTACTACCTGCTCTTGAAGGGGCACTAGGTCCTGCATCCAGGTGTCCACTCTCAGGGGGGAAAAGTAATTCTGGTTCCTCTGTGGTGTCCAGTTCTGGTCCCTCCTCCCGTTTCCCGCTAGGGTGAGCCATGACCCAGGCTCTCAAGCTAGTTTGGAGTTCTATTTTCTTTGCCCCTTGCTTGAAGAACACCTCCCTCTCCTGGCAGAATTCTTTTAGTTGAGTTACCGTATATTCTTCCAGCCTACCCAACTCAAACTCCATCCTACCAGGTGGGACCCAATCCCGCAGAACAGGAGTTTACAAAAGGAAACCTTTCCTTTAAGAGGAAATACACCACCAGACAGAATAATTTTAAAAACAAAATTCCAATTAGGGAGGCAATCTGGAGAAAACTCCAGTAAACAACAATCAGGTGTAGGTTGTGGCGCGCGCCAAACTGCTACTGAGTGGATGCAAGCACAGATTCAGGATCCCACCGCTGAGCACCAACTTGTTGGACCTACATCCTAGTGGTAGCTTGGCTCAGGCTACCAGGCTTCCAACCCATCCGGGCATCTCGTGCTTGCATCACACTCAGCTCACAATCTAACGCAGCACCCCTTAAAAATGACACTACACCGATTAAATTTTAGAAATCACCTGTAGTCTTTATCTTATTTTCTCAAACAGGGTTTTTCAGGATCATTTCACAGGGTAAGAACATTTCATCATATTTAAACAGTCAAAACTTTCTCATATGTAATTTTACACAACAACTATCTTTCACAACATTTCAAAAGGGTCATTTAGCTTGCACAGTGTTCGCCTGCCAGTTGGATTCACTAATGGCAACCCACTCCCACTCCTGTCTTGTCTCCAACAATTAGCTGATTTTCCTCAGAAACTAGCGAGTCAATGACCAGGCGGCTGGCAGTTGCCTAGTGACAACTATACAGTCTCGGGGTAGGTTCTCTGTCACCCAGTGAATTCCCTTCTAGATAGGCAGTTTCCCCAACCTCTCACTGTTAACTAAAAACTCAGGCTGCAGTTTTACCCACTAAGCACGAAAGCACTACTTTCTCATCTGCCGTCACACGTGGTGTAAGGACCAGCAATCATTACTTATAACCTGGGCCCTCGTCTCTCCACCGCCCAACACTCGGGTTACCTGGTCAATTTCGGTTGTTCAAGCGGACACTTGGGGGACTTGCTGTCCTCTCTTTCCCCCCCTGACTCTGGGCCCCGCTTACGGTGTCTTGGAAGTCCTTCTCTCCTCACGACGGACGACGAGTGCCCACCTCCTCTGGGTAGGCGGAGCTCGCTGCCGGTGAGAAGTCTCCACGGAGGGGAGGTGAGAGCAAAGGCCCACTGCCCACCCACCTTCCGCAAGGGCTACCTTTCAAGTGGGGCTCCTCTCCTGATGGGAGCCTCTCTGGCGGGGGCTTCACTCCCTCGCTCTCACACCTGCTGGCTCCGCGACTCTCCTCAGATCGGGGGGGTTTTCCAGCCCATGCCACTTCTGTGTTCACGGCTCCGGGCTCCCGCAACCGCCAGAACAGTGCGGCCTGCGGGGGCGCGGCCTCCACACCACAGAAATCTGCCCTCCTTTGACAACGGCGGGGGCCAGTATTTCAGCCCTGGGGGCGCGGCGGTGAGTACTCTGGGTAGGGGATGTTGGCAATGTTGAAATTACGGACGCCGGACCCACCTCACAGCTGATAGGACAGTCAGCCAGTCGTTGTATATAGAGCCCAGTCCCCTCTTCAGTAGCCAGGGATAGTGGGCAATCGCTAGGGCCAGCTTGTCTAGGGATCCCACGCAACGTGAGCTATGAGGGACAGATAGTTCCTGTTGGCGACTCTCTCTCCTGGGTCCCAAGCTGCCGGGATTCTGACCACTTCGAGGCTCCCAGGAAAACGCTGACCCCCAAAGTCTTTGGCTGTGTTCAGGGACCGGTCAGAAGGTTGGGGGTGGTATCAGCTGATTTGGAAGACGTGCAGACCCTAGGACCTGTCACTTCCCTATCCAGCGCAGCCGCCTCCCCACACAGGTGCCTTACTCCTGACTGCCTCACAGCTCATCCCTCTCCTAAAATGGCCGCCCTACCACCACCTCTATTTATCACCTGGGCCTGACTTGCCAGAAGGGTCCAGAAGGTTCTGGAACCTCTCATGGCAGCTCATGGCCCAGGTACTGAGGTGACAGTTGGAACCACCATTTTGCGAATCTAACCGCCCTCTCTCTGTTTTCACATTGAAGCGCCTTGCGCCTCTCCCTCAGGAAGTAAGGAAGAGGCGCCCAGAGCCTCTACATCAACACCCAATAAAAAATAGTTGGTGGACAGAAAAAATGAGAAGGGAAAGGGAAAAAAAATAATAATATGAGGAGGGGACCGCCAAAGGGCTGACAGGTCTAACAATGGTTTAATAAGTCATGTAGGGAAGTTAGGCGGACATTGATATGAGAAGCGAGGCAAGCTTACAAGGCCTCCATAGTCTGTGCCAAGAAAGATTGTGTTATCGACAGCTGGACTTCTATGCTGCATGCCGTTAAGGAAGGAGACCATTGTTCCTTTTGGCACATATTAGCTAAGGAAATTCTGGATAATTATTCCTCTATGGAAAATAACATCATGGCTACAAACTGGGTCACCCACTTTTCAGAGCTCTACTCTCCCCTCACCTTATTACCTGAGAACTCAGGTCTGGCCAAGCGAGTGCAGTGGCATTGTTTTCCCTGTGTGACTTCCCTGACCATGATAGCATCTCTATAACTCTTCTTGAGGTCAGGATTGCTTTGCACTGGATTATACCCAATAATGCCCCAGGACTTGATAAGGTTCCAGGAGACTTATTTAGGGCTGAAAAGGACATTTGGTGTCAGTACTTGGGTATATTCCTTAATGCTGTTCTGAAAGATGTTCCTATGCCTTCCACATGGGCAGGGGCTGAGATAATTCCGATTTTTAAAAAAGGGTTCCCAGTCCCTCCCTGCTAATTACAGGCCCATCAGCCTCATTGACAGTACGCAGAAAATCTTTAGTAGAATCATCTTGACTAGGCTGCATGAGTGGCTCACTGATGCTGAGTTACTGACTCCCTTACAAGCTGGCTTTAGAGAAGGTGTTTGTGCACTCAACCAAGTTTTTCGTCTTCAGCTGCTGCATTGGAAGTATGCACTACTTACTGGTTGCTGTCTGTATGTGATGTTTGTTGACCTCCGGTCAGCACTTTGACCTTGTGTCTAGGGATGTTCTTTGGAAGGTTCTGGGTGATATGAGTATCCCCAAGTATCTCTTGATGATCTTGATCAGGTTGCACTCTGTCAACTTTGCACAAGTGCGCTGCGGGACCCAGGGCAAACTCACAGATGCCATCCTGGTCAACCGGGGTATTAGACAGGGATGTATTTTGGCCCCAACCTTATTTGTGCATTTTATAAATGGTCTGGTAGTGTACTTGGCCGATTGCGACAATGATGCACCAAGTCTGCAGGAGTTAAGGTACTGGCCCTACTGTTTGTGGACGACACCCTCCTGATCTCTAGATCTCCAATGAGCCTTCAAAAGCTCTTGGCTTAGTTTGGGTTTTTCTGCAAGCAGAGGGGGTTGGAGGTCAACATCAGCAAGAGCAAGTACATGGTCCTTAGCCCTTGTCCAACTGCCAGGGCACATCCTGTACTGCATGGAGTTCGGCTGGAGTGAGTTCCAATATTTGATTACTTGGTGGTCACAATAACCGAACACTTTGATTAGTCTTCACATATCGTTAAATGCTGGTTGAAGCTCAAACAGTACTCAAGTGGTATTCTTAGGTCCCTCAGGGGCTCCCAATTTCGCCCTATTTCCCCAGCTCTACAAATTTACAATATGCAAGCTGTGGGGGATGCATCATATGGAGAAGAACTTTGGGGCCACAGAGATTGTAGCTCGCGAGATGAAGCTGAAACTACTTTATGCGTTCATTGCCTGACCTTCCTGTTAGCACCCTGCTCATTCCTTTGCGCCTAGACTTGGGACTGAGAGCACTTAGTTCAAAAATAGGGCTTGGACCTTTATTGTATTGGTGCAGTATATGGGTGACACCGGAGCTATTAGCCTATCAGCAGGGCCAAGAGGATGTCCTCAGGTTACCAGGTGCCCTAAAAATACCATGGGTCAGGTACATTCAACAATCCTTTACCCAACTTAGCTGTGTGAATCTTTGGACCACCCCAACAGACCTTAGTGGTGTCACTAAGACTGCCATTAATAACTCCTACTGGCAGCATAAGACATTCACGTACATTGGGAAATTGGATTTGGTTCCCTAACTTCTGTTTTTGTTTAATTTAAAGTAGATTTTAAACTGGAACCATTTTTGGATGAGGTCGAGCCCCTATCAGCTAAGACATTATATTTGAAATTTTGTTATTGGACACTTCCTTTGTGCTCTTTTACTTCTAAGTGGCGGAGAGTTTCCAGGGACCTGCAAGGCACTTGCCCTCTGTGTGTTGGATCTTATGAAACCATCGGACATGTTCTGCTCTCTTGCCCAGCTTACAGTGGATATCAGGGAAAATGGATATTTCCACTTTGCCAGCTTCTGAGCATACAAGGCAAAAGAACAGTAATTTGGATTTTGAGAACTGATTCTAGGCAATCCATAGTGTTTGCGACTTCACGGTGTTTACTATGCATGTGGAGATTAAGGTCCATATATCTGCAGTCCAGCGATCCTGGTTCCATTGCAGTGTGATTTACACACATTTTGAACGTAAATTGTTGTGCTTGTTGGGATGATTCTCTTAGCCTTTTAGCAAAGTATCAATTGATTGAATTCATCACGTGTTTTTATGTATTATTTTGGCCATCTACTGATTAAAGAAAATAATAGATTTGTCACAGCTGCAGCAAGGTTGCGCAAGTAGTGGGCAAGTAATTATAATTAGATATCCATACCTGCTGCAAAAAATAATCAATTTGTCCCTTTCTGTTTTGACCCATGGCCTATTAATGGTAGGACATATTGCGAGTTGCATTATGCACACAATATCAGTTATGCTACGAAATGAGACTGTTTATGCTGGGAGTGTTAGCTGCTCTTGTAAATTCTGTACATCAATTATTGAGATATCTTCGCTACAACCATAGGATGACAACAGCCGCAGCCGTTTTTGTTTTGGGAATATTTCCACATGGTTTAATGGTAAGTTGTTTTTACATAGTATCGTTATATAAGATGACTTATCATGGAGATTTTAACATTTGAGCATTTTTAATTGCGGTCTTAATGAAATTGTTACAATAAATTGTATGGCTTCTTTAAGGGTTTTTTAACCGAATAACATTCTTGTAAGTAAGATGTATCTGAACTGGCAACAGGAAAGGATCAAACTAAGGTCAATGGGAGTCCTCGCATAAGGACTATCATTGATCTTGATTTGATCTGTTCCTGTCACCAGCACTAGACCTAGATATACAAGCATTTTTACTTGGATAAATGGTGGAATTCTTAATGGCAGGAATTTTGTAGATTTTTGCTGATTCTGGAGGTTTATGTCATAGAAATGCAAGGAAAATGCATAGTTTTAGGCAAACTTTGAGGTTTGCGGGGCATTGGGTATAAAAACCTTTGTGGAATCCATGCAAGGCACCCCACCCTGGACTCCCCTGGGTGTCTAGTTTTCAGAAATGTCAGGTTTGTTATGCTTTCCTGGGTAGATGTTGATCCCTGGCCAAAAAATGCTGCTACCCCAATTGCTAAATTAGATCATTTTTGTGGCTGAAATGTTGATATTTCCACATTGTATTTGGGGGCCTTTCAGGTTGGTGGCTCCAAGCCTTTCCCTAGTAGACTTGGGGGACCATTAGGTGGTAGGGAAATTTGTATCTCCCTTCAGATTCCAGAACTTTCAATCACAGAAATGTGAGGAAAATGTGTGTTTTAGTCACTTAATTGAGGTTTTCAAGGGCTTCTGGGAACAAAAACCCAGTGACAGCCATGTAAGTCACCCCACCATGGATTTCCCCTGGTGTCTAGTTTCCAAAAATGTACAGGTCTGCTATGTTGCCCATGTGCTGGCTGAGCTAGAGCCTAAAACCCATAGCTACCCACATTGCAAAAAAAGGGCAATTTTTTAATGGGAAGAGATGATGTGTTTGTGTTCCGCTTTGGGGCCTTTTCTGTGGCAGGCACTCAGCCTACCCAAAAAAGTGAGTTACAATTTTTATTGGGTGACTTGGGGGAACATTAAGTGGTAGGAAATGTGTGGCTTCCCTCAGATTCTGAAACTTTCCGTCACAGAAATGTGAGAAAATTTGTTTTTTAACCAATGTTTGATGTTTTCAAGGGTTTCTGAGTATGAAAACCTGGTGAGAGCCATGCAAATCACTCCACCCTGAATACCCCCAGGGGTCTAGCTTTAAAAAATGTGGAGGTTTGGTAAGTTGTCCCCAGTGTTGCCTGAAAGAGGGTCAAAAATCAACAGCTACCCACATTGCAAAAAATGGTTTCAGTGGAAAAATTTGATTTGTGTAAGTTGTGTTTTGGGCCCTTTCCGGTCACGGGCACTAGGCTTACCCTCACAAGTGAGGTACCATTTTTATTGAGAGATTTTATGTAATGCTGGGTGGTAGGAAATGTGTGCCTCCCCTCAGATTCCAGACGGTTTGCTAAAAGAACTGTGAAGAAAATTCGTTGTGTCAGTCAATGTCTGAGGTTTGCAAAGGCTTCTGGGTAAGAAAACACAGTGCGAGTCACACAAATTACCCCACCCTGGATTCCCCCAGATGTCTAGTGTTTAAAAATGTGCAGGTTGGCTAGGTTTCAATAGGTGCCTGCTGAGATAGGCCCTAAAATCCACAGCTACCCATATTACAAAAAAGGGTCAGTTTTCAGTGGAAATAATGTGGTGTCCATGTTGTGTTTTGGGCCCTTTTCTGTCGCGGGCACTAGGCCTACCCACACAAGTGAGGTACTGTTTCTATCAGAGGACATGTGGAAATACAAAATAGTGGACCATTTCTCATTACCAATTGTATTTCTCTGCAGTTGAGCCTTGCAAATGTAAACCAGTGTGGAGAAAAGATTATATTTTGAAAAATGTTCTCTGAATCAGATGCTGGTATTGGTACACACAAATTCAGAGATGTATAAATACCCACTGCTCCTTAACACAATATCTGTTGTCTATTGCAGAGATACATAGGCCTCCCTACCACCCATTTTTCACTCTTTATATTTAACTTTATGAATTGCTCTATAGCCATACACAATGAAAATTATTTGTAAAGTGTAGTTCAGTAATTGGCTCTGGTTACCTCGGGCTCTTGAAAAACCTACAAACCCTTTATATCCCGCAACCAGAAGGGTCTACCGGATGTATTGCATATTGTTTTTATAAATCAGCCATTCTGACAAGAAGTTACATATGAAAAAGTTGTCACAAATTGCAATTGTTTCCTGTCAATTTTCAATGACTTTTTATTTCAACCATTAGTTTCTTTGAGAAAACTTTGAGGGATCTACACAAAGGACATCTTACTGAATTCAGAATTGTGTCTACTTTTCATAAGTCTATAGCTTTTTGGAATCACCCATGAGTTTCCACCGGTTTCCACTACAAACTGGAGGTACGATGGAAGCAAAAAAATATGAAAAATGGGCCACCACTTTGGACAATGCCGAAATTGTGGTTAAAAAAATAGGTTTTTTGATTCAGCTCTGCATGTTCCTGAAAGCCGGGCTGTTGGTGACTTTAGCACAGCAAACATTTTGTTGATGCCTTTGTTTGGAAAAAAAGCAGGCACTTTTTTCATATAAAAAATAGCAATATTTTGACCATTTTTTGGTCCCCTACAACGGAATCTGCAAACACTGGACACATTTAGATTCCTCAGGATGTTAGAAAACATGGACATGAATTTGGTGTAGACATCTTGAGTAGGAAAAGTTATGGAGGCCTAAACGTGAACGACCTCAAATACCCTAAAAATAGCTTAGCAGTCTAGGGAGGAAAGGCTTAGCAGCCAAGGGGTTAAAGTAAATATATTTGTAAATGTTTTGAAGTAGTTTTGATGTGTGACAATTGCATAGAAATATATGATACATAGGAGCCTGCAATCCCTGTATAAATGTCTGTCTCTAATTTCCTTTTTACAGGCGACATGTCGCCTGTAATAATGACATAGTTGCTCAACTGTAATAACTTGTTTCAGTTAAGTTATGGTGTAATATTGTCGGCTGTGATGAGCAGAGGATTTTTAGGGCCTCATGTTTATTTTTTGCACATCAAAGGTCATTACAGGAAAAATAGAATCTCTCTGTCTTTTTCTGCACATTCTGAGCTTCAGCACTTTTTTCAGCTGACCCACATTAATCTATATGGTCACAGAACTCCTCAGTGATTTGTAATATTCTTCGTATGTATGGCAGGGCGTAGTTTAACCCATCTATCTTTCTAAATGATAACACGGTTGAAAAGCGGGATATAAACGAAGCTAACACTGTGCTTGCTCATTAACAGAACACATCAGTCCACGGAAAAATAACTACAATCCAAAGATAGACTTTATAAAGCAGACTTTAGCTTTTTATTCAGCATGGCTACATGGAGATCATGGTCATATTTTACATCAACTAAATGAATAGAGCAAGCCATTTTAAATGTGTTTCTCAACCCAAGGTCCTTAGCACATAGTGTTATTTAGCCTGAAAAGCTCTGGAGTTTGGACTGTTGCAAGACCATTAGAGCAGGGAGGGCTCGATTCGCGCGAGCTGAGCAAGGATGCTTCAAATATTGTTGCTTATATTCAGTTAAAGTGGGCACAGTGGCAAAGAATGTACTTTCGCGTTTCCACTGAGTGAAGGTCACTACTGCGTGTTCAATTATGCCTATGCGTATTTTTCCAGAGTCTCTGTTCAATTAAGAGAGAGGTAAAAGGGCTATTTCTGCGACTAACATACAAAGAACAAAGTGCCGAATGTTGTTAATCCACCAACAATTTTAACAGCCCTGCATTGTTTCCTTGATGCTGCCTCGTGGCAGAGGTGAGAGCTCCTGGCAGCAGTAACGCTTTGTGACGCAGCAGACGGGGTAATGGCTTTGATGGTGCGATGTCGTAGTATGGACCTGTGGCATCATGAAAAAAAGTACATACATTATACTTATCCTGGTCTGATTGCTGTTGTGACTTTTTAGGTCTCGCCTGAGACAGCGCTTTAGCGCTGCACTGGCGAGACTTATAGTAAGCACTTTTGGAAGTGCAAACGAGTGCTTTCAGGCCGCCAACTACTGTGCATGTGTGCCGGGCGCGCGCACCATTTGGCAGCCTGAAAGCACTCGTCTTTCACTTTCGCCTGTCACACAGCCGATCACTTACATTTCGAGGGCGCTTTGATGTTTTCAGTGAGCCGCGCGGCCACTGAGGACATCAAAGCGCCCGTGAACACCATTTGCCACCCCCACCTCTTCAGCCAACTTACTCGCCATGTCTGCTCTGGATTCTTGTGCCTCTTTTTGTAACTCAGGAGCAGTAACATTGTCGTGGTGTCACTAGGGCTTCAAGTGGATGCTTTTTCAATATTATATACAAGCCACAGTTACTGCTAATTTATCTTATGCAACTAACAACGATTGACAAAGCCAATAGTCCTAACTGGTTGTAGGTATCATGTTACTTGTTGTGTGTAGCTGTAAACACGTAGCTACAGCCGCCCACCTAGTGCTTAATTTGTAACAAATAAGTGCTGGTGTTTTAATGAGGCAGAAGCTTTACACTTTATACTTTTTTTTAATTTTGCGTAACACAGAGGACATCAACTGAAATTTAATAGTGGCTTGGCTACAGCCACTTTCCCAGTGCTTAATTTGTAACAGAAGAGGTGCCGGGGCTCTGATTAGGTGGCAACTTTACACAGCATGCTGTTTTGTTTAGCCTGCCTAACACAGAGCACACAAACCGGAAAAATGGGGAGGGGATGTTCTTTAAAGGCCACTACTGCTAACTTACGAGTTTTGAAACCAGGTTTTAATGTCTGAATATGCTTAATAGCCTGTGATTGTGGACAAATTAGTTGATATTTCTATAGACACAAACATAAATATGACCTAAAGTGGAGCTACGTTATTATTTTATTTGTGTGTAGCTGCAAACACGTAGCTACAGCCACCCTCCTAGTGCTTAATTTGTAACAAAGGAAGTGCCGGTGTTTTGATGAGGCAGCAGCTTTACACTGTATATATATGTCTTTATTTAGTTTGCGTAACACAGAGCATATAAACTAAAATTCAATAGTGTCTTGGCTACAGCCACTTTCCTAGTGCTTAATTTGTAACCAAAGAGGTGCCGGGGCTTTTATCATGTTGAAGCTTTACAGAGCATGTTTGAATGGTTAGCCTGCCTAACACAGAGCACAGAAACCCTACAAATGGGGAGGACATGTTGTTTAAAGGCCAAAACTGCTACATGCCACACACTGATGCACGCCACACACTGCTGCACGCCACACACTGTTGCATGCCGCTGCAAACCACACACTGCTGCACGCCACACACTGCTGCACGCGTAACACTGCTACACGCCACACACTGCTGCACGCCCCACACTGCTGCACGCCACACACTACTGCATGCCACACACTGCTGCACGCCACACACTGCTGCACGCCACACACTGCTGCACGCCACACACTGCTGCATGCCGCCACACACTGCTGCACGCCACACACTGCTGCACGCCACACACTGCTGCACACCGCACACTGCTGCAACCGTGACGCTGCTACATGCCACACACTGCTGCACGCCACACACTGCTGCACGCCACACACTGCTGCACGCCCCACACTGCTGCACGCCACACACTACTGCATGCCACACACTGCTGCACGCCACACACTGCTGCACGCCACACACTGCTGCACGCCACACACTACTGCATGCCACACACTGCTGCACGCCACACACTGCTGCACGCCACACACTGCTGCACGCCACACACTGCTGCATGCCGCCACACACTGCTGCACGCCACACACTGCTGCACGCCACACACTGCTGCACACCGCACACTGCTGCAACCGTGACACTGCTACATGCCACACACTGCTGCACGCCACACACTGCTGCACGCCACACACTGCTGCACGCCCCACACTGCTGCACGCCACACACTACTGCATGCCACACACTGCTGCACGCCACACACTGCTGCACGCCACACACTGCTGCACGCCACACACTGCTGCACGCCACACACTGCTGCATGCCGCCACACACTGCTGCACGCCACACACTGCTGCACGCCACACACTGCTGCACACCGCACACTGCTGCAACCGTGACACTGCTACATGCCACACACTGATGCAGGCCACACACTGCTGCACGCCATACTTTTTTTTATTGTGCGTAACACAGAGGACATAAACTGTAATTTAATAGTGGCTTGGCTACAGCCACTTTCCCAGTGCTTAATTTGTAACAGAGGAGGTGCCGGGGCTCTGATTAGGTGGCAACTTTACACAGCATGTTGTTTTGTTTAGCCTGCCTTACACAGAGCACACAAACCGGAAAAATGGGGAGGGGATGTTCTTTAAAGTCCACTACTGCTAACCTACGAGTTTTGAAACCAGGTTTTAATGTCTGAATATGCTTAATAGCCTGTGATTGTGGACAAATTAGTTGATATTTCTATAGACACAAACATAAATATGACCTAAAGTGGAGCTACGTTATTATTTTTATTTGTGTGTAGCTGCAAACACGTAGCTACAGCCACCCTCCTAGTGCTTAATTTGTAACAAAGGAAGTGCCGGTGTTTTGATGAGGCAGCAGCTTTACACTGTATATGTCTTTATTTAGTTTGCGTAACACAGAGCATATAAACTAAAATTCAATAGTGTCTTGGCTACAGCCACTTTCCTAGTGCTTAATTTGTAACCAAAGAGGTGCCGGGGCTTTTATCATGTTGAAGCTTTACAGAGCAGGTTTGAATGGTTAGCCTGCCTAACACAGAGCACAGAAACCCTACAAATGGGGAGGACATGTTGTTTAAAGGCCAAAACTGCTACATGCCACACACTGATGCACGCCACACACTGCTGCATGCCGCTGCACACCACACACTGCTGCACGCCACACACTGATGCACGCGTAACACTGCTACACGCCACACACTGCTGCACGCCACACACTGCTGCACGCCACACACTGCTGCACGCCACACACTGCTGCACGCCACACACTGCTGCACGCCACACACTGCTGCACGCCACACACTGCTGCATGCCGCCACACACTGCTGCATGCCACACACTGCTGCATGCCGCCACACACTGCTGCATGCCGCCACACACTGCTGCATGCCACCACACACTGCTGCACGCCACACACTGCTGCACGCCACACACTTCTGCACGCCACACACTGCTGCATGCCACATACTGCTGCACGCCGCACACTGCTGCAACCGTGACACTGCTACATGCCACACACTGATGCACGCCACACACTGCTGCATGCCACACACTGCTGCACGCCACACACTGCTGCATGCCGATGCACGCCACACACTGCTGCACGCCACACACTGCTGCACGCCACACACTGCTGCACGCCACACACTGATGCACGCCACACACTTCTGCACGCCACACACTGCTGCATGCCGCTGCACGCCACACACTGCTGCACGCCACACACTGCTGCACGCCGCACACTGCTGCATGCCGCACAATGCTGCACACCGCACACTGCTACACGAAACACTGCTGCAGGCCACACACTGCAGCACGCCACACACTGCTGCATGCCACACACTGCTGCACGCCACACACTGCTGCATGCCGCTGCACGCCACACACTGCTGCACGCCACACACTGCTGCACGCCGCACACTGCTGCACGCCACACACTGCAGCACGCCACACACTGCAGCACGCCACACACTGCTGCAAGCCACACACTGCTGCATGACGCTGCATGACACACACTGCTGCCCGCCGCACACTGCTGCCCGCCGCACACTGCTGCACGCCGCACACTGCTGCACGCCGCACACTGCCCACATCTGCTGCACGCCGCACAATGCTGCACGCCGCACACTGCTGCACTCCCCACACTGCTTTTATGCGAGTTTATGCTACTGACATTGTAAATGACAATGCCTTTTGTTTGTTTTAAGACCAAAACATAAATAAAAGGAATTGTAATTTTACAATGCCAATAGCTCAAACTCTTATAATTGCGAGACCTATTGCATTGCAAATGCTTGTTTCTGATGTGACATGCGCTTCAATTGGATGATGTAACATGTTGTGTAATTGGTGCACCCTCTCCTTTCTAGGTTGGTGTACTATTGTTTCCATGATACTGTACTTGGAAACTGACCAAACAGGTGACCAGAAGCATACCACGAGACTTCGATCCTGCAGTAAAATCAAGATTTCACCGACACTATTCTTGGGATTCACAGCTTTGAAAAGCCATCGGCTCCTGTGTTTAAACTGGTGTTTAGCCATTGCCTACAATTCTGATCTGATTTGATGGTCACTGACTAGGAGAAGCAGTGCTATGTTAAAAAGCTTCCACGGTGCTCCAAATGTACATTTCATTAGCCTCAGGTAGGGGGCAGTGTGCACCACCATTAATTGACTACGTTGATTCAGCTAGGTGACAAGCGGCCCATAATGCTTGACCGCATTGGCCAGTGAGAAAGAATGACGTCTATAGTGCGACAATTGATTAGAAGAGAAGGTGCAGCAGCAAGAACCCATATTGACGCTACTAGAAATGGTAATAATTTTGGTGCAGACGCCATTCTTGCTGGTTACTGACTCTTCCTTTGCATTTGATCCTGAGACTTTGTATGGTTAAAGTGAGAGGCAGAGGTAGTATTTCTTGTCATGTTGGTAATAATACATTGTTTTTAGGTAGCAAACTTAATACTGACGTTTTGTGGTTGGTAACGGCTGTTAATAGCGGGAATTACTATTAAACTATTAAATGGTCCCTACTGTATTGACAGTTCAAAAATGATAGGGATGGAAAATCTTGGCCTGCAGGTAACAGACACGTTTTAACAGTGAGTGCTTAACCAAGTAATCATTAGTAAAATTATTGCATCTAATGTGTTCGATATGATGTGTTTGATGTATACATATTTTAGTAGCTGAGAAGAAGACCCTCTGCTAAAAGGACAAACACATAAAACACTGTGTTAGTCCATTTGGAAAGTCTCAGTTTCAGTCAGCAGCCATCTTTTGAGAAAACAGTTTCAATGCGGATGAAGCCGCTGTCAATCACAGAACCGTTCGACATGATGGATCGTCACTGTACACTTTATTGTATGTATGGCCTGTACTCTGGTGGACTCAGGGCAGTGGTAGTTTTAATACTGGTTAAATATTTTTTCAAGGGGATTATTTGTGATCTTACTCAGAGAAATTAGTCTTTTAATTAGATTTCACTGAAGAATTAACACTTTCTCAAGTTGGCGATTGTGCTCAAATAACGAGTCCTGATATCTGTATTTATAACATATAATTTGTACAAAAAGTGAGGTTTTCTTAAAAGCATTTATGCAAATGCAGTAAGACAGTTTTTTTAATTTTGACAATTCTCAAAGACATTGTATGTCTCACATTCTACCATAATGTACATGGCAGTCAGTATCATGAGCCAGTATCTGACTGAATCTATGTATAGTTAGGTACTCACAGGCAGGTTCAATCAATCGATCAATCAGGGTTCTTGTAGAGAACGACTAATCACCCGTAAGGGTCTCAAGGTTCTGGGGGGTGGGGTCTTCAGTTCAGTCAAAGAGCCAGGTCTTGAGGTCTTTCATGAATTGAGGCAGTGACACTGATATCCTGAGATGCAGAGGTAGGGAGTTCCAGGTCTTTGCAGCAAGGTAAGAGAATTATCTTCCTCCACCTGAAGTCTTGCCGATCAGTGGGATAGTGGCTAGGGCCAGATGGGTGGAGTGGAGATGTCTGTTTGGTGTGTAGAAAAAAAGGCAGTGGTTGAGCTATTCAGGTCTGGTGTTGTGAAGAGCTTTGTAGGCATGCCTGAGGATCTTGAAGGTGATTCTTTTGTGGATCAAAAGCCAGTGGAGGTCTCTCAGGTGACCGGCGATGTGGCTTCGGTGGGTGATGTCCAGGATAAGTCTGGCAGTGGTGTTCTGAATGTGATGCAATTTTTTGGGGAGTTTTTGGGTCGAACCCATGTAGATTGTGTTGCCTTAGTTGACCTTGCTGCTGCTGAGCGCCTGGGTGACCATTCTCCTGGACACGGTGGGGATCCATTTGAAGATTTTTCGGAGCAGGTGGAGCAGAATTCATCGAAGCAAACCACACTCTAGACCCCTTTCAATCTGGCTTTAGGAACAACCACAGCACCAAGACTGTGCTCCTCGCTGCAACTGATGACATTTGCACTCTTCTCGACCGAGGCCAAACCTCAGCCCTCATCCTCCTGGACCATCTCCGACCACACCCTCTGCACAACACTCCACGACATCAGCATCCATCGCAAAGCGCTAGAGTGGATCCGCTCCTTCATCACCGGACAAATACAGAGAGTCAGGCTCCCACCTTCTCCTCAGAACCTACAGAAATCATCTGTGGAGATCCCCAGGGCTCCTCTCTTTGCCCCATTCTCTTCCACATCTTTATGGCTCCGCTTGCAGCCATCGTCAGAAACCAGAGACTCAACACCGTCTGCTACACCGATGACACACAGCTGATTCACTCCCTTACCAATAAACCTACAGCCGCTCAGAGCAACTTCCTTGATGGGATAAAGGCATTAGCCACCTGGATGAAGCAGTAGGACAATACAGTGTTGATTTGGATGTTCATACAGAGTGAGGTGTCGAGGATGATGCCAAGGTTGTGTGCATGGTAGCTGGGTATGGGGGGGTTCCGAGTGCTGCTGGCCACCAGAATTCGTCCTAAGCAGACGGAGGGAAAAACAGGATGAGGACTTCGGTTTTGTTGGAGTTGAGTTTGAGGCAGCTTTCCTTCATCCAGGCGGCTGCTGCATTCTTCCCATCAAGGAAGTTGCTCTGAGCGGCTGTAGGTTTATTGGTAAGGGAGAGAATCAGCTGTGTGTCAACGGTGTAGCAGATGATGTTGATGGCATCTCGTAAGACCGCACGTGAGGAACTGAAGGATACCTGACCGCTGCCCATGCAGAGCCACATGTGAGGAACTCACCGCAAACTGTCACTGCAGCTTCAGCATCAGTGAAGAGGGCATGCATGGATGCTCCAGTTGTGCAGATTCTGCTGGTGTGGGTAAGAATGATTTAAGGGCCAGACAGACCTGCGGAAACTTGCCTGCCAGATGGTGCTTCTGCACTGTGACAATATTGACTTAATAAGAGTCCAAAGGGGTCTCCTGAAACTTGAACTACTAGTGGGGCTTAACCTGAATGTCACCTATAGTGAACAGGGAATATCCACTACCGCTAGTGGGAAGGGAGTGGGACTTGTAGGAAGCTGGCTCTGTATATACTATACCAAAGTTAGGTATAGTGTGCACAGAGTCCAGTAGAACCCCAAAGGAAGGCAGAGGTAAAGTTAGATAGTACCTTACTCTCAATTTGTGGTAGTGTGGGCGAGCAGTGAGGCTTTATCAGAGGACAGTGTTAAGCATTTGCTGTACACACTCAATCAGCAAATGAATTCACACACTCAAAGAATGAACTTCAGGTCAATTGTTTTTGTATAAAACTATTCTTTTAGTTATTTTATTTTCTAGAACCAAGCAAGCCTGGCACAGGTAAACAATGCTTTTCAGAATACAGTGTAGGATTTTTAGTAAAATGACAGGTAAGTTACTTTTGATATTACTTTTCTTACACAGTGCAGTATGCCTGGATACTGCACTGGGACATTTCCTGAAAACAGGTAAGTAAAAGCATTTTTTGTTAGTTAGTACAATTTCAAAGAATTTCTTCAGATTTTCCAACTCCACACTTCGAAACTTTTCCTAGAAAAACAGTCCATGTTATCCTATAGAGGAAAATAGGGTAATCGGTTTAAAGGTAAGTACTTTCTTGTGGGAGCTGGTGTTCTGGGGTTAGACTCAGGGGTCCCCCAGGGTCAAGGATGCACTCTGTCTTGCTACACCCTCAGCGGCACTAGGGCGGCCGGGTGCAGAGTGCTGAAGCCCAATGCTATCCAATGGGAGGGAGGGCCTCCTGTTGGTGGCTGCTGACGAGCAGGGTTGTGGGAGCAAAGCTCCTGGACTTGAGCTCAGGGCAAATGGGGGATTAGGCCAGCACAAAAGTTGCACCCTCAGCGGCACTGGGGCGGCCGGGTGCAGAGTGCTGTTTTGGTATCGGAAGCCCTGTAGCTTTAAATGGGGAGTCTCCGGTTTGCAAAAGCACTGCAGGCTCGGGGACGAAGCTCTTCTGGGTGTGACCACCACTTGGAGAGGTAAGTTGGGATCGTGGGGGTTGGTTAGGCACCGTCGGTCGGGCAACCCAAGGCCATGGGGCTTCGGGTGCAGGGGTATCTTTTAGGGTTCGATCTTGTTACCAGCTCCTGGTCGTGGTTGGGGGACATTCTGGTTATAGGCTTCAGGCATTGACTTGAGGCTTGAGGCAGGTCAGGGGTCACCGGATCTCAGGTCATGATCGCTGGGAGACCTCCTTGTGGTGTTGGCCCGCTCGGGCCGTGGACGGCGGGTGCAGAGTGGTGCGGATTCGTGGTTCTGGCCAGGGCCAGAGGTTGTTGATGAACAAATCCGGTGTTTACGGGAGGCACAGTCTTTGCGGTTGAAGTCAGGCCAGTCCTCTGGGGTTGCTGGCTGCAGGACACACCAGGATTTTGCAGGAGCAGGTTTGAGGTGGAGACAGGCCGGTAGGGCTGGGGCCAAGACAGTGGGCATCTTCCTCTTGTTAGCTTCGGCATGGCTGTTCGGTCCTTTTTCTTCTTTTCTTGTAGTTGATTCCTGTCTGAGGAAGCAAGGTTCAGGGGTGCCCCTAAATACTAGATTTAGGGGTGTTAGAGGTAGGTAAAAGGTTGGGACCAATGGGTCCCTTCCCTGGGGTGGGAACACCACCTATTATGCCACCCTCTAGTGGGAGGGGGGCATAAGCCTTTCCCTGGTTGGCTGATTCCCCATCTGTAAGATTGCGGGGACTGAGAGTTGTGCTTCACCTCACCTACCCCACCTGAGGGGTTGAGTTGGCAGAAGTGGGCACACCTCTCTTCCTCACTTATTTTTCCTGCTGGTTCTCGTGCCCAAAGTGGGGGTCAGAACAAGTGACCTGTTGAAACACTAGTGTCCTGAACACATGGGACTGTGCGTATTGTGTGTCAATGCCATATTTTACTTTCTTGGTGTATAAATGCTCCTTTAAAAAAAAAAAAAAAAAATTGGAGTTCTAGTGTGTCATTGTATACTTCCTACCACTTTACAACATACCCTACTTTGTTATTCATGTAAAGCGCTCAGTCACCCGAAATGGTTTAGTTCATGCAATATAAAACTCTAAATAATTACATTCTAGAGTTAATACGTGCCAAAAAGCACTGACCTCCCAGAATGCATGCATTTGCCATATGAAGACCATTCTGGGGTCACCCAGCCACTTTGGTGACACTATATAACCCTGGGCCCGGTCAAATTTTAATGGTGCTATCTGTGCCTACCATAGTGACTTTGGGTAATGGGGAATCAGCATTCAAATTAAAAAAAGAACCCCTGAGGATGGTAGCAGACACAAAAATAATAATACAATAAACTTTTGAGGCCCTGTAACTGAATTAGTGTATTTAAATCCATTGGCAGGCATTTCTGTTGCCAACAGTCCTGGTAATGCCATCTTTAGTAGCCAATATTAAAGCTGGTGCAATTTAAAAGCTAAGTGTAGGATTGTCACCATTCTACTACCTTTCCAGGTCCTCCCTCTCAGCATCCCATTAATGCTCTTGACCGAGTGTCCAAATCATACACTTGGAAAAAAATAGAATGTTCAGATCAGGTTGAGCTAACAATAACCACAGAGGTCTCTAGTTCAATGTTGCCACTTTTTGAGGAGTTGAAAATATTTTTGTGTCTTATTTTGTAGATCTGAAATGGTTGATATACACATTGGTGTTCCACTATTTAGTTGTTAGGCTTTTATTTATAATAACTAACAGCTATTTTTCAATATGCTAGACAATGTTTCCAGCTCTATAGCTTGAAGGGTGGAACTGGAGCCCAATTTATGAACCTTTTCTATCTGTGTTCTGTGCATAAGCAAAGCCTGTAGGGACTGTACAGCTTCAATGACACATAGCTGTTTGATTTCTGAGGCCCTTGAGGTCTCTGCAATCTGATGTACCATTCTTTAGTAGCTGTTTGATTTCTGAGGCCCTTGAGGTCTCTGCAATCTGATGTACCATTCTTTAGTAGCTGTTTGATTTCTGAGGCCCTTGAGGTCTCTATAATCAGATGTACCATTCTTTAGTCTGACACTTTAGTAAATAAACTCACTGTGACTTAAGCATTAGCTCTACTATCAGTAGCCTGTGCCTGAAAGATACATGTAACCTGAGAAATAGCTTTGCTATTTGAAGCCTGAGCATATATTTCTTGTAAGCTGAGAAATATCTCCATTGTCACGGCCATAAGCCGGTAAGATTGTAATCTAAGGGAGGGATTTACTTTCATAGGACTTGGTGTTTGTCAGCTCTACCCATGATCCATCACCATCCCATGTGGTGGTCACCCTCAACATCCCTATCCAAGTAGTGCATTGCTGGAGTGCATTGTGCTGAAGTTTCCCTCAGGACCTGTGGAGATACAGACTCGTCCCTCCACATAAAGAGAATATTTCTAGCCTTCCTCCACAAGCAGTGTAAACCACAGGGCTAATGGTAAACATAGACAACAAGTCTCTTCTAAGTGATAAAACAAAGGGCCATTCCCAACATTTCTTCCAGTAGAACTGTGTTAGTGTCCAACAGAGCAAGATATTTTTCAGTTGTTTCTCGACATTGTTGTTGTCAACAGCACCAGAACAGACACCGAGCAGTTCTTCGCTTCAAGACCTTGACTTTCCCAGCGATTGAATCCTATGCCACCCACTTGAAATCCAGATGTGACCAGTTCACATTCTGGATGGACAGCCAGATGTTGAACTTAACTGGGCTATTCCAGCATGCCTTCCCTCCAACTCAGTTGATTCTAACTGTACTGCAGAAAATCAAATACATCCCATGATGCGTGATCATCAGAATGGCGCCAACTTGTCTTTGCTAAGACCTCCTGCAACTACTTCAGAGGAACTAAATAAACCTTCTGCAGAGGTGACCCCTTTGCCCATTGAACGAGTGGCACTGCTGGATTTCTTCTTACCGTCTCTCAACTAGAAGGTATGGTTCCTGAGTAGCTTGCCTTTTATCGCCTTGCCCCCTCTGCAATTGTAATTGTATTTATATAGCGCTTATGATGCTTTGAAGTGCTTTTCAGTGAGTAGTGCACTACGCTGGAACCCAAAGGTGGATTAGAGGTGCATTAGAAGAGGGAAATACAAATTGGTACTGGGAGTGGTGGGAGTGGTAGACGTGTGAGTCTCTTGGTTGGATGTATAGGATAGAGAAGGGAAGATTTTAGAAAGGATTATTTGGTAGTTCATAGTAGTGAAAGAGGTTTGGGAAGAGTCAAAGAGCCTGTTAGTTGGATGAATAGGATAAAGGATAGATGGGCGGGGGAGAGCATGGAAGGTGGTATTGGGAGTTCATAGTAGTAAAGATATTTGGGATGCCAGTAACCAACCTGGACGTTTTGGCAGCTGGTTAAAGTCCTCCATTAGAGTGATATGCAAGAGCAAATGACTGAGACTTGGACCCTGATAACAATTAGTGATACATCCACTTGCCTAATGTATATCAGGATCCAGTCTGGTCATCTGGCTTTATCAGATGCGTAAGTAGGAACCTAAATAACCCGGTGACCAGTAGGCCTATGAGAAGAGGTCTTGGGAGTCCTCCTCCACAATCAGCTGAAAATGCACATTCAATCTGAGATATTATGGCATGATTTTAGTGTTGGAGTCGTCTGCAGGACTTTTACCAACTCCTTCTGTTCCTAGACTTGTTGTTCCTGGCTATAGGACATCTTTGAGCTCTTTTGGACTGTGTGAGATATTTTGTTTTAAGTTTTGGTGTTTTTTTGTATGTTTATTTCAAAAAGAACAAATGATGGACAGAATGTTGAACAATGTCAAACATTTGCCCCAGTACAGACATCTGGGCCTAAATCCATAGTTTTTTTGTTCCCCCTGCCATTTCAGTTTAAACCCAGCCATATGCAAAACAGTCTTGACCATGGGAATAGTCCAGCCCGAACTACCAGGCCAAGTTCTCTTGGCTGGGTCCAAACTGGGGTGGTATAGTGAGCAAAAGAATGACTTATTAAACCCAGATCTTTGTGACTGGGGGTAAATGTTTACATTGTTCAGCATTACGCCCATCATGTGTTCCTTTTGCCTTTGTATGTTTATGCATGGTGTTTCTTGGTGTCAAGGGCTGGTGTGAACAACATGATGGAGGACAAGATGTCATGTCAGTGCTGTGTTGTAAGTATTGTTTCCATTTGCTTGTAAAGCCACCCACCCCTTCATCAATGAATCACTGCTTCAAATGTGATGCATACCAAGGAGATGGTGTAACTCCGAGGCTTCAGTTTGAGATCACTTTATGCAGAATGTTCAAGGTAAATATAAATTGGTAGTGGTACAGAGCTGGCAGGGCTCATAGCAGCCCGTCGGCATCTTCCTTTTCTTATCAAGCTGAAGAAAACTGGTCCAAGCTGCGCCTTGACATGTGCCAAACATTGCAGTATTAGAATCTGGCGTGATTCGACTGTTTTCCAGACCTTTCAAGGGTTGAAAGGAAGGACTGTGTTCGCCCTTCAAATGCAAAGGGCGTTTAAAAAGTGAAGATTCATTTTTACCAGTTATGTTAAATTACTGCTTTCATTTATATGCAACGAGCAGCTTCAGACTAATAGCTCTCTCTGGCCCTGAAGAGTAATGTGTAGTGTTTTGTTGCAGTCATAGATTTTTCATTGGTTTTCGCTAGGGAACGCATTAAGGCGTTTGCTTAGAACATTATAGACATGTATCTAAGAGGTTCGAATAAAGATGTCATGTGTGTAGCAGGCAGCTCTACCGCGTGTCATTCAACAGACATGTTTTTCACAGTGGTGGAAGTAATTTATGTAATTTCGTGTAGCATAATAATGTGGAATTACTGTGAGATTACGTAAAATACCATAAGAAGAGTAATTCTACATTTAGCAGTACTTTCTTAGCACAAAAATTGCTGCCTATGGATTCAAGGATGCATTAGCACTAAAAATAGCTTTAAATGCTAGAGGACACGAATAGTGAGCATGCGCAGCTGCTGGCACTCACTAAATGTGCTCTTGGGATAGGATTTCCCTTCAAATTACACTTAGCATTTAAAACTATTTTCTTAGCACACAATGCACCCTTGCTTCCAAAATGGATATGGACGTCCATTTTGTTTTTAAAAAAAATTGTGCTAAATGTCACAGAATACAGATAGCGAGTGCTGTCAGGCCTTGCGCTCGCTAAATGTGCTCTCACTGTAGGGTCCCCCCCAAATTAATCTTCATTAACGCGAGCAGGCATAATTGCATTTTTATTGGCAATGCTGTATCAAAGAGTAACGAATATCCTGAAATTATTCAGATTACTCTGGTGCAATTGAAATTCCGCCCAGGCCTAGCTTTACAGTGAAAGAGAAAGGGAGGCAGGGGCATGAGTTCACGCGCCTATTACATAAGCGCAGAGAGCCGATTACAACACCACCAGAAGGTTCGCACATTTATCTAATTCATGAATCTTAATCTATGTTGTTTCCAGAGGAAGAATTGCATGTTAAACTTCCTCTGTGAGGCATGGGAGGTTCCTATATTGATTGTGGCGTGCTCGGAATTGCATAGCTCATCATGCCATAGCAGCCACACATTACTGGTTCAGACCATCAAGCATACTCCAGGGCTCATTCCTAGTGCCGTGGTAAAGGTCAAGTCAGGCGCAAATGGTCTTTGCACATATTTTTCTATCTTAAAAAGAAATAAAGAACAATTTCCTCCAGTTATTACCTGGGGGAATTGTTGCTAGAAGAGTGAAGAAAGGGGGAGACAGCATAGTTTAAATGACTGGAAGGACTATAACAATGGCAATCACCATTAAAAAGAAGAAAACTTCAAAGATTGCAAACTCACATTGTACCACAGTGTGCCTTATGATGATGGCTGCCTTCACACAGATGGAGAGCCGATACAAGGAAGTACCCAGAAAATTGAAATACCCCCCAGTATGAACTGAAGCTCAGATGGCGCCAAGCACGCGAAGCAAGTGAGTCCAACTCTTCCTAGAAGAGCTCCCTTATCTCTTCCATCCAAAAATCTATCCATTCATCCTTTCACCATTCCATCCAATGGTGAAATCCACTATTTCACCTTTACAGTCAGTCATCCATTCATTCCTTCATCAATCATTCAATCTTTTCCCAATCCATTGGTTGACCATTCTATCTATCTACATATCCATCATCCATCGAACCACCCATCCATGCATCTATCCAATCATCCATTCAGACATCATCCTTTGACTTACCCATCCATTAATAAAGTACGCCATCCATCCACACTCTCAGATTTCCCTTTACTCTGCCATCCTTTTACCTGTCCATCCATCTACTCATGCCTTCCCACACTCATCCATCTACCAATTCATTCATCCACCCACCCACCCATCCATCCATCCAGTCTATCCCCCTTCCTGCCTTTCTTTCACTGTTTACTCTTTCCACCCTTCCTTCCTTTCAATATTCCTCCCTTATTTCCTTTTTCTATCTACCCATCTTTTACCGCTTGCTCTCCTATTGATGCTAGTATTCGTTTATAGTGTTAATTTTGAGCTTTTGTCTGCCCAGTTGCAGACAGAAGAGTCCCATAAAGAACCCCACCCACACTGTAGCTGCTAAAGCTGGAATTCACAATGTCTCTGACCCGTTATCAGACAGTGGAGGATAAAGGGCCAGTTCTACGAAAGACTCACAGAACGCATCTATTGGGGGAAAGTGAGAGAATAGAACAGACCCATTTCTACTAGGATTTGATGCGGTTTTCCTCTCTCCCTGGGCTGGCACCCTTAAGGATGCCTGGTGCCAGTGCACACACACACACACACTTGTGCCATAGTGCAAGGGTGTGTGCATTTTGTAAGGAATAGTTTTTGTATAGGAAGGGCATCTTTCTAGTACAAAAACTATCCTTTAACACTTTAACTGCTTTGTTTGTGTGCTGTGCAATGCAGCACAAATGCAAAGTAGGAGAAATTAAAACTTTTCTCCTCCGTATGCCTGCCTCGAGGAGGCGTAAGATTTTGGCATAAATCACTGTCTGAAAAAAGTTTGTAGATAGGGATTTGCATCTAAACCCACACATGGTTGCATGGAAATGCCCATGTGCCACCCATGGATCGTCCCCCTGACTCAATCTAAAATAAAGCAGTGCATTGCAGAACTTTGTGTTATTTTGGTAAACTAATAAACGCAAATCCTGATTTGCGTTGGACAGCAAATCCCAGTATAACATGGCAAAGCATCAATAAATCTGTGTCGAAGTGAGCTGAAAGCCACTCCACAGAGTGCTTTTCTGGGTGGTAGAAGGAGTCTCGGCATAGCTGATGTCTATTGGAGGATTTATAATCTCTCCAGGAAATCAGAGACAGCCTCAGACGTTTTGAAGGGTGTCTGTAGAGTAGGATTAATTATTGGGCTTACTCAGCACAAAGCCTTTTCCATTCCTTAAACCTGCCCTTTTAGATGGCACTTCCCAGCTGGTTATACAGTAAAGATCTGGAGGCCCCATGTCCTCACAGACCTCCCTACTTAGACATTAAAAAGATTTTATAAGTTGGCAGATGTGATCTTTGGAATCGGCCAGTAAACTGCCCCTGGAACTAATGTAACTGAAGTAACAATATTTCTCTGGGGAGTGTTACTGGTCAATTTTTTTGTAGGGCATAGAATAAGGGGTTTGATACAGAAACCGCCAAACTGCACGCAGAATGGTTGTGTGTTTCAATTGGTCATTTAAGAAAGGTGTGATCACAAACTGACTATTGGTAGTTTCTGTGTGACAGGAATTATAAGAATTATTTTAATGACTGGCTTACATACTAAAAGAGATTCAGTGCTTAATTTGTAAAAATAAAATAAGTACCAGGGCCCTTGTGAGGAGGTCACCACAGCTTGCACCACCCATTGCTACTGTCAGCGCTGCCAATGACAGTACCTACCAGCTAATAACTATCATATTACTACAACCTGGCAACCACCAAGATAGCCACCAAGATAGCCTCAGGAAAAATGAGGAGCACAAGATCTGCAAATAAGGAAACAAGAGTGCGGCAACAACGGGGAACAATAAAAGGACTGAAGAACCCGCATGACTTGGGCAATCCCTCAATAGGGAGCCTTCCGATACATCAATACTTCACAAGGCTGAAGTCAGAATCCAAAATCGACAGTACAGGCCACAGGGAAGAGGAGGGGACCGCCATTAGCCCCTGTCTTAGACAGGAGGCAGTAACTCTGGGAGAAGACTCCCCCTTTGTCCCAAATCAAACAGCTGAGGACAGCCTGGGTGAATCAATAATTATAGAGATGGAGAGACTGGCAGAGACAGTAGAAACAGCAGAAATGGCCATGGTCAGTAATGACACCTTAAATACCACCAGCAAATACAAAGTTCATAATAAAAATCACAACAGGGCAGAACACCGGTCAGAGCAAACCGGGATCATAGAGATTTCATCAACTTTAAACGATGGCGAAGCGCTAATCAAATCGCAGGGCTCAATATCACCTGGTCATATTTACAAAAAGAACGTCACCAAAATAGTGGCCCTCATCCATTACAGAAATGATCAGCACTGGGAAACATCTGAGCTATTAAAATCAAAAGCAAGCTCAGCCAACAAATTGCAAATAATGACAGAGGAACCCATGGGAGCAGCCACTGGCCAACATCCTGGAATACAGTATGACTCCCAGATTCAATAAATAAGGACGGCCCGGAACTTATCTTAAACACAATAAACACATCACTACTGGCAGCAGTATAGGCTCTCACAAGACAATCTCATAAATTAGAGCTACAGGTGGATTTAACACACATGCTAGCACAAAGTGTTTTGACAATCAACAATAAGGTGGACACAATAAACTCAAAAATGGACCAGTGGCTTATCAGAAAAAAAGGCCAAGGGGGGTCTGCAAGTCCAACAAAAACCTTCAGTGAAGCAATAGTGGAAAAATTAGCCACCCTGCCTGACTTGTTAACAACCTTAATAAACAAATGCAGTCAAGCTAGATCAAGCAACATACAAAACAAGAAAACCCGGAAAAAGGGGAACTATATTCTGGACAAGCAACAACATCTAATGAACCAGAAGTAACAGATGGTACAGTAATTACAATCAAGAAAATGCCTCCAGGCAAGAACTGGAGCTCAGCCACCAGCTCTGAGATTAGACACGATGGTAGGACATTAGATCAAGGACCAATCGAAGGACAGCTCTCCAGACGCCAAAAGAAAATACTACGGAAATCGATGAAAACAAGCAAAAGGAAAAGCGCAGTGTCACTCATACAAAAAAGAATGAAAGACCTTCCATACTCAAACAAATTTGCAATCAGCCAGACATCGGCACAGTTAGCCCTGACAAGGGTCATATGATCTATCCCATTTTTAAAATGAAAAATAGCACTATAGCCGAGGCTTCACCGGCGAACAATGGCCAGGAAACTTCCTACCAAATCACTCGAACGAGAAACCAACTGAGGGCCCTGTCAAGGCGACTATCACGCTGCATGAAACCCATACTGTCACCACTCCCCAAATACTATCTTACGCTGAGGTGGTGAATGTCAACCATAACAACGCCTCCAAAAGAGTAGACGGCTGGGAGGCAAAGGGACTACCCAAGACCAGTAAAAACATGAAAAGTTCAACAATAGGATATAAGGCCGCGGAGTTACAACCATGCGAGAAGATAGAGAAGTCGATAGTAGCTTATGCGCAGGAACCTTGCTTCCTGAAAGGATTCCTACCCGTAACGAAAACACAATGCAATGGCCATAACACAGCGGCTTTACAACCCACATTAGAATGGAAGATGCCGCAGGACGTCCAGCTTCAGACCTGTGAGCAATCTTTTAATAATGATCCGGATAGGAAAACGCAAGTCATTCCTTGCCAGAGCAATGGCGAAACATGGCTCCCAGATCAAACAACTACGCATGATGGGCAGAGTAATGAGTGTAAGGGAAACAACTCGGGAAATGGTCACCAGCCAAATACGGAGCATATAGTGATCCTCACGCCTGAATTTGAGACAAGAGGCCCGGGTGAAATCTTAAATCGCTCAAACATTCTATACCTTCTGTCGGGCATATCCTCATTGGCCTACTTAAAATCAGCCCATCTCGAATCGGTGCACTTAAAAAATTATCCCTGGATAAACCATAGGGAGTCAACCCTAACAAAGTGGACCAACAAGCAAGATATCCATAACATTATGGCAGAAAAAGATCTACTTAGGGATTGGGGGATCCGCGTAGATAAATGTCCAACTGAAACGTACCCCCAAATATTATTACAGAGGTTGCCTAAACAAACTGCAATAGCACCACAGAAAAGCATTCTAAGGGGCATTAAATCGACCCAGAGTCTACATCGCGATAACAACATCAATATCAAGCTCACGAAGGGGGACACTACCAGACAATGCATGGAGACAAGAGCATCCCAGGACGCCACTTCAGAAGACTGGGCCTGGATCTCCACAGCCCTGCACACCAACGGGAGGACAAATTCCTAGCACTCAAGAAGCAAGAACAAGAAGCAACCTCAGATTAATAAACTGGAATGTGACAGGCCTTAAATCAACCCTAGTGAATAAGGAAGCCACAAATCTGCTCAAAACAGGAGATATCCTATGTCTACAGGAAACATGGACTATAACATCAGACCCCATCAAAGGTTTAAAGGCAATACATACTTTGGCTGATAAGAAAAATATCTTTGGAAGACCGGCCAGTGGGGTATAAATCTTTGTAAAATTAAACCTGCAAGTACAAATTGAGGAATGGCCTACGAACTCCCCCGACGTCCAGATCGTCACTATAAAGGGAATAATATTAGAGGGTATTCCAACCACAATTTTAGTAATCAACCTCTACATCAACCCAAATAATAAGGTAAAAACAGCAAGGAAGGCCACTGGCCTAATCAGAGAATACCTCTATGAAAACCCGGGCCATGAATGTATCATCACTGGGGACTTCAACATGAGAGACCTAAGCCACCCTGATCGACGTCAAGGAGATAAAAGTCGAAACCTCATGGAAACCTGTATCAACAAATTTAACCTGGAGTCCGCGAACCAAGTGGAGCAGCCAAATAAGAAACAAGAACCAACCTTCAAAAAACATCTCCACCCTTGACTACATCTTTCTGAGCCAGATCTTTTTGAGGCGATGTAAAGAATACAAGGTGACACACACTGCTGTGATCGCCCACCATCCACTATCCATCCTTGTCAACATAAGCACAATGATGCACGTTGAACACTTAACTGCGGGCAAAAAGCTTCATTCACACGCTGCTACAGCACCGATAAAACGCATAAAATGAGGTCCAATAAGCCAAGTGAGATACAACACTTGGAAACAGGTCATATGCATAACCAACCCACAGAAAAGCTGGCCGGATATAATTTCTTCGTTATCTAACGCACTGACTACAGGAAGACAATCCGCATATAAAGTAAAACGTAGTAGAAACGGGCCAACTACCTCTCTGACTTCAAAGAATTCAAAGAGAGTAAAAAGAGGTGTGTCTGGCAGAGCAACAGCATAGGAAGAACAAATGCACACGGTCCGAATTACTCTTGAAAACAGCCAGAAGATTGCACAAAAATATTGTCTGGCAGATGAAACAAACCATCACAGATGACAAATGAAAACATATCCATGCATTGCTTGCTCCCAGTAAGAGCAGGGAATTTTGGAGCCATGTCAACTGTCTTAATGGTGAAAGTTACACACACAATGCCATACCCACCACCGAATGGACAGCCCACGCAACAAGGCTATACGTCGATCAGGACGAATCCAGGGCAAAAACTATGGAGGCTGAAGGCTATCACATTGATAAGCAGGAGACCGAGGATCACGTCCATACAGAAAAAGAAACTTTGAATATATTGAAGGGAATCAGGAAGTACGGGGCTCCAGGGCCTAATGGGCTACCAGGAAGTGTCTTCAACGAAGATCAGGACTTCTGGGCCCCCCACATGCATGACGTATTCAATCACTGCTACAACACCTCCGGCGTACCAGACTCGTGGAAAGGCTCAATCCTGCAACCCATCTATAAGAAAGGAGATGCTTCACAGCCAGAGAACTATACACTAATTGCATTACTAGACATTGACGGGAAGGCATATGCAAAAGTGCTCCTGAAAGAGTTAGAATCATGGATAACAGATAACCAAATCATACCGCAATACCAAACAGGATTTTGGCCGAACTCTTCGACAATGGACAACACCATTGCATTATCATATCTGGCAACTAAGGCCACAGAGGGCGCCACCCCTCCCCTATACGCCTGCTTTGTCGACTACAGTGCTGCTTTTGATGGTATTGAACGCAACATACTGTGGTCTAAACTTGCAAAGTGGGGCATACCACCGAGGAAACTCCTGGCGGCTATCATGTCGCTCCACACCGGCATTTGGGTCCGCACTAAGCTCACACAGGCATGTGCAGCAGCCAAGATATACACAAATAAAGGGCTAAAGCAGGGCTGTGTGATCGCTCCGACTTTGTTCAACTTATATACCGCAGACCTGGCAGATGCTCTTTTAAAAACCAACATCTTCCCACCCAAATTGGGGAATCTCAGACTACCAATTATGCAATACGCGGATGACCTTGTCATATTGGACTAGACCAGAATAGGCATGAAAAGGGCATTGGAGACACTACATTTCTCCAATATGGAAAACAAACTCGAAACCAATGCAACTAAAACTAAGGTACTGGTCGTCGGCCATAAACCAAAAAAATCCTTATTGGGCTCGGATCATTTAGAATTGCCACCGCAAACAAGTATACCTACCTGGGAGTACAATTCTCAGATACCTGCAGAATAATACTACAGGCCAAAACGGCCAAGGTTACACATGCAGATGACATGAGAAACTTGTAAGCCATTCAGTGGAGGGCATACGACGAGTAATACAAACCAAGCTAATCCCAACACTGAGCTACGGCCATCTTGCCTTCCCGGGCCTATTGACCGACAAATTGGAGCATCTGCACAACCTGGCCTTCAGAAAGGTTTTTAGGTTGCCATACTCGACAAGGCGCACATTGATTTGACTAGAGTTTAATTTAACAACAATGGACATAGAATGTAAGCAAGATATAGTGAAATTCCATCATCAGGTGACTAAGGCAAGCCCAGGCACTTTCAGGAAAGCACTCCAAATAATCTTCACCGACAACACTAGCCGATGGGCAAGGTAACTGGTGTCAGCCAATGACACACTGTGCCTGCCAGCTGATTCCCTAATGGACACCCAACTGCCAACAGCCAGCTTGAAAAACCTGCTAAAGAAGCAGGGAAAGATAATTTCAAGACACCAGGACATTGAAAGGATTAGAGACATTCGTGGAGCAGAGGGCCTTGTTCACTCACACAGTGCTACTCAATGCCAACCATACCAGAAAGCAGGACTGGGCAGTCAAGCTCTTCAGAATGTTCTGAGGACCAGGCTTCTAACTTTACCAATACAGGTCTACAGGGCACACTGGAAAACGGCATCAACAGGAAGCAGCGGATACCGTTTGTGCCAGTATCAAACAGAATCTGCAGAGCATGTCGGCTGTTGCTGCCCTGTTTTGTTAAGCCCGAGGTGCTTTTACCTAAGAACATTATTTATTCAAAACAAAGTAAGAACATGCAAGGAGGCTCTAACATTGATCTATACCACCACAGTGCCAATGGAGCTCGTACGTGTCTGGAAGTTTTTTGCTGTAGCTGGAAAGACTTTATGCCGAACACACAGAACAATAAATAAATAACAGCAAAATATACACTAGTTACACTTCCTGTTGGCATGCAATATCATCACTGCATCATCTTGCATCATGTCTTACCTATTAGATGTACTAAAAACATTGCACTGATGGAAGTAAAAGTCATCAGTTGTTTTTATAACTCTTTTAGATGCTATTTTTAACCAACCAAATGCTTTTTAATTATGAAAGTAATATGTGCTGTATTTGTAAATGATTTTAGGTGATCATTCAATAAAGAATAACTTACTACAAGACTGACGATTCAGACTGTTTGTGGCCCCCAAAGCTATAAGAAGAGCCTGGGCAGCTGGTATTAGTTATTTTTAATGGTTATTGAATTAATAAACAACTGTTGCTCTGCTAATCTCTTAATTACACACACAGCACCACCATGTGGCAGCTGCCAATAAGTGTTGATGTTGACAAGTAAGTGCCTGTGCCGAGCACCGTAAACCAGTGGCGCAAATTAAGCACGGAAGAGGAGGCTATTACTATATGAACCAGCCACTTCTGGCATCTACAAAGTCTGTTTTCACCCATTGCTACGCTTTAAACAAGAGCAAGAAAGTAAGAAATAGTCACCTTAGCTTGCCAGTCAGCCCCTAACCGTAAGCATTTTCTTCTTTTAGGGTTTACTTCTGAACTTTAGCCCCACGCCTGTGAAAAAGTGTCCCATTACACCCCCACATATGTACTGAAGGTGCACACACATTTCTATTTTTTTTTTTCACAAAGCACTGGCTACAACGTTTTGCAGTTTACATCAATCCTAAAAGGATTGAGCCAAATGAGATTTGTAATGTAGCATTCAGTGCCCTCTGATTACCAAAGCAGGAACATTCCGACAGGTAGGCTATTGTGCCAGCTGGAACCACTGGTTAAGCGCATCTGCTGACGCAGTAAAGCAGGGGCAGATGCCCACAGCAGGTTATAACACGAGACAGTCACTGGTATAGGGTATAATACTATGAGATACCTGAGGTTGCTGAATGAGTTCTGTGTTTACTCTTCAGGGAACCTCAAACTCAAATGATCATAAAACAGCTTGGATATTTTTTGTGCTTGCTACAGAGCATTGTGTACTCTGCAGATCATTTTGGCAAACCTGAAGGAAATCTCTCTGTGGTCTTGTTATTTTATTCCAATATTCATGCATAATCCGGGGTTCCAGCTAAATAGCCTACTGTTTAGATATGCATATAATAATTAATATAAAGTTTGAATCCAAGCAGACTAACTCAAACTGTTGAATTTCTTTTCAGGTTTATAAATGAGCACACCTGAATTAGGTATATGAGAGACAAAACTAAGCCTACATACAATTCCATTATATATATATATTCTGGAATGTCCCTGTGGACTTAAATATGTTGGTAGCACCAAGCTACCAGTCCACAAAAGGATTTTACAGCATATCAGGGCGATTTCCAATAAAGATCAGACCTATCCCGTGGCGAGGCATTTTGAAGGGAAGCATAATAGCAATTCTGGCCTCCTCCAATATTATGTCATTGACACAGTCTTACCACTGAAACGTGGTGGCAACCGGGAGGCCAAGCTTAGGCTACTTGAAACTAGATACATTATAGAGTTAGATACGAAGAACCCGAATGGTCTTAACTCTAGTGAGGATTTTTTCACATGCCTCTAGTTTCCATAAGGCCAATGAATGTATCTATTACCACCTACAGCCTCTTCAATATCCATTTTCCACTTCATATCTCTCCTATCCTGTACTCTATGATGGGACACAGTATGGGCTCATAGTGTGTTCCCGTAGGGAGCATGCAGCAACATGTTTTTAATAGGAGTTTTTTTGTTATTTTTTCGCCTTTCCCTTTGCTTTTCCATTCCCATGTGGAGATAGAAAACAGTAGATAGAGGTATAATCCCAACAGGGGGAAAAGGAGAAATCAATGAAATCAGTATTAAGTGAATATAGAAAATAATCAGAGATATATCTTTTTAACCAGGCGTGAAAATACAAACATGGAGAAAAAATTGTAAAACTATGCAACAAAAAAATCCCAATCTTGAATGTTAAGGAATTGACTGACAGTCTCTGCAAATGTGTAAAGTGGGGGGTCAATGATTGGATAGGGTAGAAATTACCTGTCTTTTATTGATAAAATGTGAGTGCAAGTATTTATACATCAACATCCGTTTGATTTGCTAGCGAGATATTAGGGGACCAACTGAGAGGATGTTACCAAGATAGAAATGAAATCTAAGACTAGTTGGCCCACTGGGGCGCAATCGGGTTAAGAGATTACTAACTATCGCAGTGCGCAATGAATCGTTTAATTAAATCTTGTTGGAAGTAAAGATTCATTTTATGCAACTAGGACATTTAAACAGTAGCAGTGGATGTATCAGAGGAAAACTTTTTTATATATATATTATATATGTCATGAATTTATTTTTGATATGAAATTGTATATAAATATTTTTCTATGTTGTATATATGTACATAGTATATTTATATAACTATTTATTTGTAAATACGAGTATGAATTGTGAATCATCCACATTTGCGCACAATTAATCCTGTATTTTATACATTAATATTGAAACTATGGATATGTAGTAACTCTTTAATGTCCATGAGAAGGTCATTTCCGGTGTTGTTTCCCCTTTAAAAACCGCTATTCCCCATTACAACGTGTCATGTGATCAAGGCCCGAGTGGGGGCTGAAACGCGTCATGGCGGACTGGTACAGAGAAATATGAAATAAAAACTCAGTGATTGGCACCGAAGTTTTGGGTCCGTTCTTTCGTCTTCCTAACCAAGGCAGCAGCATTAGAGACGAATTTATATTCATATATATATATATATATATATATATATATATATATATATATATATATATATATATATATATATATATATATATGTATATATATATATATTCACTGAAAAAACCATAGGTTTCACACAAGTTATAGTTAGCTGTACATTTCACTCGTAAAAAACCAATGAAATTCCACGTTATAGTTAGTGCAGGCAACTATAACTCACGCGACCGCAATCCTCTGCTAATGACATATGTGTCTTTATGAAAAAAAAATATTTGTAATATATGTATAGCTAAAATTTAATGGAAGAAGACATGGGCAAATAATTGTCTAAATACAGTATTAGCATCAGCAGAGGATTGCGGTCGCGTGAGTTATAGTTGCCTGCACTAACTATAACGTGGAATTTCATTGGTTTTTTACGAGTGAAATGTACAGCTAACTATAACTTGTGTGAAACCTATGGTTTTTTCAGTGAATTTGCAAGGTTTTTTAAATGCTAATTCCTAACTATAACGTGTGTGAAACCTATGGTTTTTTCAGTGAATCTGTAAGTTTTTTTAAATGCTAAGTTGCTTTACGCCGTTCGTGCCGTGCGTGCCCACTTCACGCAGTTCGTTCCGTGCGTGCACCGTGCGCGCACAGTGAGCACGCGGTGCGTTTCGCGCACCGCGCGCCCACTTAACGCAGTTAGTGCCGTGCACGCACGGTGGGCACGCGGTGCGCTAAGCGCACCGCGTGCCCACGTTACGCTGGATGGGCCATGTACGCACGATGCCCTTCGCGCACCGTCCGCACACGGAGGACATATTATGCGCTTCGTTGTGAAAGGTTATCTATTAAATGTTCAATTTTATGATATGCCATGCACAAAAGGTGCACTGCGGGCACCTTTTGCACACGGGGGGGGGGAAATATGGATTTTGTTATTTTTTAATTTATTATTTGCCGTACGCGTACGGTAAGCGCATTCGGCGTTTTTTCAAAAAAAAGAAAAATTTAATTTTTGGCCTTGGATGGCCTTCTGGGACACCATAACCAAGGCTAGGTGGTTAGGAGCTGTCTAGCCTGCCCCTTTTCATGATATCCAACTTTGTTTTTCCTCCCCCCCCTCAGAGTGCGAGAGAGAAAATGGCGGCCGACACTTCCTGGTTTCGACCGATTCCAATGTTTACTAAGATCTAACAGCCAATCAGAATCGCGCTCGCGCACCTGCACCGTACGCGTACGGTAAGCTTACGGTGCGCGCTCGGAGCGCGCTTACAGATATATATATTGATTTAAATGCTATTTTCTCAGGAACTACTGAACAGATTTACACCAGACCTACAAAAGGCACTTCCTTGACCTGAGGACTACCTCTCTGCCAAATTACAAGTAATTCTGTTCAGCCGTTCGGGCTGTAGCTGTGTCTAAAGGTCCTATGGAAAAATGCATGGGGAAAACGCGTTTTGGGACCCCCCTTTTTTCTCAGCCCCCGCTTGACGAATCCCTTCGAGACTTTCAGGGTAGGAGCGGAGCGTAGCGCCCCATTAGTTTTGAAAATTTCGCGAGGATTCGTCGACCGGCGCCAAAGTTATTCCAAATAGAATGTTGCAGATTTCCTATGGAAACAGGGTCCTAACTATAACTACCTACTGGCGGTCGCCAGTAGGTAGTTATAGTTAGGACCCTGTTTCCATAGGAAATCCGCAACATTCTATTTGGAATAACTTTGGCGCCGGTCAACGAATCCTCGCGAAATTTTCAAAATAGGTGGGGCGCTACGCTCCGCTCCTACCCTGAAAGTCTCGGGGGGATTTGTCAAGCAGGGGCCGAGAAAAAAGGGGGGTCCCAAAACGCGTTTTCCCCATGCATTTTTCCATAGGACCTTTAGACACAGCTACAGCCCGAACGGCTGAACAGAATTACTTGAAATTTGGCAGAGAGGTAGCCATAAGGTCAAGGAAGTGCCTTTTGCAGGTCTGGTGTAAATCTGTTCAGTATTTCCTGAGAAAATAGCATTTAAAAGCATATATATATGTGGGCGGAGCCTAACCACACATCTCATCCTGAGATCTGATTGGCTGTCAGCACTTCATCCAAGAAGTGTTGGCAGCCATCTTGGGACCAATATACATGATAGCACCTCATTAAAAAGCATTGCAGTTAATAGAAGGTTTTAAGACTTTAGTTACATTATAAATCATTTGTTGATGGTACTATACTCATTTTAGGAATTGTGGTATGTTCTAAGGTGATTTCACCATGTGAAAAAGCCTTCTGCTGGGATATCATGATTGAGAGAAAAATATTTTCTCATGCTTTTACCACAGAGGTTTGGAAGGTGATCTATAGGCTAAACTGAGAGCTTATTTTCTGTAAATTCACATTATCTTTCTCAGTCATGTGAGAATGAAGTCTGACATTCTCAGTAAAACATGTACATCCAACAAGGGCAGAGACTGTCAGTTGATTCCTTTGTGTTCTACTGCAGCTTCCCAGAGTGTTCCAAAGAACTACTAGAGCGCTAACAGTCCTACTTATGATAAACGTATGGCACACCTGAAGCCATCTTGCTTGGATTAAAGTGGTAACTCTTAAAACATTTAATTTAAAAAGGAACAAAATGAGGGGGTTCATTTTTCCATAAAAAGTATGATTAGTGCTGCAGAAAGAAAAATTAGGGCACATTTTGAGTGACTTCTCAAATCCTCTTCTATTTCATTAAAAAATTCTGACATGCAGACTGAAACATGCACTTTCAATACCAGCAGCAGTTTTCCCTGGTGAGCAGTAGCTTTACTACAGTGATCTAATGAGCAAAAAGAGTGCTAACATTCTGAATTTATGGCAAATGTGTGACACATCTGAATGCCTTCTTGATGGAATCAAAGTAAAAAACTGAAAGTATTTCCTACTGAGGAGACTGCAGTAAATGAGGAAATTAGGAAACTTCATAACAAATAAGTCTTCCAAGATGGCCACCAGAGACAAAAGAGCCCAAATGTAGTCCAAATATCACCCAGATGTAGCCCAAGTATAGCCCAATGACAGAATGTCCCAGAATGTTCTTAAAAACAACTAGAGCGCTTACTGTCTTCATTATGACAAAAGTATGGCACACCTGAAGCCATCTTGATTGGAATAAACTGGTAACACTTAAAACATTTAATTTAAAAAGGAACACAATGAGGAGGTTCATTTTGCCATAGAAATTATGATTAATGCTGAAGAAAGAAAATGAGGGCACATTTTGAGTGACTTCTCAAATCCTCTTCTATTTCATTAAAAAATTCTGACATGCAGACTGAAACATGCACTTTTAATACCAGGAGCAGACTTCCATGGTGCAGTAGTTTTACTACAGTGATCTAATGAGCAACTAGAGTGCTAACATTCAGAATTTATGGCAAATGTGTGACATATCTGAATACCTTCATGATGGAATCAAAGTAAAAAACTGAAAGCATTTCCTACTGAGGAGACTGCAGTACATGAGGAAATTAGGAAACTTCATAACAAATAAATCTCCCAAGATGGCCACCGGAGACAAAAGAGCCCAAATGTAGCCCAAAATCACCCAGATGTAGCCCAAATATAGCCCAATGACAGAAGTGTGCAAAACACTTATTATTTTGTGTTTTTGCAGTGTTATATAGTGCAGACTTGTCAGGTATTGGAGTGCTTTACATGGGCATTGGTTACATCACACAAGAACAAATTCATTTTGGTTGTAGACATGGGGAGACTAAGTGATTTGACCAGAATCACAGAATGTCGAGCTGAAGCAGAAACTTCAACCTGGTTCCCCAGTTGCAAAGTCTGCAGTTCTGGAAGTAACACCACATCCTCTCCCCTAAGTGCAACATTTAATCAAGTGGTCAACTGGATAAAACAACATAAAGATAACAAATCATTTAAAAGTGCTTTGTCGCTATTTGAAAACTCAGAAAATATGTCCTTATTTTAGTCTTTTAGAGCACTAACCATAATTTTGATGCCAATAAGACCCTCTCATATATGTAATTTCTAAAGGAAATGCTCTAGGTATTACAGTTTTGATTACATCAAGATGATGTCAGGCGTTCCACACTTTTGTAATAAATATAGAATGTTAGCAATCTAGTTGTTCATTAGGATACTGTTGAGAGGCAGAGGCCAGGGGCACGGACTCTGAAAATTGAAGGCAGGTAGGAGGGTGCAAAGGCAACAATTTAACCACACTGAGCAGGCAGGAAGGGCCGTGGAAGCACAACAGACTATGGAGGGCAGTGGAAAGGGGGGCAGGGGCAACAAACCAACAATACAGGACTTGCAAGAGAGGCTGTTGGAGGGAAGATCTATTACGGGTCAAGGAAGCTAGGGGCGGTCCCCAGATCCCCGGGAGCCACCACAGAACTGAGCAGGAGAGTGAGTCAGGGACAAAAGGGGCACCTTAATTTGAGCCGGGGTGCCTAGGAATGCTTGCTCCAAAAATGAAGAAAACAGACATATGAGACATGGAATTGGAGGCAGAATACAATGGCAGTTTAATGAGAAGATGCAACTTCAAAGAAACCGCAGAATAGAGACATAAAGTACAAAATACAGAATCCAGATAATCATACAGCTGTCATAATATTCTCTGTATCTCAATTAATGTACTGACAGAGAGAGAGAGAAAACACATCTATAAATGCATCATGGGAAACAAGTTACACCAAGGAAAATGTTACCTAGGAACACTCACGTTTACTCTTAGAGCAAGCATTCCTGCAATTACAATACAAAATCTTTTAAATGCAAAAGTAAAGAGAACAATGGTTAAACATAACATGACATTTCATATAGGTAAAATAGAATAAGATACTTCAAGCAAAGCAGAGCAAGACATTTTAAGCAAAGGAAGACAAGAGCTCCCAGCTCTTGGGGAAAACCTGCACTGCCTGTTAACCTACATACAGACCGCGAGGTAGTCCGTCGATATCTGTGGGTGCTCCCTTTTTATATCATTTTGTGGGCTCCTTTGCACGCTACATCTACCTACGTATGCTACCCAAAAGCTTCGTCTGCAGATTTTACCAGACATTTCGTCATTTACCCACTTAATGCTGACAATGGACTGGGTGAAAAGGTCAGTCTCTCAGGCCAATCGCTTATCGTAAGTTCCATAGAGCAAGCAGAAAATAATGGGTATTGTACGGGAATTCAATATATTCATGTATAAAATCTCCTCAGTTCTCCTAACTTGACGCTCTGCGGTTGCCACTTCCTTAAAAGCGGGAAACCTGCCCAGGAAGCAAGTACCAGTCCAGGATGCAGCCTACTGTATGTCGACAGCTTCAGGGGGATGTTGAACTTTGATACCGAGCACGGAGCACTCGGGTAGGGTGGGGGCTACTAGTTTGGATCAGAAGGCCTCGCAGACCTGCCTTCAGACTGCTATACACTAAAATTGCAGAGCTATGGTCAATTTAACAAAGAGGCCTACATATTGAACAGAAGGGCCTACACAGGGGTTTTATGCTGGCTGAGTGGTAAGGATGTCTCAGGATAATTATATAGCAACACAGGACCCGCTGGTCAATTTAATACGGCCTACAAATGCAGCTGGCAGGGCAAGGACAAGGGTCTCATACTTCAGGTGTGGACAGAACGGGCCAGGGGCCCCCTGTGATACAAAATCTACCCTCCTTCAAGGCTGTGGCAATGTAATAGACCATTGTGGGCAGAAGGAAGAGGCAATAGTAGTACAACCATACATGCCAACAGACCCGATTCAGCCAGGAAACGTCCAATGTTTTTAAGCTCAAATGGGCTTTATTTGATCTGTCTCCTGTCTACAATATCCTCTTTTTCAATGTAACTCAAAGGGGAAAATCAATACCCCAGTTTTTTTTCAAAATCTCCCTCTTACCAAGTTCAAAATGTTCGCAAGTATGGTACATTGGATCATGGAAGGAAATGGGATAGGGACATGGACTTGGATAACAGAGGACAGGAGGGACATGGAGAGGTGCACCAAACTGACCCTGCAGGGCAGGCATCAGGGTTTGCAGCAGCACAATACACCACACAGGGCATGCAGGACGGGAGTGCAGCACAACAATCCATAGAAGGCAAGAGGGAGGGGACAGGACCATGCACATGGACAACAGAGAACAGAGGGGCAAGAGGCAATGGTAGCTAGCTGACCATAATGGACAGACAGGAGAGAAAGCTGCAGCATAACAGACCATAAAGGGCAGGAGGGACGGATCAGGGGCATTACAATGGAACAGACAAGCCAGGAGGGAGGGAGTAGGGCTGGGGGCAAGGGGGCAGGGCAGGAGCAGCAAGATAGCCATGGAGGTCAGGCAGGACGGGCACTAGAAGCAAGACACACCATGAAGAGCAACAGTGAGACTGAGATGGCATACACACAGACCATGGAGGAAAGGTGGGAGGGGGTCAGGGGCAGCTAACTGACCACACAGGGAAGGTGGGAGGGGCCATGGCAGCACAGAAGACCATGCATGGCAAGTGGGAGGGTTAGTGGCAGCACAATGGCTATGATGGGCAAGAAGGAGGGTGGAGGGGCATGCACAAAGGACGATGGAGGATAGAAGGGAGGGTCAGGACCTGTGCACAGACAAGAAAGTTCAGGGGAAGGGACCTCACAACAGACCACACGGGGCAGGCAGGAGGAGCAGTTGCAGCACAACAGACCAGGGAGGGCAGAAGGGTGTGGCAGTACAATGGACCATGTAGGACAGGAGGAAGAGGATAGGGGCATGGCATGTGGACAGGCAGGGTGGAGGTGGCAGGGACAGGTTACAGTCATCTGACAATGCTAGGCAGGTGGGAGGGGAGTGGCAGCTCAACAGAACACTCAGAGTAGATAGGAGTGGCAGGTCCATGGGACATGGTGGGCAAAAAGGATGGAGCAGGGGCATGCACAAAGACATCGGAGGGCAGGGGGAAGGAGAATAGGGGCAGCAAGCTAAGCACAGAGTTTAAGCAGGAGGTCAATGATGGGGCATAGAATTGGGCAATGGAGGGCAGGAGGAGTGGACTGGTACATCATACTAAATTGAGGGCATTGGCAGCACATCAGACCATGCATGGCAGGAGGGAGGAGGCTAGTCCATGGATTCACACAACAGAGGATAGGGAGGAAGGGGATGGGGCAGCAAGCTAACTGTTCAGAGAAGGCGGGTATTAGGAACTTTATTGTTTTTAAAACATTGTGTCTGTGCGAACTACTTAAAATATGAACAAGTATGCAGCATAATCTCACTTTTATTCAGGAAGAAGAGGACGTTTGTGACTGTGACTCCGGGCTCACTTGGCAGAAACACCCCCTGACCCTCCACCCCCTATCGCAAAATGTAATGCCCGTGAAAAGGGTAGGTGAACACAGTGTTATATAGAACATAGTCCTGAGAGAACGATTGAAAATGAAAACTAGATATAGTGTATGGTATAAACTATGCACCAAAAAGTGTGATATAAGATGAACCGGGCGTGAAATATAATATGCAATACATTGTGCGCAATGACAGATTCATTGGAGAGCGCGAGATAGCACAGGCACTAGCGCGTGCTATGCGATATGCGCCTTGGAGTGTAATATGCACAGGGCAGTGTTGTGTAACCTAACTAGTCTCTAAAGTTGTAATATAAAATATGTGCTGGGGAGTGTAACGTTGCATATGCACTGTGACAAAGATATGGATCCCAGATTGTAATATGTATGGCATAGCACTGTGCGTTATAACATAGGCATCGAGAAAGGCACGTTAGATGGGGCAATATAACCCGAGCGAAGACAAGTGTGGCATGACATATTCACGGGGTGGTGTTACAGTGCACATGGGCTAGAGAGTGTCATAGCATATGCACTAGCTAGTGGAATACAACACAGAGGTGTGTGGCACTCGGCAGGCAATGGTGGGTCTAACACAGCATTGGGCTCTGTCAGGAGCACGCTGTGACTCTCAAGTGATGTTCGTCCCCTTTCCAGAGAGTAAAATAAAAAGTATCACACATCCGGCAGTGGATGTGTGTTTTATTAACCGTGAGGGGGGTTTCTTGCATGGTTTTGGTCGAATTTTTGTCGAATCCCCTTTGAATGGCTTGGTGTGCATGTGTATTAAATGTGCCCGTCAATAGCTACCCATGTTTGTATAAATAAACGACAAGGGTGTCTACCAGGATTAGGCATGGTAGGGCATCAGACATGTCAGAGCTTCACTAGTGGTGTAAATACATTCCACGTGGATTCATTGCATGCATAGTCGCCTTTTAATGAATATCACGCAAATCGTCATGGTGATAGGTACGTACGGTTTGTCCAGCATGTCCTAGGTGTGTCTATAAATATATATTTTTTAAAAATAATAAAAAACAGTGGCCGGCCCTGGGGATTGGGGTCAAAAAATATAATTAGGAGACTGGCCCTGGGGGATGGGGTCATCAGGGCCAATAAATTAGAATAAGAAGGGGAACCAAACAGCCCCCCTTCTTAAAAAACTAAAATAAATAAAAGACTGGCATCGTGCCGGAGGCCATGCCCCCTCCGTGCAGCACTCTGCATCTCCAGTATGCGCCAGGGAGCTGCGCTGCAGCCAGGTGTTCTGAGGCCAAGCCCCTTTTTACACCTCTCTGCAACGCAGCTCTGTGGCGCTTACTGGAGGTACCTAGTGGTCTAGTTTGACCCTAGGGACCCTTAGGATTCAAGGGGACTTAATCTCTCAACTTAGAACAGCCACAGGGCGCGTTTACACAGTGGTGAAGGGAGGGGACGGGGCCTGAGGTGACGTGTGCAAACACGCACTATGGCACGTTTTAAATTGGGGATATAATTTCCCTTCAATACTGAGGGCCCCTGGGGGCTAACTAGCCCACCAAGTGATTCCAGTAAGCGCCACTGAGCTGCATTGCAGAGAGGTGGTCCAGGCCGTGCCACTTTTTACACCTCTCTGCAACGCAGCTCTGTGGCACTTACTGGAGGTACCTAGTGGGCTAGTTGGACCCTAGGGACCCTCAGGATTCAAATGAACTTAATCTCCCAACTAAAATTGGACACAGGGCGTGTTTACACAGTGGTGAATGGAGGGGACGGGGCCTGAGTTAACGTGTGCAAAAACGCCCTGTGGCCTGTTTTAAGAGGTAGTTTTAATCTCCATGCCCTATTATATACTAGGGGCTTACAGAGGAGGTCATGCTAATCACAGGGGGACCCCAACGCATAATGTTCCCTAGTGTATGTAGGTGTTTTCACTGTATTCTAAGTGTCTTTTAACATAGCACTGGCTCTAGGACTGGTTAGTCAGACTCAGTTACCACCAGTATCCGTCTGAAAAAGTTGAGGGTACAGGATGATTTTGCAACAAGGCTTCTTTCTGCTCTTCTTTTTGTTCTTTCTGCACGTTATCCTTCTTCCTGCACTTATCTTCGTATTTGAGGACTTCTGTTGCTTCTTTCTGCACTTCTTTTGTTTCTTTCTGTGCATTTTTTCTTCTTTCTTCACATGTCCTATCTCTGTAGGCATAGTTAGAAATTAGCATTTAAAAAACCTTTGAAATTCACAGAAAAAACCATAGGTTTCAGGCACATTATAGTTCGGAATTAGCATTTAAAAAACCTCAGAAATTCACTGAAAAAACCATAGGTTTCAGGGGTGTTATAGTTAGCTGGACTTTTCACTTGTACAAAACCATTGAAATTCCCCCGTTATAGTTAGTTCAGCTAACTATAACTCGCGCGCCCGCAATGCACTGCTGATGACGTCACATATTACATCACTCATGACATGGTCAGTGACATCACTCATGACATCACTGATCCGAGAATTCCCCGAAATAAATCCAGCGTCACACCAAGGACAACACAATAAACCTTTATTGTGTCAAAAAAACCAAACTACGCGTTTCGGCGAAGCCTTTGTCAAGTTGCTGACCTGTGCCCAAATTCCCCTAGAAATACAGGTCATGGTTGATAGACATGAAAGAAACATTGTGAGCGCCCCGTATGGTTCAAAACAAAAACAAATTCATTCATCAACAATCATTTTTTTGATAATTTTTCTTCTTCACACAGACATGTGCAATTAGAATTCATAATCATAAAGGGCAAAGGAATGATTATAATATGTTTTTTGTTTTTTTAAAACATTGGTGATGTACCCAAAATGTCAGCCATCTCATAGGCAAGTGCCTATATCACCTAAGAGCCCAATTATTGCACATTCTGTCAAGCGAAAAATAGAATTACATGGAGCAAGATGTGACTGAAATGTCAGTAAAAGAAAAAAGTGAAACATTAATGGACTTGGGATTCCGGACTGATGCAACATTTTGTACAGGACTAAGACCCAAGTCTAGGTTTAACCCAAATGTTCCGCATGATTACATCGAGACATTTAATCAGACTATGATTTGGGAAATCAACAAATTAAAGGAACAAAAAACCAGGAGATTTAATGACAATCTAACCAAAACACAAAGGGAGGCACTAAGAGCGTTATGTCAGGATACCAGCATAATTATCAAGCCCTCGGACAAAGGGGGGAATGTAGTTGTCATGGATGTTTCCCAGTACAATCAGGAGGCTCTAAGACAGCTGCGTGATACCTCGTGTTATGAGGAGATAAGTTGGGACAGCTACAGAGCTTCAATCACAAAGTATTACGCACTGCTGGAAAGCTGGTGGGTGGATGTTTTGCTATCCAAAGATGAATTCTTCTGGTTGAAGAATGAAAATCCACGGGTCCCCTGTTTTTACCTGCTCCCCAAAGTTCATAAGCATCCCACTAGACCACCGGGGAGACCTATTGTGTCCTCAAATGGAGGACTGTTAGAAAATACATCGATCTTTTTAGATCTGTTTCTTGCACCTTTTGTCTCCAAATTAAGATCATTCTGTAAGGATAGCACTGATTTCTTACGAAGAATACATGACATCACATGGGAAAGTAACTATCATATGATAGCACTAGATGTCTGTTCCCTCTATACCTGTATAGAACAACAAAAAGGTGTGGAGGCTTGTATGTATTTCCTGAAAGAAAGACACGTGTCACTATGGGAACATACTCAGATGTTAAAGAGGATGATGCTCTTTTGCTTAGAGGAAAATATTTTTATTTTTGATAAAACACTGTATCGCCAAAAGTCCGGTACAGCGATGGGAACATCTTTTGCACCCAGCCCAGCCAACCTGTTCCTGGGATGGTGGGAGGAATGTGTAGTGTGGGTAGATGAGAATGAAAGATTTATACAGCACATCCCGATTTGGATCAGGTATATTGATGGCCTGTTCCTGATCTGGGATGGACCCCTAGATTTAGCACAAGAATTTATTAACAAATTGGGGAAGAATGATCTCAACTTAACATTTACTCATTCTATCAGCACCTCACATTGTGAATTTTTCGACATCTCCATTAACATAGAGAATAATCAGATAGTGACCACCCTTTTCCGTAAAGAAACCTCGGGGAACACTTTGCTTCATGCAAACAGTAATCACCCCACACCACTACTAAATAGTATTCCCTATGGGGAGTTCCTTCGAGCTCGAAGGAACTGCAATACTGAAGGGGGCTTCTCAAATGAAAAACGTGTTATGGAGAGGAGATTTGAACAAAAAGGTTATGCGCCCAATGTGATCTCCACGGCAAGTAAAAAAGTTGAAAACATTCCAAGAAATGAAGCCCTTTTTTCATCACGTAAAAAAGAAGAGAAAAATAAAGTGATACCTAGATTAATCACCACCTATAATCGTAGATCTAACACTCTAAGGTATATGATGAAAAAAGATTGGGGATTGCTTGAATCGGACCCCATAATTGGCCAAGATATAGGTACAACACCTGCAATAACGTATAGAAAATCTAAGTCATTAAGAGATCAACTTGTACATAGTTATCAAAATGTATCTAATAACACCACTTGGCTAGGAACAGCAAAGGGTTTCAAAAAATATGGTTCCTGCAAGGCATGTAAACACAGCAATAATCGTGACAGTTACATTCTTGGTCAGAATACGAAATTGAGAAAGCCCATCAGGAAATGTATCACCTGCACCAGTGACTATACGATCTCTGTCCTGGAATGCCCTTGTGGGTTAAACTATGTGGGCAGCACTAAACTGCAGTTGAAAACCCGCATATTACAACATATGAGGGCAGTGATTAATAATGATCTCAATTACCCAGTAGCGAGGCATTATCAAGACAAACATCAGAGCAATGCCGACTTGATTAAATTCTTCGGCATTGATAGAATCCTACCTCTCCCTAGAGGAGGTGACCGTGAGAAACTTCTGAGAATCACTGAGTCCAAGTACATTATTGAACTCAATACAAAAATTCCTAATGGGATGAATTATGGAGAAGAACTTGCCACCCATATAGGCTAATTGATCTACTGTTGTGCCACATTGTTCCTCTCTGCACTACCGTACTGAGTGCATTTTTAACATTGCACCATTTTTAATATGATAGCATAGGGCAGATATATATAATGGTTGTCTGGGAATATTACCTTAGAACATTGATTTGACTGATTGAGCATGATTCATTATCTTTACACTACTAGCTAGGCTTAGCGTAGTAATTGAGATTATCTGCACCTATCTTTATTTTTACTTTTACCTTTACTTTATTACTCACTTGGTGGTTCTTTCATTGACGGTTGTTATCATTATTATTTTTATCTTACTGGTTTACCAGGGTTGTCTTGCACATATTACAAACAGTATCTGACCTACATGCCCTTATACATGTTCCCCTTTAATGATGTGGATTTCAATATAGACCTGACTGGCAGAAAGATATAAGTGCAACTATAAACGCACATGTCCAAACGTCTAATTGATTAGGTTTGGACAATGGCATTTGAATTCTCGATAATAGCCCTTTGCATAGTGATTGGGTACTGACCCCTCGTATGACAGATGCATTGGGTACATTACCAATAGCAATTTATATTTATATAATAATTTTCCCTTTTTCTAATTAAAAAATGGAATATGCAATAATTGGGTTTTTATGTGACACAGGCACTTGCCTACGAGATGGTTGATATTGTGGGTACATTACCCTTGTTTGCGTATATATATATATTTTTCGCCTTTTATGAAATTGAAAGTGCCGTATGTTAGGTTATTTCGATTCATTATATTATCATTATGTTATTATTTTGATTATGAATTCTATTTTTCGCTTGACAGAATGTGCAATAATTGGGCTCTTAGGTGATATAGGCACTTGCCTTTGAGATGGCTGACATTTTGGGTACATCACCAATGTTTTAAAAAAACAAAAAACATATTATAATTATTCCTTTGCCCTTTATGATTATGAATTCTAATTGCACATGTCTGTGTGAAGAAGAAAAATTATCGAAAAAATGATTGTTGATGAATGAATTTGTTTTTGTTTTGAACCATACGGGGCGCTCGCAATGTTTCTTTCATGTCTATCAACCATGACCTGTATTTCTAGGGGAATTTGGGCACAGGTCAGCAACTTGACAAAGGCTTCGCCGAAACGCGTAGTTCTGTTTTTTTTGACACAATAAAGGTTTATTGTGTTGTCCTTGGTGTGCCGCTGGATTTATTTCGGAGAATTCTCGGATATTATCCTGGTGAAAACATTAACTTTATCCTGTAATATGGAATGGCTCAGTTTTTTTTTTTTTTTTTTTGGATAGAGTTGAACAGCATAGTTAATATCTTCTATAAACTTATAAACACTTTTTTTAAGTGTTTTTGACCGTGCGCGAACGGTGCGCACACGGTGCGCACATTGTGCACGCATACGTATGTGCTCCGTGTGCGCATGCATACGTGCTCCACGTGCGCATGCGTACGTCGTGCGTGCTCCGTACGCGCATGCTCCGTACGCGCGTGCTCCGTAAGCGTATGCGTGCGTGCTCCGTGCGCGCACCATGCGCAAACGGTGCGCGCACGGCAAGTCATGTGATTTAGAAACAACACTTTTCATTGGTTTATAGTAGTTTCAGGTCATGTGATTAAGAAACAACACTTTTCATTGGTTTATAGTAGTTTCAGTTCCAGAAACTTCCAACACCACACCCACTCCCCTCATTATTACTTCTGATTCCCTGGGAGAAGGAGCTGAGCAGCTTTTCCAGTACTCCAGTACTTGAGAATGGCAGAGCAGCAGTCATCTTCTGGGAGTGAGCAGGAGACCCTTGTGCCACAGAGACAGAGGAAACAGAAAAACTCTTTTATATGGCAATTTTTCACTTTTCCAGAGGGGCAGAAGAAGGTGAATGCTCCAAAAGTCACCTGCACTATTTGTGGTGGTGTCTTATCAAGAGGAGATCCTAAAAAGAAATACTCTTTTAGTATCTTCACTATGATCAGGCATGTTAGAGATGTACATCCTGTGGCTTATGCTCGAGCTGCTAGAGAAAACCCTCCAGCAGCTCAGCCGAGCACATCCGCAGCAGCTCAGCCGAGCACATCATCGGCAGCTCAGCCGAGCACTTCATCTGCGGCGGCAGCTTCACCTGCTTCTATTCCTCTGGATATACACCCTCTGTTCAAGAGGGTGCATATACGGTGCAATGCGTGCAATGCTCTTCTCTCTTATGGGGACACCAGCATTCCCCTAATAGAGAGCAAGATACAGCAGCACACATGCGGCTCCCTATAATTTTTGTCATTTTTTTGTTCCTTTGTTCCTCAATTAACACAACGGCTCTTTTTAGAGCCACCTAACATCTAAACACTTAGGGGTCGATTCCGATCCTGGAGAAACCGGGTATGAACCGTCGGTCGGAGCGTTTTCTCCGTCCGACTCGTACCCGGTAAAAACACCATACAAACATGCAAGTACGATTTGCACGGAAACACCATTTCCGTACGAATCGTACAAAACACCGACCGACACAAAAACACATACAAATGTGATCCGGGACGGCGCGTACGCGACATGCGGACGGAGTTAGGCAGCTTTTTACGTACCAGCAAGCATGATTCGTACCGACAGCACTCCGGACGGCTATATTTTTACGGCACACAAAATGTGCCGGTAAAGCTAAGTACGCCGCGAAGCATGAGGAAAAGGGGGCCCGGTATGCACCGGACACCCCCCAGCCCCCCCGTATGTCCGCGACGTCCCCCCAGCCCCCCTGTATGTCCGTGACATCCCCCCAGCCCTCCCGTATGTCCACGACGTCCCCCCAGCCACCCCGTATGTACGGTGCGGACCCCCACCCCACCCCCGTATGTACGGTGCAGACCCCCACCCCCGTATGTACGATGCGGACCCCCACCCCACCCCCGTATGTACAGTGCGGACCCCCACCCCCGTATGTACGGTGCGGACCCCCAGTGCTCACCGTCCATACGGGGGTGGGGGTCTGCACCGTACAAACGGGGGTGGGGTGGGGGTCCGCACCGTACATACGGGGGTGGGGTGGGGGTCCACACCGTACATACGGGGGTGGGGGTCCACACCGTACATACGGGGGTGGGGTGGGGGTCCGCACCGTACATATGGGGGTGGGGGTCCGCACCATACATACGCCAGAAGCCTTTTGGTCTGCTTTTCAACCCAGGCAGCCAGAAAGAAAGCAGGTATTTTTTTATGTATGTCATCATTCTTTATATTTTGTTGCTTTATTGCTGGCTGCCTTGCTGTCAAGAACCTCACTTTACTGTGATTGTTCATCAAAACCTTTTTGCTTGATATTGGTATCTTGCAATTTGTCAGTCAAGTCAAATTTTAATTAACTCATGGCTTCAACACAGCAGATCACTTTGCCACCACCCTTCTTACAAGTACTTGACAAACCCAATATTAAGTGGTGTCAATGGTTGAGAATCTTTGAGAATTACTTGGTGGCACTTAAAGCAGCAGTTTTGTATAGTTGCATTTGTTTAGCAGCACAGCAAGTTTTTGACAATTTACCATGCTTTATTCCACAAAGGGGCTCAGGAGATGATTTGGATACATACAAGGAAGCATAGGCATGAATGGGCAAGCAGTATAATGAGGAACCTAGTATTATACTTGAACACCACATTTTTTTGAAAAGACAAAGTACTGATGAAACTGTTGAGGAGTATGGGCAGGGCTAAGAATTCTAACCTCAAATTGGAAATGTGGCGCAAGGATGGATATTTCTATACAAGATCAATTTGTTTTTGCATGCTGTTCTCCAAAAATTCAGTAAAGAATCCTCAGCTGCAGAAATCCTACTACATCTGAAACAATTGATCTGGCAAAAGGAATAGAACGCTTGATGATTTCCACTAGAGCTATCCATGAGTTTCAATCGTTTAGCTTAGTTAGTGCACGCAACACGGATACTATTGGTCTAATCAACACTGGCAATAACCCTGGAAAACAACCATTCAAGAAAAACTTAATATGCTTTAGGTGTGAGTCAAAATCACACATAGGTAATTCTCCTAATTGTCCTGCTATTAGCAAGAGATTTATGTACTGCAAAAAAGTGGGATATTTTCAAGCTGGCTGTGAAAGTGCAAAACAATTGTCCAGGGTCAAAAGCATTGAAGTGTCTGAAGATGTTCACAGCTGTTCTGAGAATCTTAGTAATGCCGTTCTGACAACTGAATGCAACAACCTGTTGGGAGTACTCAACGTAAAGGGTCCATGGTGTGATGTCATAATCAGAGATGTACCACTTCAAGTCATGGCTGACACTGGTTTACCGATCACAGTCATATATGATGTCACTTATCAGGAGAAATGGTAAAGTTCTGTAGTACTTTTTCAAACAGTTGTCAATCCCAAGCATTTGGGGAAACTGAGATTGATATGCCTGGTTATTTTAAGTCAAAAGAAGTGTTCTTGGGTCGACACACCATCACTAAAGTTTATTTTGCGATTAGAGGAAGAAATAACTTAGACTGGCAAGAATTGGCCAGAATGGAACTGTATCTAAAACCTGGGTTGGATAATCTCATAGTTCAAGGTGAACTTCCAGAAGAGTATGTGGAGAATGACATGTGTATTGCAGATACTGACAACCTTCCCTTTCCAGGTACCTCTTCAGACCTTGATACCATTATCAGCCTGTTTCTCACAGTTTTTTCTGTTAAGATGAGGACCGTGCTAGGTTTTGAACACCATATTTATTTGAAACCAGAAGCTCAACGTGTTGTACACAAGGTCCAACTTTTGTCTCTGAGTGTCAGGGATGAATTAAGAAGTTTTGAAGAATCTTCACTCTGAGGGAATAATTGTACTTTGTCATTCTTCCTCATGGGAGTCTCCTATTGTAGTTGTCCAAAACAAATCTTGGGAGGTCAAACTTTGTGCGGACTTGCACTCTATTAACAACAACATTCTTATAGACTGCAATCCACTTCCTAAAATTTATGATCTCTTGGCCAATCTGGGGGGCTCAAAGTTTTTTCCATAATAGATTTGCAGTCAGCCTACCACCAAATTTCCCTCATCATTGAGTCTCAGGAATGTACAACTTTTGTGACCCCATTTGGTGCATTTAAGTATCTCAGACTGCCATTTGGTTTGGCCTCCACTGCTAGGGTGTTCCAGAAGCTCATGGATACCATTTTTGAAAATATGGCTGGTTGTCCAAGCTTAAAAGGATGACATTCTGGTGTTCACTAACAGTTGTGAAGCCCACAATGACATCCTATTCAAGGTTCTTTCAAAGTTGTGCAGTGCTGGGATCACCATTAGACATGAGAAATGTAGGTTTGGTGTTCAGGAACATGACTATTTAGGACACACTTTGTCCTCGAAAGGTATCAAGCCCAAACTGTCTTTAATCAAAGCAATAAGTGATGCTGCCCCGCCCAAAGCTAAGGATGATTTGCGTTCGTTCTTGGGCTTGGCTGAATACTATACTCAATTTGTACATGGGTATGCTCAGACAGTAGAGACTCTGAGAGCATTGTTAAAAAAAGGTTCAATGTTCATCTGGAACAATGATTTACATAGAACTTTTAACAAAGTTAAACACCTAGTTGAGGATTCAGCAACTTTGCCACCTTTTCAGGATGGCTACAAATGCTTTGGGAATGTGGATGCAAGTTTTCTGGACTTGGTGCTATACTTGGTCAACGGGTTAGTGGTAAGAAACATACCATTGTGTTGACTTCCAAGACACTGCAACCTGCTGAGACGTGATACAGGACAATAGAATGGGAGGCACTTGCATGCGTAAGGGAAATACTCATTTGTGGACCTGAGGTGTATACAGATCACAAGCCACTAATGTATATTCTTAATGGTGGAGGAACAAATAATGCCTCAGCCAGGTTAGTGCGCTTGTTAGCCACATTACAGGAGTACCATTTTATTATCAAACATTTCCCTGGTGGAAAGAATTTTAGAGTAGATTACTTGTCACGTATGTCACTAGAATGTGAACAGAGTGAAGTGGAGGATGAAGAGTGTGTAGTAGTGGCATTGGATGCAGTTCTGCAGTGTACACCAATTTCCAAAGCTACTTTGCGGGAGGCCTATTCCAAATATATTAATCTCATTAAAGTCAAGGAGTTCATAACTAATGGCTGGCCAAAGACTAGAACCCTATCTGTTGAGATGAAGGTTTTACCTTTGTAGTTACTGAGCTCTCAGTTGATGAGATGGTGATGTGTCATGACTTTTGAGTCCCTCCAGAAAGTTTGTGCAACCAGATTATTTAGACAGTGCATCATGGTCACCTAGGGGTTACCAAAACATGTCAATGCCTTACACAGTACTACTGTTGGTATTCACTGGAAAATCAAGTTAGGGCCATCATTGAGAGTTTTGCAGAATGCTTACTATCTGACAAGCATTGGAAAACCCTTAAAACACCCCTGCATCCTGTGCCACTTCCCAAAGGCCCCTGGGACAAGGTTGGTCCTGGCTTCTCTAGTCCCTAAGTGGTGTTGCCTATTGAGAACACAATTTTAATTTTAATGGTGGACTACTTTTCTAAATGGATGTTTTATTGGTTTTGTGATGGTCCCACAACTGACAATGTTATTAAATTCCTAGAACATGTTTGCAAGTTGGAAGGACCACTGAAAACAATTGTCATAGACAATGGTACTCATTATCTATCACAACGTATGTGTAAGTTCCTAGAGCAAAATAATATTCAACATCTTAAAATGGTTCTATATTCGCCCTCCTCTAATGACCTAGTTGAGAGGGGAAACAGGATAGTCAAGTAAGGTATGCAGACAGTTATGTCCTCAGGTCAGATGTCCAAGAATTTGTATGAAACAAAATTTGGTCATGTAATGTCTCCCCCAATAGTACCACTGGAGTTTCACCTTTCGCTAGCCTAGTGCGTGTAGGCCTCTCGAGGCTAACAGTGTATTGTTATAATGTCATGTGTATATTCAACTGTTGTTCAACGCTCAGACAGTGGAACGGCATCTGCAGGTCTCAATTGCGGTGGAGACTTGTGGATGTCAGACACTCCCGGTCATGGGTGTGATTAACCTGCAATAAATCTACATGTTACACATCTCTACGCCTTCACTTTTGAATACTTCAAAGACCGTGATCAGCATTAGAGATGATGCGGAAAGTGAATATGCAGGCAGTGCGTGGTCCTACCCAAATGGAGGTCTTGTTCCTCTATTCTATGGTCACGCATAACACTGAAACCGAATCATTGTTTGCGTAGCCACAATCTTGGTTAGACCACTTTTTGAAGTCACCCTCCTCCAGGGTCATACTGTACTTTAGGGCAATCTATCAGTTCCCGAAAGGCTGGTCTAACAGGTCAGTGTGTGGGCTGTTTTTTTGTCTGTTTGTGAGGCTGTGTTATGGTCTGGTGGACTGTTTTTTTTCCTCTGGTATTACCACGCACATTGCCTGTAGCAAACACAAATGTATGCAGTCACCCATTTATGCTGCAAAATACATATACAGGTTGTCTTTGCAAGTTCCTTACAGCTCTGTTTCGCAAATGTGGGCAGGGCCGGACTGACTACCGGGCGTTTTGGAATTCTGCCGAGCAGGGAGCTGATTTCACTGCGGTGGGGGCTGATTTTGTTCATGGAGACCTGCGTGTACTTCGAAATAATTAAAGCAAAACGAATTTCGTTCAGTACACGCAGGTCCCCATCAACGAAATCAGCCCCCAGCTCAACAGCATTCCAAAACGCCCAGTAGTCAGTCCGGCCCTGAATGTGGGCCACGTTTTTAGCTGTCTGATTGTCAGCCAATAACTTTATTTCGGCCATTGTGGCAATAAAAGTATCACAAACAAACAATACAATACAGGCATAGTAAAACAATCAAATTTAAAATAACAATCCGTAGCAACATGTGGATTTTTCTTTATACTCCGGGGGAGAATTGGTAACCATCATCCAACAGCCGGTACCTAGGATTAGTAGAAGCAGCCTAACCCCCAGTTGTCGAATCAGTGCCTTAAAAGAGCCAGTGCCTAAAATGCACAGAAGACCAAGGTTTGATTACGGATTCCCAAAGGTTGGTTCAGCTCAGACCGTCTAATGCAAATAATAAAACAGGGTTAAAAAGCTATAAAAACAGCTACAAATTATATCCAAGAACTGTATCAGCAAAAGTCTATGTCGTAAGAGTTTGCGGCATGACCCGTCATGCAGTTACAGTTCTAAGATTAGTTCAGAACTAGACTAATACAGTGATACATGTAGAAAATGATTTAAGAAATATTAAAATACAATACAGTTACATCAGTTACATAGTCAATGCATACCCCCTACTGATCCACATTTTGCCTAGAAATTTGGCTAACAGCACAGACAATTAGCATGCTAGAATCAGATTTTAAGATGCGTAGCGCACCACTAAGACAGCGGGTACCTAATTGTCTACAGACAGGAGCTATCCACCTAGATCTCAAAAGGTGGTACCTAGGGCAAGCAAAAAGTATGTGACTGATAGCCTTGGGTGCAAAAGAGCAGTCAGGACAGAGCTGAGATGTGGAAGTAGGCTGGTGCCAGGAAGCAACAAAGATGTTAACAGGAAGGGAACCAAATCTGAATTGCATGTAGAGTTTCCTATCCTGAGCATTTGTAATAACCCCCAAATATTGCTCGAAGTCGCCTTCCAGTTTGAACTCCATGAAATCAGGAGTGGTTTTTAAACGTAGCCAAAAGAGCAAGGGGCGTAGATGCGCTTTTTGCACAATCGAGAATCTACCCATATCAAATCTTAGCGGTTGCAGGGGGGTACTCCGTGGAAGAGAACAAAGTATTCTAAAAAATTTATTTTCGGTCACTAAGAGTGCATCGAGTTTTTCAAAACCCCAGAGTTCCACCCCATAAAGAACTGCTCCCACTGCTTTGTGATCATAAATGCAGACGGGGGCAGCTATTGGCTTGCTCAATGTGATCTTATGCTCCTTGATCAAGGCCCCTGAGTTGCGCCTTAGCTGGAGGTTCTGTCTCTTAACATGATGTCTCCAGGAAAGATTTTGCGGGAGGCTGTGTAGATGGTTGGGCTTCGGTATCACCTTTACTTACTAGCAATTTGATTTGTTCTGTTAGCTCTTGGACTGCCTTTTTCATAAAGTCTACCTCGGATCTCAGTTCAGCTATGGTCTTAAGTGAATCTAGACCCTTCAGAACCTGGTCGGTAGTGTCAATCTCATGTTTGGACCGTGCTGAAGTATCTCGGGCCCTAGGTCAGCTCTCAATTCCTATCTTCCAACATCTAGGTTGTGAGACTCACCTAGCCCCATCCCCACTCCCACCAGGGGCTCTTGCATGAGCTGGAGTGGGAGAAACCTATTAGAGAGGATAAGATCTGTAGCTAGACTGGTAACGGCTGAAGCGTTGTCTTGTACCCTGGCAGGGAGTTCAGAACTTATCACCTCCTCTATCTCTTATGTGACAACGTTGGATATGATGGACACTAATGAGTCATCAGGAGAACGGTTTTTGTGCTGCGTATTTTAGGCTTTCTAAACATAGATGAATATGTTTAGGCTGGCATGACTTTGCACTATTGGAGCAGTTTGTTGGGCAAGGGGGGGCAAGGGGTCAATTGTAAGTCAGCTTGCGGAGTTAAAATATCTTTGCATTCAACAAGAAGGTCATCTATGCGATCAAGAATGCAATTACCTCCTGCTGACTTGAGTACTTTACTGATTTTATCAGATTTTGGTTTCGTTTGTGCCCCTCCATCCCCATTTTCAAAGTCTCTGGATTTCCTTTTGCCCATGGTGGTTTGTGGTGATTGTGGGGCTTAGTATGTTTGCAAGTCAAGAGTGTAGTCAGAGTTACTCCCCCGAAACCCTTTTTTGACTGGAATTACAGCTAATATACCCAGCATACAACCTAGGGAGCACAAAGATCACAACTACGGTAACCAACGACAGCTACTGAACTGGCCACATGTGACAGTACACAAGCAATAAATTACAATACTATGTTATAACTCTAATGAACAGGGCGTGCGACGGTGGGCAGACAACAGGCGAGCAGCCACCACACAAGAAACCCAAAGATAAACGACCCAAAAGGGAAAATGGGCCAAGGCCAGGTGTTCGACTGGTAAGGCAGCTATGGGGGGCCAAGAACAGAGTCCAAGATCAGAGGCAAAGTCATAGATGAACTCAAAATCAAGATCAATCGAATCCACAGTTAGGTGGCCCTCAGATCAAAAGGGGTGGCCCTGCCCTGCCTCTTCCTGGAAATGACGGGCAAGGACAGGCCCTCCCTTGACCCGGGCTTCACCTGGGCGTGTCCCGCGGGTCTCTGCTGGCGCTTAAATGCGTGTTGGCCCCTCCCTCCAGGGAGCAAGGGCTTCTGGGTCAGGTAGTCCCTCCAGGAGTGTGACTACTGCCAAAGCGGAAAAAACAAGTGGCCTGCGCCTTGGGTCTCTGCTGGTGCTTAAATGCGTGTTGGCTCCTCCTTCCAGGAAGCAACGGCTTCTGAGACAGATGGTCCCTCCAGGAGTGTGGCAGCTGTGATGGCGGCAAAAAAAAAGTCTGATTGACTACTGGGGGCCACTTTAATTTTGGTGCCTGGGGTCTAATTTCTGTCCCACCGACTCTGCCTCCTCACCAGTCAGCTATGCTGTCACATAAAGCTGGACAATGTCCATCCTACTTAGGCAACAGGGTACTATAATGGAAGAGTTCAACTTCAACTTAGCAGTCCATTTGCTTAAAAAGCTAAAGGCTAAAACAAAATCCATGCACAAGTGATACAACGGCGACCTGGCTGAATTGAAAATAAAAAGCAGAACCTGGATTTTAAATGGCTTACTTCAATATCAGGAGCAGCCAAACTCACCCACCCAATAGTCTCAAACTAGTAAAGCACATAAAATGCTCATATCCCATGCTTTTAATAAGGTTGTGAACCAAACAAAAAACATCTTTACCATCTAGCAAGAAGTATTCAAAGAAGTATTCCATCCTAAGTGATGAAAAATGTGCACAGCAGATCAGAGCAACATAGTGGTAACTTCTATCAAATAATCCAGAATTCATCATTAATAAAACAGCACAAACATTTAAAGAATCTCTTACGCTCCTCCTCTCCAATCATCTCTCTTAACTGTTTATGAGGGGATAAAAGGTGAAAATTGTAATTACAATTGGCTGGTGACAGGAGTTAGCAGCTTCATTGCAATTACAAGGTCCATCACAGACCTGTATTCTTTCATCTGGAACTCTGGGTGCTGAAAGCAGCAAAATTACTGAGGGAATTGGTTGCAGTTTCTTGATTCCACAAGCTAGTTCCTTATTTCTGAAGGGACTCTAATTGTCCCAATCTTAATTCCACAGACATCCCCCCTCCCCTGTTGTTACCGATACCACACATATCACAATGCCCGGCAGGGTGCAGTGACCAGCAGACAATCAAGGGAACTTGTAATGAGGCACAGTTCTCACAGCTCAGAAACATACAATCATCACTCCTTTCTAAAGGAACCTACCAGAGGCAACCACGTACCTTCTAACAGTCGTTGAATTTCAAACCTCACTTAAAAAAAGACTTAGGGCCTGATTACGATGGCAGTGAACCTGCCACCGGCAGCCTGATGGTAGAGGTTCACCGCCATCGTAAGTCCATTCTCCGCCTGCCAGATAAGGATGGCGGGTGGTGTGCTTGCGGGAGGAAAGCCTGTCTGCCACGGGTCCGACACAGGCAATCTTTATGATTGCCTGTTGGACCCGGCCCGCATCCCAAGAATGGTGGCAGTGCCTAGCAGGCACTGTCTGCCACATTAGGATGCTGAATCCCGCCAGCCTTTCCGTGGCGGTTCCTCGGCCATGAAAAGGTTGGCGGGTATTGACTTTGGGAGCCAGCTGCGGGGCCCCCTTGTGCAGGGGCACTTTTGTTTTGTACTTGGGGGGCGTGGTGCCTGCCATGTAGTACAGGGAAAAACAAAACGTGCATTTTTAACATTGCGGAAGGTGCTGCAGCCAGCGGCACCCACAGCAATGTTAAAGCCGCCTTTTGCCACTGTCATGGTGGCGGCCGCATTGTAATTTGTGGTGTGGGACAGCCGACATATACCTCTATCCCCCGGACGATCCCCGTCATCGTAATGACCCCCATAATTTAGAGAGAGAAATCGCCAGACGACTGCAAGAATGTTTTGAGCAAAACTTAATCCACAACGATCACCAATGTTTTTCTACACAGTCTCAAGGCACAGTCCCAAGGGAAGAGAAAGTGGCCTAATGGCTAGGAGGTTGATCTCGCGGCTGGGGAACCGGGTTCGAATCTTAGCAGGAATGCTCAACATTCTGTGATTCTGGGCAAATCACTTAAAATTATTGTGTCCGTCTGTAACATAACTGGTGTTCATGTAAAGTGCTCTGATACCTTCAGGTCTGATTAGCGCTATAGAAAATTAAAAAAAAAAAACTACAAAAAAGCAGAGTGAGCACTGGAAAATATCAGAATATACCTCCTCATCACCCAAGACCCGCCATGGACATCCGAATCCCACAGCTCATGGCCTTCAGGCATGTACAGGAGAAGTGAAGTGCATCCTGAGCCTCACACTTGCTTCCATGGGCATTTGATCTCCACTGCAAATACCCATTATTTCGCTCTAATATGTTCTGTTGTGTTCCCAGTGTCATCAAAGTACCTTTAACATACCTTTGACATTGGTGCAGGTCTCCACTTAATGTGTGCAAATGTGTCTACTGCGCACCATTTACAGTCCTATATTTTGTATTTTTCTGCATGATGTTGTGATACATGAAACAACAACAAGGTGATGGATGAAATGTGCAAATTAATCTCAATCCCTGGCAATCGCTCGGGCTGCGTCCCAATCCCTTGTTTGTTTCCCACCAAGCCACCTCAGTTTGGACCCAGCCATATGTAAATCAGTCTTGACCCTGCTCCAATGGGAACAGTCCAGCCCAAATTCCCAAGCCAGCTCCTCTCTGAACTGGAATACAAGCAACCGAAAAGTATTGTCTTCCTGATTTGGGCTCATCAGCCATGTCTAGCTTGATTCCAGGGGCACAGTAAACACGGGACCTATCTCTAAGCATTATTGTGGCTTATCGAAACCCTTTAAGAGATCTATTAACTGAAGGCTGTCATTATTTCCTTGCAAAGTTTCCACACCACAAGCACCTCTAGTCTCCGCTCATTTGCCCTGATCCCCTTTCCTCTAGTAGCATGACGTATCTCTTCAGGGCCCGTGCAACCCCCTCTTGTCCACTATTCCCCCTATATTCCCTCTTTACTTCTTTCAAATGGCCTAAAAACACTATATGCACTAAATAAGCAAAGAGTATTGCACACTAGGAATATCACATTGGCAGCCATGCTTGACATACAGACACTAGCATGGGGACACTGAGAAGGCTTCAGTAACATTGGGGCACGGACACAAGAATCTAGGGCCATGGAACAAAGAGACACGGATGTAGTGATACTCAAACTGAGAGAGGGACCCTGACAACCTTATTGGATTGCGTGCCTGCATTCCAGAGCTATCTGTGTGGAATGCTGGCATGGGGTGGATGTAAACTTTCTGGGGGTTGGCAGTTGCTGCCTGCTCCCAGTGTTGTTGGATGATTAAAGCATACCTGCATTACGAGCTGTCCCCTTATCAGTGGCGACAAGTGACAACATCAAGGAACCTGCGTGTGGGGGACTTTGACCTTCATTCTAGTGGCAGAGACTGTTAACTGATGAAACTGCTGGGAGAAGTGGTTTTGTATTGCTGCATTGGAGCCCTCTGCCGTGACCTCTGGGAAGCCTCAAGGCCTGCTACATAGCTGGTCAGTGTAGTGAGGGGCCTCAGCAGCCAGCTATTTGGGTTCGGCCAGATACCCTTGGGCGTGAACAACCTTTAGGAGGGTGCGAGGAGCATTGGGAACTAGGATCATGTCTTCTCTGCTATGGCACTTTCGGCCTTGAGTCAACATGCACACAAGTCATCACGTTGGCAACGTGGCTGCCATTTTCAATTGGGAATCGAATCCATTGGTGTGTCCAGTTGTGTATGATGCAGCATTTTGTTATTTCAGTTCCATTTGGAGCGTGCCTCATCGTGTCTGATTATATGGTGACAGGCACACCTCAAGAGCTCTGTGCGCATCAGCCTGTTACATAGTCACAGGCACATTTGAAGTGTTAAAAAGGAAGAGAGGTACCCCCTAGTTGCTTTTAGGTCTAAGAGGAGGGGGAAACAACAAGATAAACCTCTCTACTGACCTATATTGCTTTACACTATGGCCTCTTGGGGCTCATTCTTAGCAACCAACCCGGTGACAATAACAATATATGGCAATGATGAACTTTTTAATTGATAACTAAGATTTACAATTTAAAAAAAAGTATAAAATATATTTTCTATAAACAAAATGTAATAATAAATATAGGTATTTTTGTAATGATGTATTGATTGTTAATGTCACCGGGTTGGTTGCTAAGAATGAGCCCTAAGAGGCCATAGTGTAAAGCAATTTAGGTCAATACAGAGGTTTCTATTGCTAATATTGCTACATTTGAAGTGTAATTCAACACTGGAAATTGTGGCAAACCTGGGCTATTAAGGTCAGTCATCTCATCTTGTATCTACCTTATTTTGTAAGGTATTTGGACCGCAAGTTAGCCAGTTACCAGTGCTATTCGTATCATGCAAATAATATCTCCACCGCCATCATGGCACTCCACCAATTGTTTGGGAATGATGGCGTGAAGCATTTGAGGGTTACCTGGAAGCCATTTAAAGGGGATACTATTACTTCTAAAGAAAAGAGGGCATTACTATTATACAATCTGGGCGCTGAAGGGAGAAATTTACTCAAAACTCTCCCCATGGAAACAGAATTGGTTTGTGTTGGCTCTGGGAAGAATGGAGATGAAGCTGTAGTCGATGAGTATGCCTCCATGGTATGTACACTGAACAAAAGATTTAATCTCAAAAAGTATGTTGTACTAGAGCGTCACAAATTCTTGCAGCACTGTCAGGCTCTTGAAGAACCCGTTGATGGCATTGTGGCTGTGCTGTGCACGTTGGCTATAACATGCAACTACCGTGACCTCAGGGATGAAATCATACAGGACCAGTTGATCAAAAAAATTATCAATATGAAAGTTCTGGAACATCTGTTGTCTATAGACGATCCCAGTTTGGAAGCAGCATTAGCCATCCCAAGCGGTATAGAACATTCCCAACATTGCATGAAGGAAATGAGTGGGAGTGGTGTTAAGAACAAGGTGAATCAGATGGCGAAACTAGCGGATAAAGGAAGTGTAAAAGTCACTGATAAACCTTGTACGAATATCGGGCGGGTAAGTATCAAAACAGCCCAGGAACATGTTGAGTTGTCGTGTTTCAGGTGTGGGAGCAAAACACATGTGAGCAGTGCAAAGTTTTGTCCTGCTACCAATGTTATGTGCTTCAAGTGTGTGAAAAAAGGCTATTTGCCAAAGTGGAGAAGTGTGGCTCAATGGTTAGAGTGGCAGACCCTGATGCAGAGCTCTGGCCCGGGACCAGGGTTCAATTCCCCGCCCCGGCGGGTCTTTGGCTCAAAAATTCCACGGACCAGATAATTCTCGCCTCGGTGCCTATTCCAATCATGGAGTCCCACTCTGCAACTCTGGGCAATAGCTTGCTTAATCTCCACAACGGCCCCCAAAACGCTAAAGGATGCCTGGCCTCCACCTTGGGGGTGCCCAGGAGTGGACGCCTCACAGGGAAAGCCAGGATGGGTTCCACAGCGGTATTCGTACAAGCGCCTTGAGACCCTTGCGGGTGAGTAGTGCGCTATACAAGTATCAATTTAAATATAAAGGTCAGAAAGGACAAAGTGACATTGTGTTAGCAAAGTCCATTGAGGAAGACATGTCTGACGAGGATGAAAGTATAGTATTGATGTTATCTCCATCACACAAATATGAGATCGAACAAGTGTCATCTTTGCATAATGTGAAGAAAAGGAAACCTCCCGTTTGCGACATCACCATTAACGGTGAGAAAGTGAGAGTGATGGCTGACTCTGGCTCACCATACACGTTGATTGGTGAAACTGATTTTGCCAGGTTGAGAGTCTAAGTGAGTCACATGTTAGCATTTTTGCATATGGGGTAAAAAGGTGAAGGTATTGGGTCAGCGTGAAGCTACCTTGAGTAACCTGTTGGGTTAGAATAAACAATGGATCTAGATCTCATTCTCAGTTGCTGGCTGCTCCCGGTGTTGTCAGATGATTAAAGCTTACCTGCATTACGACCTGTCTCCGTTTTGCAACCCCACATGGACACAACCAAAAGACAGTGATGGAAACATAGCCACAGGAAACAAAACTGGCAGTGGCACATTAGTACTCTGGCACACTGAAACAGGAACATAAACACAAAATGAAGAACATGATCACTACTAGCTGCACTAACCTGGTAAACCTGGTAAACCTGGCATTGACACAAAGACAATGACAACGAGGCACTGACGCTGGGACACTGGTTCCTTGATATGCAAAGACTGAAACTGAGATTTGGTCACTGTAATCCACAATGGGACGCTGAGAGGAGGATTCTGGTTTGGAGAAACTGACAGTGAAACACTGATATTGATAACCGGATACTGAAATGAACATCCTGACACTGAGCCATTGGCAATGGCAGATTGACACTGATGCACTTCTATAGTGATGTTTACACAGATACGCCAACATTGTAACACTGGGACATTGATTTTAGGACATTTAACCTGTGGTACTAATACATGAACACAATCTGAAACTTCTATGATAACATTGCTGTAAAAAATATAGCAATATAAAAATATCTCAGCACAAATGTTGTGGTCCTAAATATTGACTCTACATACTTATGATTTAAAGTACAAAAATAATGTCTGCACAATATTGTGTCCCTAATTATTGAAATTACATAGGCAATCATATATATTTTAAAGTATTTTAAATTATAACAACAATAATGTTAGAAATATTTCATATATGTATATATATATATATATATATATATATATATTTAGATGCTCTGTTCGTACTGCGTACTCCTTCAGGCAAACAAACGGATACGGACCACAAATCGGTGCAAAAGAGTTTAATCGGTGTAAGAGGTCGCCATGACGCGTTTCAGCCCTTCCCACGGGCCTTGATCACATGACACAGTGTGAGAGTTTGCATTGGTTTAAATAGCATATACTTGCAGACGTAGTCATTGGAGCATGTAAGCCTACAACAGCAAATGACATGGACGAAAGACTGGTAAAGAACTACAATTACGTCGGTTAAAAGATATTTCCATAACAGAATTACTGAAAAACATACATGGAACGCCTAAACATAACAAGATAAATCTACTTAATAGTCAAGGCACGTAGTGTAAAATAACTGCACATTATGTGTCAAATAACCGCGTTCTTAGTAAGTCCAAGTCCTTCAAGAGTGCCATGTATACTGCAAGTTTTCATGCATAAAACCACACAAGATAAAGTGCAAAATTAGTGCAAAAGTGAATATTAAAATTCAAGAGAGCTAGTTTCTTATCTTTTTTTCTTTTTTTCTTTCATATTCTTTGACAAGTCTTTGACACATTTATGATACCAAATTAATCTGGGAGCATAATCAATTCAGGTTAAATACCCAGAAACAGAGTATGTGGACGTGACAAACATCTTATTTTATACTGAGATAGTATTTAAGATATGTACTCAAAACGATTTGAGCCGGGGGTTTGAAAGATTGCTAGGAGCCCCTGCAATTCCCTTTCTTTGTGTTTGTCGACAAGCGCAAAATGCAAGACATCAAATGGTAACTAGGCTAGTAATTAACATCATCGGAGATTTGCAAGCATGGTATCACTAGCCTCTCCAGGATGAATATTTTCAAGATAACCGCATGTGGGGAATGCATATTGAAGGGAATAACGATATCACACTTATAATTGTAAGAGAATCAGGAGCTTTTACACATAGATGAAATGACAGCATATAAATATTAAATATTAAATAAGCTAAGAATTCAATCTAAAATAGATAAAATATATATATGTGCTTATATAAAAGTAAATTATGCATCAAATAAATATGTATAAAAGACATTTTGTATTATTTCAATCCATCTTATTTTAACAATTTAATAAATACAATAAAATTTCCCGATTTCTAAAATCCCACATAAAAAGGCTAAAAGGTGTATGAAAATATGTTGTTTTTAGGAAATATGTTATGTGAGTCATATTTAAAGGCATGTGTACAGGTCCTCAGTAATATTAAGGCCAAAGGGTTGTTTGGTGTTAAGCTCTAGGATGTACCTCGTTTCCATGGAGCGTAGTTTTTGTTCCCTGTTTCCACCCCTCCTGCTGGCCGGAATAGAATCAATGACAAAGTATTTAAGTTCTTTACTTCTAGAATCATGTTTGGCCTTAAAATGCCGGGCCACTGGGTATGTGTTGTCTTGATTGTTTATCGCCCTTAGATGTTGTAAAACCCTCTTATGCACTTGGAGTTTTGTGCTTCCTACATACAGTAGATTGCACGGGCATGACAAAACATAAACCGCATATTCAGTTTTACATGTAAGGAATTTATTTATTCTGTGCTTTTTTTGATCAAGTGGGGTGATGTATGTGGTTTTATTCTCACCCTGCTGACATGCCTTGCATGTTTTGCAATGAAAAAATCCAGTATGCGTTTGTAGCCAGTTTGTAGATTCTATAGTTTCCGGACTGGTTTTAACCAGTTCGTCCCTCATTGAGCGACCTCGGCTATATGTTATCGAGGGCCTTTTAGGCAAAATAGGGCCTATCACTGGGTCACTTAAAATCAGAGGCCAATTGCGGGTTATAATAGACTCAACCTTTTTGTGTTGTTGACTATATTGGATGATGATTCTAAATTCATTTGCATTTATCCTAGTGTTGGTTCCTGTTCTAGTCTCTGTGGTGTTGGTCGTGGTTTTTGTTTCTGTCTCATTAAGAAGTTCAGCTCTATTCATGCTCATAGATTTTGTGATGGCATTGGTTATAATTTTGTCAGAATAGCCTCTTTCTAAGAATCTTTGTTTGCAATCTATTTGGGCTATTTGTAGATCACTATCCTCACTGTGAATTCTTCTGAGTCTGAGCATCTCACCGTAGGGAATGCTGTTTAATAAATGTTTGACATGCGAGCTACTAGCATGTAGTGTTGAATTTCCAGCAGTTTCCTTGCGGTGGAGTTTGGTTTTGATTTTGTGATTGCTGACGTACACTTCCGTATCAAGGAAATTCACTGAGGTGGCACTGATGTTAGCAGTGAATTGTAGGTTTAGATTGTTTATGTTAATGGCCTGTAAAAAATCCTGTGCGCTACTAAGACTACCATCCCATACAATTAAAAGGTCGTCTATGTAGCGTAGCCATAGCTTAACATTGCTTTCCATAGCCTCAGTGTGTTCTGTCATGAGGACCAGCTCCTCCCACCAGCCCATGTGTAAGCATGCATAGCTTGGGGAGAAGCTGGCCCCCATCGCAACTCCTCTTAACTGCCTGTATAGAAGGTTGTTAAACATGAAGATGTTGTTGAACAGACAAAACTTAACCATTTCTATCAACATCAGTTTATGACCCACCAGATTACCCATTGATTTGTCCAAAAAGTATTCCAATGCCCTTAGGCCATCTGCATGCTGGATACTAGTGTATAGTGAGCTTATATCAAGGGCAATTAGTACAAAGCTGGGTTTCCAAACTACGTTGTCAATTTTGCGTAGGAAGTCACTTGTGTCCCGCACATATGAAGGCAAGGCCTTCACTATGCTTTGTAAAAAGAAATCCACATATTGTGATGTGTGTTCCAGACATCCATTCCTCGCCGAGATGATGGGTCTTCCCGGCGGATTAATGGGGTCTTTGTGGATTTTGGGTACAAAGTAGATGGTAGGCACCACAGGAAAATCATTTTTTAAGAATTTGAATTCTTGTCCGGTAATCAGGTTAGTCGATTTCCATGTTGATAACTTCTTATTGAAAGTGGTATACATTGTTTTTAGATCAGTTCCATTACATCTAATGTAGCAAGTTCTGTCATTGAGCTGATTGTAAGCTTCCTTCATATATTTTTCTTTGGTCATCAATACAATATTGCCACCTTTGTCCGAGGCTCGTATTACTATTTGATTGTTCTTTTTCAGTTTGGACATCAAAGTCGTGTAATCAGACTTGTTTTTATTGAATTTGGGTTTTCCAGCGAATGTCCTCGTCTTTAACTCCTTCAATTGGTCCGTTATTTGTTCATGGAATAAATCTATTGAATCCTTTAACATGATAGGGTTAAATGTTGATTTCGGCTTGAATTGAGTTAGAGGACATTTGTTTAGTGATGTCATGTTATTAGGTTCAGTAGAGAGAGTGTTCAAATCAACCTGCGAGGGGATTGGTGAGTTTTCATTTTGTTGAGGATCCCATAGTTCCTGCATTTCATGGAGAAAAGTGTCATCAGATTGAGTAGCATCTACTGAAGTTGTGGTCATAGTGGCTGCATTGGAGTTGTTCGTGTTGAGCTTTGGATTGAGTAAATGAAATTTCTTGAGTTTTAATTTCCGAGTACTCTTGAAGATATCTAATCGTGTTTTTACGTAGTTGAAATTGTTGGCAGGACAATATGTTAAACCCAAGCTTAATGTTTTTATTTCATTGTCAGTCAATGTTGCTTCAGATAGATTCACAATCGTTTTGTTCATGCATGACGGTATAATCTCTTTTATTTCCTCCACCCTCCTCTTTTTTTCCGAAACGTACTTGTTGCGTTTTGCCTTGCGACGTTGTCGTCGCTTCCAGTTTTTGCTTGGCCGTAATTTTTCTGAGTTCTGGGACGAAGAGTTTGTCGTCTGTCCTCGCATAAAAAAGACAGTTCCTCGTCTAATGTGCGTTTTTGTCTGCCTTGGTTGGATACAGATTCGCGTTCAGAATCGCTTTCTGGTGCTGAGCTTAACTCAGAGTTTGATGTGCTCGAGGATGCTGCGTCTGTTCTGGTCGTTTTAACTTTGGCAATTCCAGCTTTTCTGTTGTCACTATTAGACCTAAGCATTTCATATTTTTTGGAAAAGGTAAAGATTTGTCCAACCTCGTAATCAGTTTTATCACGGAAAAATTTGTACGTTTTCCTTTCCTTTATCTTATCTTCTTCTTTCTTAAGTCTTGCTGACATTTCGTGACGCAGTTTGGTTTTTTCCTCCGGTTGGTCCATTGTATCAATTTCCTCGTTAATTTTAGCTATTTCTTCTAACAGGGCAGTGCGGTCAATATCTGCATATTTTATTAAAATTTGCATCAAGCGTTTGGAAGAGTCCAGGTTACACTCGGCCCACTCTCTCATCATGAGTGGGTTTGGTGCCTCGTAACTCGGTGCCAAAAGTATTCTCAGACCTCGTGGTACTCTGTCCACGTCTAAATACATCTGTAGGGAGCGCGACTCCCACCACTTGCTCTGTTCCGATCGACTTTTCTTTTCTAAAATTTTGAATTTGTCCCTCAGTGTCGTACTTGTCTCCTTTACTTGTATATTTGTATTGCTTTCCTTGTCAGTTGCGGGTCTGCTGTCTTTGAACATGGATAATGCTGCCGCTTCTCTTTCCTTAACTGTGTCAGCCGACATTGCACCGTGTGTATTTAATTCAAACTTCGGGGGTTGTAAACTGACAATTCAGTCCCAGCTCCGTAGTAGCACTCCTCTCACCCCTTAACCGCTAATAACACGTACCTGAGCTGGCGATAAGGACGGCCACTTCCTCCGAGACGGTCAGTCCCCAGTCCACTCTGGGCTCGTTATTTTTCGCGGTCTCCGGGGGTTCCACAGCGCAGCTCCTTCCGGAACACACTCGTAGCTTTCAGGTAGAAGGCACGTCTCTCCAAGTGCTGTGGCCCAAGACGAGAGGGGGTCCGTAGAACGCCGGAAAGAGACTTCGCCGGCTTTAAATATTTAGATGCTCTGTTCGTACTGCGTACTCCTTCAGGCAAACAAACGGATACGGACCACAAATCGGTGCAAAAGAGTTTAATCGGTGTAAGAGGTCGCCATGACGCGTTTCAGCCCTTCTCACGGGCCTTGATCACATGACACAGTGTGAGAGTTTGCATTGGTTTAAATAGCATATACTTGCAGACGTAGTCATTGGAGCATGTAAGCCTACAACAGCAAATGACATGGACGAAAGACTGGTAAAGAACTACAATTACGTCGGTTAAAAGATATTTCCATAACAGAATTACTGAAAAACATACATGGAACGCCTAAACATAACAAGATAAATCTACTTAATAGTCAAGGCACGTAGTGTAAAATAACTGCACATTATGTGTCAAATAACCGCGTTCTTAGTAAGTCCAAGTCCTTCAAGAGTGCCATGTATACTGCAAGTTTTCATGCATAAAACCACACAAGATAAAGTGCAAAATTAGTGCAAAAGTGAATATTAAAATTCAAGAGAGCTAGTTTCTTATCTTTTTTTCTTTTTTTCTTTCATATTCTTTGACAAGTCTTTGACACATTTATGATACCAAATTAATCTGGGAGCATAATCAATTCAGGTTAAATACCCAGAAACAGAGTATGTATATATATATAGAACAATATATAAACAAATCAAATTATTTTAATGTAAAATATTATTATATATAAATGATATTTTACAAATAAAAATACAATGTTTTACATACAACATAGATGTGTACATTTATAATAAAAAAATGACTAGGACTTAAAATAATACAATACAACACATTTAATGATTCATCAAAATTACATCTACAAAATGCGTTACTAAAATTCATAATACTCAAAAAAGTTACAAAATAAAATATACATATACAATTATAATAAGAATATAATGTAAAATAGCATCACAAAATAGTTATAAAAACAAAAAACATTAAAATAAATACATACCCACGTATAATAAAATGCTTAAGAAAGAAAATAAGTACAATTATAACAAAAAGAGAAAAAATGTATTTACAATTCTACATACGAGCTAATCAGCATACCAATGTGAAATAACTATAAAACAAAACATGTAACTCCATTAAAATAAAGATTAAAACCAAAAATCAACAAAAGAAAATTAACGTTCCAACTTCAAAATCAAATATACTATTTTAAAAGTTAAAATTTGGAGGAATAAATGTTGATATTCCCACTCCAACCAAAGCAGCAGTAGTACATGTGTTACTATTCGAACTAAAGAGAAATGAAGGAAAACACTGACAAACACTACATTCTAGCCCTTGGGCATTGACATGGAAGACACAGACAATGGAAATACAAGATGTTTAGGGCCATATGTAGGTAGCTAAATACCGGTCGGTAACGGCCGAAAATCTGTAAATTTCCCGTTACCGACCGGTATTTAGGCAATTGAGATGTAGGAGGCTGGATTTAAGGATTCGGTAATTTACCGATTTGGTATTTTAAGAATTCGGTAAAATACCGAATCGGTAAATTACCGAATCCTTAACTCCTATGTAGGGAGCACTCAAGTTAGTGCATTTTTGTTTTAAGGATTCGTTATTTACCACCAACTACATGTTGGTGGTAAATACTGAATACCTTTTACAAAGCAATTGTGTGCTTTTTTAGAAGTGCTATGTGGCAGACATACATGCCCTTAGGGCATGTATGTGTGCCACATGTGCACACATGCACGATTCAGGGGTGCAACAGGGTGTCAATGTGACACCCTGCCACCCTTGAATATGCTCCCCCTATTACCAATTCGGTATTTACCGAATCCGTAATCGTGACTGGCTTCCCATTCATTCCTATGGGCCTCCAGGCCCATAGGAATGTAAAAAATGTAGTAGGAATATAAATGTATATGACTATAACATAGACAACATAATATAGTATTTTAAATATAATATCGATTCCAAAAACATTGCACTACAAAATATCAAGACAACAATATTTTATACAAAAATATCGATACACAATACACAAAACAGAAATGACACTAACATCAATAAAAATAAAATCATTACAAAAAAATTCAAAGACAAAAATAACAACAAGAATAAAGAAAACAAAAATATCGATAACATTAAAATGAAATTAACCCCTTCGATGCTCATGACGGAACGGTTCCGTCATGAGCATCGGTTGGGCTGTGCTCATGACGGAACCGTTCCGTCATGAGGACAGCCCCCGGGGGAAGCGCTGGCGCTCCCCCCCTTTTGCCTCGATCTTGCCCCCCTTTACGGGGGTGGCAGCGGAAGAGCTTCCGCTGCCACCCCCGACCCCCCCCGAGCCCCCCCACGCTTTCTGATGACGTCAGCGCGCACAGCGCGCGCCGGCGTCATCAGGAAGCGTTGGACGCGCTGGAATCCATTTCTTCCAGCGCGTCCAAGGCAGCAAGAGGTAGGTTCCGTTGTCCGGTGGGGGCCGCGGGGGTGATTTCTTTTGTATTGAGGCATCGGGGGAGAGGAAAGAGTATTTCCTCTCCCCCGATGTCTCAATACAGGGCATTCCTGCTCCACGATCGCGCACAGCGTCGCGATCGTGGAGTAGGGATGCCCCACTAGACACCAGGGATTTGTTTATTTGGATTTGGGAAGCGACCCCTTAGGCAAGGGTCGCTTCCTTGGGGACGAAAATTTTGCAAAGTCTTTTCTGCCCCCCCTGGGGGCAGATCGGCCCGCTTTCTGCGCGTTTCTGCCCCCGGGGGGGGCAGAAAAGCCCACTAGTCACCAGGGATGCTGTTCCTACTATGTAGGAAGCGACCCCTTGGGCAAGGGTCGCTTCCTTGGGGGCAAATTTTGTTGAAGTCTTTTCTGCCCCCCCTGGGGGCAGATCGGTCCGCTTTCTGCGCGTTTCTGCCCCCGGGGGGGGCAGAAAAGCCCACTAGACACCAGGGATATTGGTTATGCTATGTAGGAAGCGACCCCTTAGGCAAGGGTCGCTTCCTTTGGGGGCCAAATAATTTGAAGTCTTTTCTGCCCCCCCTGGGGGCAGATCGGTCTTCTTTCTGCCCGTTTCTCCCCCTAGGGGGGGCAGAAAAGCCCACTAGACACCAGGGATGTCTATTTCGTTATGTAGGAAGCGACCCCTTGGGCAAGGGTCGCTTCCTAGGGTGGTAAAGTGATTAGGAGACTTTTCTGCCCCCCCTGGGGGCAGATCGGTCGTCTTTCTGCCCGTTTCTGCCCCCAGGGGGGGCAGAAAAGCCCACTAGACACCAGGGATGTCTTTTTCTTTATGTAGGAAGCGACCCCTTGGGCAAGGGTCGCTTCCTTTGCGGCCTAATTTTTTAGAATACTTTTCTGCCCCCCCCTGGGGGCAGATTGGTCGTCTTTCTGTCCGTTTCTGCTCTTTGGGGGGGGGCAGAAAAGCCCACTAGACACCAGGGATATAAATATTATTGTAGGAAGCGACCCCTTGGGCAAGGGTCGCTTCCTTGGGCCCCTAAATGTTTTGAAGACTTTTCTGCCCCCTCTGTGGGCAGATCGGTTTTATTTTTTTGCCGTTTCTGCTCCCATTGGAGGCAGAAAAGCCCACTAGACACCAGGGAATTAGTTCAATTAGAAATAGAAGTGACCCCTCGCTTCCAGGGTGCAATTTGTTATATGTATTTGGGTCACCTGCCCCGGGACTGAATAGCCTTTTTTTTCCTGCTGTTTTCTGCCTGACCTGGCACACAAACCGATTGACCATTTGAGTAGTGACATGGCATGTTATAATGTTTATTGTTATATGTTTTGTGATTTCCAATTGTAATGTTTTTTTTGTTTACTTTTTTGTTCTAGGTGAAGGCTTTTCTTCTGTTCACGGTGACATTTTGGTTCTGGTGGTTTTGCTGTTTGTGTAGTTTGGTAAGAGACTGTTTTTTTGTACAATGCAAATGTGTTTGATTTCTCTGCCTGTTTTTTTTTGCAAATGGTGTAATAATAGCAGTATGTTTGGTTTTTGAGTTTCAAAAACTTTTTGCATTGGTGCATGATGTGTATTTTGTTGTCTTGTGAGTAATTTGTTTTTTTTTCTTCTTTCTAGTTTGATATCGTTGGTCTTTGCTGTGTCACTGCAGAGTTTGTTTCTGGTGAGTGTAGCTGTCTCTTTTGATTTTGGATTGTATAGTTTTTGAGTACATTGATCTTATTGATATAAGGTACACATTTCTTTACTTACTTGGTTTGCACATTGTTGGTTGTTGTTGACTTGTTTGTGCAGTCTTCCATCTTAGTAGGTATAATGGCTAGCCGCAGGATGACTGCTCAGCAGGTTGTTGGTTTGCTGTTTGAGTCTTCCTCTGATATTGGGTCAGAGACTGACTCTGCTTCTGAGGGAGAGGGGGCAGGGGACGATTCTGGCAGTGAGTTTTCTCTCCGTATGGGGTCATCGGATGATGAAGATACTCTTAGCGCGGATGAAGTGCCTGTGTTAGAGGAGGAGACTGATGTGCCGATAGTGCGGCAAGAGGCATCTGGGCTGCAGCCTGCGCCTGCAAGGCTTCCCGTTGGTGTAGTGCGGCAAGAGACATCTGGGCTGCAGGCTGGGACTGCAAGGCTTCCCGTTGGTGTAGTGCGGCAAGAGGCATCTGGGCTGCAGGCTGGGGCTGCAAGCCTTTCCGTTGGTGTAGTGCGGCAAGAGACATCTGGGCTGCAGGCTGGGGCTGCAAGTCTTCCCGTTGAAAGTGATGACCTCTGGGTTGCCCCTGGCATGGTGCAGCCGGAATTTCCTGAGTTTACTGGTGTTCCAGGGTCTAGAGTGAATACCGAGAACTTTTTGCCTGTAAATTTTTTTCAGTTGTTTATGGACGATGTGTTTTTGGCAGAGATTGTTGAGCAGACTAATTTGTATGCCGAACAGTTTTTGAGGGACAACAGTGCCAGTCTTAAGCCACACTCTAGAGCTACCCGGTGGACTCCCACAAATGTTGAAGAGATGAAGAAGTTCTTGGGTTTAACTTTTTTGATGGGCTTGCTAAGGAAGCCATCATTGGCTTCATATTGGTCTAGCAGTCCCTTGATGGCAACGTCTATTTTTCCGGCAGTCATGAGTCGTGACAGGTATTTGCTTCTGCTTCGGATGATGCACTTTGTAGATAATGGTTTAGCGTTGCCACGAGATCACCCTGATTGTGACCGTCTTTTTAAGATTAGGCCTGTCCTTGATCACTTTGTTGATCGATTTTCTGAGATTTATGCCCCTGGTAGAGAAATTGCAGTGGATGAGTCTTTGGTGTTGTTCAAGGGCCGCTTGGTTTTTAGGCAATACATTCCTAGTAAGAGGGCACGCTATGGAATAAAGCTGTATATGCTGTGTGACAGTAGGACTGGATATGTCTCTAATTTCAGGGTGTACACCGGTAAGGAATCTAGGTTTAACCTCCCTGGTTGTCCGTCCACTTTTGGAGTGACTGAGAAAATTGTTTGGGAACTTGGAAGAGGATTTTTTAACAAAGGCCACCATTTATATGTAGATAACTTCTACACTGGTGTACGGTTGTTCAGGGAATTGGCCAAAGTGGACACTTTTGCTTGTGGCACAGTCCGCTGTAACCGTAAAGGTTTTCCGAAAGAACTTGTTTGTCAAAAGCTTGTGCGGGGACAGTGCAGTGCGTTGCGTTGCCAGGAGCTTCTTGCTGTGAAGTTTACAGACAGGAGAGATGTCTACATGCTGACTTCCATCCATGATGAAAGCACTGCACCTGTGACTGTTTGGGGTCAGGTCGCTGAAGCGCGCAAACCTGTATGTGTTTTAGACTATAATAGGTACATGGGTGGTGTTGACAGAGTAGATCAGAGGTTGGAACCTTACACTGCTCTTCGTAAGGCTTACATTTGGTACAAGAAGTTGGCTATCCATCTTTTCCACTTGGCAATGTTTAATGCTTTTGTTGTGTTCCAGGATTCTTGCCCTGAGTCAACGATGACTTTTGTTAAGTTTCAGGAGTCTGTAATAGGCAGCCTTGTTGTAGTGGAACAGGCAAGTGTTCCTAGAGTTGGACTGGTGGAGGATGTTGCTAGATTGAAAGAACGCCACTTTCCAGATCACATTCCTCCCACACCCGCAAAAGATTTTCCCAGTAGGAGATGTAGAGTCTGTTGGCGAAGAGGTACGCGGAAGGAGTGTCGTATGTACTGCCCCGATTGTCCCTCTCATCCTGCACTGTGTCTCTCTGCTTGTTTTAGAGCGTACCACACGCGAAAAAATTTTTGGGAGGATTCTTGAGTGGTAAAGTGAACTGGCTGGTCTGTATTCTTTGGATAATTTGATTCTGTTTCAAGGTTGGTGTTAGTGCAATGTATTTAGTTGCTGATTTTCTGTTAGAAAATTTGTATCTATTTGCGATTTGTTTGTGTTTTTATTTTTTTCTAAAAAAATCCAAAATGTGATGGCGGTGTGTGTAGGCTTGCGCTTGGCTGTTGGTGTGTGTGGACTGGCACTTGGTTGGTGGTGTGCGTGGAATGGTGCTTGGCTGACGGTGTGCGTGGACTGGCGGTGTGCATGGACTGGCGGTGTGCGTGGACTGGTGCGTGGCTGGTGGTGTGCGTGGCTGGTGGTGTGCGTGGAATGGTGCTTGGCTGGCGGTGTGCGTGGAATGGTGCTTGGCTGGTGGTGTGCGTGGAATGGTGCTTGGCTGGCGCTGTGCGTGGACTGGTTCTTGGCTGGCAGTGTGTGTGGACTGGTGGTGTGTGCGGACTGGTGTTTGGCTGGTGGTGTCCGTGGACTGGAGCTTGGCTGGTGGTGTCCGTGGACTGGAGCTTGTCTGGTGGTGTGTGTGGACTGGAGCTTGGCTGGCGGTGTGTGTGGAATGGTGCTTGTCTGGTGGTGTCCGTGGACTGGAGCTTGGCTGGCGGTGTAGGTGGATTGGCGATTGGCTGCCGGTGTGCCTGGACTGGCGATTGGATGGTGGTGTGCCTGGACTGGCGCTTGGCTAGCGGTGTGCGTGGACTGGCGTTTGGCTAGCGGTGTGTGTCGACCGGTGCTTGGCTGGCTGTGTGTGAGTAGTGACTTTCTGCTGGTCACTACACACACTGCTAGCTGAGTGCCACTCCACGCAATCCTTCTGCCTGTGTAGTTGCTGTGTCTGGATTGTGGGCGTGTGAAAGTGATGGGCCCTTGAATGGCGCTGTGTGCCGGTGTGAGTTTTGTTATGTGATGGGCCCGCGGCTGGCGGTGTGAATGGTTTTGTATGTCTCACACGTATGAAAGGTGTATGAATGGCCTGTAAAGAGGTTGGTGCCTTGTCGTGGCTTTACAGCTCACGAGCTGTGAGTCAATGGTTCAGTTTCTTGCCCTTTCAATTATTACCAGTGCATTTCATTTTTTGTGAAATCACTTGGTAATACAATTTTATCTACTGAACCATCACTCACCCTCGTGCCAAATCCAACCAGTATGTGCGTGTGCTTGCGGGTTAGATGACTGTGCAGTAATATTTGTTTTTTTGAAGCAGGGTGTACCTTGTCCCTTTTTGGTGATTTTTGTACTGTGTTGCTTTTGTACCTGGTGGTGCGAATGGTCTTGTTTGTATCACGTATGAAAGGTGTGTGAATGGCCTGTAAAGCGGTTGGTGCCTTGACGTGGCTTTACAGCTCACGAGCTGCAAGTCATTGGTTTGGATTTTTGTGAATTTAATTATTGACAGTGCATTTCATATTTGTGAAATCTCGTTAATAAAATTTAATACACTGAACCATGACTTGCCCTCGTGCCAAATCCAACCAGTATGTGTGTGTGTTTGAGGAATAGATGGTTGTGCAGGAATCTTTTTTTTTTGTTTCTCTGCCAAGGTACACTTTCCATGTAAGAATAACCCACCAACTGTAGATATTGTCGAAAACCTTTGGGAGTTCATGGTGATGTCTCTCTAGTGATTTGAAAAATATTTTTTATCCCCATTGTCCTGTAAACCTCAAATTGTCTGCCACATTTTCTTTGCAGTATTATTCCTAAATTCTCACGCTGTAGTAACAATAGGTAATCTGGTTATGCAAGGGGGGTTACTTTTGTTTTTTGCCCAGGGCTCGGCGGCCATCTAGGGAAACCTACCAAACCCAGGCATTTTTGAAAACTAGACACCCGGCGGCTTCCAGGGAGGTATGGCTTGCGTGGATCCCCCAACGTTTCCTTACCCAGAATCCCCTGCAAACCTCAATTTTTGCCCAAAAAATCACTTTTTTCACACATTTTGGGGTGGGAAAGTAGTGGCATCACCGGGCTCACACAAATTTACCACCACCCAGCGTTCCCCCAGGTCTCCCGGTAAAAATGGTGCCTCACTTGTGTGGGAGGCCCAAGTACCCGCGGCAGGCAAGGGCCCCAAAGGTAGTGAGGCCACCTCAAGATGGCCTATCGCCAAACCACCTGGTTTTGCAAGGGGGGTCACTTTGGTTTTTGGCCCGGTGCGCGGCGGCCATCTAGGGAAACCTACCAAACCCAGGCATTTTTGAAAACTAGACACCCGGCGGCTTCCAGGGAGGTATGGCTTGCGTGGATCCCCCAACGTTTCCTTACCCAGAATCCCCTGCAAACCTCAATTTTTGCTCAAAAAATCACTTTTTTCACACATTTTGGGGTGGGAAAGTAGTGGCATCACCGGGCTCACACAAATTTACCACCACCCAGCGTTCCCCCAGGTCTCCCGGTAAAAATGGTGCCTCACTTGTGTGGGAGGCCCAAGTACCCGCGGCAGGCAAGGGCCCCAAAGGTAGTGAGGCCACCTCAAGATGGCCTATCGCCAAACCACCTGGTTTTGCAAGGGGGGTCACTTTGGTTTTTGGCCCGGTGCGCGGCGGCCATCTAGGGAAACCTACCAAACCCAGGCATTTTTGAAAACTAGACACCCGGCGGCTTCCAGGGAGGTATGGCTTGCGTGGATCCCCCAACGTTTCCTTACCCAGAATCCCCTGCAAACCTCAATTTTTGCTCAAAAAATCACTTTTTTCACACATTTTGGGGTGGGAAAGTAGTGGCATCACCGGGCTCACACAAATTTACCACCACCCAGCGTTCCCCCAGGTCTCCCGGTAAAAATGGTGCCTCACTTGTGTGGGAGGCCCAAGTACCCGCGGCAGGCAAGGGCCCCAAACGTAGTGAGGCAACATCAACATTGCCTATCCCAAAGGTCGCCTCACTACGTTTGGGGCCCTTGCCTGCCGCGGGTACTTGGGCCTCCCACACAAGTGAGGCACCATTTTTACCGGGAGACCTGGGGGAACGCTGGGTGGTGGTAAATTTGTGTGAGCCCGGTGATGCCACTACTTTCCCACCCCAAAATGTGTGAAAAAAGTGATTTTTTGAGCAAAAATTGAGGTTTGCAGGGGATTCTGGGTAAGGAAACGTTGGGGGATCCACGCAAGCCATACCTCCCTGGAAGCCGCCGGGTGTCTAGTTTTCAAAAATGCCTGGGTTTGGTAGGTTTCCCTAGATGGCCGCCGCGCACCGGGCCAAAAACCAAAGTGACCCCCCTTGCAAAACCAGGTGGTTTGGCGATAGGCCATCTTGAGGTGGCCTCACTACGTTTGGGGCCCTTGCCTGCCGCGGGTACTTGGGCCTCCCACACAAGTGAGGCACCATTTTTACCGGGAGACCTGGGGGAACGCTGGGTGGTGGTAAATTTGTGTGAGCCCGGTGATGCCACTACTTTCCCACCCCAAAATGTGTGAAAAAAGTGATTTTTTGAGCAAAAATTGAGGTTTGCAGGGGATTCTGGGTAAGGAAACGTTGGGGGATCCACGCAAGCCATACCTCCCTGGAAGCCGCCGGGTGTCTAGTTTTCAAAAATGCCTGGGTTTGGTAGGTTTCCCTAGATGGCCGCCGCGCACCGGGCCAAAAACCAAAGTGACCCCCCTTGCAAAACCAGGTGGTTTGGCGATAGGCCATCTTGAGGTCGCCTCACTACGTTTGGGGCCCTTGCCTGCCGCGGGTACTTGGGCCTCCCACACAAGTGAGGCACCATTTTTACCGGGAGACCTGGGGGAACGCTGGGTGGTGGTAAATTTGTGTGAGCCCGGTGATGCCACTACTTTCCCACCCCAAAATGTGTGAAAAAAGTGATTTTTTGGGCAACAATTGAGGTTTGCAGGGGATTCTGGGTAAGGAAACGTTGGGGGATCCACGCAAGCCATACCTCCCTGGAAGCCGCCGGGTGTCTAGTTTTCAAAAATGCCTGGGTTTGGTAGGTTTCCCTAGATGGCCGCCGCGCACCGGGCCAAAAACCAAAGTGACCCCCCTTGCAAAACCAGGTGGTTTGGCGATAGGCCATCTTGAGGTCGCCTCACTACGTTTGGGGCCCTTGCCTGCCGCGGGTACTTGGGCCTCCCACACAAGTGAGGCACCATTTTTACCGGGAGACCTGGGGGAACGCTGGGTGGTGGTAAATTTGTGTGAGCCCGGTGATGCCACTACTTTCCCACCCCAAAATGTGTGAAAAAAGTGATTTTTTGGGCAAAAATTGAGGTTTGCAGGGGATTCTGGGTAAGGAAACGTTGGGGGATCCACGCAAGCCATACCTCCCTGGAAGCCGCCGGGTGTCTAGTTTTCAAAAATGCCTGGGTTTGGTAGGTTTCCCTAGATGGCCGCCGCGCACCGGGCCAAAAACCAAAGTGACCCCCCTTGCAAAACCAGGTGGTTTGGCGATAGGCCATCTTGAGGTCGCCTCACTACGTTTGGGGCCCTTGCCTGCCGCGGGTACTTGGGCCTCCCACACAAGTGAGGCACCATTTTTACCGGGAGACCTGGGGGAACGCTGGGTGGTGGTAAATTTGTGTGAGCCCGGTGATGCCACTACTTTCCCACCCCAAAATGTGTGAAAAAAGTGATTTTTTGGGCAACAATTGAGGTTTGCAGGGGATTCTGGGTAAGGAAACGTTGGGGGATCCACGCAAGCCATACCTCCCTGGAAGCCGCCGGGTGTCTAGTTTTCAAAAATGCCTGGGTTTGGTAGGTTTCCCTAGATGGCCGCCGCGCACCGGGCCAAAAACCAAAGTGACCCCCCTTGCAAAACCAGGTGGTTTGGCGATAGGCCATCTTGAGGTCGCCTCACTACGTTTGGGGCCCTTGCCTGCCGCGGGTACTTGGGCCTCCCACACAAGTGAGGCACCATTTTTACCGGGAGACCTGGGGGAACGCTGGGTGGTGGTAAATTTGTGTGAGCCCGGTGATGCCACTACTTTCCCACCCCAAAATGTGTTAAAAAAGTGATTTTTTGAGCAAAAATTGAGGTTTGCAGGGGATTCTGGGTAAGGAAACGTTGGGGGATCCACGCAAGCCATACCTCCCTGGAAACCGCCGGGTGTCTAGTTTTCAGAAATGTATAGGTTTGCTAGGTTTCCCTAGGTGCCGGCAGGGCTAGGGTACAAAATCTACAGCTAGTCACTTTGCCAAAAAAAGGGTCATTTTTCACTCCAAAACCACGTTGCGTTTTGCGCCGTTTCCTGTCGCGGGCACTAGGCCGACCCGCACAAGTGAGGTACCATTTTTCTCGTAGGACTTTGGGGAACGCGGGGTGGGTGGAAATTTGTGGATCCACGCAGATTCCAGAACTTTCCATCACAGAAATGTGGGGAAAATGTGTTTTTTTTGTCAATTTTTTACGTTTGCAAGGGATTCTGGGTAACAGACCATGGTGGGAGGCAGTCAAGTCACCCCATCCTGGATTCCCCTGGGTGTCTAGTTTTCAGAAATGTATAGGTTTGCTAGGTTTCCCTAGGTGCCGGCAGGGCTAGGGTACAAAATCTACAGCTAGTCACTTTGCCAAAAAAAAGGGTCATTTTTCACTCCAAAACCACGTTGCGTTTTGCGCCGTTTCCTGTCGCGGGCACTAGGCCGACCCGCACAAGTGAGGTACCATTTTTCTCGTAGGACTTTGGGGAACGCGGGGTGGGTGGAAATTTGTGGATCCACGCAGATTCCAGAACTTTCCATCACAGAAATGTGGGGAAAATGTGTTTTTTTTGTCAATTTTTTACGTTTGCAAGGGATTCTGGGTAACAGACCATGGTGGGAGGCAGTCAAGTCACCCCATCCTGGATTCCCCTGGGTGTCTAGTTTTCAGAAATGTATAGGTTTGCTAGGTTTCCCTAGGTGCCGGCAGGGCTAGGGTACAAAATCTACAGCTAGTCACTTTGCCAAAAAAAGGGTCATTTTTCACTCCAAAACCACGTTGCGTTTTGCGCCGTTTCCTGTCGCGGGCACTAGGCCGACCCGCACAAGTGAGGTACCATTTTTCTCGTAGGACTTTGGGGAACGCGGGGTGGGTGGAAATTTGTGGATCCACGCAGATTCCAGAACTTTCCATCACAGAAATGTGGGGAAAATGTGTTTTTTTTGTCAATTTTTTACGTTTGCAAGGGATTCTGGGTAACAGACCATGGTGGGAGGCAGTCAAGTCACCCCATCCTGGATTCCCCTGGGTGTCTAGTTTTCAGAAATGTATAGGTTTGCTAGGTTTCCCTAGGTGCCGGCAGGGCTAGGGTACAAAATCTACAGCTAGTCACTTTGCCAAAAAAAGGGTCATTTTTCACTCCAAAACCACGTTGCGTTTTGCGCCGTTTCCTGTCGCGGGCACTAGGCCGACCCGCACAAGTGAGGTACCATTTTTCTCGTAGGACTTTGGGGAACGCGGGGTGGGTGGAAATTTGTGGATCCACGCAGATTCCAGAACTTTCCATCACAGAAATGTGGGGAAAATGTGTTTTTTTTGTCAATTTTTTACGTTTGCAAGGGATTCTGGGTAACAGACCATGGTGGGAGGCAGTCAAGTCACCCCATCCTGGATTCCCCTGGGTGTCTAGTTTTCAGAAATGTATAGGTTTGCTAGGTTTCCCTAGGTGCCGGCAGGGCTAGGGTACAAAATCTACAGCTAGTCACTTTGCCAAAAAAAGGGTCATTTTTCACTCCAAAACCACGTTGCGTTTTGCGCCGTTTCCTGTCGCGGGCACTAGGCCGACCCGCACAAGTGAGGTACCATTTTTCTCGTAGGACTTTGGGGAACGCGGGGTGGGTGGAAATTTGTGGATCCACGCAGATTCCAGAACTTTCCATCACAGAAATGTGGGGAAAATGTGTTTTTTTTGTCAATTTTTTACGTTTGCAAGGGATTCTGGGTAACAGACCATGGTGGGAGGCAGTCAAGTCACCCCATCCTGGATTCCCCTGGGTGTCTAGTTTTCAGAAATGTATAGGTTTGCTAGGTTTCCCTAGGTGCCGGCAGGGCTAGGGTACAAAATCTACAGCTAGTCACTTTGCCAAAAAAAGGGTCATTTTTCACTCCAAAACCATGTTGCGTTTTGCGCCGTTTCCTGTCGCGGGCACTAGGCCGACCCGCACAAGTGAGGTACCATTTTTCTCGTAGGACTTTGGGGAACGCGGGGTGGGTGGAAATTTGTGGATCCACGCAGATTCCAGAACTTTCCATCACAGAAATGTGGGGAAAATGTGTTTTTTTTGTCAATTTTTTATGTTTGCAAGGGATTCTGGGTAACAGACCATGGTGGGAGGCAGTCAAGTCACCCCATCCTGGATTCCCCTGGGTGTCTAGTTTTCAGAAATGTATAGGTTTGCTAGGTTTCCCTAGGTGCCGGCAGGGCTAGGGTACAAAATCTACAGCTAGTCACTTTGCCAAAAAAAGGGTCATTTTTCACTCCAAAACCATGTTGCGTTTTGCGCCGTTTCCTGTCGCGGGCACTAGGCCGACCCGCACAAGTGAGGTACCATTTTTCTCGTAGGACTTTGGGGAACGCGGGGTGGGTGGAAATTTGTGGATCCACGCAGATTCCAGAACTTTCCATCACAGAAATGTGGGGAAAATGTGTTTTTTTTGTCAATTTTTTACGTTTGCAAGGGATTCTGGGTAACAGACCATGGTGGGAGGCAGTCAAGTCACCCCATCCTGGATTCCCCTGGGTGTCTAGTTTTCAGAAATGTATAGGTTTGCTAGGTTTCCCTAGGTGCCGGCAGGGCTAGGGTACAAAATCTACAGCTAGTCACTTTGCCAAAAAAAGGGTCATTTTTCACTCCAAAACCACGTTGCGTTTTGCGCCGTTTCCTGTCGCGGGCACTAGGCCGACCCGCACAAGTGAGGTACCATTTTTCTCGTAGGACTTTGGGGAACGCGGGGTGGGTGGAAATTTGTGGATCCACGCAGATTCCAGAACTTTCCATCACAGAAATGTGGGGAAAATGTGTTTTTTTTGTCAATTTTTTACGTTTGCAAGGGATTCTGGGTAACAGACCATGGTGGGAGGCAGTCAAGTCACCCCATCCTGGATTCCCCTGGGTGTCTAGTTTTCAGAAATGTATAGGTTTGCTAGGTTTCCCTAGGTGCCGGCAGGGCTAGGGTACAAAATCTACAGCTAGTCACTTTGCCAAAAAAAGGGTCATTTTTCACTCCAAAACCATGTTGCGTTTTGCGCCGTTTCCTGTCGCGGGCACTAGGCCGACCCGCACAAGTGAGGTACCATTTTTCTCGTAGGACTTTGGGGAACGCGGGGTGGGTGGAAATTTGTGGATCCACACAGATTCCAGAACTTTCCATCACAGAAATGTGGGGAAAATGTGTTTTTTTTGTCAATTTTTTACGTTTGCAAGGGATTCTGGGTAACAGACCATGGTGGGAGGCAGTCAAGTCACCCCATCCTGGATTCCCCTGGGTGTCTAGTTTTCAGAAATGTATAGGTTTGCTAGGTTTCCCTAGGTGCCGGCAGGGCTAGGGTACAAAATCTACAGCTAGTCACTTTGCCAAAAAAAGGGTCATTTTTCACTCCAAAACCATGTTGCGTTTTGCGCCGTTTCCTGTCGCGGGCACTAGGCCGACCCGCACAAGTGAGGTACCATTTTTCTCGTAGGACTTTGGGGAACGCGGGGTGGGTGGAAATTTGTGGATCCACGCAGATTCCAGAACTTTCCATCACAGAAATGTGGGGAAAATGTGTTTTTTTTGTCAATTTTTTACGTTTGCAAGGGATTCTGGGTAACAGACCATGGTGGGAGGCAGTCAAGTCACCCCATCCTGGATTCCCCTGGGTGTCTAGTTTTCAGAAATGTATAGGTTTGCTAGGTTTCCCTAGGTGCCGGCAGGGCTAGGGTACAAAATCTACAGCTAGTCACTTTGCCAAAAAAAGGGTCATTTTTCACTCCAAAACCACGTTGCGTTTTGCGCCGTTTCCTGTCGCGGGCACTAGGCCGACCCGCACAAGTGAGGTACCATTTTTCTCGTAGGACTTTGGGGAACGCGGGGTGGGTGGAAATTTGTGGATCCACGCAGATTCCAGAACTTTGCATCACAGAAATGTGGGGAAAATGTGGGTTTTTTTTCAATTTTTTACGTTTGCAAGGGATTCTGGGTAACAGACCATGGTGGGAGGCAGTCAAGTCACCCCATCCTGGATTCCCCTGGGTGTCTAGTTTTCAGAAATGTATAGGTTTGCTAGGTTTCCCTAGGTGCCGGCAGGGCTAGGGTACAAAATCTACAGCTAGTCACTTTGCCAAAAAAAGGGTCATTTTTCACTCCAAAACCACGTTGCGTTTTGCGCCGTTTCCTGTCGCGGGCACTAGGCCGACCCGCACAAGTGAGGTACCATTTTTCTCGTAGGACTTTGGGGAACGCGGGGTGGGTGGAAATTTGTGGATCCACGCAGATTCCAGAACTTTGCATCACAGAAATGTGGGGAAAATGTGGTTTTTTTTTCAATTTTTTACGTTTGCAAGGGATTCTGGGTAACAGACCATGGTGGGAGGCAGTCAAGTCACCCCATCCTGGATTCCCCTGGGTGTCTAGTTTTCAGAAATGTATAGGTTTGCTAGGTTTCCCTAGGTGCCGGCAGGGCTAGGGTACAAAATCTACAGCTAGTCACTTTGCCAAAAAAAGGGTCATTTTTCACTCCAAAACCACGTTGCGTTTTGCGCCGTTTCCTGTCGCGGGCACTAGGCCGACCCGCACAAGTGAGGTACCATTTTTCTCGTAGGACTTTGGGGAACGCGGGGTGGGTGGAAATTTGTGGATCCACGCAGATTCCAGAACTTTGCATCACAGAAATGTGGGGAAAATGTGGTTTTTTTTTCAATTTTTTACGTTTGCAAGGGATTCTGGGTAACAGACCATGGTGGGAGGCAGTCAAGTCACCCCATCCTGGATTCCCCTGGGTGTCTAGTTTTCAAAAATGTATAGGTTTGCTAGGTTTCCCTAGGTGCCGGCAGGGCTAGGGTTCAAAAACTACAGCTAGACTCTTTGCAAAAAAAGTGTAAATTTTCAGTGTGAAAATGTGGTGTGTTCACCTTAGGTTTTGAGCCACTTCCTGTCGTGGGCACTATGCCTACCCACACAAGTGAGGTACCATTTTTCTCGGGAGACTTAGGGTAGTTCAAATTTGTAAAGCTACTGTTATTACCTGTTGATTTTTGATGCATTTCTCCCTTCCAAATGAAAGACATTGTCTAAAAAAAAAGTCATTTTGAAAAATGACCAATAATTGTCATGCAAATATGAGTATTCCCAATTTCGAAAATGTGCAAATATGCACTGTTTCTGAACTCTGTAATTTGTTCCCATTTCAGAAATACATAGGTGACTTTCATACCGATTTTTCCAAGTATACATTTTCCCACAATAATAGCTATATACCCGGACCAAAAAAAAAAAACATTACAAAATGCTGCTCATTTTTCTACTCTGGGTTCGTTGGGCTCTTGATGAACCTACAAGTCCTATATGTCCACACAACCAGGAAGGTCTACCGGATGTAACGGTACATTGCTTTCAAAGAGATGTCATAATTCGAAGAAGTTACAGGTAAAAACGTTGACTCAAGAGGCTGCTTTTTTCAACAAATTTTTAATTTCTCATATATTTGCCTGTAAATTTCTATAAAGAAACCTTGATGGATCTACGCAAATGACCCCTTGCTGAATTCAGAATTTTGTCTACTTTTCAAAAATGTATAGCTTTCCAGGATCCATTATTGTTTTGTTACCCTTTTCTACCGTTAACTGGAAGGAGGTTGAAAGCACAAAAAATAGCAAAAATAGGGTATGTCCCAGAAAAATGCCAAAACTGTGTAAAAAATGTTGGTTTTCTAACAAAAGTCTGTCATTCCCTAAAAGCTGGAGAAATTGTGATTTCAGCCCCACAAACCCTTTTTTGATACCATTTGCAGAGAAAAACCCAGAAGCTTTCATTTGCAGCCCGTTTTTCACATTTTTCACAAAAAAAAAAAAAAATTGCTGTATTTTGACTAATTTCTGTGACCCCTCTAGGAGAATCCACAAACCCTGGGTACCTTTAGAATCCCCAAGATGTTGGAAGAAAAGGACGCAAATTTGGTGTGGATACCTAATGTGGTCAAAAAGTTACAGGGGCCTAAGCGCGCACTACCTCAAATAGCCCAAAAAGGGCTTAGCACAGGAGGGGAAAAGGCCTAGCAGCGAAGGGGTTAAACACATCAAAAACATTGATATAAACAATATCGACAACACAAACATTGATTAAATACATATAAACTATATTGAAAATTACATTTAAACATAAAAAATACCATTTGCAACAATTTTGTAAAATAAAATATACCAAATATTTTAAACAAACCAAAAAAAAATGTATTAAAACAAATAAATTAAAAATCCTAAAACAAACAAATAAACAAACAATAAAACATTAAAAATATATCACAACTACTAAAAATAAACAAACACAAATATATATCATATATAAAAAAACTAATTTTTCTACATATACATTTAAATAACAACAATTAGCAAAATAAAACAAACAATACATAAACATAATAAATGTGAAACTAATGAATTGGTAAAAAATGCAAAAAAGCTATCTCAACCAATACATTTAAAGTATACCAACACAAACCATGGGAAAACTTCAACTAATTAAATAAACACTATAAAACCAATCAATTAATTAACATAAAATTTACCGTATCACGGACAACCACGGAGAAAGAGTGAACCTTTGTGAGAGAAATCACAGAACGAAGAAGAACTACACATACAACTATTTCGAAAATTCCTCAATAAAGGTAAGCACAAAACTTTGTAACTAAATACATAAAATTAATACTAAAAATAACTATAACATATTTTCCTTTACATATCATAGATTTAACCTCACTAAAATTACACCTAGAAAATTCAACACAAAGATTTGCGAACACAACAATAATAAAATCAACATTATAAGAAATATATCAGAAAGTAAGTGTATGACTTTGCCAACAAATAAAGTAAACTATTTCAAACTAATTAATTTAATTAAAAATAAAACATAGCTAATATGTTTTTTTCTTAACAGCTTCTACAGAAATCAACAAAACCACAACATCAAAAAAAGACACGTTATCAACTAAAAAAAGTACGCATATTTTTTATTTAAAATAAAAAATAGAGGCTAAATAATAAAAAAATCCAATTAATCAAAATTATAATGTTTTCTTTTATGTTTCACAGATTCTACTTCACAGTAACTCAACCCAAAAAACTCAAAACAAATATTACATTCGAAAACAAGTACACAAAATATAATAGAAAGTAAGTATATAAATCAACAAACAAATAGTTGCCTATTAAAGAAAGATACATTTAAGAAAAAGCAAATATTACAATCATACTTTTCTCTTCACAACTTCTACAAACTTCAACATACAACAACATCAACGAAATAAAGTTGCTCAACTCTGAGGGGCCGATTCTGATCCGGATCGGAAAGCACTCTGACCGAGCCGGATCCGGAGTGTTTTCCGACCGAGCCGGAGTCCTGCAGTCCGACCGAGCGAGAACGATGCGGCCGTATGCTGCCGGACTCGGTTCGGTCAGACTCCCATAGAAGTCAATGGGAGCTGGGCGTACGACGCGTACATGGGCTCCCATTGACCGAATGGGTGCGTCGCGGACAAGTGCGCCCCCTACAGTGGGTACGCGTCGGTGCCATCCTCACCATACATGCCTGTGTTGTTTCCGAGTCGTAGGGCTGCGGGTGACAGGGGGTCCGACACGGACCCCCAAAGGCAACCACCCGGACGATTTATGAGCTGGACACTCCGGCTCGCACAGGCTGTCAGACACGTGCATCGTACTGGCTCGGTCGTGAATCGCATCCATTGCACGCCACGGTTAGCTTACGACCGAGACGTATGGAGCGGTTGGTAGGCGGAAACAACTCAGTCGGTGAATTTCATGTAGCTCGCATCGTACTTGCTCGCTCGTACAGCTGTACGAGTCGGCCGAGAAACACGCGTACGGCTCGTAGTTTTTCCGGCCGGATCGCGTTCATTGCCCTTCCAACCCAGATCGGAATCGGCCCCTAAATAATTTGTCCGCCCTACACCACACCCCGCCCGAAACCCATTTCCCCCGCCATATTAGTATGGCGGGGGGACCCCGGCGGACGGAAAGACCATTCGCCGGTTTTCCGCCGGTTTTCCGCCGGTCACACAGGTGACCGGGCGGAAAAGGGGCCTGATATGGTGGCGGTGGCCGCCATCCATATTAGGAAGGCAGCGGGGAGCAGCCTTTCCAAAGGCATGCGGATTGTGCTTACAGGGGCCCGTTGCGGGTCCCCAGGGTACTGGAGGGGTGGGGGGTCACATGTACCCCCCTACATTGTCATGGACGAGGAGGCAGGCACCACGCGGTGCCTGTTACCTTGTGCATGACAATGCTCACAGTGCATTCCCAGCATTCTGTGAGCACCACCCGCCACAATGCCGGGAATGGAGGCTGCAACCGCCACAGTGGTGGTGGCAATCCTAATTGCAGGTGCAGGACCGCCGCACCACTGGCGGCCAGTCCCAGCACCGCTAGGGACTAAAATCCGCCCGCCATCCTAATCGGCCCCTAAGTATTTTATTTTTCTTCAATTTAATAAATAGACTAAAAAAGCGATATAAACAAATATACTAAAAATATAACCTTTTATTTCATATTTCACAGATTACACTTCAACAAAACTCCACTTAAAAAAGTAAAATCAAGAATTAACTTCGAAAACAAAGACAAAAGCACCATTAAGGAAAAATATAAAACAAAAGTAAGTATAGAAATTAACCAACAAGTACAACAAACTAATAATAAACAATAAAAAATGAAAAACCAAATATGACTAACAAATATTTTTCTCTTCACAGCTTGTACAAATTACAAAATGAAACAAAATCAACACAAAAACTTAATTGACTAAAAATAATAAGTGTTTTTATTCTCAACTAAATAAAATTAGAAACTAAATAAGCTAAGTAATATAATTAAATATAACATTTTAATAAAAATAACATTTTGCTTTTAAAGCAACAGAAAAAAAGACAGTGAATAAACATCAACAGTCAATAAAATATAAATCAAGAAAATTAAAACAAAACAAATGTAAGTATACTTTTTAATATAATAATAATATAAACATGTTTACTATTCAAAATCGTATAATCAACTAATATATATAAACATATATTCTCTGATTCACAAAAAAATGGCAGAAGGAGCAAAATTTAGAACTTAACAAAAGGGAAAACTACTTCTGTGCAACATGGGCTACACCTGTACGCAAGAAAAAATAACTGGAAAGAAAACACATTGGAAATGCAGCAAACATTACTCCAGAAACAAACAAACCAATGTAACCAAAAACATTTCCTACCCAAATAATAAAAAATAGCTTACAATTAATTAGCAATAGACAATCATGGAAAACCAATAGGTCCATATTAGATAAATCAAGACGAATCCATACAAAAATAAATCCCCCAAAAAATGCAAAAATTCAACTGTAGAAAAAAGGCTCCAACGAGACAATCCTCTCAAAAAACGAAACCCTCAAAAACCAGAACATTATTTAAAAAAATGTAACGCAAAAATAGAACTGTTGAAAAAAGGCTCCCACAACCAATCTTCTCAATAATGAAACCATCAAAACCCCCAAAAAAGGTTAAAAAAAAAACGGCCCAACAAACCCAAAAAAAAAGGAAATGTAAAGTAACTTGTTTTAACAAAACAAAATACATTTTCCTTTTTAAAAAAAATAATAAACTCGCCAACACCATCCATTCACGAAACAGAAAACCTGTAAAGAAAAAAAAGAACACCCACCCACAATAACATACATAAACCCTCATTAACATTAAATACAAGATAACATAATTAAATAACGCATAACTAACACTAAATAACACCCTACTTCTATCCAAAACTAAGTCAAAAACATAAAACACTAAACTACCAAAACACCTAACTACACCAAAAACAAACAAATAACATCCTAACAAACCTAACTGCACTAGTACTACCCCGCCCCCGCCCTAAAACTACCTAAAAATTAAATTAAATTAAACTTACCTTAACCAACGAAACACAGCACCTAACCGTGAGGTTCCCTTCTTCCAAAATGACCTGAAAACGAAACAGATAGACAGAAAAGTGAGGAAATCAGACAAAAATGGAGAAATATTAGAAAAAAATTCACAAATGTAAATGTATTTTTATAATAATTGCAAAGAAAATGCAAATGTTGAAAAAATATACCAAAAACTTGTAAAAAATGTATTCAATTATTTTTCTTCAAAAAACAAAAATAAAATATGTAATATACATTAAAATATATGTTTGTTTCATATACTGTAAATGTACAAAAAATATAAAAATGTTACATTATAAAATATATGTAAAATATATTTGTTGTTGTTATAACAATTATGATTAAAACAATTCTAAATTGTTTGAGATATTAATTATTAGTTTATTAAAAGTAATATTCAATATACTAAATAATAAAATGTATGAAAAATAAATTTGTAAAATACATATTAAATAATTCTATATAAACACAATTAAATTATATACTATGTATTAAAATAATGTCTAAACAAATGTATAAAAATTTTTACTTTTATAATATAAAATAATAAACAATAAAAGTCAAACTGTTTATAATTAAAACTATAAAAATATATTTACTTTATTATTACATTACTATTTTTCAAAAAGATTTACCATTTTGGGCCACCAGCTCCCTCAGTGTCTGTAGTGTAACGATCTGACCACTGTGGCCAGCTGCTCTCCAGGGATGTTGGCCCTGCCTCCTCCTCTTGCTGGGGATGATGGTGAAATAACATTTAAAATAAGTTTATTGCACCTGAATAAACATACTGGACCAACAGCTTTTAACACAGAACATTTCAAAAGTGCACAGATGACTTCAGCTAGGGCTCACTATATTGGCTTCAACATTAGCATGTGGCATGCATGCATGCTACCTGATCTGTAACTAGTTGCTCACAGTGATTTCATAATCTCAGACAGCTCCAATAGCATGAGTGAACTTGTCTCAACTCCATCCTCATGTATCTACTAGGATGCTTGATCACTTTGTATACTTTGGCCCTTGAGGTATACCATAGTCACCTGATGTCACCAAAAGGGATGGCTAGAAACAAAATCATTCAAAAGTATCCACACGAGGCCCTGCAATCAGCAATTGGTCATATGCCTAAAGCCACATAATGATAAAATGATGGGCAAGTATTACAGCTATGTTGCAGCAATATGTGCAGTAGTAGAAATCAGGAAACAGGCAAATGCTCATTTCACACTGTTGACACTTTCTAATTGAAACTTCCTCATATGCCCACTGTCAGAATAGTCCAATTAAAGCTGTACTTAAATAGCTCTGCTATATATTACATGTAGCAACACAAACAAGGAAGTAGGAGTATAAAATATCGCGCTACAGGAGTACGAGTCAACAGTTCAATGTTTGAAAAACTGCCCTCACCCAAAAATTTGTGACATGATTTATCATTGGTTTTGCTATGCTTCGTCATTGGGCTGCTAAACAACACCCCTGCGCAGACCAACATCTGTTGTGGAGCAATAGAAAGGGGTAAAACAATACAAACATAAAGAAGAGTAGGGATCAATCAGGAAAATTATAATTGCAGATTATAGACTCTAAAACTGGCTCAGGAATATCCAATATCTTATTTTATTACCGGATTCCCTGGCCAGGATTAAAACTTAAAGTTGAGGATGGTGGTGATAGGACTAATATATATAGAGAGTTAGAGTAATATATCCTACCTAACCAGTGAATGTGCTGCCATGTGTGTCAGTGAGAGCTTGCTCTCTGGGGATGTGTGAACATGTGCACTGATAGATGGGATATCATACTATGGGTGATGGAAGATATGTGGCATGTGCTAGCATCACAAGACACACCTTTTGCCATATGTGGCACTGTTACAGGGATGATGTCAACATGCCATTGTATGTCCTGTCAGATTGGTTGAATATTAAAAAGCTGGTGATTCACTTATACAACACCTGTTATGAAGTAGCCAACAATCTGCACTGTTGATGCTTCTCATGTGAGATAGGACTGTACAGTGCAAGCAATACTCATGGAATAGTGAAAACAGACCTGTGGAAGTGAGGGGCCTGTCATTAGGAAATCACACACCTTGGAAAGATAGGTCAATGGACTTAAGTATCAGGTCAAGGGGTAACCGCAATCCCCATTCCAAATGTAGTTCATGTGAGAACAATCTAATGTACAATTGTTTGTGACAACTCAATTTGTGAGCATCCAAGAGCCTACAGCTCAACATGGATGTAACTCTGTGGATCAGTTGTGTTGCCACAGAGACTCAGCCCCAGCCTGGCACTTAGGGGCTTTTTACGATGGCAGACGGACTTCCGTCCGTTCACCGCTGTAGCGGGACTTGGGACTGTCCCCCTGTAATGCAGCGGTCTCGCACATCAGATTATGATGCAACTGCCACTGTGGCGGTCGCATTCTGTATCTCTGACATTGCGGAGGGTGCTGCTGGCTGCAGCACCCGCTGCAATGTTTGAAGTATACTCTTTGCATTTCCCTGCACTACGTGGCAGGCACCACACGGTGCCTGCCACCTGGTGCAGGGAAAGTGCACGCCCACCTCCCCCCAATACAAGGGGGGCCTGCTACGGGCTCCCAAATGCAATCCCCGCCAGCCTGTGAACGGTGGTTTTCCCGCCATACACTGGCTGGTGGGGAGGCAGCATCATAATATGGTGGACGGTGCCTGCAAAGGCACCACCACCACCATATTGTTGATGCAGAGTGGTTCCGCCAGGCAATCCTAACGATTGCCTGTGGCGGATCTGTGGCGGATGGACTTTGCGTCCACCAGCACACCGCCCGCCATTGTAATTTGGTGGGTGCAGAAGTGCCTTACGATGGCAGTGCCACCGGCAGGCTGCCTGTGGCGGTTTTACTGCCATCGTAATGACCCGCTTAGTTATGGCTTTGCACAGCTTATTGTCAGGCCTTGCTCACTGCCGGCTGAGCATACTGATGTCACATGACAAGCACATTTCCAACATTTTTAAATAAAAAATGTCAGTTTGGGGTGGTCCAATAAGTGACCTCAAGGCTGTGTGGACTTTGAAGGGGTCTGTGAACTACTGCTAGCTCTCAGACAACAGGTTGGAGGGCCCTGAATTTGGCTAAGTGATATGTGGGACTGTACACATAGCTATCATACTCATCTGCTCCAGACAGAGTACATACATGGCTCATTTTGTTAAAGCTATACGACTGTCTTCACATTTAGACTTATCAGAGTTGCATCAAAGTCACAGGTACCATAAAATTCATGAATGCATAGACGGCTACATACACGCCAAGTAGAATCTAGGGTATATACACACTATACATCCCAATGATGATGTGCATTCACATTGTATAATGCTCAACAATCCCTAACAAGAGTGTCCTATGTAGGGACCAACACATAATACAACACTAAATAGACCTATCTCCGGAACTCAAGGGCACATTGTAGCCTGAGGAGATGGCAAAGAGGGAGTTACACAGAGTAACATACGTATGTTAGATAGTTACCTGTTACTCTAATGAGCCATAGAGCTGGCCATACAGGGTAAGGACCTTATCAATCAGCATATCCAGTTCCTCTGCATTGAAGGAAGTGGCCCTCTTACCTGCCTGGCCTGGCACGATTGCACCCAGAGGTGGCAAACAGCAGCTAAAGTGGAGGAGGTATTTATACCAGAAGTGTTAGAAGGCAAGTGATGTATTTTTCAAACCATGGCATACATGTACACAACACACACTATAATCAGCGGAAAAGGACTCAGCCATTGGCTTTCTACCATCACAATCACTAATGTTGGCCTATGGCTGTGCCATCATGGATTTAATCGCCCACTGCATGGTCACTTCAGCCTGAGGTGGCATGTTCATAATGTCCAATAAGCAAGGTTCGGCAGCTGCCATTTTAGCAGTACAGTATTGGTGACTGTTAAGTGCATCACCACCACTCCAAATGAGGGGTCACATGTTTAAATATGGACTACTCCATTGCCATGTAATTTCCGTGACACAAATAATCTGTGTAGTGTATTACAGTGCACAAATACTATATTTGTGCGGTGCACTGTCGCCCATCGTTGACGGTATTTTGACCGAAAATATCAAAAATAACAACATTAAGGTGCTAATAATACATTTTTGGATGTATAATTGCACATTTATGTTACAGACACATGTGAAGGCCACAATGGGTATTATTGGTAGATGTTGAACAGTAGACAGTTAATATGTGAATAATGTGTAATGCTTTCTGAATCAGTTATGTTTTTTCACATAACTTTTGCCTTACTCTTCAAGTATGTCAATTTGCTCACTATGGCCAATGTTCAAATTTGTTTTCACTCCACACATAGGTATCCTGGGAAAGGGGGGGAGACGACAGCCTCCAGTTTTCCACCTATTTCCAGACCTTCAGTCCATGGAAGAAAGGGATATCAGCAGAAAGTTTTATTTGGATAGGCAAACCATACTGGATTTAAGTCATAAATTGGAGCCTGATCTCTTTCCTCACAAGAATAATCACACATGTATCACACACCAATTGTAAAACTTATGGCTGTATTGCATTTTCTGGCCACAGGTTCCTTTCAATACACTATGGCAATGCCTGGTGGTATGTCACAACCAATCTTTAGTTGTGTACTACAAGATGTGCTTTAAGCAATGATGAGATAAATTGACAGCTACATCCAGTTCCCCAGATGTGAGGATTTGGCCAATGTGAACGTTGACTTCTATGGATTTGCTTGCCTAACACATGTGGTTGGAGCCATTGACGGCACACATATTGCCTTAGTACCACCGCAAGCCAGGGAACAAGTTTACCGTAACAGGAAGCACTTCCATTCTATCAACGTGTAAGTTGTCTGTTTACCAGATTTGTATATCTCTAACATTCCTGCCCGGTTCCTTGGATCAGCCTGTAATTCTTTTGTACTGCAGAACAGCACCATACCCGAGCTGATGTCACAACTACTAACAGAGAGGGCCTGGCTTGTTGGTAAGTATGATCTGTCCTAACTTTGTGTGGGTAATGTCAGGTAATATAATCAGAAAGTGTGTAATTTATTGTTGCACTTGTATCTGTCTTTCATCTAAGAGACACAGTCTATCCCAACAGGCCATGGCTGTTGACACCGATTAGGAATCCAAAAACGCCAAGGAAAGTCAGCTTTAATGAAACCATAGAGGGACATGGCAGTGAACAGTACAGGCTTTTGGGCTCCTGAAGGGGGAGCCTTCCTCTACTCACCCGGGAAGGTGTGTCAAATCACTGTGCCCTGCTGCATGCTCCACAACATTGCCCTACAACGGAACATCCCTTTATATCGCATAGGATGGAAACCATAAAGAGACGCAGGGTGAGGATCTTGAACTGACAAATAATGGTGTTAGTGGTGAAGAGGAAGGAGCTGACTTGCTTCAAGATCTCATCAACTACTTCTTCTCATGAGTGTAAGTATTTTGCCAAAATTGTATAACCTTGACTGTTACAGAAACTCTTGTTGTGATGATGAGAGTAGTATGTTAATGGAAAATATTAGGAATGGCAAGTTCTGGGAAATCCAGGTGAAAGGTATTTGTTGAACAAGTTTTGACAAATGGTCATTTTGTTTGCATTTCTTTGTCTTGCACAGATCTTTGTCATGGACTGCGCTCTCCAGAAGTTAACTATGTGAATTGACTTATTTGTATGGTTTGATAGCTCATTTCTTTGTTTTGGTCTGTTTTAGCTACCTTCACCGTGGCATCTTCATTTGAACATTTAAGAGTTGTGACGATTGAGGGTATATGATGCTGTTTGGAAGAACAAAGGGGACATGGGTTGTTACCGGGAATGACGGACATACACTTTGGGTGTTCAAATCCTGTACCAAGAAATCTTGCAAAATGATAGGATGGAAGTTATGAGGCATCAGTTGGACTTGTTTCTTACATGTGGAGGTTCTTATCAGGCCTGGGTGTAGTTCGTGGAGTTTTGCTGCGTGGCACTCCGCGAAGGGACAAAAATCCTCTGCAGAGTAGCGCAAGTGGCGGCGTGCAGTGCGAACTGCCATTTGCGATGGTCTTCCTGCTCCTCGGGTAAAAATTCTACCCGAGTGGCAGCTCACATTCGCGAACTTACCGTTCACGATTGTGAGAGTGTAAAAAACCCCTCTGCACTACGCGAAGCGGAGTTTTCTGCACTCCGCGAGCTCCGTAGAGCACGGAGCACCGAAAAATTAGCATAGTTCACCGCCCAGGCCTAGTTCTAATGCAATATGTGTGCCATCATGTGCTCTACCAAAATGTTGATGTGGAGCCAAATTATGCTATTCTCCCTTCACATTGGCTAAATTCTTAGTGTGTGTAAATTGTATGTAGCTGTTGATATGTTTCCTCATTGTAGGGAAAAGCACTTGTGGCACAACACAGAAACTTGTTTGTGACATTCCACCAGATACTGGAACAATGTATTGGAATGATCATGTGATCAGAAAAAGCAGTACTGCAATGCATTTTTCTATTGGTTTTATTGATGTGGGATTCCATTTGTGAGCTAGTCGATGTGACTCCAGCTGATGACATGACCATTGTTATTTTGCCTCTTAAATAGAAAATTGTCTGATGTACCCCCTCCTTCCATGGTGTTATGGTCTGCAACTGTAAATTTGACCACTAGCACAAATCATTGGTATCATGTATGATTTACTATGTTTGTGACATAATGCCAGCCTATTGTTGGTAAAATGGAATAAAGATGGTATATGAGAACACACTTGTATGTATGAGCGAAACATTTTGTACATGCAACATATCCATGCTTAAACAACTTGATATTTTTGCCATTGTAAATTTCAGATGGGAGTACATATATACAATGCTAGGTGTGACATAAACTACAGCAGGCAATGAGTTTCAGACTAGTGGATTTATTTAAGTGAACAAGGAGAAAAGAAACATCGTGAAAACTAACCAGGAAAACTGAAAAGTAAAGAAGTCAATCATGGTGAATGCAACTATAGGTGCAGATGCCAAATTGTTTGTAGTCCAATGTCCAACGTAATACTACCATCAGAAAGGTAAATGAGCCCAGAAATAATCCACAGAGTAAATGTGTTACACACACTGGAGGAACTTAGGTTCAAGGTTGGTCCTGGAGGTGGAGGTGGAGGCCTTGCCATTTACACCTCCTGGTAGTTTGCTTGAATGTCCTTGCATGCTAGTGTGGAGGGCGATCCACAGCTGCAGGGACAGGGGTGTCTGCAGTTGCGCCTTCCTCTGGTAGGTCCTTCCTTTCTGTGGCAGCTGCAGATGTTGATGGGCTTGATGTTGTTGGACCACAGGAAGAGGTAGATTGTGCTGGAAAAGTCCTGTAAAAGTGTGTTTGAATGTCCTGCAACATCCCAATTAGAGAGCCCATGTTGGAGTTATGGACCTGCATTTCGAGGTGTATGTCCCTCTGCAGCTGCCTTATCTCCTGGATTTCGGTGATTACCTGGCCCATCACACCTTTCATCTCCTGATAGGCTCCCAAGACTTGTTCGATGTTGGCCTGGGTGTGATGGGCCTCAGTGGCCTAACTTTGCTAGCCCACAGTAACCCTCCCATGGCCCTTACACTTACAAGCTTGTTCCCTTGGCTCAGTGCTCTCTCCCACTGGGTCCTGGCTCTTCTCTATGTGGGGTTCTGATTGTCACATCAGGATCCAGAACTGGGGGGCACATGATGATTGAAACGGTGCTACGTGCACAGGTTGTAGGGAGTAAGGTTTGCTGAGGTGTTGCAGCTGGGGTGGGAGGTTTTTTTGTGAGCCAGGTGAGACTCACTGTTGCCGTCTGCCCACGCTGACCAGATAGATTAGCACCGTCATTCATGTGCAGATCACCAGAAGTGTTGTCATCAGTGTGGCTTAATCCTGGGGTGTTTAAACAAAATAGATAGAAATTGCTGTTGTGATATATTTCAGTGGTATTGAACTTGTTAACAAGACATTTAAAGACATTAAATACATATACTTGATTTAAGCAGCTCATTAGATGTCCTGAGATGTTGCATTTTGTATTAAGGAATAAACATGACATCTCCCAAACATTTAGTCCAACACATTAGAGAGGTAACATGTGTAATTGAAGATTTCCAAGACCTAGCTGTCTATAAAACAGGCAATCAACAACGTGGTGGTATATTTAACATTAGTCATCATTGGAGCAGTGCAGAGTGAATTTGTCACCTGCCACTTCTAATCAGCTGGGTTAACTTCATGCCTTACAAATATTTGACCTACACACTTGGTATGGTGTCATTCATGCCATCAATAGTTTCAGTTGAGGAGACCAGGACAACATAAAGCTAAGTAGGTTTACATTTCTCTGAGTAGGATCATTGTATGTGGATTGCTCAGTCCATGAGAACTGAGCATCAGTTGTAATATGTCAGACAAGTGAGAATGGGGATAATCTAAATTTCCTCTTTTTTTGAGTTACGGAAACAGGGCCTCATGATAGTTGTAGTAATTTCATTCACTGCTTGCCAACACTTTCAAAATGGTTAGTGTAACATACCTGTTGTCAAAATGTAGTTGGGATGGACCATACATTGGCATATTTTTATAGTATTATGTGTACAGATACTATTATAACTAAGGGCGGGTGGTGAACTCTGCTCCGCTAGCTTAGTTTGTGGAGATTTAGTAACTCCACCCTCTGGAGTGCAAAGTTTTCAAAAACTCTGCCTACGCAGCAGAGCGGAGTTCAACGGTGCAGGCCGAGACTTCCCTGCAAACCAGATCGGTGTCTCCTCTGTCCTGCTCCTGCTGCTGGGTCTGGCTCCACTACGTCCGCTGCTCCGGGAGAATTTTAGGAAGAACTGCAGTGCGCATGGTGTACTGCTTGAAGGCATGCCTGACCTATAGCTTCACGCAGCTTCCCCCGACACACTCCATCATCACGGTTGGCGGCCAGTCCCAGCACCGCTAGGGACTAAAATCCGCCCGCCATCCTAATCGGCCCCTAAGTATTTTATTTTTCTTCAATTTAATAAATAGACTAAAAAAGCGATATAAACAAATATACTAAAAATATAACCTTTTATTTCATATTTCACAGATTACACTTCAACAAAACTCCACTTAAAAAAGTAAAATCAAGAATTAACTTCGAAAACAAAGACAAAAGCACCATTAAGGAAAAATATAAAACAAAAGTAAGTATAGAAATTAACCAACAAGTACAACAAACTAATAATAAACAATAAAAAATGAAAAACCAAATATGACTAACAAATATTTTTCTCTTCACAGCTTGTACAAATTACAAAATGAAACAAAATCAACACAAAAACTTAATTGACTAAAAATAATAAGTGTTTTTATTCTCAACTAAATAAAATTAGAAACTAAATAAGCTAAGTAATATAATTAAATATAACATTTTAATAAAAATAACATTTTGCTTTTAAAGCAACAGAAAAAAAGACAGTGAATAAACATCAACAGTCAATAAAATATAAATCAAGAAAATTAAAACAAAACAAATGTAAGTATACTTTTTAATATAATAATAATATAAACATGTTTACTATTCAAAATCGTATAATCAACTAATATATATAAACATATATTCTCTGATTCACAAAAAAATGGCAGAAGGAGCAAAATTTAGAACTTAACAAAAGGGAAAACTACTTCTGTGCAACATGGGCTACACCTGTACGCAAGAAAAAATAACTGGAAAGAAAACACATTGGAAATGCAGCAAACATTACTCCAGAAACAAACAAACCAATGTAACCAAAAACATTTCCTACCCAAATAATAAAAAATAGCTTACAATTAATTAGCAATAGACAATCATGGAAAACCAATAAGTCCATAGTAGATAAATCAAGACGAATCCATACAAAAATAAATCCCCCAAAAAATGCAAAAATTCAACTGTAGAAAAAAGGCTCCAACGAGACAATCCTCTCAAAAAACGAAACCCTCAAAAACCAGAATATTATTTAAAAAAATGTAACGCAAAAATAGAACTGTTGAAAAAAGGCTCCCACAACCAATCTTCTCAATAATGAAACCATCAAAACCCCCAAAAAAGGTTAAAAAAAAAACGGCCCAACAAACCCAAAAAAAAAGGAAATGTAAAGTAACTTGTTTTAACAAAACAAAATACATTTTCCTTTTTAAAAAAAATAATAAACTCGCCAACACCATCCATTCACGAAACAGAAAACCTGTAAAGAAAAAAAAGAACACCCACCCACAATAACATACATAAACCCTCATTAACATTAAATACAAGATAACATAATTAAATAACGCATAACTAACACTAAATAACACCCTACTTCTATCCAAAACTAAGTCAAAAACATAAAACACTAAACTACCAAAACACCTAACTACACCAAAAACAAACAAATAACATCCTAACAAACCTAACTGCACTAGTACTACCCCGCCCCCGCCCTGAAACTACCTAAAAATTAAATTAAATTAAACTTACCTTAACCAACGAAACACAGCACCTAACCGTGAGGTTCCCTTCTTCCAAAATGACCTGAAAACGAAACAGATAGACAGAAAAGTGAGGAAATCAGACAAAAATGGAGAAATATTAGAAAAAAATTCACAAATGTAAATGTATTTTTATAATAATTGCAAAGAAAATGCAAATGTTGAAAAAATATACCAAAAACTTGTAAAAAATGTATTCAATTATTTTTCTTCAAAAAACAAAAATAAAATATGTAATATACATTAAAATATATGTTTATTTCATATACTGTAAATGTACAAAAAATATAAAAATGTTACATTATAAAATATATGTAAAATATATTTGTTGTTGTTATAACAATTATGATTAAAACAATTCTAAATTGTTTGAGATATTAATTATTAGTTTATTAAAAGTAATATTCAATATACTAAATAATAAAATGTATGAAAAATAAATTTGTAAAATACATATTAAATAATTCTATATAAACACAATTAAAATATATACTATGTATTAAAATAATGTCTAAACAAATGTATAAAAATTTTTACTTTTATAATATAAAATAATAAACAATAAAAGTCAAACTGTTTATAATTAAAACTATAAAAATATATTTACTTTATTATTACATTACTATTTTTCAAAAAGATTTACCATTTTGGGCCACCAGCTCCCTCAGTGTCTGTAGTGTAACGATCTGACCACTGTGGCCAGCTGCTCTCCAGGGATGTTGGCCCTGCCTCCTCCTCTTGCTGGGGATGATGGTGAAATAACATTTAAAATAAGTTTATTGCACCTGAATAAACATACTGGACCAACAGCTTTTAACACAGAACATTTCAAAAGTGCACAGATGACTTCAGCTAGGGCTCACTATATTGGCTTCAACATTAGCATGTGGCATGCATGCATGCTACCTGATCTGTAACTAGTTGCTCACAGTGATTTCATAATCTCAGACAGCTCCAATAGCATGAGTGAACTTGTCTCAACTCCATCCTCATGTATCTACTAGGATGCTTGATCACTTTGTATACTTTGGCCCTTGAGGTATACCATAGTCACCTGATGTCACCAAAAGGGATGGCTAGAAACAAAATCATTCAAAAGTATCCACACGAGGCCCTGCAATCAGCAATTGGTCATATGCCTAAAGCCACATAATGATAAAATGATGGGCAAGTATTACAGCTATGTTGCAGCAATATGTGCAGTAGTAGAAATCAGGAAACAGGCAAATGCTCATTTCACACTGTTGACACTTTCTAATTGAAACTTCCTCATATGCCCACTGTCAGAATAGTCCAATTAAAGCTGTACTTAAATAGCTCTGCTATATATTACATGTAGCAACACAAACAAGGAAGTAGGAGTATAAAATATCGCGCTACAGGAGTACGAGTCAACAGTTCAATGTTTGAAAAACTGCCCTCACCCAAAAATTTGTGACATGATTTATCATTGGTTTTGCTATGCTTCGTCATTGGGCTGCTAAACAACACCCCTGCGCAGACCAACATCTGTTGTGGAGCAATAGAAAGGGGTAAAACAATACAAACATAAAGAAGAGTAGGGATCAATCAGGAAAATTATAATTGCAGATTATAGACTCTAAAACTGGCTCAGGAATATCCAATATCTTATTTTATTACCGGATTCCCTGGCCAGGATTAAAACTTAAAGTTGAGGATGGTGGTGATAGGACTAATATATATAGAGAGTTAGAGTAATATATCCTACCTAACCAGTGAATGTGCTGCCATGTGTGTCAGTAAGAGCTTGCTCTCTGGGGATGTGTGAACATGTGCACTGATAGATGGGATATCATACTATGGGTGATGGAAGATATGTGGCATGTGCTAGCATCACAAGACACACCTTTTGCCATATGTGGCACTGTTACAGGGATGATGTCAACATGCCATTGTATGTCCTGTCAGATTGGTTGAATATTAAAAAGCTGGTGATTCACTTATACAACACCTGTTATGAAGTAGCCAACAATCTGCACTGTTGATGCTTCTCATGTGAGATAGGACTTTACAGTGCAAGCAATACTCATGGAATAGTGAAAACAGACCTGTGGAAGTGAGGGGCCTGTCATTAGGAAATCACACACCTTGGAAAGATAGGTCAATGGACTTAAGTATCAGGTCAAGGGGTAACCGCAATCCCCATTCCAAATGTAGTTCATGTGAGAACAATCTAATGTACAATTGTTTGTGACAACTCAATTTGTGAGCATCCAAGAGCCTACAGCTCAACATGGATGTAACTCTGTGGATCAGTTGTGTTGCCACAGAGACTCAGCCCCAGCCTGGCACTTAGGGGCTTTTTACGATGGCAGACGGACTTCCGTCCGTTCACCGCTGTAGCGGGACTTGGAACTGTCCCCCTGTAATGCAGCGGTCTCGCACATCAGATTATGATGCAACTGCCACTGTGGCGGTCGCATTCTGTATCTCTGACATTGCGGAGGGTGCTGCTGGCTGCAGCACCCGCTGCAATGTTTGAAGTATACTCTTTGCATTTCCCTGCACTACGTGGCAGGCACCACACGGTGCCTGCCACCTGGTGCAGGGAAAGTGCACGCCCACCTCCCCCCAATACAAGGGGGGCCTGCTACGGGCTCCCAAATGCAATCCCCGCCAGCCTGTGAACGGTGGTTTTCCCGCCATACACTGGCTGGTGGGGAGGCAGCATCATAATATGGTGGACGGTGCCTGCAAAGGCACCACCACCACCATATTGTTGATGCAGAGTGGTTCCGCCAGGCAATCCTAACGATTGCCTGTGGCGGATCTGTGGCGGATGGACTTTGCGTCCACCAGCACACCGCCCGCCATTGTAATTTGGTGGGTGCAGAAGTGCCTTACGATGGCAGTGCCACCGGCAGGCTGCCTGTGGCGGTTTTACTGCCATCGTAATGACCCGCTTAGTTATGGCTTTGCACAGCTTATTGTCAGGCCTTGCTCACTGCCGGCTGAGCATACTGATGTCACATGACAAGCACATTTCCAACATTTTTAAATAAAAAATGTCAGTTTGGGGTGGTCCAATAAGTGACCTCAAGGCTGTGTGGACTTTGAAGGGGTCTGTGAACTACTGCTAGCTCTCAGACAACAGGTTGGAGGGCCCTGAATTTGGCTAAGTGATATGTGGGACTGTACACATAGCTATCATACTCATCTGCTCCAGACAGAGTACATACATGGCTCATTTTGTTAAAGCTATACGACTGTCTTCACATTTAGACTTATCAGAGTTGCATCAAAGTCACAGGTACCATAAAATTCATGAATGCATAGACGGCTACATACACGCCAAGTAGAATCTAGGGTATATACACACTATACATCCCAATGATGATGTGCATTCACATTGTATAATGCTCAACAATCCCTAACAAGAGTGTCCTATGTAGGGACCAACACATAATACAACACTAAATAGACCTATCTCCGGAACTCAAGGGCACATTGTAGCCTGAGGAGATGGCAAAGAGGGAGTTACACAGAGTAACATTCGTATGTTAGATAGTTACCTGTTACTCTAATGAGCCATAGAGCTGGCCATACAGGGTAAGGACCTTATCAATCAGCATATCCAGTTCCTCTGCATTGAAGGAAGTGGCCCTCTTACCTGCCTGGCCTGGCACGATTGCACCCAGAGGTGGCAAACAGCAGCTAAAGTGGAGGAGGTATTTATACCAGAAGTGTTAGAAGGCAAGTGATGTATTTTTCAAACCATGGCATACATGTACACAACACACACTATAATCAGCGGAAAAGGACTCAGCCATTGGCTTTCTACCATCACAATCACTAATGTTGGCCTATGGCTGTGCCATCATGGATTTAATCGCCCACTGCATGGTCACTTCAGCCTGAGGTGGCATGTTCATAATGTCCAATAAGCAAGGTTCGGCAGCTGCCATTTTAGCAGTACAGTATTGGTGACTGTTAAGTGCATCACCACCACTCCAAATGAGGGGTCACATGTTTAAATATGGACTACTCCATTGCCATGTAATTTCCGTGACACAAATAATCTGTGTAGTGTATTACAGTGCACAAATACTATATTTGTGCGGTGCACTGTCGCCCATCGTTGACGGTATTTTGACCGAAAATATCAAAAATAACAACATTAAGGTGCTAATAATACATTTTTGGATGTATAATTGCACATTTATGTTACAGACACATGTGAAGGCCACAATGGGTATTATTGGTAGATGTTGAACAGTAGACAGTTAATATGTGAATAATGTGTAATGCTTTCTGAATCAGTTATGTTTTTTCACATAACTTTTGCCTTACTCTTCAAGTATGTCAATTTGCTCACTATGGCCAATGTTCAAATTTGTTTTCACTCCACTCATAGGTATCCTGGGAAAGGGGGGGAGACGACAGCCTCCAGTTTTCCACCTATTTCCAGACCTTCAGTCCATGGAAGAAAGGGATATCAGCAGAAAGTTTTATTTGGATAGGCAAACCATACTGGATTTAAGTCATAAATTGGAGCCTGATCTCTTTCCTCACAAGAATAATCACACATGTATCACACACCAATTGTAAAACTTATGGCTGTATTGCATTTTCTGGCCACAGTTTCCTTTCAATACACTATGGCAATGCCTGGTGGTATGTCACAACCAATCTTTAGTTGTGTACTACAAGATGTGCTTTAAGCAATGATGAGATAAATTGACAGCTACATCCAGTTCCCCAGATGTGAGGATTTGGCCAATGTGAACGTTGACTTCTATGGATTTGCTTGCCTAACACATGTGGTTGGAGCCATTGACGGCACACATATTGCCTTAGTACCACCGCAAGCCAGGGAACAAGTTTACCGTAACAGGAAGCACTTCCATTCTATCAACGTGTAAGTTGTCTGTTTACCAGATTTGTATATCTCTAACATTCCTGCCCGGTTCCTTGGATCAGCCTGTAATTCTTTTGTACTGCAGAACAGCACCATACCCGAGCTGATGTCACAACTACTAACAGAGAGGGCCTGGCTTGTTGGTAAGTATGATCTGTCCTAACTTTGTGTGGGTAATGTCAGGTAATATAATCAGAAAGTGTGTAATTTATTGTTGCACTTGTATCTGTCTTTCATCTAAGAGACACAGTCTATCCCAACAGGCCATGGTTGTTGACACCGATTAGGAATCCAAAAACGCCAAGGAAAGTCAGCTTTAATGAAACCATAGAGGGACATGGCAGTGAACAGTACAGGCTTTTGGGCTCCTGAAGGGGGAGCCTTCCTCTACTCACCCGGGAAGGTGTGTCAAATCACTGTGCCCTGCTGCATGCTCCACAACATTGCCCTACAACGGAACATCCCTTTATATCGCATAGGATGGAAACCATAAAGAGACGCAGGGTGAGGATCTTGAACTGACAAATAATGGTGTTAGTGGTGAAGAGGAAGGAGCTGACTTGCTTCAAGATCTCATCAACTACTTCTTCTCATGAGTGTAAGTATTTTGCCAAAATTGTATAACCTTGACTGTTACAGAAACTCTTGTTGTGATGATGAGAGTAGTATGTTAATGGAAAATATTAGGAATGGCAAGTTCTGGGAAATCCAGGTGAAAGGTATTTGTTGAACAAGTTTTGACAAATGGTCATTTTGTTTGCATTTCTTTGTCTTGCACAGATCTTTGTCATGGACTGCGCTCTCCAGAAGTTAACTATGTGAATTGACTTATTTGTATGGTTTGATAGCTCATTTCTTTGTTTTGGTCTGTTTTAGCTACCTTCACCGTGGCATCTTCATTTGAACATTTAAGAGTTGTGACGATTGAGGGTATATGATGCTGTTTGGAAGAACAAAGGGGACATGGGTTGTTACCGGGAATGACGGACATACACTTTGGGTGTTCAAATCCTGTACCAAGAAATCTTGCAAAATGATAGGATGGAAGTTATGAGGCATCAGTTGGACTTGTTTCTTACATGTGGAGGTTCTTATCAGGCCTGGGTGTAGTTCGTGGAGTTTTGCTGCGTGGCACTCCGCGAAGGGACAAAAATCCTCTGCAGAGTAGCGCAAGTGGCGGCGTGCAGTGCGAACTGCCATTTGCGATGGTCTTCCTGCTCCTCGGGTAAAAATTCTACCCGAGTGGCAGCTCACATTCGCGAACTTACCGTTCACGATTGTGAGAGTGTAAAAAACCCCTCTGCACTACGCGAAGCGGAGTTTTCTGCACTCCGCGAGCTCCGTAGAGCACGGAGCACCGAAAAATTAGCATAGTTCACCGCCCAGGCCTAGTTCTAATGCAATATGTGTGCCATCATGTGCTCTACCAAAATGTTGATGTGGAGCCAAATTATGCTATTCTCCCTTCACATTGGCTAAATTCTTAGTGTGTGTAAATTGTATGTAGCTGTTGATATGTTTCCTCATTGTAGGGAAAAGCACTTGTGGCACAACACAGAAACTTGTTTGTGACATTCCACCAGATACTGGAACAATGTATTGGAATGATCATGTGATCAGAAAAAGCAGTACTGCAATGCATTTTTCTATTGGTTTTATTGATGTGGGATTCCATTTGTGAGCTAGTCGATGTGACTCCAGCTGATGACATGACCATTGTTATTTTGCCTCTTAAATAGAAAATTGTCTGATGTACCCCCTCCTTCCATGGTGTTATGGTCTGCAACTGTAAATTTGACCACTAGCACAAATCATTGGTATCATGTATGATTTACTATGTTTGTGACATAATGCCAGCCTATTGTTGGTAAAATGGAATAAAGATGGTATATGAGAACACACTTGTATGTATGAGCGAAACATTTTGTACATGCAACATATCCATGCTTAAACAACTTGATATTTTTGCCATTGTAAATTTCAGATGGGAGTACATATATACAATGCTAGGTGTGACATAAACTACAGCAGGCAATGAGTTTCAGACTAGTGGATTTATTTAAGTGAACAAGGAGAAAAGAAACATCGTGAAAACTAACCAGGAAAACTGAAAAGTAAAGAAGTCAATCATGGTGAATGCAACTATAGGTGCAGATGCCAAATTGTTTGTAGTCCAATGTCCAACGTAATACTACCATCAGAAAGGTAAATGAGCCCAGAAATAATCCACAGAGTAAATGTGTTACACACACTGGAGGAACTTAGGTTCAAGGTTGGTCCTGGAGGTGGAGGTGGAGGCCTTGCCATTTACACCTCCTGGTAGTTTGCTTGAATGTCCTTGCATGCTAGTGTGGAGGGCGATCCACAGCTGCAGGGACAGGGGTGTCTGCAGTTGCGCCTTCCTCTGGTAGGTCCTTCCTTTCTGTGGCAGCTGCAGATGTTGATGGGCTTGATGTTGTTGGACCACAGGAAGAGGTAGATTGTGCTGGAAAAGTCCTGTAAAAGTGTGTTTGAATGTCCTGCAACATCCCAATTAGAGAGCCCATGTTGGAGTTATGGACCTGCATTTCGAGGTGTATGTCCCTCTGCAGCTGCCTTATCTCCTGGATTTCGGTGATTACCTGGCCCATCACACCTTTCATCTCCTGATAGGCTCCCAAGACTTGTTCGATGTTGGCCTGGGTGTGATGGGCCTCAGTGGCCTAACTTTGCTAGCCCACAGCAACCCTCCCATGGCCCTTACACTTACAAGCTTGTTCCCTTGGCTCAGTGCTCTCTCCCACTGGGTCCTGGCTCTTCTCTATGTGGGGTTCTGATTGTCACATCAGGATCCAGAACTGGGGGGCACATGATGATTGAAACGGTGCTACGTGCACAGGTTGTAGGGAGTAAGGTTTGCTGAGGTGTTGCAGCTGGGGTGGGAGGTTTTTTTGTGAGCCAGGTGAGACTCACTGTTGCCGTCTGCCCACGCTGACCAGATAGATTAGCACCGTCATTCATGTGCAGATCACCAGAAGTGTTGTCATCAGTGTGGCTTAATCCTGGGGTGTAAAAACAAAATAGATAGAAATTGCTGTTGTGATATATTTCAGTGGTATTGAACTTGTTAACAAGACATTTAAAGACATTAAATACATATACTTGATTTAAGCAGCTCATTAGATGTCCTGAGATGTTGCATTTTGTATTAAGGAATAAACATGACATCTCCCAAACATTTAGTCCAACACATTAGAGAGGTAACATGTGTAATTGAAGATTTCCAAGACCTAGCTGTCTATAAAACAGGCAATCAACAACGTGGTGGTATATTTAACATTAGTCATCATTGGAGCAGTGCAGAGTGAATTTGTCACCTGCCACTTCTAATCAGCTGGGTTAACTTCATGCCTTACAAATATTTGACCTACACACTTGGTATGGTGTCATTCATGCCATCAATAGTTTCAGTTGAGGAGACCAGGACAACATAAAGCTAAGTAGGTTTACATTTCTCTGAGTAGGATCATTGTATGTGGATTGCTCAGTCCATGAGAACTGAGCATCAGTTGTAATATGTCAGACAAGTGAGAATGGGGATAATCTAAATTTCCTCTTTTTTTGAGTTACGGAAACAGGGCCTCATGATAGTTGTAGTAATTTCATTCACTGCTTGCCAACACTTTCAAAATGGTTAGTGTAACATACCTGTTGTCAAAATGTAGTTGGGATGGACCATACATTGGCATATTTTTATAGTATTATGTGTACAGATACTATTATAACTAAGGGCGGGTGGTGAACTCTGCTCCGCTAGCTTAGTTTGTGGAGATTTAGTAACTCCACCCTCTGGAGTGCAAAGTTTTCAAAAACTCTGCCTACGCAGCAGAGCGGAGTTCAACGGTGCAGGCCGAGACTTCCCTGCAAACCAGATCGGTGTCTCCTCTGTCCTGCTCCTGCTGCTGGGTCTGGCTCCACTACGTCCGCTGCTCCGGGAGAATTTTAGGAAGAACCACAGTGCGCATGGTGTACTGCTTGAAGGCATGCCTGACCTATAGCTTCACGCAGCTTCCCCCGACACACTCCATCATCACGGTTGGCGATTCAGGCTGCATGCATCAAAATAGGGAGGTCAGAAGTGTGCCAACTCCGCAGTGTTCTTGGGACTGCCAAACTCATAATCAGGCCCTTAGGCTGTTGAAAACTATATGTAATATGCATTAGCTATTAAGACACTATCCTTCCCATTTAGGAATTCACTCCCAGAAATTGGGTTATTAATTTGTGGTGGTACCCCTACCAATTCAATAAACCCACCCTGGTTAGGTCAAAACACGCTTCCAAGAGAATCTCTGCTTAGCCCTTAGTAGCAATGGACAAGCAGCACTTGAAGTGTGTGCTACGTTTGAGCAGGACAAATAACAATGAAATAAAAAACATCAAACTTATAAAAAACAATTTATAAAAATAGAGAACTATTTATTGAACAAAAGAAATTAGAATCATTAAGATTGGAACATGAGATATGATTTTTTAAAGTGTAGGGCAAAAAGCACAAAGAAAATGTTAAGTGTCAATCAAAAGCCTGTATTCATGGTTGACCTAGATGCAATTTCAGGCTGATTGCGATGCAGTGGAGATTGGATATTCCAAGTGGGTCATCTCAGTAAAAGGCCATGATTTAGAGTTTTGCAGACATGGTACTCTGCCAGAAATGTGATGTAGTACCCTGTCCATCAATGCCTGGGTCTGCCCATTCTATTTTGAGCAAAGCAGACTGTCAGTTTTCAGCCAGTGTTAACCACATTGGCTGTGCCATCAGAAAACGTACCGAGTTTGGTGCACGATCACCCAAAACACACCAAATTTCCAGTGCCTTTACAGGAGCTACCATTGCAGCATCTCCTCTTAAGACACAGAGATCACCATAGGGACAATAATGACGCCTTAATTTAGTGGGCAGCAATCCAGCAAGGGGTGGCAGGGGAGATGATCTTCGCCACCCTGACAGACAGAAGGCCATCTGCCAGGGTCTAAATCAGGCCTACATTTTTACCTTCTGACAAAATCTTCCAGTGAAGCAAGGCTGTGGTTGGCAAGGATCTGAATTCAGTTATATCATTATCAAGCTCTTGCTGAAACCATTAGTTTTGGTGTTATTTTAGATAGTGAGGTTGGCTTGCAGGTCGCATACATTTGCCATCTTGTCCTGGTCCAAGGTATTCACTTTAGACTTAGTGGCTTCTTTAGAAGTTGGAATCCGCCAGCTGGGCAAAACTTGAAGCATAGTCAGGTAGGGGCTCAACAATCCCACCTATTTACTCTGCGAGGTCCAGCTTGGCCAGTTTTCAGCACAGCAGAAAGCTCTGAGTGAGTCAAACCTGATTTTATTGCCCACTTTAGGTGTGACTTACCTTGGTACACTTTAGCACATTGTACCCGTCCTCCGCAGTTGGACTTAGTATCTTCTTTAGAAGTTGGATCTGCCAGCGGAGCAAGACTGGTAGCCGCAACCAGGCAGGACTCAACGAGCCCACATAGCTTCCCTGCGAGGTCCAGCATTCAGTTTTCTGCCCAGTAAAAACCTCTGAGATGGACAAACCTTTATTTCCCACTTTAGGTCCGGCTTACCTCAGCACACTTCAGCACCTTGTACCCCTCCTATAGAGGTAGAAAAAAATAATAAATCCCAACTTTTTCAAAGTTCTGTGAAAATTCCTCCTGATCAGCCCTGTAGCCCCCAGCTCCTCAAGATGGGTTTCTAGGTACCAGGTCTCTCCTCAGTGGTCAGCTGGAAATTGTTGGGATCAGAAATCTTCCTTTTTTGTGTCTCTGAAACAGGTAAACAGGAATCCAACCACTTGACTCTTGGGGAGCGGTTCCAGCACGTATACTGTAAGCACTTTTTTAGCCTTTTCCTAAGCTGGGGAATTAAGAATGTATTTCCATCCTAGGTTGCTAAGGGAAACATGTGCAATGTTATATCCAGTGAAACATCTTTTGGCTTTTGTTTCAATGTGATAGCACACTAACATCAAAGCACAATCTGCCCTGTTTTTATATGTTAGCAGCCTGCTATGTGGGATTTCAAAGCACCCTTTATGAGTGACTTATGAACATTTAAAGATAGTCTTTTCCTACATGGCCAAGGCATTGTTACCTGCCACGTGCCACTGTAATGCATTTAAACTACAGACCGACCAGACCACAGAATCATATATGTGGGTGGTGTAAATACACATTGCAGCACACATTTGATATGTACTGGACCATGTTATAGGACCACTTTTAGCACCATTTGCAATGGACTGATATACAAGTTAAATAGGTTAAAATAGCGAGTTCAACTGTACAGCATATTTTAGAAAGAAAAAAAGGCACTGTATTACCCTATAGCAGTGTTAAAATGCACAGAGTTCTATAACCAGCAAAAATAGGTCCCAGAAAAAAGGCAAAACATATGGGGAGACCATGCAGAAAAGTCAGATTTGCTACATGCACATAGTAGACTAGTCTTTTTTAACCAGGCCAATCAAGTTACATATGTTCAATACTGTTATCAGGCTTCTGGGTTAGTGCTTCATTTTCGAAACAGCATGAAATGTGCTGATATTGTGGCCTATGCTTTCCAACTACTTAAAAAGCTTTTTGAACTGGGGCACATCATAAGCCAAAGGAGAAAAAAAAAAACAGAACATAAAAGTATTTGTGTTTATGTTTTAATAAATGTACTTTATACATTTATCTGGCTCCAGATCCAACTATTGTTTGTTTATGGTACTGTATTAATTCTCACATTCACACAAAGGATATAGAGGGAGAGGTCCAACCAGATACATAGAAAAGAACACACAGTACAATCCTATATGTGTGTGTAGCGTGTTGTATGAATATCAGAAAAGAGCTTCTTCACTCACCCGAGGATGACATGCTTCATCATTGGGTTCCCTCCACACTCCCAGACCGCAAGGTCTTAGGTGTGAGCAACAATGCCCCAATGGATAGATGCTGAGGTATTTTAAAATGAGTGATGACCGCGCGGTTTCCTTCGGTGGAACAGAAGCGGCGGAGTAATAGGCGTGCTCGTTACCTTCCTTATCATTGGATGAGTTTGTGGGGAACGATTGGAAGAATCTAAAGCGACCCCTTAGTGGTTTGAACCAGACGTACGGTGACGTCCACATGCCGAGGCAATGGACCAGATGTGGAAAAGACACTGAATTTGCGTAACTCCACATGAGAGACCTGCCCGGACTAGAACCAGGCAGTAGACATTCTAGACGCTGAGGAGACTCTGTATTTGCGTAACTGCTTATGCGAGACCCGCCTGGACCTGAACCAGATAGTCTGTTATCCCCGTCCTGAAAAGGCCAAATATTTGGAGGCTGAAACGCGAACGCGTCGACATACTGACGTAGGAGGAATCCACTGATTGTGTTGATCCAAGAATTATTTTGTTTGGCAGACACATAAAACAATAGGAGAGGAGTAATACCTCGGATGCCAAAAAGGATTACCTCCAAATGTATTACTGTAAATAACAAGTATACATCGATTTGGAATCACGATTAGGGGAATTGACATTTGATAATTTGCTGTGTACATAAAGTGTATGTGTATTTATATGATCTAATGAAATTGTAGATAGAGGTGTTTTGTTTTGTTTTCATGTCTGTTAAATTTGTATATATTATGTGTTGAAGTGTTCTGATGTCTACCAAGAGATATTCGTCCCTGATAAATAATGATGAATACACTTTCTTATAAGAAATAAGTAATTACCGAGAAAATTGATTGTTTCTTGAGTAAAAATAAACAAGAGATTGATCCCTCTTAGCCAAGTTTCTTTATATCTCCAAGATCATCTGCGGCGTCCCTCAAGGATCTTCCCTCAGCCCAACGCTGTTCAACGTCTACATGGCTCCACTAGCACGCATCGCCCGACAACACGACCTCAACATAATCTCCTACGCCGAAGACACTCAGCTGATCCTCTCCCTCACCATGGACCCCCTCACCGCCAAATCCAACCTCCACCAGGGAATGAAGGCAGTCGCAGACTGGATGGAGGACAGCCGCCTCAAACTGAACACAGACAAGACGGAAATCATCATCCTCGGGTCCAAAACCTCCGCTTGGGACGACTCTTGGTGGCCCACGTCACTGGGGTCCCCCCCAGCCCCCACCGACCACGCACGCAACCTGGGAGTCATCCTCGACTCGAAACTCTCCATGGCCAAACAAGTCAAGGCAGTCTCCTCCACCTGCTTCAACACCCTCCGCATGCTCCGCAAGATCTACAGATGGATCCCGACAAACACGAGGAAAACAGTCACCCAGGCCCTAGTCAGCAGCAGGCTCGACTACGGAAACGCCATCTATGCCAGAGCCTCATCCAAGCTGATCAACAAACTACAAAGAATCCAGAACGCCTCTGCACGCCTGATCCTCGACGTCCCGCGCCGCGACCACATCACCCCCACCTGAGGAACCTGCACTGGCTCCCAGTCAACAAAAGAATCTCCTTCAAGCTCCTGATCCACGCACACAAGGCACTCCACAATACCGGCCCAGCCTATCTCAACAGTCGACTCTCCTTCTACGTACCCAACAGGAAACTCTGCTCCGCTGACCACGCCCTGGCCACGGTCCCACGCATCCGGAGAACTTTTTCCGGAGGCAGATCCTTCTCCCACCGTGCCGCCAAGACCTGGAACTCCCTCCCCCTCTACCTGCGACAAACCGAAGACCTGCTGACCTTCAGGAGACAACTCAAGACCTGGCTCTTCGACCAATAGCAGCAGCTCCCCCCCTCCAGCACCTTGAAACCCTCACGGGTATGTTGTGCGCTTTACAAATTATTGATTGATTGATTGATTCATGCATGTATATACATTATATATATGGGAACCAGCCTTTACAAGGAAGGCTGAATCAAGCATGCCTTTACAACAAAGGCTTTAACACGCATGTGTCTTTAAGATGCAAGCCTTTACCTCAAAGGATTTGACAATGAATATGCCTATACCATGCATTCCTTTACAACAACTTTCGTGGTAAAGGCATGAATGGTTAAGGAATATGCATTTTAAATTGTAAGTATTAGGTAAGTATTAAGTGTGTCTATATATAATATATATATATTAGCAACAAAGTTCCTTCTTGGTAAAGGATGACGACGCGATGTCTTGTGCTGATAATAGATTTATTCGTCAGCTGCTGGACGCGTTTCGCCTGACCTGCAGGCTTGTTCACCAACAGTGTAAATAAAGTTAATCACCATTTTTAAACGCACCAAAACTAGAACTAAGGTCACTTGATAAACTACAAACACAGTGTGTTAAAAGAAAGACTCGTAGTTTTCATCTGCCATGACTGTAAATAAATTCGACATTGTTCTTAATGATTGCAATAAAGGGGAAATATCATTCACAAATGCATCAATACATCTTGGATGAAATTATTATCCACAATTAATTACTAGCATTATATAAAGTCATAGTATCCAGCATGGACTACAGACACACGTTATTACATGAAAGGCTGATGCCTTATGTATCTTAATTAAAAGCAATTTCTTAATGATACTCATTAAATACACAGTTGTGTGCAAATACAAACGTATTCCAACCAGTGTCAGTGCCTCGTGTCTACACGCTGTACTACAAATATTCTGGCCCAAGTGGGCAGCAATTAATGAAGTTATCAACAGTCATAATGTCCCGCATATATATATAATTTAAATGTATTAATTTATTTATTTATGTCACTGAAAAAAACAAAGGTTACTGGGATGTTATAGTTAGGCTCAGATTTCACTCATACAAAACCATTGAAATTCAGCAGCTATAGTCACCTGAGCTAATTATAACTTACGACCCCACAATGCACTGCTTATGACCTCACATATTACATCACTAATGACATGGAAGTGTTGGCTCAAACATTTTCATGGTTCATTTTAAAATGCCATCTAACATACATATTGTCTCCTGAATATAACTTGCCAAATAAAGTCCCATTGCGTGTAGTTTTTTAGGTCGAGCCTAGCGGCAGCGCGAATGTGCTGCTCGCGCTGCAAGATTGCTGCCGTAGTGTATTGAAGAGAAGCCGCGCCCACTCTCCTCCCATATTTTTTATTGGCTTGTGTCATTGTCTTTTGTAAATGCTGCCTTCAGATTCGTTAATAGGCTTGTTAGTCCTTACTTAGTACGGCCTTGTCTTCATTTGGACCCTCCCATGGGGACTGGCCCCTTTACTTCGGTTGTTTCACGGGACCTGTTATTTAGTATGTAAGCACTATTTACTTTATCAAGTTTCTCTTACTGCAGGCCGGCCATGCGCTGCTTCAGCTCAAACCGCTTGTGTTTTTTAAGCAGCACGGCCGCCCTGTAACATGGGCGCCTGCTTTCAATCACTTTAACCCCGCATTATCTCATGTCTGTTTCAACCCCCCCCCCCCCCAACTAAAATGGATTTTGAAATGATTAGAGAATTAAGTCATGTGAATTCCAGGTAGCACATAATCCTGTGCTAATGGGCCGAAGCTGACAACAGCACATCTGTGTTACATGTCATCTGTACTAAAGACACCTGACGGGTTGTTTGCAAAAGCCTGTTTTATTAAAAAAACAACACCAACACCACCAATACCACCAGCATCAATACCACCATTTCAACTAATACCACCATCACCTATACCAACAATACCACCACCACAATACCACCACCAATACCACCACCATCACCAATACCACCACCAATGCCAATACCACCAACACCTCCAACAATACCACCACCACCACCAATGCCAATACCACCACCAATACCACAAATACTACCACCAACACCACCAATACTGCAACCAATACCAACACCACCAACACAACCACCAATGCCACCACCACCAATACCATCACCACCAATACCATCACCACCAATACCACCATCACCCATACCACAACCACCACCACCAATACCACCACCACCAACACAACCACCAGTACCACGACCAATACCACCAACACCAATACCACCACCACCAATACCACCCCCACCAATACCAACACCAACACCACCAATACCAATATCACCACCACCAATACCACCACCAATACCAATGCCAATAGCACCACAAACACCAATACCACCACCAATACCACCACCACTAATACCACCACCACTAATACAACCACCAATATCACCACTACCAATGCCACCACCACCAATACCACCACCACCGCCAACACCACCACCAATACCACCACCAATACCACCACCATCAATACCACCACCAATAACACCACCACCACCAATACCAACACCACCAATACCACCACAACCAATACCACCACCAATACCAATACCACCGCCAATACCACCACCAATACCACCACCACCAATACCATCACCACCACTAATGTCACTACCAGCACCAACAATACCACCACCAATGCCACCCCAAATACCAATACCACCATCACCAATACAACCAGCAAAACCACCACCAATATGACCACCAATACTACCACTACCACCAATACCACTACCAATACTACCACCAATATCACCACCACCAATACTACCACCACCACCAATACCACCGCCAATGCCAATACCACCACCAATACCACCACCAATATCAACACCACCAATACCACCACCAATACCAATACCACTGCCATTGCCAATACCACCACCAATACCATTGTTCAAAGGGTTTTCAAGGTTGTTTGGATAATGACTCCACACCTAAGGTAATTTGGAACTCATATAATTCCATCTGTGTGAGCGTGAAGAAAATCCTGAGTTCACTCTCAAGACATTCTATGTCAGTGGTTTGACCACTCTGGCTCTCAAGTTGATCGGGATTTGGTCAGTGCTTTAAAGTTGTATCCAAGGTCACGGACTGAGGTGTCATCCTGTAGAACCACACATAAACAAGCAAATAATGTAAGGAAAATGACACTTCAACAAAAAGCCCGGGAACAGCTTCAGTATGCCTGTCACTTAAAAAGTGCATCCCTTTATTGGTAAATTGTTAATCGTCCTTTTTTCTTAGCCCCCCAGGAAAACTCTCTGTATGCTCATATTTCAGAAGAAAAATTAGTTATCCGTTCTGAGGGGATGTACAGTTTACCTTCTTTTTTTGCCACTTAGTCCTGTCTTTCCTAAGTATCTAATGACTCTTATCTGCAGGTGTCACTAGAGGGATCTATGAAGGTCATTAATTCATCTTCAAGCAATAAACCCCCAGGCCTAGATGGTGTTCCTGCTGACTTATTTTAGTCTGAAGTTTCTCTTTGGGCTCCTCTACTTACAATCACTATTAATACCGCAATGATACACGGCCTACCTGAGTCATGGTCTCAGTCTGTGATGCTACCTGTTTTTAAAAAGGAAGACAGGGATGGTCCCTGTTTTTAAAGAACAATCTCCATGATAGATTCTTTGGTTCAGATAATGGGGCGCATAGTTCTTTACAGGTTGATGATATGGGCCTCAGAAAATAAGGTTCTTTGGGCCAGAAGCATGACCATTACATTTTGCGAGTAGCAGATAGCGATGTTTTGCACCTCGCAATTTGCGGCTCGCTCAATGGCATGTACAACAGCATCTTAGACTGTTTGCAATTCCTAATGGGGTCACAAATGACCTGACTCATCAATATTCATGAGGCAGGTCACAATTTGCGACCTATTAGGAATGGCCAGCACTCGTAGGGATGGTGACCTGCTGGGATCAGCAGACCACCATGACAGTGACTGCTTTTTTAATAAAGCAGCTTAAAAAAAGTAAAAGCAGCCCATCTTCCGTAAAGGAAAACGAGATGCCTTCAAAAAAGCAAAATTAAATGTTTCTGTTTTATTTTTTAAGAGTAGGCAGTGGTCCGTGAGACCACTGCCTGATCTTAAAAAATATTTTTGCATCCATTCACAAAGGGGAAAGGGCCCTTTGGGGACCCCTTCCTATTTGTGAGCAGCTTACAACCAACTTGAAGCAGGTGGTAAACTGCGAGTGTTTTGCGACTGCAAATGTGGTCACAAAAAATGGCACATGCCATGCTGACTCGTTATTAGGAAGGGACGCCCTTGGCACGCCCCTGCCTAATAGCGACTCTGAAACACTATTTTGCGAGTCACCGACATGCAAAACAGTGTTTGTAAATACCACCACCTATTTTTGTGATTGCACACAGGCGAATTTCCCGTTTGCAACCGCAAAAATCATTTGTACATCTGGCCCTTTCTGACATTCAGTGTGGGTTTAGATTAGGTCTAGACATGACTAATATGTGTTTAAATCTCCCCTTAATCATAAACAAATACACTGTAGCTAAAAAGAGTACATTACATTTAGCTTTTATGGACCTTTTAGGTGTTGATCATGAAGAGTGTACATTTCCTATGAGACCTTCACCAGAACATATTGGTTCAGCATTCTTTAAGCTAAGGAGAGGGGTTCGACAGAAGTGTATACTTGCTCCTTTTCATTTTTATCCTACATATTAATCAGTTGGATAACAGTTTGAATGGGGTTTAGCATAATCTACCCTATGTTGGTAGGTGATAGAACCCTGCATTCCTTTACACTAATGGCACTGCCTCATTAGAAAAAACGGAATTAGGCCTTCAGTGTTTATTGGATTCATTTGTGGCTTTTGTGGATTCTTTGGATTTAACTACTAACTTTAAGAAATGCCATGTAATGGTGATTAGTCCTAGACACACTAAATGATGTACTTTTCTATAGTCTCTTATGGAAGTGATATTTAAGGATACATTATCGTTTATTCTCTCCAAATTGTGCAGAACCAATTACAGAGAAGGTTGTTGTGCCTCCCTAATAGATCTGCCTCTTTTCTCATTCATGAAAAGCTGGGTGTTGGTTTTCTGACTGACATCCTTAAAAGTGACCTCATTTGCAATGGATTTCGGTCTGGCTTGATCCAGAAGCTACATTAAATTGCTTGTTAATAAAGGACTGTCTCTCTTTGGATTAATCTAATAGAATTCCTTGTTTTTTCTTGTTAAGAGATCTTTTATTGAGCTAGGGTGACCTGAGATTTTCGACAATCCATAAAAGCTTGTGAAGGCCTATCTTTGCACAAAGAAAGTGATCTGGATCTCTCTAAGACCAATAAAGAAAAATTGGAATTGACTAAATTGTCTATCAGGTCATATATTATGTTGAAAACTACGCCAGCACTTGACCCTTAGCTGAGTCTTGGGCCACCTTTGAATCATTGTTTTCTGATAACTAGGGGCCTCAATATGATGCATGTTGGATCGACCCTCCAACGCCGTCTTCGCGAGCCATTTCTTTCTGCCGAGGTCAGGAAGCTTTCCCTCCCTGTATTACGATGCAACCGCTGCTAAAGCGGCAGTTGCAGCAACGGCAGAGCACATATCCCCGAATATGGTGCTGCAAATGTGTACAAAACTCACAGAAAACATGTGACATGTTCACACATGAATAACATGTGGAGATATGCCTTGTGCACCCCACACCCCATTGCTGGAGTGTGGCAGTATGTGCATAGTCCAGTTAATGGGGATACATACTGTCGAAGGGTTTACCTGGATTCCGGTGCCCACAGTATCGTTGTCATCGGGGTTCAAGCGCCGAGGTGTAGGGGGGAACTGGAGGAAAGGATCCATGGCAGAGACTGCAGGAGAGAAGCGGACTGGGGTGAAGATGCACCCCAAATCCTTCATTTCCATCGACTCGAGGCAGCCGGCTATACTGCCATGGTCGGGTCATCAGAAACCCACAACTTGATGACCCGAACTGCAGACAGAGATCTCTGTACAGCTCTATGGATGCAGTTTGTCTCCGACTGCCATCTTGGCAGTTGGAGAAAAGCTGTTGGAGTTGGCGGTCTTTCAGACCACAGAAGCCGGTTCAACCGGCGTCAAAATCAGGCCCTTGATTTGGACTCAAAATGGTTCATTGTTTCCTGATGGTTCCTAGAGGTTGGCACTCATTATGTTCCTGGGAACTATGAACTTTGAACAGAACACCTTTTCCTTATTATGTTTTTCTCTTTTTACAAGAATTTGCATGAAAAATGTGCTATCCCTCTTTTAAAAACATAAGCATTTTACTCAGGTTAAGCCTGACTTGGTATACTTAGAACTGTTATCAGAACAAAGCACCTCTTTTTATGTAGTTTGTTTTCTTGCAGGTGCTGTCAGATTGAGAAAATTGATGGGTTTGGTGTGATTAACTGATATATTTTTAATTTGTTCGGCCTTTTACTATAGATGGTAATTATTTACTGGCGATATGGCTTGTTTATGTCTGCAATGTTTTTACATGTAAAATTATTGAAATACATCTCTGTTCTAGGAGATATGACTGTCTATATAAGTTCTGTTTTTATGATGTATGATGATTTATATTTACAAATTTTTAACAAAGATATGTGTTTATTGTATGTAATGGTTGTTGTCTTTTATGGGTTTTTTTTCTTAAAGAACAGAATAAAGAAATATGATGATGATGATGATGACTACACGTGCTAAATACCAAATATTATTTTTAACTCATGATCAGATGAGTTTGTAACTTTATGCGCTATTTGCCCTGGCATGTGATAATTACCACAGCGCCTTTCTCTTAATTAGGGCCATAGGTTTTAATGTGTTGAACAGAATTTTAGGTATCAATGTATAGTAATAGGATGACACACAATTCGTGTAATGCACAGTCTCTTCCTGGAAAATATCTTGTTTCTGCAGGCCACTTTTTCGTCATCACGGCTGTGCGAATTTATTTTGAAGACAACTTTTCAATTTCACTTGACATTGCATGCAAAGTTATTTTATTTATTCGTCCCTTTTGACAACAAACCCATTGCTCAGTTCAGGCTGTTTTAATGGTAAAATTAAACCTTATGTAAGTTTTCTAAATGTAGTATTCAAATAAATTGACTATAGAAGTCTGATTTATGACCGTCTTTGACTCATCCTTCTTCAAGTTCAACATCAGCCAAGAGGATCAAACCAACCTGCCAAAGAAAAAAATTGTCAAAGGGAAATCTGTTCATAACAAGAAAATCTCAAGTTAGCTTGTTGCATAAATGCCTCCTTTTTTACATTTTATTTCATGCATTAAAAATGCATATATTCTTAATTCTGGGGAAGATTGTCAGTTTTAACTTCCTGCCTCACATTCAAGTTCCTTCCTCTGTGCCTTTCTTTATTGACTCCCGGATCACTAATTATGTGGCATTTTAGCCAAGTCGCAATCGCTTGCTAAATTCGTCTATAGCTTCTGGGTAATTTAATATTGAGCACTGCTATTAAGCTTTAATGTCTAACATTCTAATTGGTCCGTGGGAATGTATTTTTGAGGAGGGAAGTTAAAATATAAAGGAACAGTCTGTAATGTTACATTGGCAATAACAGCGATGAGAAGGAAACATGCGAATGACAGCAGAGAAGGTGAAAAGGTCAAAAATTTGCGAAGTAAAATAAAATGCATGCAGATAAATCCTACTTCTCACAGCAACCAAGAAATGTCAAGGAGTTTTCATGCTTAATGAGCACATGAAGCCTTGAGTGCACCAACTGTAACATTTCCGCTAATTGGCTGAAAAAAATCTTGCCTTCAATTTTTTTTTCTTTTCTGAAAACAAAAAAAAAGAAATCAGTGATAGAGAAGAGATTCAGTCTCTTGGATGATCGAAATCACTCCCCTTCAATTGTGCAGGGTTTATGGGGTATTTTTTGAAACAGGCAGTTCAGACAATATGTCAAGAAGGATCTATTTTTGCTGCGGTGGTTGACATTTCCTTTGACAGTTAACAATGGAGCTAATGCAAGCCGCTGCAGAACGCTAATAACTCCGGCTTTGTTTTATTCAATACAAGCGCTTCTGCAAAGAAAATATATAAAACCCATCCATGCCAAAGACTGAGGACTTCACGTCTATAGACACTGGTTGTGTCATGGGGAAGCGGCGTAGTTCTGGCGTCCTCACCTACTGTGTTTTTGAGATGTAGCAGTTAGTTTTCATCAAAGGGGGCTCGTTCGCGCTGTTGTCGCGGGTGTGCCCCGATAGCATTAGCGTTTGCCTCATGAGCCGGGGCTGGTCTACGGAACGCGGCACTTTAGTGTTAATCGGAGCTGGTCTGTGGAAATCTGCACTTTATAGTGTTAGCCAGTGCTTTAAATGGGAAAAAATAAGTGCAGGTGCTCATTAAAATGAGCTACAGGTGTAGTGAGGGGGCGGGGCAAGGGGCGGGGCTAAAGGCCAGGCATGATGATACTTAACGACTTCTATATTAGTTGCAGCACATACCAGAACACATGATAAATGTGTTTATATAAACAAAGCGAGTTAACTTATTACACACAATGAAAGAGAAATGGGATAATATGTTAACATTTCCATTTTTTTTTGCAATAGTTGTACCTTTTTAACGTCATACTGTTAATTGCTGTTTGGCACAATACTATATATTTTTGACCATGCGAGTAGGAAGAAACTGAAAATACCCCCACTTCGAACAAAAGATCTTATGGCACCAAGCAAATGAAGCAAACAATCATGACCCTCCCCAGAAGATAGCTCTTGTCTCTTCCATCGATCTATCCATTCATCCTTTCATCCTACCATTTACCTGCTGATGTCCACCATTTAACCTTTACATTCTATTGTCTATTCAGTCTTTCATCAATCATTCAGTTTTTCACCATTCCGTCTATCCACCCTTCATATCCAAACCTATCCATTTATCTCCAAACCTATCCATTCATCCTTTCACTCATCCATCTCTTTATCCACCAATCCATCAATCCATTCGCTCATCCATCCAACAACCCTTTCACTCTTTTATTCCATCCACCTTTTCATTCCATCCACCCTTTCACTCAATCCCTCCTTTCACTCATCCATCATCCACCCTTTCATTCATCCATCCAATCTTTCACTTATCCACCCATCATCCACCCTTATAGCCAAGCATCCACCCTCTTTCACCCATGCATGCTTTCACTGATCCATCCATCTATTCATCCATCCATCCAGACATCCACCCTTGCTCACTCATCCATCCACTCACTCACTCACCCATCCACCAACCCTTTTTTCGTTATTTATGAATCTTTGTCGCCGAGCAGACATGTACACACAAAGTGCCACCCATTTCTTTAAAATACCTCCTGAGAGTGTCTTGATTCTCCCTCTTTCTCTCACTTTTTTCTTACAAAAACAGGAATACAAATGCAGGCAAACACACAAACATAGCAGTCACGCAAGGGCAGAGATGACATGAGCACCAGTTGCATTACAGAAAGTCACACTAAGTTTTGTTTTAGGCCTAGGACAATTAAGACATTTGCTCAGAATCACAGGATGTTGAGCTGAAGCTGGAACTCAAACCTAGTTTCATAGTTCCTTGTTAGGCAGCTCTGACCGGCCCTAACATTACATCCTCACAATTTTCCTATCTGGGAAAGATGCCTCACAGCCTATGCAAACATAAACCCCGCACCAAGGCCTGAAAGACACTGGAGCACAGGTGCTAACAACAGGCACACAGCAAGGCCAATTCACTAACTCTTCCCCCTTTCCCAGCAAACTATAGCTTCAGGGCGCTAGCCTGGACAGGGAGCAGGGAAGTAAAGCAGAGAGACCCTTAGGCACCATCCCATCGCCCAATGTCCGCCTCCCCAGTCCGATGCTGGGTAGGGTGAAATACCCCCACCCCCCCCCCGCAGACTCGTACTGCGAGCTGCATTCATTTCGGGTGTCATGCTGAAATTAGATTTGTGGGGTAGGGGAATAGGCTCACAGTCCCACACCTACAGTGTGATTGACTGGGCAGGGTCTGATTGGACCCTTAACTTTTATTCACAGAGGGCCGCAGGGCATTCACAACCCTAAACAGCCCTTAAGTAATGCAAATGAGCCGCTGCTGGATTGCTCAGCAGCGGCTCCATTCAGAGGCACACACTGCCCCTCCCTCCATTCTGCCTTCTCTTTTTCGGCAGCAGCCGAGCAGAGCACTTTCTGCGCAGCACAGTCTCCAGTGCCATCGACCATAACACAAAATGGAGCTCTAGGGGCAGAGAACAGGTCGTCCCCCACTCTTAAGTCTCTATACAGCAATTGACCTGTTCCCAAGGTGAATATACAATTCATGCATCTATACCCGTTGTCATGTATTTTTAGACAATCTATACAGCATGTGGTTACACCATCTATGCTACTTATGGGTATGACTCACCAATTAAGGAGGAAGAAGAAAATCATACGAGGTGCAAATAGAAAGAATGAATGTCTCTATAACCCCCAGGTGTGTGTCTCTAAACACCCAATTGTGGTGAAAAAAAGTGTTGAAAAAAAGTGTAGAGAAGGAGCGAGGATGCCTCACGGTAGCAACACCAGGGAGGTTTAAGCAGGAAGGTACTCGCCTGCTACCTCAAGGTCTCATCATCAGCTAACCTCGCTCCAGAAATAAGATTGTGTGAAGGAAAAAGAATGGGTAACAACCCAAAAGACAAAGTGCTAGGGTATGTGAAAAAGAATAACTAGTGCAAAAATATGTGCACCAAAAGAAACCCCATAACTATATACAGTTCTGAGCTAGATCACACTGGCTTACGATTTTTATTCTATGCTGTGTGTCTGCTCCTATTAAAATGCCGACATGTTTCATTGCCTTTGGGTACACTCACGGCAATTTCTTCAGGGCGTGGGGTTTTGTCGCTTAACCCTGCACCTCCACGTATCTTTTTATAAAAACACTTCTGTAAGAGACAAGAGATAAAGAGACACACAACACATAACAAAATTAATTGGCATCTGGCAAAATGGAATCTGATATATACTGCGTCCCTTAGTGCATATCCACCATCTCATTTACCGGGATATTACCCAACGAGGGTATACCTTTACCCTCGAGCTCTTGTGTGTGAAACTGCACTCCTTCAAGGCTCTTCCAATTAACTCCTACTGTGAGTCTGTAACACATAACCAAGAATCACAAAACTGCTTGGTAGACACTGAAACTGGCTTATTCAATGTGTGTCTGTCCTTCTGCTATGTGCCTGCTGGGTATGCCTCACACTGATGGTGTGAAGATCTCTGTGTTATTCCTCAACCTCGCGACTATCCCGTTTGCCATTGTGTAACCTAGAGTCTAGCTGTGGCTACAATGATGCACTTAAAAATATCAGAGAAATCTTTTCAAGACCCCCCCCCCCGGTTGTTTTAAAATGCAGTGTGGTACCCTCACAGCCACCCCGTGTCTCGCTCTATATCCTACGATCTTACTGCAGTTACTTTAAATCACCCAAAAGAAGCCCATCTTGTCTTTTAAGGGGAGACCCTTTCTAGCCACCCTCTCACATGGCAGGACCCACCGTAACTGTTTGCGCGTCCGGCATTAACTCAGCACCGCATCAACCGGCTGTGGCGTTTCATGGAAATAAATGTGCTCACGCTCACCCCGTGATCGGACCTGAAAGGTCCCGCCTTCATCAGGGAGTGTCTCGTGTAGTACTGTGGCTGGTGTCTGCGTCACCGCCATATTGGAGTGGTAGTCTCAGCGGATTGACTACCCGTTGTTTATGATTTCCCCCACTTACAGTACAGGGCGAATGGAATTTAACGATTGCGATATAGATGACAATGCATGGCTCTTCTTGTTTGTATCACCGGTGTGAACATACTACACTCGCCTTATTTACAATTAAATATTGTCCCATATACGAATGCAGGTTGTTAAATATATGGATGCTAACAGCGCCAATTGTGTAGTATAGTAGTGCCTCCCTAGTGTGATAATGTGTGGTACCTCAACTATCTGCTCACTCCATGTCTGCCCCTATATGACACAGACATCTACAATTCAGGCTACGGTCGAAAATCCAGTGCCATCGAGCCTGCACTGCCTGACTTTCCCCCGAGTACCGGTACTGTCCTTGGCGAAGGAAAAGTTCCGGTACTAAAAGGGAGAAAAATAAAAAGTGGCGGTACTCCGTACCGGTGAGTACCGGCCCATTTAAAGCACTGTTAGCCGGAGCTGGTTTGCGGAAATCTACACTTTAGTGTTAGTCGGAGCTTGTCTGTGGAAATCTGCACTTTAGTGTTAGTCGGTACTGGTCTAAGGAAACCTGCACTTTAGCGTTATGCTCTCATACTCATAATGGACATGTACTTCTCCACAATGATGTGGCGTTGACATTTAACCCATGATAAAACATCATTCTTGGGGTTGCTGATGATGTCAGTTCGCAAAGGTGGAGTAAGCTAGTTTCATATCACTGTATTCCTACTTGAAACTTCAGTATGCTCTCTTTTTCCAAAATCTACTGACTTACTTAATAGCAGCAGCAGCCTCCCCATTAGGGCGCCGAAGCGTCGCCACCCTGCTGCCAGTGCAGCAAAAGTGAAAAATAAAACAGTACTAAAATGAATTGCCATTTTATGTTTTTTAATGCTCCTAGCCCAAGAAGGGTTTGGGGGTGGGGCATTGCTGCTGACTGGCAGCAGAGGAGGGGTGCTCACTGCTCCAGTTAACACTCCGCAAGTCACTTTGGCCAGCTGTATTGTGATGGCCAGCCTGACATGCGCAGTGTAAACCTCTCCACCTAGGTGCTTCAGACAGCTGCGTGGAGAGCAGGCACAAGCAACCCGCTCCAGCCAATCCTGGCGCTGATCTCATGCTGCTCATCTGCTGCATGAGAGTAGCATCATGATTTGCAGAAGGGGATTGCCTGAGACTCCATGAGGTGCCATCACGCTAACGCCAGAAGAAAGAATAAACCACGGAGGAGAGCAAAAACCTGGGTAAGTACATTTTTATTTTATTATCTTTTTGGCCCCCACTGGGTTTGTCTCTCGGTCCCCTCTAAGCCCCTCCAGTGTTAACGGTCACTGCCTGCTACTGAGCCATGCATCGAATTTCATAGGCAGCTCCTTACTGCAGCGCAATGTATTGGAAACTTGGTGCCCAGGCGCAATGCGTAGAAAATCATGGCGCACTGAGGGCTGATGCGGCGGTGGCGAAGCAGGCGCTGAGTCGATTCTTCCAGCCACGAGCAGGTGATGCATGGATTCTTTCAGCTACACAGCAGGGCCTGCACAAGAGTCGGAGCAGGGGTCTCGGACGTCAGAGACTCGGTGCTCTGGGCTCAGGCTGCAGAAGTTCTTCCAGCCACAAACAGGTGCTGCGTTTAATTTTTGGCTGCACCGCAGTGATGAATTGGTTTTTCAACCACACAGCAAGCTAGCGGCAAGAAAACTTGCACTGAAGGGCGCTGCGTGAATTTTCTGCTCTTGAAACAGCAAAACCACCTCCAAGGTCCCAGAACTGGAGTTGGCATCACTTCGCAGGTCAAAACTTAGAGCAGAGGAGTTCAGGAGAGCTGCAGATGAAGTCTTTGATTGCCCTGAGACTTCCAACAGGAGGCAAGCACACACAAGCCCTTGGGGAACTTTAGAAAGCAGAATTCCAGAAAGCAAAGTACAGTTCTTTCATTGCTCACAGACAGAAGCAGCAACTGCAATCCAACCAAGAAAAGCAACACAGCAAATGGGCACTACTCCTTCTAAGAGTTCTTTAGATCTTCTTCTTGGCAGAGTCCTCAGTCCAGAAGTGTTCTAAAAATGTGGGGTTATAGGTCCAATAATTATACCCCTTTTGGCCTTTGAAGTAGGCATACTTCAAGGGATAGACTGTGTAGTGCACAGATTCTGCCTTGCCCTGCCCTGCCTCCAGACACACTACAGGGTGGTGGAAACAGCATTGTGAGAGGACAAGCACAGCCCTATTCAGATGTCAGTGGAACCTCCTCCCACTACTCTAGCTCAGGAAGGACCATCAGCCTGGTGATGGGCAATCAGGATATGCAGGGCACACCTCAGCTCCATTTGTGTGACTGTCTACAGTGAATGTACAAACAGCCCAACTGTCTGCCTAAACCAGAAGTATGTTCCACAGTCAGGCAGAGGCACAGAATGGTAATGCTAGAAAATGCCCACTTTCTAAAAATGGCATTTTGAAATACACAATTTAAAAACCAGCTTCACAGAGAGAAGTGGTTTTAAATCCTGAGTTCAGACAACGCAAACTTCAAATCTCTAACTCTTCCCGATTGAAAGTTACCCTTGTAAGGTGTTTCAAGGCAGCTCCTATGATAATCTATGGGAGAGGTAGTCCTTGCAGTAGTGAACAACTAAATTGACAGTATTTCATTATCAGGACATGTAAACCACACCAGTATATGTCCTACCTTTCACATAGACTGCACCCTGTCATTGGTCTACCTTGGACCTACCTTAGGGGTGCCTTCGATGTAGTAAAAGGAAAGGTTTGGGCCTGCCAAGTGGCCAGTGCTGCAGGCCCACTAGTAGCATTTGATTTGCAGGCCCCGGGCACACACAGTGCACTTTACTAGGGACTTACCAGTAAATCAAATATGCCAATTAGGGACAACCAATCACAATCATATTTTACATAGGGAGCACTTGCACTTTAGCACTGATCAGCAGTGGTAAAGCGCCCAGAGTACAAAAACCAGCATACAGGAGGCAGAAGCAAAAAGACGAGGAAACCATGCCAAGGATGCCATGTCTAATATTGACCCTTGATTTATGGTGCAGATTCTTTATGTATTGTAGTTAATCATAGTATGATGAGGCCCACATTTGGCACTGCTGGTCTTGACATAATGGTAGTAATTATTTGCCCATCATTGGCATCCATGGCATCATGGTGCCTTTTGCCCATCCTTGATATAATGTTAGCTGTGTCATATTATTAATATTTGTCAGCATGTTATGGGCATTCATGGCATGATAGTATCTAACCATGGTACTGCTGGCCCTAACATAATGGAGGTAATTGTTGGTATATTGGGGACTACTGTTGCATGATAATGCTCAATGCTGCTAATATTGCTGGCTCTGAAGTATACAAAAAAGTGATGCATGGAATGCATGAATTCATCTCAGTTACTTGCAGTTATTTGGCCCGCATTCCAGTCCATCGTTATTTTACACGCCATGCCACCTTAGTTTGGACCGAGTCATTTGCAAATTAGTCTTGACCCTGCTCAAATAAGAACAGTCCAGCCCAAACTGCCAGGCCAGGTCCTCCCTGAAAGGAAACACAAGCAACCCATCATTCCATCGATCACCTTTTGTTGTTGCAGTTGATGCCTTAAGTGTGACTTGTAGGGCCAAACATGGGTTCCGGGCTCACTGTACTATAGAATTCAAGCTACGCCCTAATGACAAGCCCCAAGTAGCGTGAAGCCAGTCTGGGGTCGAATGTGGTCCCATCTTGAGGAGGCCTTGTTAGGCAGTTCAGGACAAACTGTTTCCCTGGGGAGAAGGCTCAGTACTGATTTGCATAAGACAAGCTTTTGTCTATAGTGGTATGGTGTGCAAAAACAATACCTTGGAATGTGGCCCAGAGCATTTGCCAGGGGCTGAGATTGATTCAAGCATTCTATCTATCATCTTGTTGTTGCATATTGCTGACACTCGCATGAAATTGGCCATAATTGGTACATTTCAAAGACCCCTGACATGATAGAGTCCACTCCTAGTGTAATATTGACCGAGCCACAATAATCGTAATTCCTTGCACATTGCCTGCAGATATTATAATTAACCTGCCATAATAATGGTAAGTTTTGGCTTATTGAGTACATTATTGGCATGATGTTCACCCTTCATACAATACTGAACCTGGCATAATGGCAGTAATTCTTAGTATATTGTGTGCACTCTTGCCATGATGATGCCTATACCTTTTATAATGCTAGCTGCGGTACAATGCTCCTAGTTCTTGGCCAATAGTTGAAACCTATGGCATAATCTTTTGCATAAAGCTAACCATAACATAATTGTTGCAATTCCTGGCATTATGCGGGCACACTTGGAATGGTGGTGGCCACTTCTTCTGATTCAATGCTGAACTAGCCACAATGATAGTACATCTTGGCTTATTGTGGGCACTATTAGCATAATGATGCACACCTTTGAAAACATGCTGATTGTTGCATAGTAGTACAAATTCTTGACGTATTCTGGACATTCATGACATGATGATCTCCACCATTGGTATAATGCGGGCTGTGGCATAATGCTGGTATTTCTTGGTCAAACATATATTCCTATGGCATGATGACGTCAACCTTTCGTGTAATACTGATCATAGCATAGTAGTGGTAATTCTAGCCATATTGTGGGCATGCACTGCATTAGACAGTACTACAGGAGCATGCTAGGCAAAAGTTATCCATGCATGGCAATAGTACCTGGGTTTGTGATGAAAATGACAAATCGATGTGTAGGCTTCAAACATGTTTACTAGTAATGAACATCTGTCATTTCATGAACTTGCTAACTTTTTGAGGGGTTGTGATTTTTTTTTTAATGAAAAATGTGTGTTTGATATCAAAATGTGCTTATTTTCATAAACTGAAAATATGATGTTCAGGGAAAAAAGCATTGCATTACTAAATGTATGTTCAAAGTCAGTATCTATTGCTGTCTGCGACCCATGTGTGTAAGGTTAGGGTAATTGCCTTAAACTGTGAAGTTTTAGCAATCTAAGGGGTAGACTTTTCAACAAGTTGTTTTGCCCTTGTGCCATACAAGGAGGCAAAAGGGAGATACAACTCCTAAGTCAGATTTATCAAGCCATGCAAGGCCACCTTGTGTGGCCCTGCGTAGCTTGATAAATCTAGACTAATGCAACACAGTGCAAATCTCTGAGTTGTGTTACTCTGCTCCGGGGAGACATTCCATGGGTGTTCCTATGCATCCACCTATGGTTTTTGGTGCATTTGCAGATTTACCATTACTGGTAGACCCGAGAATGCATCAAATTGCTATCCTTCCCCAGGTTAGGCGTAACAAGGAGAAATATCTCTATTTCTCCTTGTGTTTTATCTTTTTAAGTGTGCTGCATTCTGCAGCACAAATAGAAAGCGGAAAATGCCTTAGAGGATTATTTCTGTGCAGGAAGGTGACCCTTCCTGCAAAAAACAATCCTGTCTGCAACGCAGGCACCCTTGCACCACAGCGTAAGGGTGTCTGCGTTGAGGCTAGGCAGTACATTGTGTGTCAGCGCAAGGAAAGGACAGGAATGCACCATATCATGTTAAATAGACCACATTCTGACCCTTTCACTTTCATGCGGCACAGCAAGGTGGCTTACATCTAAACCGTGTCGGGACATATGACTCTTACTAATAATCACACGGAAATGGGAAAATAGTAGTACATGTATTCTGTTGAGAAAGAAGAACTTGGATGGCTGGACTTACACAAAACTATAGAATATTTGTTGCAGGAAATGCCTCCCTTGTTTTTGGAGAACAATTTTGGGGAGTATATCAACCACCATTATTTGAAAATGATGTAATAACACGAAGAAATTCTGCCCTGAGAAAGTCCTTATGGGTATGGAGGAAACGTGTTGGCCTGTTTCTATGTGCGAAAAAAAGAAAATAAAAGATGATTTTTTACAAAGCACTGTATACTTTGTGATGTCTGTTTTTGATGCTATGTTGATATAGCTTACTCTTGTCGTCTTATTTGTGAGAAGTTATCTTATTATATATAAGAAGTATTACTGTTTGGATGTGCTCCTCTTCTTTTTTGCAAATATGAAATAAACATGATGCTTCAATGTGTGTCTGTCCTTCTGCTATGTGCCTGCTGGGTATGCCTCACACTGATGGTGTGAAGATCTCTGTGTTATTCCTCAACCTCGCGACTATCCCGTTTGCCATTGTGTAACCTAGAGTCTAGCTGTGGCTACAATGATGCACTTAAAAATATCAGAGAAATCTTTTCAAGACCCCCCCCCCCGGTTGTTTTAAAATGCAGTGTGGTACCCTCACAGCCACCCCGTGTCTCGCTCTATATCCTACGATCTTACTGCAGTTACTTTAAATCACCCAAAAGAAGCCCATCTTGTCTTTTAAGGGGAGACCCTTTCTAGCCACCCTCTCACATGGCAGGACCCACCGTAACTGTTTGCGCGTCCGGCATTAACTCAGCACCGCATCAACCGGCTGTGGCGTTTCATGGAAATAAATGTGCTCACGCTCACCCCGTGATCGGACCTGAAAGGTCCCGCCTTCATCAGGGAGTGTCTCGTGTAGTACTGTGGCTGGTGTCTGCGTCACCGCCATATTGGAGTGGTAGTCTCAGCGGATTGACTACCCGTTGTTTATGATTTCCCCCACTTACAGTACAGGGCGAATGGAATTTAACGATTGCGATATAGATGACAATGCATGGCTCTTCTTGTTTGTATCACCGGTGTGAACATACTACACTCGCCTTATTTACAATTAAATATTGTCCCATATACGAATGCAGGTTGTTAAATATATGGATGCTAACAGCGCCAATTGTGTAGTATAGTAGTGCCTCCCTAGTGTGATAATGTGTGGTACCTCAACTATCTGCTCACTCCATGTCTGCCCCTATATGACACAGACATCTACAATTCAGGCTACGGTCGAAAATCCAGTGCCATCGAGCCTGCACTGCCTGACTTTCCCCCGAGTACCGGTACTGTCCTTGGCGAAGGAAAAGTTCCGGTACTAAAAGGGAGAAAAATAAAAAGTGGCGGTACTCCGTACCGGTGAGTACCGGCCCATTTAAAGCACTGTTAGCCGGAGCTGGTTTGCGGAAATCTACACTTTAGTGTTAGTCGGAGCTTGTCTGTGGAAATCTGCACTTTAGTGTTAGTCGGTACTGGTCTAAGGAAACCTGCACTTTAGCGTTATGCTCTCATACTCATAATGGACATGTACTTCTCCACAATGATGTGGCGTTGACATTTAACCCATGATAAAACATCATTCTTGGGGTTGCTGATGATGTCAGTTCGCAAAGGTGGAGTAAGCTAGTTTCATATCACTGTATTCCTACTTGAAACTTCAGTATGCTCTCTTTTTCCAAAATCTACTGACTTACTTAATAGCAGCAGCAGCCTCCCCATTAGGGCGCCGAAGCGTCGCCACCCTGCTGCCAGTGCAGCAAAAGTGAAAAATAAAACAGTACTAAAATGAATTGCCATTTTATGTTTTTTAATGCTCCTAGCCCAAGAAGGGTTTGGGGGTGGGGCATTGCTGCTGACTGGCAGCAGAGGAGGGGTGCTCACTGCTCCAGTTAACACTCCGCAAGTCACTTTGGCCAGCTGTATTGTGATGGCCAGCCTGACATGCGCAGTGTAAACCTCTCCACCTAGGTGCTTCAGACAGCTGCGTGGAGAGCAGGCACAAGCAACCCGCTCCAGCCAATCCTGGCGCTGATCTCATGCTGCTCATCTGCTGCATGAGAGTAGCATCATGATTTGCAGAAGGGGATTGCCTGAGACTCCATGAGGTGCCATCACGCTAACGCCAGAAGAAAGAATAAACCACGGAGGAGAGCAAAAACCTGGGTAAGTACATTTTTATTTTATTATCTTTTTGGCCCCCACTGGGTTTGTCTCTCGGTCCCCTCTAAGCCCCTCCAGTGTTAACGGTCACTGCCTGCTACTGAGCCATGCATCGAATTTCATAGGCAGCTCCTTACTGCAGCGCAATGTATTGGAAACTTGGTGCCCAGGCGCAATGCGTAGAAAATCATGGCGCACTGAGGGCTGATGCGGCGGTGGCGAAGCAGGCGCTGAGTCGATTCTTCCAGCCACGAGCAGGTGATGCATGGATTCTTTCAGCTACACAGCAGGGCCTGCACAAGAGTCGGAGCAGGGGTCTCGGACGTCAGAGACTCGGTGCTCTGGGCTCAGGCTGCAGAAGTTCTTCCAGCCACAAACAGGTGCTGCGTTTAATTTTTGGCTGCACCGCAGTGATGAATTGGTTTTTCAACCACACAGCAAGCTAGCGGCAAGAAAACTTGCACTGAAGGGCGCTGCGTGAATTTTCTGCTCTTGAAACAGCAAAACCACCTCCAAGGTCCCAGAACTGGAGTTGGCATCACTTCGCAGGTCAAAACTTAGAGCAGAGGAGTTCAGGAGAGCTGCAGATGAAGTCTTTGATTGCCCTGAGACTTCCAACAGGAGGCAAGCACACACAAGCCCTTGGGGAACTTTAGAAAGCAGAATTCCAGAAAGCAAAGTACAGTTCTTTCATTGCTCACAGACAGAAGCAGCAACTGCAATCCAACCAAGAAAAGCAACACAGCAAATGGGCACTACTCCTTCTAAGAGTTCTTTAGATCTTCTTCTTGGCAGAGTCCTCAGTCCAGAAGTGTTCTAAAAATGTGGGGTTATAGGTCCAATAATTATACCCCTTTTGGCCTTTGAAGTAGGCATACTTCAAGGGATAGACTGTGTAGTGCACAGATTCTGCCTTGCCCTGCCCTGCCTCCAGACACACTACAGGGTGGTGGAAACAGCATTGTGAGAGGACAAGCACAGCCCTATTCAGATGTCAGTGGAACCTCCTCCCACTACTCTAGCTCAGGAAGGACCATCAGCCTGGTGATGGGCAATCAGGATATGCAGGGCACACCTCAGCTCCATTTGTGTGACTGTCTACAGTGAATGTACAAACAGCCCAACTGTCTGCCTAAACCAGAAGTATGTTCCACAGTCAGGCAGAGGCACAGAATGGTAATGCTAGAAAATGCCCACTTTCTAAAAATGGCATTTTGAAATACACAATTTAAAAACCAGCTTCACAGAGAGAAGTGGTTTTAAATCCTGAGTTCAGACAACGCAAACTTCAAATCTCTAACTCTTCCCGATTGAAAGTTACCCTTGTAAGGTGTTTCAAGGCAGCTCCTATGATAATCTATGGGAGAGGTAGTCCTTGCAGTAGTGAACAACTAAATTGACAGTATTTCATTATCAGGACATGTAAACCACACCAGTATATGTCCTACCTTTCACATAGACTGCACCCTGTCATTGGTCTACCTTGGACCTACCTTAGGGGTGCCTTCGATGTAGTAAAAGGAAAGGTTTGGGCCTGCCAAGTGGCCAGTGCTGCAGGCCCACTAGTAGCATTTGATTTGCAGGCCCCGGGCACACACAGTGCACTTTACTAGGGACTTACCAGTAAATCAAATATGCCAATTAGGGACAACCAATCACAATCATATTTTACATAGGGAGCACTTGCACTTTAGCACTGATCAGCAGTGGTAAAGCGCCCAGAGTACAAAAACCAGCATACAGGAGGCAGAAGCAAAAAGACGAGGAAACCATGCCAAGGATGCCATGTCTAATATTGACCCTTGATTTATGGTGCAGATTCTTTATGTATTGTAGTTAATCATAGTATGATGAGGCCCACATTTGGCACTGCTGGTCTTGACATAATGGTAGTAATTATTTGCCCATCATTGGCATCCATGGCATCATGGTGCCTTTTGCCCATCCTTGATATAATGTTAGCTGTGTCATATTATTAATATTTGTCAGCATGTTATGGGCATTCATGGCATGATAGTATCTAACCATGGTACTGCTGGCCCTAACATAATGGAGGTAATTGTTGGTATATTGGGGACTACTGTTGCATGATAATGCTCAATGCTGCTAATATTGCTGGCTCTGAAGTATACAAAAAAGTGATGCATGGAATGCATGAATTCATCTCAGTTACTTGCAGTTATTTGGCCCGCATTCCAGTCCATCGTTATTTTACACGCCATGCCACCTTAGTTTGGACCGAGTCATTTGCAAATTAGTCTTGACCCTGCTCAAATAAGAACAGTCCAGCCCAAACTGCCAGGCCAGGTCCTCCCTGAAAGGAAACACAAGCAACCCATCATTCCATCGATCACCTTTTGTTGTTGCAGTTGATGCCTTAAGTGTGACTTGTAGGGCCAAACATGGGTTCCGGGCTCACTGTACTATAGAATTCAAGCTACGCCCTAATGACAAGCCCCAAGTAGCGTGAAGCCAGTCTGGGGTCGAATGTGGTCCCATCTTGAGGAGGCCTTGTTAGGCAGTTCAGGACAAACTGTTTCCCTGGGGAGAAGGCTCAGTACTGATTTGCATAAGACAAGCTTTTGTCTATAGTGGTATGGTGTGCAAAAACAATACCTTGGAATGTGGCCCAGAGCATTTGCCAGGGGCTGAGATTGATTCAAGCATTCTATCTATCATCTTGTTGTTGCATATTGCTGACACTCGCATGAAATTGGCCATAATTGGTACATTTCAAAGACCCCTGACATGATAGAGTCCACTCCTAGTGTAATATTGACCGAGCCACAATAATCGTAATTCCTTGCACATTGCCTGCAGATATTATAATTAACCTGCCATAATAATGGTAAGTTTTGGCTTATTGAGTACATTATTGGCATGATGTTCACCCTTCATACAATACTGAACCTGGCATAATGGCAGTAATTCTTAGTATATTGTGTGCACTCTTGCCATGATGATGCCTATACCTTTTATAATGCTAGCTGCGGTACAATGCTCCTAGTTCTTGGCCAATAGTTGAAACCTATGGCATAATCTTTTGCATAAAGCTAACCATAACATAATTGTTGCAATTCCTGGCATTATGCGGGCACACTTGGAATGGTGGTGGCCACTTCTTCTGATTCAATGCTGAACTAGCCACAATGATAGTACATCTTGGCTTATTGTGGGCACTATTAGCATAATGATGCACACCTTTGAAAACATGCTGATTGTTGCATAGTAGTACAAATTCTTGACGTATTCTGGACATTCATGACATGATGATCTCCACCATTGGTATAATGCGGGCTGTGGCATAATGCTGGTATTTCTTGGTCAAACATATATTCCTATGGCATGATGACGTCAACCTTTCGTGTAATACTGATCATAGCATAGTAGTGGTAATTCTAGCCATATTGTGGGCATGCACTGCATTAGACAGTACTACAGGAGCATGCTAGGCAAAAGTTATCCATGCATGGCAATAGTACCTGGGTTTGTGATGAAAATGACAAATCGATGTGTAGGCTTCAAACATGTTTACTAGTAATGAACATCTGTCATTTCATGAACTTGCTAACTTTTTGAGGGGTTGTGATTTTTTTTTTAATGAAAAATGTGTGTTTGATATCAAAATGTGCTTATTTTCATAAACTGAAAATATGATGTTCAGGGAAAAAAGCATTGCATTACTAAATGTATGTTCAAAGTCAGTATCTATTGCTGTCTGCGACCCATGTGTGTAAGGTTAGGGTAATTGCCTTAAACTGTGAAGTTTTAGCAATCTAAGGGGTAGACTTTTCAACAAGTTGTTTTGCCCTTGTGCCATACAAGGAGGCAAAAGGGAGATACAACTCCTAAGTCAGATTTATCAAGCCATGCAAGGCCACCTTGTGTGGCCCTGCGTAGCTTGATAAATCTAGACTAATGCAACACAGTGCAAATCTCTGAGTTGTGTTACTCTGCTCCGGGGAGACATTCCATGGGTGTTCCTATGCATCCACCTATGGTTTTTGGTGCATTTGCAGATTTACCATTACTGGTAGACCCGAGAATGCATCAAATTGCTATCCTTCCCCAGGTTAGGCGTAACAAGGAGAAATATCTCTATTTCTCCTTGTGTTTTATCTTTTTAAGTGTGCTGCATTCTGCAGCACAAATAGAAAGCGGAAAATGCCTTAGAGGATTATTTCTGTGCAGGAAGGTGACCCTTCCTGCAAAAAACAATCCTGTCTGCAACGCAGGCACCCTTGCACCACAGCGTAAGGGTGTCTGCGTTGAGGCTAGGCAGTACATTGTGTGTCAGCGCAAGGAAAGGACAGGAATGCACCATATCATGTTAAATAGACCACATTCTGACCCTTTCACTTTCATGCGGCACAGCAAGGTGGCTTACATCTAAACCGTGTCGGGACATATGACTCTTACTAATAATCACACGGAAATGGGAAAATAGTAGTACATGTATTCTGTTGAGAAAGAAGAACTTGGATGGCTGGACTTACACAAAACTATAGAATATTTGTTGCAGGAAATGCCTCCCTTGTTTTTGGAGAACAATTTTGGGGAGTATATCAACCACCATTATTTGAAAATGATGTAATAACACGAAGAAATTCTGCCCTGAGAAAGTCCTTATGGGTATGGAGGAAACGTGTTGGCCTGTTTCTATGTGCGAAAAAAAGAAAATAAAAGATGATTTTTTACAAAGCACTGTATACTTTGTGATGTCTGTTTTTGATGCTATGTTGATATAGCTTACTCTTGTCGTCTTATTTGTGAGAAGTTATCTTATTATATATAAGAAGTATTACTGTTTGGATGTGCTCCTCTTCTTTTTTGCAAATATGAAATAAACATGATGCTTCTCTTCACTCGCTGGTTTGCTTATGCGTAATCATTTTATCTTGCATTGGACAATGACAGCGAGGACGGAATATGTCCAGGTGCATCTCAACACACTCTCAATGTAGCAGGAAGACGGAGTGTGGTCACTCTCAGGAGCTAAATGGTATTCGGGGAGGTGCCCTGTTTACATGACTGAGTCCAGCTTCGTTGTGTCAAACGGGCTCTGGTACATAGTGAATACTTTGCGGATGGTCGCTGGCTGTGAGCCTGAGCAGCGAGTTATTGGCTACAGGCGGCAGTCGCAGTGGTGACTTAATGGTCATCCCGACGTGACCACTGTTCACTGCTGGAGTTATTGACTTGGTAAAGAAACTGTGTGCCAGAAGGATGTGGTGATTTCAACCTCAGTTGAGAGCATAAACAATTAGAAAGAGAGATGACTGGCTAATAACACTCTCCACTTCAGATGTCAGCATGAAGTGAGTGCGGCTTTCTGACAAGGGTGCGCACTGTACACGAGAAATCCCCTACTTTTATACTGCCGAACTTAAGCATCTACAAACCGATGGGAGCTTGTTTGATGCTGAATACACACAACAAACTATTGTGAGGGGTGTGTGCTGAGCACAAAAATTCACTGCCGTTGGCATTCTTCACTCACTGGAGGTGCACGCTGAGCATGAGAATTTATCACATAAGCAGCTACGAACTGATGTAAGCGTGATTGATGCCGCACTCAAGCAGCTACAAACTGTTGTGAGCATAAGTGTGTGCTCAGCATGAGAATTTACAACCTTTACCTTGCCTCGCTCGCAGCACAATGATGAGAATTTGGCGCTCAAGAACCCGAATTAGGGTCTCACTCCAGTAGGACTGCTCATCCTTCTTAAGTCTGCCTTCCCAGGTGTAGGCAAACACAAGATGATGGACGGAGTGCTGAAACTTTTTAACCACTCACCACTTGTCAAGAGATCTGGGTTTAATCCATTGTTCTTTTGCTCACTATGCCACCCTAGTTTGAACACAGCCATATGCAAATCAGTCTTGACTCTGATCCTCATGTTAACAGTCCAGCCCGAACTGCGAAGCCAGGTCCTCCCTGGACTGTAAACAAGCATCCTGAGACCAGTTTAGGGGTATCACCCCTCATCAGCCAAGCTATGGGCATGAATTAACTTCTGAAGGGGTACAACTCAAAGCAGATCTGGTTAACACCATCATGAAAATAGTAACACCCAAAACCAAAGACAAGCTGATATCCTTTTTTATGAATGATACAATTTTATAGTAAATTCATCAGCAACTTTGCCAGTCGAACGTAGCATATGCACAAATTGGTGAAAAATAGGTTAACCTTTGAGTGGGATGGGCATTGTGAAAGAGAATTTAAAGATGTTACGAATGCTCTGACCACTGCACCAGACTTGAAAGTGGTTGTTCCAGGAATAAAACTTATCATTATCACAGGTGACAGTTCAAAAGGGCTAAGGGCTGTTCTTCTACAAGAAAGTGGAAAAGGTGAGGAAACCATTGAATTTGCCTTAAGATCACTTAGTCAACCTGTGTTCAACTATTCTGTAATCGGAAAAAAAAACATTGGCAATGTACTGGCCGCTAAACAAAATCAAGTTAAGAACAGACCACAATCCACTTAAGGAAATATTTACTTAAAAAGGGCTGGAGGCAATTTCCAGTAGAATTATATTATGGGTAATTAATCTATATCAGTACACATTTGATGTAGAATATATCCCTGGTACACATAACTTTGCAGCAGATTGCTTGTCCCGATTAGTTGATGACACGAAGAAGGAAGAGAAATTCGGTGATAGCTAAAGTTAGGATATAAAATTCCACAAATACAAATGTTTGTATGATGACCAAAGGGGTAGTTATGGAGGGAAACTGGAAAAATAGTTAGAAACAGATTCTATGCTAAGTAAAGTATGAGATTTGTTAATCCAGACATTGGATAGTATAGAAAAGAATGAAGGGCGGCTAAGGGCATATTGGATGGTCAGAAAAGAGTTATCAGAAGTAGATGGATGCCTTTACAGTGGCACAATATTGATACTGCCTGAAAACTCTCAGGAAAAAACTGATTGACATAACAGACAAAGGCCATCTGGGGATCACCAAAACCAAGCAAAGGTTGAGGTTAAACGTTTGGTGTCCAGGGTTGGATGTACTGGTTGAGAGAGATAAGCAATTGCATAGCCTGTTCCACCAGTCAATCAATCAATCAATCAAAGACATTTATAGAGCGCACTACTTACCCGTAGGGTCTCAAGGCGCTGGGGGGAGGGGGGTGCCGCTACTGCTCGAACAGCCAGGTCTTCAGCTTCTTCCTGAAGGAGAGGTGGTCTTGGGTCAGGCGCAGGTTGGTCGGGAGGGAGTTCCAGGTCTTGGCGGCCAGGTAGGAGAAGGACCTTCCTCCTGTGGTCGCTCTTCGTATGCGGGGGACGGCGGCGAGGGCGTGGTTGGCTGATCGGAGGTGGCGTTTGGGAGCGTAGAAGTTGATTCGGTTGTTGAGGTAGCTCGGGCCTTGGTCATGTAGGGCTTTGTGTGCGTGGGTGAGGAGGCGGAAGGTGATTCTTTTGTTGACGGGGAGCCAGTGTAGGTCTCTCAGATGTCCGGAGATGTGGCTGGTTCGTGGGATGTCGAGGATGAGTCTGGCTGAGGCGTTCTGGATCCGCTGGAGTCTCTTCTGGAGCTTGGCGGTGGTACCGGCGTAGAGGGCGTTGCCGTAGTCCAGTCGACTAGTGACGAGGGCCTGGGTGACGGTCTTCCTGGTCTCAGTGGGGATCCACCAGAACATCTTCCGTAGCATGCGTAGGATGTTGAAGCACGCCGAGGAGATGTTGTTGACTTGCCTGGTCATGGAGAGGGAGGAGTCCAGGATGAAGCCTAGGTTGCGTGCGTGGTCTGTCGGTTTGGGTTCGGTGCCCAGGGCGGGAGGCCACCAGGAGTCGTCCCAGGCGGATGGTGAAGAGCCCAGGATGAGGACCTCCGTCTTGTCTGAGTACAGTTTCAGGCGGCTGGTCGTCATCCACTCTGCTACCTCTTTCATCCCTTCGTGCAGGTTGGCTCTGGCGGCGGCGGGGTCGTTGGTCAGGGAGAGGATCAGCTGGGTGTCGTCGGGGTAGAAGATTATGCTGAGGTTGTGTTGGCGTGCGATGGCCGCGAGGGGGCTCATGTAGACGTTGAAGAGGGTGGGGCTCAGCGAGGATCCTTGCGGGACGCCACAGATGACTTCGGTGGCCTCTGACTTGTACGGTGGTAGGCGGACTCTCTGTGTTCTTCCGTCGAGGAAGGAGACGATCCATTCCAGTGCCTTCTCCTGGATTCCGACGTTGCTGAGGCGCTGTACTAGGGTGCGGTGGCAGACAGTGTCGAATGCCGCGGAGAGGTCTAGGAGGATGAGGGCCGCTGTTTCTCCGTTGTCCATCAGGGCTCGGATGTCATCGGTGGCGGCGATGAGGGCGGTCTCGGTGCTGTGGTTGGCTCGGAAGCCAGACTGTGAGGGGTCGAGGGATCCATTCGTCTCAAGGAAGGCGGCCAGCTGCTTGTTGACGGTCTTCTCGATGACTTTGGCTGGAAACGGGAGGAGCGAGATGGGGCGGTAATTCTTGAGTTCGGTGGGGTCCGCTGTGGGTTTCTTGAGTAGAGCGCTGAGTTCGGCGTGCTTCCAGCTCTCAGGGAAGGTGGCGGTGTCGAAGGATGTGTTGATGATGTCTCGCAGGTGGGGTGCGATGACAGCGTCGGCCTTGTTGAAGACGTGGTTGAGGGCAGGGGTCGGTCGGCGATCCGGAGTGGATGGAGTTCATCGTGCGGATGGTGTCTTCGGTGCTGATTGGAGTCCAGGCGTGGAGGGTGGAGGTGGGGGGTGGTTGTTCGGTCGTGGTGTGCGTTGGTTGGTTGGTGAAGCTGTTGTGTATGTCCGTGATCTTGTTGTGGAAGTATGAGGCGAGGGAGTTGCAGAGGTCTTGCGATGGGGTGATGTCGTTGCTTCCTGCGCTGGGGTTGGAAAGCTCTTTCACGATGTTGAAGAGTTCCTTGCAGTTGTGTGCGTTGTTGTCCAGCCGGTCCTTGAATGCAGTTCTCTTGGCGGCGCGGATCATCTGATGGTGCTTCCGGGTGGCATGCTTGAAGGTGGTCCTGTTGTCCGGTGTTGGTTCCCTTCTCCAGACTTTCTCGAGGGCTCGGCAGTTCTTCTTGGAGCTCTTGAGTTCGTCGGTGAACCATGGGGCTTTCTTGCTGCCGGGTCTGCTGGGCGGGGTCCTCAGCGGGGCGAGTTCGTCCGCGCAGTTGCTGATCCACTTCGTGAGGTTGTCGGCGGCCTGGCTGGGGTTCGCTGAGCTGGCAGGAGGGTGCTGGCTCAGGGAGGTGGCTAGCTGGTCGGCTGTGATCTTGTTCCAGCTTCTGCGGGCAGCCTGTTGCTGGTGGTGGTGGGTCGTCGTTCTATTGAAGGTGAAGTGGACGCAGCTGTGGTCCGTCCATTGAAGCTCTGTGGCGTGGCTGAAGTTGATGTCTGTGCTGGATGAGAAGACTGCGTCGAGTGTGTGTCCGGCGAGGTGGGTGGGGGTGGACACCAGCTGCTTGAGTCCAAGATTGGCGAGGTTGTCGAGCAGGGTGCTGGTGTTGCGGTCTTTGTTGTTCTCCAGGTGGAAGTTGAGGTCCCCCAGGAGGATGTAGTCAGCGGAGGGGAGGGCGTGCGGGCTGATGAATTCGGCGATGTCCTCGCTGAATTGGGTGCGTGGTCCCGGAGGTCGGTAGATCAGGGTGCCTCTGAGGGTGGTCTTCGGGTCGGTGTGGATCTGGAAATGCAGGTGTTCGGCGGTGGTCAGGGTGTTGTCGGTGCTGGTCATGAGACGGATGGTGTTCCTGTGGATGATGGCGATGCCTCCTCCCATCTGGTTGGCGGTGCGATCCCTCCGGGTGATCTTGTAGCCCTCTGGGATGGCGATGGCGATGTCTGGAGCAGAAGAGGCGTTCATCCAGGTCTCCGTGAGGAAGGCAACGTCTGGAGCTGTGGAGTCGAGGAGGTTCCAGAGTTCGATGGCGTGTCTGTGGATGGAGCGGGTGTTAAGCAGGATGCACTTGAGGAGGGTGCTGCTGGTGTTCGACTTGGCGGGTGCTGGTGTGAGGCAGGTCCGGATGCAGGTGAACTTGCAGGCGTGGCAGCTGAAGGGTCCGTGGGTGTGTCTCGGGGTGGCTTGGTGGCATCCCGGGGGTCGGCCGGTGTTGAGTGCGTTGAGGGTGGCGGCGTCGTACGTCTGGCGGGTGGGCTGGGGTCCTCGGGAGCCAGGGGTCCGGGCGCTGGGCGCGGGCCAGGCACGGACGGGCGCAGATGGGCTTACCTTTGGCGCACCTTCGGCGCGCAATCGGCGCGCCCGCTGCGCGTTCGCACGGTCGCCATATATGGCGAAGTGCGCGGGGGGGCGGAGCAGCTGGGAGGCGGGAGCGGGGAGGGTACAGAAGGCAAAAGGGGCGGGGTTTCGCGGCTGTGGGGGGAAGCGGGGAGGGAGGGTGACCGGCGGCGAACAGGAAATAAAATACACAAAATAAACAGGCAGTACAATTATAAAAAAGCAGATAGGCAAGTCAAACAGCAGGGGCAGGATAGGGGAGCAGGGACCACGCGGGGAGGGAGGGAGAACGGCGGAGAAAGCAGCGGCGAACAGGCAATAAAATACACAGTCCAGAAAGAGAAAACAGGCAATACAATTATAGAAGAGCAGATAGGCAAGTCAAAACAGCAGGGGCAGGCTAGGAGAGCAGGGACCACGCCGCTCGGGGGCCGGGGACGTGGTCACGCGCCGGTAGCGAGGCAGTCAGGCAGGGAGGGAGAGCACACGCAGCAGCTGGTGGCCGTGCGGCGCGGGGGTGTCCTAGAGCTAGGACACACTCACCTGCGTCGCACGGTCGCCATATATGGCCAAGTGCGCGGGGGGGCGGAGCAGCTGGGAGGCGGGAGCGGGGAGGGTACAGAAGGCAAAAGGGGCGGGGTTTCGCGGCTGTGGCGGGAAGCGGGGAGGGAGGGTGACCGGCGGCGAACAGGAAATAAAATACACAAAATAAACAGGCAGTACAATTATAAAAAAGCAGATAGGCAAGTCAAACAGCAGGGGCAGGATAGGGGAGCAGGGACCACGCGGGGAGGGAGGGAGAACGGCGGAGAAAGCAGCGGCGAACAGGCAATAAAATACACAGTCCAGAAAGAGAAAACAGGCAATACAATTATAGAAGAGCAGATAGGCAAGTCAAAACAGCAGGGGCAGGCTAGGAGAGCAGGGACCACGCCGCTCGGGGGCCGGGGGCGTGGTCACGCGCCGGTAGCGAGGCAGTCAGGCAGGGAGGGAGAGCACACGCAGCAGCTGGTGGCCGTGCGGCGCGGGGGTGTCCTAGAGCTAGGTGATAAGGTAGCAACATTTCACACTCCATCCATGCAGTGTTTCACCCTACCTGAAGGTCCCTGGATAGATGTAGCAATGGATATCATTGGACCACTGATAAGGAATTCCTCATACATTCTTGTTTTAATTGACTTATATTCAGGATGGCCGGAAATCAAATTTGTCTCTGACATCAGCTTGACCTCAGTTATAAACTTCCTGGTAGGGATTTTTTTTAATGAGAAGAACCACCAAACACCCTTTTAGCTGACAGCAATGTACAGTTTTGCTCCCGAGAAATGAAGGAATTTCTGCAGTGTGATGGAATAACATACAAACTTAGAGTCATATTTATGACCCACTTTGCGTCGCTCTTACACCTCGCAACATGGTGCAAGAGCGACGCCCAACTTAAGTCATATTTTTGAAGCCATGCAAATCCACTTTGCATGGCTTTGAGTACCTCCAAAAATATGGAGTAACGCAATGCAGTGCAAATCTATGCTTTGCAGTACTCAGGCCTGGATAAGCATTCCATGGGCATTGCGTGGGTGTTCTGTTCCCATGCAACTCCCATGGTTTTTGATGCATTCACAGAATTACAAGAACTTGTAAACCTAGGAATGCACCAAAAAGATATGTCTCTCCAGGAGAGGCATAATGAGGAGAATTATCGTAATTTCTCCTTGTGTTTTCCTCTTTCTATGTGTACTGCATTATGCAGCACACATAGAAAGAGGAAAAAGGCCTCTTCCTGCACAAAAATCATCCTCCCTACAACACAGGCACCCTTGCATCATGGTGCAAGGGTGCCTGCGTTGGCGCTAGGCTGCCAAAATGGTGCCTGAGCAAGGGACAGGAATGCACCGTATTAGAGAAGGGCGCACTGCTGCCCTTTCCCTGTGATGCAGGGCAGTGCAGCAAGGTGACTTGCAGAGCTGCCCTGCATCACTAGATTCATAACTATGCTCCTTAGTGCCCTGTATTACCCAGAAGCATATGGTGCGCTTCAAAAATTTAACAAGACACTCAAAGAGGGAGGTCAACTGGCAGGATCAAATGGGTTGAGCTGGAAAGATGAGATTTGGAGGCAAATAGAGGCGTATTGCTTAAATTCATCATCAGTCAAAAGGTATGTCTCCCTTTGAGTTGTTAAAGAATAGGAATCAACATTCTAGACTGGTACCTGGGTGGTTGAAGTGGCACAAAGGTTGGGTGAGGGTTGGTGTAGGCCAACAATGGAGGAAAAAGGAGTTGGAGTTGTAGGCAGCCCACAAAGATAGGTTTGACAAATTGCAAAATACCAAAGTTATCTAGTTTAGAGTGGGATAAGAATGAAAGCTCCAACTGGCAACAAACAATGGTCAAAATTTACTGAATCCATGAAAATCATAAAGCTCTTTCATAATCAAGATGCAGGATGGTAGAATATGGAATCTGGGTAGGGTGGTGAAGCACTACTGGCCGGGACATAATTGGGAGACTCATGAAAACAACAGTGAAGCAAGGTCAGAAAGTAGACATACAAAGGACAGTAATGTGGTACATAACATGCCTGCGATTAGGCCCGGATGGGCAATTCCTGAGCAAATAGAAAGCATGAAATTGTGGAATCTTGTACCTTTGATGTGACGGATAAACGTTGACAAATGAATTTAAATAAACAGAATGAACCAATTTGAATACTTCTGAGTATGTGGATAACATGGATCACAAACGTGTATAAGGCTGTGCAACTCTAGGTGACTCGCACAGAGCGCGTCACACCTTCTTGAACACATATATACTCGTGCACTAGGAACGGGGCACAGAATTCGAGTATGCACGCCAAATTTGAGAAATTAATGGAGAGCAAAAAAGCATTACAATAAAAAAAGGGTGTGCTTCAAGTCATTTTTCAGTGACTTTCATAACTTTCCGTTCCAACCTTGTCAAGCACCCTGACTGGAAAAAGTGAATATGGAGCTTTAACAAGTAACATCTTTTCACGTCAAAGGCCGCTACTAAGAGTCACCGGCAAAAAGAACATCTATTATATGGAGTATTCAAATGCCAACAAACCATCATCAGCAACATTCAAAAGTTTGATCGTTATGGATAGATTTTTATCATCTATGCTTTGGTGGATACAAGGACTGATAATTTCTTAGTGAAATTTAGGAAATACACTTTATTTACAAGTTGGGTTATTTTTAAAATTAAGATGGTAATCAAATGCACGTTTGTTTATGGGGGTGGCAAATGGTAGTCTTAGGGCAATGTTAAATTTCAAATCAGGATGTTGTCACAATGTATTTTTGTAGAACTACAGGGGAGAGCACCATGAATTTTGAGTTATTAATAGGGGAGTCCTGATGTCGTTTGGTACATCTTGATATACGCGGGGACTATGAGTACACGTATCTCGTGTTAAATGGATTGTGGGTATTGTAGTCAGGTTGCAGGAGTATTTTGGAGGGCGGGGCATTCAATCAGGTGACACGGATTATTTAAAGCTGGGAAGAGTAACGTGCAGTGGTTTAAAAAAATTGGGTCGAACGCTTTAACATTTAACCAAGTTCGAGCATACGAGAAGACAGGCACGCTGTTGAAAACGTGGTGGGCTTACCGCAGGTGAGAAGGAATTGAACACGCTCTAGATAGTAGGTTCGGTTAGCTGTAAATCGGGGAGGATTCGTGTAGGTGACATTATGGGCTCATGTTCAGTTGTATTAGTGGAATCATAGTTAGTAAGGCATGACCGTTATGTTTATACTCGGGGTGAAGGAGCGCAGTTTAATGGGTTGCAGTTATAGGGGGTGATTGATACTGAATATGTAAGTAGATGAAGGGATTTCACATTTGTTTCAATTGCACTGAATTATTCACATAAGAGTTAGGGCTTGAAAAAGAAAGATGTGCTTAATTTGTTTAATCTTAAATTGCTGTAATAAGAATCATTTATGTTTGACTGACAGACATGTATTTTACTATTGTAGATACCCCTGAGGAAGGTCGAAATGACCGAAATGCATTGGGTGATTGTAAATGTAAATGGAGGATTCAAGTTTCCTAACATGCCTGCGATTAAGCCCGGATGGGCAATTCCTGAGCAAATAAAAAGCATGAAATTGTGGAATCTTGTACCTTTGATGTGACGGACAAACGTTGACAAATGAATTTAAATAAACAGAATGAACCAATTTGAATACTTCTGAGTACGTGGATAACATGGATCACAAACGTGTATAAGGCTGTGCAACTCTAGGTGTCTCGCACAGAGCGCGTCACACCTTCTTGAACACACTGTATTACCCAGAAGCATATGGTGCGGTTCAAAAACTTAACAAGACACTCAAAGAGGGAGGTCAGCTGGCAGGATCAAATGGGTTGAGCTGGAAAGATGAGATTTGGAGGCAAATAGAAGCGTATTGCTTAAATTCATCATCAGTCAACAGGTATGTCTCCCTTTGAGTTGTTAAAGAGTAGGAATCCACATTCTAGACTGGTACCTGGGTGGATGAAGTGGCACAAAGGTTGGGTGAGGGTTGGTGTAGGCCAACAATGGAGGAAAAAGGAGTTGGAGTTGCAGGCAGCCCACAAAGATAGGTTTGACAAATTGCAAAATACCAAAGTTTATCTAGTTTAGAGTGGGATAAGAATGAAAGCTCCAACTGGCAACAAACAATGGTCAAAATTTACTGAATCCATGAAAATCATAAAGCTCTTTCATAATCAAGACGCCGGATGGTAGAATATGGAATCTGGGTAGGGTGGTGAAGCACTACTGGCCGGGACATAATTGGGAGACTCATGAAAACAACAGTGAAGCAAGGTCAGAAAGTAGACATACAAAGGACAGTAATGTGGTACATAAGAGAGAAAATATTGCAGTTCAGGCCAGATCAAGTGGACGGGTGACTCGCCCCCGCAAGTTTCTTAAAGACTACTTAGTCAAGTAAGACAGCTAGACCTAGGACCTTTATTAGTGCATTGGCATTTTTTATCGTTCTGATTTCACTTAGTATTAGCTGAAGGCTTCCTGCCATGATCTTTCAGGTTCCTTGTTAGGCTATAGCTTAGTGGTGCATGGGGTATTATGCCCCCTCTAATGCAATGGTTCATATCCCACCACTGCCACAAGGTTATTTTGGTCCTGGGCTACAGACCTTGTTGCCTTTACTCTGCTTCATCCCTGGAGAGAATATTATTACTTGTCACTTTCTGGAATACCTTGTAACTTTGTTATCCATAGGCATTATTTATTTGCCAGTTCAGATCACAGCCACGGCATTTAGTTATGGTATTGGTTGTTCTTCAGATGTTGCCATTTCCCCCCCTTCTTTCGGTGTTGTGGCCCATTCTCATCTTCAGTTTTCCTTCTGAATCATGTGTCCCTTCGACAATATCATTCCATTTTTCTGAAGATTGGTTTCTTATGGTCTTGGGTCTCCCTTAGCATCCTATTCCTGAAGGTTCTTCTTCCTCCTCATGGGATGTGACAAGGATTCTAAAACTCAAAGGCTCGTTATACCACTTCCACTTTATTTCTGAGGATTTCTTCTGCTTGAAGGAAATTTTCTCTCTCCCTTTCTTCCTTTTGAAAGGTGTGGGTCTTTTCCCCTTTTTATGTGTGGTATACTGAAGGTTTTGCTATGTACAGATTCTGTCTCTTGTCGACTGCAGAGACATTCTTTACTGCCTCAATCCTTGTTGTGAGTACGCACAGCCATCCATTGTTTTCAGGTTTTTCGTTTCATGGGCTTGGTCAATACACAACTGTGTACTCCATCTTTTATCCGATGCTTCAGTCAAGTCTTGCTCTGCCCGATATCTCTGTCTATTGGATTTGAGATTAGTTATCTGTCGAGGTCTTCTGTGTCTTGACCTTTATTTCAATTATACCTTTTTATGGACCCCCGCGGTGGTCTTTATTCCCTTCATAGCAGGTAACTTTTCACACCTGCTGTTTTCTTTCAATTTCCTGTCAACCGCCTGAAGGTAGGTTTCTCAGTCAGTAGCATTGTATCATGAGCTTTTGCCATTATTTTTTGTGGGTGTGTGTGGTGTCCTCCACTCCCTCTCTCCTATTATATGATACTATGCTGTTGGTTATCCAATTCGGTATTAATATCTTTAGATCTATAATTTTCACTCCTTTGTTATTCAACTTCAATCTATTCCTAATGTATGTGTGTAATTATATGTATCTTTTGATGGATACCTCTATTCTATAGGTGTTCCTCGTTCTTATACTGGCCAGTATCTCCGCTTGCCGCAAAAGACTGGGATTCACTTCCCCGCTGGGGAGGATATACTTTTAGTGTATTTCTGATATACTTGTATATATATGTATACATATATTCACTGAAGAAACCAAAGGTTACAGGAACGTTATAGTTATAGGCTCAGATATCACTTATACAAAACCAGTGAAATTCAGCAGTTGAAGTTACCTGAATTAACTATAACTTACGCTCCTGTAATGCACTGCCTATGACCTCACATATGCTATGCCTCACGTATTGCCCTGACTAATAATAATTCGAAGGAAATCTTTGCCATTGTTTAAAATGTTATGTCCCCTAGCACATTGGTGCGAGCGATGCCAGTATCAGACTCCTGGTGAAACACTCTCTCTAAGATTTTTGTGGAGAAAATATGTAGCATCCAAGCTACTTTCTTTGCCCCTGTGGGAGGGCTTACAGCTTCCTTGTCTGTCCATCTGACGTCTGGCACGTCTAATATGCTGTCAACTTTTGCGATCTATCTGATACGCTAAAAATTCTTAAAGCTTTGAAGTCCGGCTCTCCTAACGACCCTTGTGCTGCCAGACTCCTGGCCGCTGCTGCTGACATTATTAATCCTGAAGTCAACCAAATCATCAACTGATTCTCCCTCTTCTTAAAAAGCCGTCTCTCGATCCATCAATACACGGGAACTACCGGCCAATCTCGCTCCTGCCAAGTTTAGCTAAGGTTTGCAAGAAAGTAGTGACTAATCAGCTTACTAACTTTGTTGAATCATTCGGCCTGATGCATCCAGCTCAATCTCGCTTCCGTGCGGCCTACAGTACAGAATCAGCTCTGGCAGAGGTGGCAGAGGCAATTCGAGAGTGTTTGGATGCCGGCAGGAGGTCAGCATTCGACACAGTGCCTCATCCCCTGCTCCTTAACCGCCTCTCGGAAATTGGCATTACTGGTTCTGTCTGGGGCTGGATTAGGTCCTTTCTCGAAGCCCGAACGCAGCAGGTTTGGCTTCCTCCATGTGCCTTTGAGCCTCAGCAGTTAGCTACTGGTGTTCCGCAGGGGTCATCCCTTAGTCCCCTTTTATTTAACATCTATGTTACACCGCTGTTTTTTTTAGCAGAATCATTGTGGGCTAAGGTGATGGCCTATGCTGACGATACCCAGCTTCTGTTTTCTTAGGGAAGAGACGATGAATCTGTCCAGTGTGTGCAACACTGTTTAGCCTCCGTTTTCCACTGGCTGGTCCAGGCTCCGCTGAAGTACAACAAAGGGAAGTCAGAGGTTCTCTTGTATGGGACCTTTCTGGTTGATTTCAGAGCAAAGATGTGGCCCCCTGGCTTCCCCCTGCCTAGCGCAGGGAACAATACTGCTAATAATCTAGGGATCTGGCTTTCGGAGAATCTGAATTTCCCCACACAAGTTAAGAAACTCTTTGGGCCGTGTTTCGGCCTCTTGAAAGCACTGAGAAAGTTTCTTCCCTTTCTTCCAGGACCTGCTAAAGAAACGGTGGTCCGTGCTTTAATTTTATCTCACCTTGATTACTCCAATGCCCTTTATGTGGGCATTCCTGGTTACCTCTTAAGAAAATTGCAGGTTGTTCAAAACTCTGCTGCCAGACTCCTGCTAGGCTTGTCCAATAGGTGCAGTGTGCGTATTCATTTGCGCTCTCTGCACTGGCTTCCTGTTGAGGCTCGAATTCAATTCAAAATGCTCTCCATCGCCCACAGCGCCCTTGATGGCAGGGGCCCCATTTATCTTCAGAAGAGATTTGTCTTTTACACTCCAGTGAGGCAGTTGCGCTCCTCTTCTCAACTTCTGCTGCAGACCCCCAGATTCAATCGTCAAAGGCTGGGCGGTTCTTCACTTGTCAGGAAAGCTAGCCTGGCCTGGAATGCTTTGCCCTTGGCTTTGCGGAGCATTCAGGATCATGTTATCTTCAAGAAAAAGTTTAAAACTTTCCTCTTTTAGTTGTCCCTCTGGTATGCTTTGCCTTTACCTCTGCACGCCCTGGGACACTCTGCCGAGCAGCTGAGCGCGATATAAATTTATTTAACATAACATAACATCACTCACAACATGGTCAGTGACATCACTGATGACATATGGGGCTCACAGCCTTGAGAGGCACATTGAACCCTGATAATTGCTGTGTGTATTTCCACATCAGCAGTCAGAAAGGCCATTTTCCTTGCTTGCGCCAGGACCCATTGCATCCTTGCTATGCTACTGGCATGGACATCAATTAGGGATCACTAGGTCCCAACCAGGCTCACGTCTACCTTTCAGACCTCCTGGGCTGGATGATGAGAAACTGCAGAATCAGGCTGGGACACACGTTGCCACTGTGCCATACTTGATGTCCACTGCTCTTGCTGCAAGTGTGCGTAATAATGGTACTGGCCTGAGTGGGCCCGCACTAACTTCAGTGTTTTGACTACGCACTGCATGAGCTCAAAATGCTCCCCGCCTTACGTGCTGTACATGTACATGCTCAAAAGATACGTGCATGCTGCAAGGGCATGCCGTAAAGCCAATGGCGACTGTGCACAGGTGACGGAAGTCTGGAACTCTGCAAACTGTAAGAAAATCTGTCCCACTTTCTATTTGGGCCACACCTGCCAGCGCTTCGGACCACCTCAATGCCCAATACAAATAGAATGCATTTTTTTAATTGAAGGGACAAAACTCTAACTGCTGTGTCCCGACAAACACAAATAGAGTTAGGGGTCGCAAGCAGGGTAGTAGGGGTCGCAACAGGTGGCCTAGGGGGTCGCAGTTGCGACCCCTGGTGACCTCCAATTGACGCCCATGGCCACCGACCTTGTGGCAGAGGCTCCGCAGTTGTATTGGGATCTCCGCACTAACGGCGGGATCTCTGCACTGCAGTTTCCCATTGCAGAGATCCCCTTCCCAGGGGTGGGGCCTCTTTATTAACCAGGAACAAATGATGGACAGAATGCTGAACAATGCAAACATTCACACGATCTAGGCCCAGATCTCTGTACTGGGGTGAATGAATGACATTGTTCTGCATTCTGTCCATCAATTGTTCATTTTGCATTTGTCACCCCAAGTGAAATGGGTATGCCCAGACGTGGGGTGAAACCCCGAAACTGATCCTAGGATGCTTCTTTCCAGTCCAGGGAGGACCTGGCCTGGCAGTTCGGGCTGGAGTGCTCCCATTGGGCGCAAGGGCAAGACTGATTTGCATATGGCTGGGTTCCAACTGGAATAGCATGGGGAGCATAAAAACAATGGATTTAGACCCAGATCTCTGTACTGGGGTGAATGTATGACATTGTTCTGCATTCTGTCTATCAATTGTTCTTTTTTGTCAGCCCAAGTGGGACGGGTATGCCCAGACATGGGTCCCGGGCTCTCTATGCCACTGGAGTCAAACTATCCTGGCTGAAGAGGAGCGAAATCCCGAAACCGGTCAAAGGATGCTTGTTTCCGCGGGCTGGGGAACATGGCGGCCGGAAGCTAACGGCCGCGGTCGAGTCCCCCATGGCGTGTAATGCCTAGTCCTACATGGGGGCTGTAGTGGCACCTCCCGATGTGTTTTCTTTTCCTCTTCTTTTTTTTTCCCTTTTCCCGCTGGATTAATGGATAGTTGAGCATTGTACCCCCCCCCCATTCCATTTACCTTTGGTGGGGGCTCTCTGCGCCGTTTTTATTTTTTTTAGCGCGATGGCGTGCGGCGATAGGGATGCAGTCCCGAAACCTTCGTGGCTTCGATTCGTGGGAGTGGCGAAGGAGTGGAGGCGGTGGAGTCCCGGCTCGCAGTTCCGGGTTCGCCTATGTGGAGCCTGCGTACTTCGGACCATTCAAGAGAGGAGGTGTATCGGGCTGGCGCAAGCGGACTGGTGGAGCAGGCTGGAGAGTTCTGTTTGGCGTCCCTGTCGGAGGGGAAGGAGGTGAGGCATTGGAGTTTCTATTCACGGGGGTGTTGGATCCCCGGTTGATGCATTTGCTTCTTCCAGCGATTTGCTTCGTGAGGGAGTGCTGCCATACAAGGTGAACCCAGCAGAAGTTTCTGGGGACACTAAGGGGGCCAAGGGGGCTCATGTGCAAGCTCTCTATGAACTAGTTGATATTATATCTCTCCACAAGAACTTTAAGGAGAAAGCTCAGAGTAGCATCCCCCACAGTATTCCTCACTCTGTAGCCCTAAAACAAAAACCGGAACCTGTTATCAGTCGATATACTCTGCGCAATAGAGCTCCAAACCTCACTCTGGATCTGTCTGACCCCCCCCCCCTCAGTCTCCCCTCCAATTACTGAGGTTAAACCTATTTCTAAACATGATAAAGGGAGAGCCACCGTCGGGAGCACCCCCCCTGGTAAAGGAAGGGGGAGGAAGAAAGCCAAGGGGGGTTTGTCTTCTACAATCAGAATTACACCATCAATGAAGACCTATTACAAGGTGTTATCTAATTCCACCCTAGATAGGGAGAATAAAAAACCTACTATGGCCTCTACTTCCACTACCACTACCACCTCGCTCGATCTTGGTCCGCCTAAGGAAAACTGTCAAGCTCTCATCACTCCTGCCACGGGTGTAGTAGAGGGGACGGGCATGGTGGTTGTTCATCCAACAGTGGAGCTATCTAATCACTTTTCTGCATTAGACAACCACGAAAATACTCCTGGAGCTCCTTTAGGTAAGGAGAAGGCTTGCGTCCTTTTTTCCGCAAATGAGATCCAGCCAGCTGGGCCGTCTACGCCTTCCCCCCCCTTCGACTGCGATTCCTCCTGGCTCCTTGGCTGATATTTTGTTAAGTCTAAACGAAGACATCGGGAGAAGGTTTACAACTTCAGAATCTAATCAAGCCATTATACAAGCCACCTGTGCATCATTGGCAAAGAAAATCGAAGATGTTTCAATAAGAACGGACGCCCTCGAGCTAGATATTCCAAAGATTAAGAACACTTTACACTCCTCTTCAGGCCTGATGGACAATCTGGTTAAGCAAAACAAGGAACTTAAGGACGATATGGAGCGTTTGGAAAACCATAGAATTCTAAACGTTCCTAAAGAAATGGAGGGGAGTGATATCAAAAGCTTTGTAATCTCCCTCTTAAGGGAAATCATCCTAAAAAACCTACCTGAACAAGACTTGGCTTTTGAAATACAAAGGATCCATCGCAATCCATATAGGAAGAATCCAGGAAAGCTGCGGCCAAGGAAAATCTTGGTGAATTTCCTTACATACGCCACCAAGGAAAATGTTTTGTCCTTGGCCCTGAAAACTGGGCAGGTTAAGAGCAATTCCTTTTCTAGGCCATTTACTTTTTCCATACGGTCAGATATTTCCCACATCACTGCAACAAAACAATGAGAGCTTGGCAAAAGAATGACTATCTTGAACTCATTGGGGGCTAAGGCCCAGTTGAGGTTTCCTGCATCCCTCCGGATCATGTGGAACAACCGCATGTATAATTTATATCAAATAGAGGATGCTGACGAACTAATAGATAAAATAAGAAGCGGAGGTGGAAGTGGATTAGATCCAAAATAGGGGGGCATAGGCATCTCTCTAAGGAAAATATAGGGCGGAAAAGAGAAGAAGTGAAGAAGTAGGAGGGGGAGGGGGGAGAAGCGGGAAGGGGAAAAGTTTCATATAGTATATGTATAGATAATGGCCGCTGGCACCCCCTGGTGGAATTGGGCCCTTTTCTATAGTCAAGTTCTGTTATGATTACGCCTAGGGATACTCGTCCATAGGGCTCATGTCCAGAGAAGAAGGGAGGGTTCCCCCGGGTGGAGAGGGTCTTCTGGGGTCACTTGGGAGGGGGGGGGAAGGTGAGGTGGGGTAGCGGGGTAGCACAGAGGGTGATGTGGGAGGAGGAAAATACTAAAGTAGTTCTCATCTTCAATTGCGTCCTAAGATGTAGGGTACTTCCAGAGTATATGATTAAGATCCGGGTAGCTGAAAGGGACCTTAAAACATAACGAGTACCAAAATTAGATTTGTCTCGTGGAACATCAATGGACTTCGATGTCCACGTAGACAAAGGCTAGTCATGAAATTTCTCGAGCAATCCACAGCTCAGATCTTCCTTTTACAAGAGACTCATTTGAGCAGTTCTGAGTGTAAGGCTACCTTTGGGAAGTATAGATGGGTTGAGCATTATTGCTCTTCTGAGCTGACATCTCATAGTAAAGGGGTAGCGATATTAATTAGATCAGGCACTGGAGGTATTATTAAATCTGTTTCAACAGACCAGTCGGGAAGATGGATTATAGTGCAGCTGGCTATTGGGGGAGTCAATTTAACTATAGTCTCATATTGCGGTCCAAATACGGATGATCCAGCCTGGTGCCTGCGCTGCACGCTTGTCACGTCATTCCGGCACGAAGCGTCCAGTTGCCACGGCAATCTTCACGCTTTACACGTCGACGTAACGGCCATTTTGGAAAACTTCATAACAACGCTGTGAATTTGTTTTAATAGGTGCAAGTGACGAAACGTTCTGAGTGATTAATACTTGCTCGGAGATACAACGAAGCGGACGCTGGTGTCAAACTTCAATTTCTCTGCCCAACACCACAGGTATTTCCTCGTGTGTCACACCAGTGATACACACACTTTTAATTGATACAACGTTGCACTTTTCAACAGTGACACGCTCACTTAAGCATGTCAAGCCAGTGAAGGAATAAGAAATATTATAAATCCTTATTATTACACAGTGTGTCCCGACCATCACAGTACAAATATTTATTTCCTATGTTTGGTTGAATGCTCTGACTAAAAACAAGTGGACATTTATGTGTAAAATAGAGCTCTACGTGTAATGCTTAGTTAAGCAGTCTGAGGGTCACAATAATTTTCATTTAGTCTACATTTGTTATACAATATGCAAAATGTAACTGCACATCCGTTTTTCTTGTCATCTCCTGGTGACCCACCCATTAGATGGCAAAAATGGCGCAAGGTGTTTGAGCGATATGCTAGGGTATGTGGCGCTTCGTTAGGTGCGGAAAGGAAAACAGCGTTACTGCTTCATTGCTTAGGCTCGGAAGGTCAGGACATATTTGATCATCTTCCTGAGCTTGAAGATCGTAGCCTCAATGAATATGAGATATGCATAGCTAAATTGGACAAACACTACTTGCCGAAAGTCAGCACAATACTTGAGAGGTCCCATTTTGGTCGCAGATCGCAATTAGACGATGAAAGCATCGAGAATTCTATAACCTCTTGCTGGAGCAGAGTTTTCTTTTAGAAAATTCTGGGGCTTTTGAAGCTCTGGCATGTCTATCCGTTTTATTAATTTATTAATATTTAACAATTAATTATTTGTCTTGTGCAAGTGTGTTTTACTAATCAACCCGTTTGTCCTAACATAAGAGAAAGTTACATGAGGGTTAGCTTATTTGTGCTGTTCTTGTATTTACAATAACGTGCAAGTTTTCATGTTTAAACGTTGCTGTGTGCTATTTATTTTGAGCACAAAACGCTGTCTGAATTAATGCTTTTTATGACGCAAAGCTAGATAAATGCATACACATAGGGGTATTAGTGGGGTTTACACTGTTTAATCATTATGCTGTAGTAACGTTGTTTTTATTTCTTTTAATTGAGATGGTCTATTGTGGCCTATGGAGGCCTAATCCATGATGGCTAATTTTGAGAGCCTGGCCTCGAGTGAATATGTGAAAGACGTGACGAGAGAGACCCCTGCTGGAAAAAGGTCGAAGACAACTGACCATGGTCCTTCTATGAAATTTTCCATGAGGATGGCAGCAGCTTTGGGTGTTCTCCAAGAAAAGTGAAGGTGTCCTTGGCAATCTCGAAAGACAAAGGAGCCTTAGAGGGAAACTCTGAACTGTGGCTCGATGGCCGAGGAGAAACCGGATTAAATGTGTTACATGTTTTATTTTCTTGGTTCCTGTTCCGTAGTTCACGTCTTGTGACTTTTCCTGAGCGGAGATTTCCAGATGTAGTAATGTTACATTTCTTCCTTCTCGTTCTGCTCAGTGATACAGTTTATTCAGCCAACTTTTATGTGTGTTTCTATTGTATTTTTCACTATAAAAACTGTTAGTTTAGGGAGGGCTCTCCCCACTCTTTTGGCCACCTTCACGCGTTGCTGAGGATTGATGCTGAGGACTCTGTCTTGAGAGACTTTACCGAGAGACTGGTCCTGACCCGTTCTGACATTTAGTTAGAATAGGTAACTATGAGAAATGATTTATTCTGATTTACTTTGACAAATTTAGATAAAGCAATATAACTTTAAAACATGGTGTTGAATATTCCTTTTTGTCTTTCTTGTCAATTATTGAGTACATTTTGATCATTGTTGTATAGATTGTATAGAGTATGATTAAGGATAACCATCATAATTAGGTCCTATCGTCCTAGATATAGATGCGGGGTTTGTTTTCTTCCCACAGGTCTTATGCTGGTAGAGTATTTGAGCGTATGTTAGTGAAATGGGCCCTAGCGAATGATGAATGTATGTGCGTGTAACTGTGAAATTACTCTATCCGTGGTAGTGGGTTTATTTTAGGTACCCTGATCTCTATCAATTTCTCTGGTAGCAGAGGATGGTTACAGATGGTTGTCTTGATCTGATAAGATAAGATTGCTTGTAAATTAGCTTATTGATTATTGATTTATTTTGATGTTATTGGTATATGTACTAATACTATATGTTGGAGTCGTCATGTTGAGTTATATGTAGTGCTTCTGGAATTTGGAAGCTGTTGTAGCAGTTCCGTAGTAGGGCAGAGGGAAGTATATGCTGCTCTCGGGAAAGACGGGATTGTAAGGAATTACGTGTGACAATTGAAGTTGCGCGTTCACATTGTCTGGGTTCTGAATCAGTGACATCGTCGTATGTTACTATTAGAATATATTTCTGGTATATAAGGAGTGTGTATGATAGTGAAGGTTATCTATGAAACTCTGGTCTTAAGTCCCAGGGATCCGTAAGGATTGCCGTTAAAGCTTATCGCGGGAGGAGTAATAGGTATTCTCTGAGCTTGTTAGAGGAACTGGGCAGAGGTAAGTTGCTTAGTTGTTGAGTTATAATTCTGTACAGAGACAGATTGTGCTGTTCTCGGGAAGCAGGATTCTGTGTGCATGCACTATATTTTTCTCGTATGAATGTGCGTGAATGTATATACATTTATTGACTGTAAGACTCTTTGGATAAGTCCTAGAGGAAACAGTTATGCGATGTATGAAAGTTGTTGATTCTTGAGAAATAGACTCTCTTTTACTATTCTGTGGTTAGCGAAGCAGACAATGGAGATGTTTTTATGTTGTAACTAATAGATTTTGTAGAAATTTTGACACACGAAGTCTACTGAGAGTTTTGTAAAGGAGGGGTAGACGAGTGACAGAGACAGGAGACAGAGACTGCAGCGACTGTTGACGTCAGAAGGTCCGCGCACTGATTGGATAGTGAATCAGAATAGGGTTCGCGCTAGGATTGGTGCGTTAGTGTGAGTCGCGCAGGGATTGGAAGAGCTGTTTAGTGACGTAGACACTCCAAGATTGGTGCGTTAGTGTAAGTCGCGCTGCTATTGGTTGGGAACCTCGTATTGTATATTTATAATACGGAAAGAGTAAAGAGTTTTAGTAAGTGCTAAAATGTATTACCAAGAAGAGAAAAAGAAAAAGACGTTCTTTGGAAAAGTTAAAAAGTGGTTTAGCAAGGATAAAGAAGTTAAAACGAGAGAGGGTGAGTTGCTACCTCCAGCGAAAACACCTGCATCCTTCATGGTTGCGAAATATGGATTACATACCTGTATATGGTTGCAGAATTGGGTTAGGTATACTAAAGAAGATGGTGTTCTAGCATTTCCAGAACATGGTTCATTTAATTTGGCCGTGTTGAGAAATTTACGGGAAAAGATGTTATGCTTAGACCCGAAGCCGAGACCTACGCAGTTCGAGGCTTTAGTGGAATGGGAAGAGGAAGTTCATGACCGAGAAAAGCAAAGATCTGGAGGGTATTACAGGTACATGTTTGGGAGGAGACATGATCGTGAAACACATCATGATCGAATGAAAAGATGGCGAGATGCTAGTATGACAGAGGGATTATATCCAATGAGAACAGTTGAAGCTTCTGCTCCTTCAACAGAAAGGGTTCCTGAGTCAGATATGAGAAGGTATGGAGAGTATGAGGATGAGGTCTTAAATGACATGATTTACAAGAGACCACCTCCATATAGACCAGAACCAGATGAGAGTACACCAGTTGTTTCTCCAATAAGAGATACAGTTGAGAAAGAAAAAATGACACCTGAATCAAGAGGTAGTAGTTCTTTCAGGGAGAGAGAGAATCGAGGTAGTGAGGAAAATGCCAGAAAATTAGCAAAAACAACAACAGAACTGACTGAGAAAATTAGGGAGTTAACGAAGAATCTGGAAGCTGTTACGGTGCCTGTAACAATAGGTCCAGTTATGCCTGTGTTTGATAAACAGAGAGCAGGTGAGAAAGGACTGGTAATTCCATATATTGCAAATGAATTGACAAATTCAGTTGGTCCTTCAGGAGATTCAGATAAAAGAACAGGGAGAAGTGACCTGAGACAAACCAGACATGACACATGTAGTGAACTATTGGATGTTAGTGAACCTAGTTGTTCAGGGATGCCGATTTTAGAACCGCAGAAAAAAGTGGTTCCAGTGAGAAAAACTGCTGAAATAACAGTTGATGATTTGAATGATTGGATGAAGGTTCTTCAGAAAAAGGATAAGGATTCACAAGTTATTGATGTGGTTAAGTTACGTATAGAATTAGAAGAGCTTGTGACAGGAACAGTTCCAACAGAAATCCTGAAGAGTCATCATGATGGTGAGCTAATGTTCATGTGCAAGAGCATAACATGGAGAGCAAGAAATACGCATGATAGACTAAGAGCAATAGCAAATGAGCAAGGAGTTGACATTGATAGAGTAAAGGCTTTGCAGAAAACGTACAGGATGGATTTCACAGAGAAAGACATTGAGAATTTGAATACTTCTGGTAGAACAGGACAGATTAAAGAAATGGTGGCATTATTGCGAAGATGGGGTGATGTAGAAAAGTGGAAGGATAGGTGGTATAAGAAAAGAGAGGAATCTGAGGATAGAACAACTTATTCAGCATTTCCAGTGAGAGAAAAGGAGAAACCAGTGGAGAATTATCCCATGAGAGAAATACCTGGAGGAGGATATGTACATGTTCCATGGACCAGACAGGATATTTTATCATTTACGAATGATTTCCCTCGATTGAGAGAAAAGCCCGTCGAGTGGTATAGGCAGGTAGATAGGTTTGTGACATTGTCAAAAGTGCTGTGGGTTGACCTGAATAGTCTGTTTGATATAATTGTTCCAGCAGACTTGTGGACTGAGTGTAAAATAGTTGTGAGTTGGCCTACTGAGGAATATCCAAGAGATTCAAGAACAGGGGCACCAGATCCAGAAGTGATGAGGAAGTATGATCAGGTGATGGTATACCTGAAGAGTAAAGTTCCTCCAAAAGAGACAGACTGGGTTAAGATAGATCGAACACAACAGGAAGCAAAAGAATCAGTTCATGCTTTTTACGAAAGGCTGATACTGGCTTTTAACCCCTTCTATGCTGCGCAGATTCCGCCGCTGTGCTGACGGAATCTTGCGCGGGCGTGGTCATGACGGAACGGTTCCGTCATGAGCACAGCTCAACCGTGGCTCATGACGGAACCGTTCCGTCATGAGCACCGAAGGGGTTAAGCAATTCAGTGGAGATGAACACCTGGGTGACAAAGATTTGAGTCACTTTGTATACAGATTTGTATATGGCCTGAGACCTGAAATTGGTGAGAGAATTCGTGAACACACAGTGGATTGGCAGAGTAAAAAAGTAGATGAGATTCTGAGACATGCAAAATACTTCAGTGATGAAATTGAAGCAAAACAAAGAAAGCTGAAAGAGAAAGCAATGTGGGCACAAGTGAAAGTTGCGGAGAGACAGGAAGCACAGTTAGTGGAACAGGCGAATAATCCAGGAAATAATGCAGGAAATAGACCGAGATTTACAGGAAAAGGAAAGGGAAGTCTTGAGGAAGCCAAAAAGAAGTTCCCTTGTCACAACTGTGGCCAGCTGGGACATTGGAGATCTGAATGTCCTAATCCACCATTAGTGAATAATGAGGGTAAATCCTTAAATCAACAGGTGCAGAATGAAGGGAATAACCAGCAGCAACAACAGCAGAAAGTTGTGAGACAGCAGAGTCAAGAGCCAAAACCGCCCTTACCGCAGAATAGAGGGGTACAAAAGTACAATCAGGATTCAGGATTCTTCAATGATGAGCAGGTAAACAAACTGAGACGTACTAACAAAGTGCAGCAGTACTTGTTAAAAAGTGAAGGGAGTGAGTCTGAGGGTGATTATTGACGGTGCCGAGGAGAGGAAGAAGAGTGCATACTTGGTGCAACTCTAGAAATAGACCAGGCAGGACCATTTGTGGATGGGAAAATAAATGAGGAGAGTGTTACTTTTTTGGTAGACACAGGTGCAACAAGATCAACTGTCAGGTCAACAGATGTTAGAAATCTTCCTCTCTCGGATGAAGCAATCCAAGTAGTTGGTGTAGCCAATACACAAATCAGAACACGTCTTACTCAACCAGTAAGAGTACAAATAGGGAAATTTTCAGACATGCACAGATTTATTGTCTGTGACACGAGTCCAGTGAACCTGTTAGGTAGGGACCTATTGTGTAAAATGAATTGCACAATTTTTTGTACACCAGATGGAATAGCTTTTGAGACACCAGATGATGATGTTTTCTACCGAATGACTCTAGAGAATAGAGAAAGTGAGTTAATTGGTGCATTTGCAGTGTTTAATCCGGAGGATTTGCCTCAAGTGCTGAGAGACACAGTGAAAAGAGCAGTTTGGGATTTTACAGGAGAGGATGTGGGATTGATGAATAATGTAGATCCAGTGAAAATTGCAGTGAAAGAGGGAATCACATATCCTAACATTCCTCAGTACAAAATGACACCAGAAATAATTGAAGGGATAACTCCTATAATTGAGAAAATGATTCAGCAAGGAGTCCTAAGAGAACTATTGAGTAGTCCGTGTAATTCACCGATAATGGGACTGAAAAAGCCCAATGGCAAGTTCAGGATCGTGCAAGACTTGAGAAAAATTAATCAAATTGTGGTGGCATGTTGTCCCATTGTGCCAAATCCATCAGTGATTCTGTATCAAATTCCACATGATGCTGAGTGGTATACAGTGATTGATTTGTGTCATGCGTTCTTTTCAATTCCATTGCATCATGACAGCCAGCCGATTTTTGCATTTAGGTTTGGCCAGCGTATTTTAGCATGGTGTCGTATCCCACAGGGGTATACGGAGAGTCCTTCGATATTCAATCAGTTATTGAAAAAATCGTTGGAAAGTCTGATCATGCCTGAGAACTCAGTGCTAGTACAATATATTGATGACCTACTTGTGGCATCAAAGACACGTGAAGCTTGTGAAGTGGATACCATAGCTTTACTGAATCATCTGGCAGATGGAGGGTTAAAGGTATCTCCAGCCAAATTGCAATTTTGCAAGAAAGAAGTGCATTATCTTGGACATAATATTGAAAAAGGTCTGAGAAAAGTGACTACTGACAGGATCAGAATAATCAGAGAAATGAAAGCTCCAAAGACCCAGAGAGAAGTGAGAATGTTCCTGGGTATGGTGGGTTATTGTCGTCAGTGGATAATTAATTTTTCCCTGATAGCAAAGCCATTGATTAAATTGACAAAAAGTGAAATGACAGATCCGTTGGATCTGGATACAGAACAATTGGCAGCATTTGAAGAGCTCAAAACTAAAATGTGTGAGGCCCCAGCTTTGGGTATGCCTGACTACGAAAAAGAATTTGAATTGTACTGCAGTGAGAGAAATGGATGTGCACTTTCAGTGTTAATCCAGAAACATGGGCAATTGAGAAGGCCTATTGCATACTTCTCATCGACACTTGACACTGTAGCCGTGGGGTTACCAGGTTGTCTGAAAGCTGTGGCTGCGACATGCAGAAGCCTGGAACAGAGTGAGGGGATCATAATGGGGTATCCTGTAAGGGTATTCGTACCTCACAATGTGGCAATTCTTTTGACAAGAAGCAGAACTCAGCATATGTCACATAGTCGGCTGACTAAGTACGAAAAAGTGATTCTGGGAGCATCAAATGTGACTCTTGAGAGATGTGTGAATGTGAATCCAGCGACACTCTTGCCGGATATTGAAAATGTGGGTATAAAGATGGAAGATGATCATGATTGTTTGGATGTGCTTGGGTACTGTACAAAACCGAGACCAGACATAAGGGATCTTCCCTTACCTGAGAATGACCATGTGTTGTTTGTGGATGGATCATGCCTGAGAAATGATAATGGTGTGTTATGTGCAGCATATGCAGTGTGCAAAGTTTCAGAAGTCATGGAAGCATCACCATTGAAAGGAGTGAGATCTGCGCAAGTTGCTGAACTAGTGGCATTGACAAAAGCTTGTGAGATTGGGAAAGACTTAAGAACAACCGTGTTGACAGATAGTCAGTATGGATTTGGAGTGGTGCATGACTTTGGCCAACTTTGGCTACAAAGAGGTTTCTTGACATCGGGTGGAACTCCGATAAAGAATGCTGAGTTGATTGGAAAATTGCTTGAGGCGATACAGCTGCCTAAGGAGTTAGCGGTTGTAAAATGTGCTGCACATGGTTCAGGGGATGATTTTATCACTGTTGGTAACAGGTATGCCAACGATGTGGCGCAGTATTGCGCCAAAACAAACCAGTCGATTAACAGGGATAGGATGGAAGAAATGTCTTTTCTTTCTGTGATGTTTACTAATGTCCTAGAAACGTGGGATGAAGTAAAGCAGTTACAAGATGAGGCAGGAGAAGAAGAGAAACAAGATTGGGTTAAGGCAGGATGTGCTCCAAGAGAAACAGACCATGTTTGGGTCTACAGAGATGGCAGACCAGTAATGCCAAACTCAATTTTGTCGTCAATGGCAAGGATGTATCATGGCCAGGGACATCTGGGGAGGGACGCGATGGTAAGGTCCTTTAAACAAACCTGGTACAATACAAAGTTTAGGACAATTGCGGAGAGCATCTGTCAAAGGTGTTTGATTTGTCAGCAATTTAACACTGGGAAAAAGACAGTGGTGAGTCTGGGAACAATAGGCAGAGAAGGAGGTCCTTTTACAAGAATGCAGATTGATTTCATTGAAATGCCCCAAGTGAACAGACTGAGGTATGTTCTAGTGGTAGTCTGTTTATTTTCAAGGTGGGTGGAAGCTTACCCGACTAGAAGAAATGATGGATTAACAGTGGCAAAATTACTGTTGAGAGAGTTGATTCCTAGATACGGGTTTCCAGTTACAGTTGAGTCTGATAGAGGTAGACACTTTCAAAATGAACTCATTGGTTTGATTTGTGAAGCATTGAAAATACAGCAGAAGCTACATTGTGCATACCGACCAGAGGCTTCTGGTGTGGTTGAGCAGATTAATGGCACAATCAAGAATAGGATTGGAAAGATGTGCTTAGCCACTGGCATGAAATGGCCAGATGTGTTACCTCTAGTCCTGATGACAATGAGATCTACGCCAGATAGAACTACAGGTTTGAGCCCGCATGAAATAATTATGGGACGTGCAATGCGCCATGCATTCGTGCCTGTAAATAAATTGGTGGCAATAACTGATGACATGATTTTGGATTACTGTAAAGGCCTGGCTGACGCAGTTCATTCTGTGTTTCACCAGATTGGAGAAGAAGCTACCACACTTGAGAAGAAGCAAGCCCATGATCTGAGTCCAGGTGACTGGGTGAGGATTAAGGTGCACAGAAGAAGAAATTGCTTGATTCCAAGGTGGGGAAGGCCGAGACAAGTCATTCTGACTACGACGACTGCAGTAAAGTGTGCTGGAGTGAAGCACTGGGTACATGCAAGTCATACTCTGAGAGTTCCAAGCCCGAGAGAGGGAACTGGTGAAGAGTTTTATGAAGAGTCAGATTCCAGTGATGGTGAAGATCCTGAAGATACGGAATCAGTGAGAAAAGAAGCAGAGAGAGCTTCAAGAGATTCACTGCGAGTATCAGAGGGAAAATTGAGTTCTGTTGCAGAGCCTGAAGTTTCAAGTAGCAGTGGAAGTAAAAGAAAAGAAAAGAGAAAACACACAGAACCCACTCCTGAATTAGAAGAGGAGGAGATTGAAGAACCACTTGAGATTATTCTTGAAGAAACAGGGTCAGAAGAAGATAGAGAGGGACAGATTGCGGAAGACCCCCGAGGAGGTGTAGGGAACATTGATGAGGAGCTAGGTGAAGGGACAAGTAGGCAGCAAGAAGATTGCGTGTCGGAGACCCGAGGAGGGACAGAAATAGGGAAGTCTCAAACAGTGGTAGAAAAATCTGTGGAGAAAAGAAAAGCTACTGGGAAACGGAAACAAGAGGCTCTTGAAACAGATGATGAAGATGAACAAACAGAAGGTCGAGTTCTGAGAAAGAGAACTTCGATTAGAGAAAAGAGTGTTAAAGAATTGAGGCCGAAAAAGGTTGTGAAAGGAGATCGTTGGCCTAACAACCGAGTGAAAAGGGTGAGATATAGAGTAATAAGAGCAAATTCATCAAAAGCTGAACAAGTGAATGAAGTATCAAGCCAAACTTCGAGAGCTGAAGAAGAAGAATTAAAGAAATCAAAAGAACCAGTAGAAATAAGAAGAGTTAAAAGACCCAACCAAAAGTACAGATCACCGGAATGGTCTTATGTGACACTGTCTGAAGAAGGAAAAGAAGAAACAGTGACTCGAGATAATCCGGAAGTGGTCTTGAGAAAAGTGGTTGAGGAAGATACTGGTGAAATTCTGAAAGTACTCTTGACTGACATTGGAGAAGAGTCGAGTACTGAGGATTCCGACGTTGGAGATCTGATACAATTTGATGTTGAAGAAATTGAGGTGAAGAATGACAAGTATCCAAACTGAGTGAAAGAAGGATTCACTTGGATCAAGTGAACGAGAAGATCATTTGGATAAACTGAAAGCTGAAGAATTGTTGAAGAATTGAAGAAGTTCAAACAGTAGTGGAGTAGTAGAGGCTAAACTAAAATGGCTAACATAGAGGAAAATAGAAATAGATGTGCCTTTTTTAAGAGGTGGTGCAGAATGTGCTGCTGTTGTACTGGATTATTAATGCTTCTATGGGGTGTTTTAATTTTATTAGTAACTTTTAAGATTGAATTTGGAATGGACACAGAAAACATGACTAATATTGAGAAGAATTCACAAAAAGTAGATCCAATTAGAAGTAGTAGTTACATACACAAAGATAGGTCGATTAATAATTTTTCTAGTAATGTTTTTTCTAAACTGTTATATGAATATGTGAAGACGATGGAAGTGAGGGATTGCTATGTCTGCATGCAGTTACCTGCATCCGTTTCAGAGGGTGTTACTTATCACCATTTGCCAGCTACATATGGTATTTCTTGTAGTATTTTAAGTAGTGTTTTTTATTTGTTAGGGAAAATAGATTATAAGATGTCTAACAGAGATAGTATTTTTGGGCACTTGCCAATGAACAAAGAGCTGAATCCAGCTAAAGAAGCTAACACTTTTGGTGAGATTTTTATTGAGGAAAAAGGACTAACATTAGATTACATTTTTAAGAATAATTTAACTTGCAGTCTGAAGGAAGAGGAGAAAGCTTTCCTGGATATGGTTGAGGAAAGGAGAGTGAACGTGCATGGAAAAGGGGGAAAATATGAAGTGAGTGAGACAATTTGGGACATTGAGATGGGAAAAGAGTTGAAAAATGGGGCTAGTCCAACTTTGGCCCTAGATGCGCCGCAGAAGGGTAAACTATGCATTACCAGAAGGAAATCCCAATATGATACATATTTTGTGGGAACTAGTGAATGCCATGATACATACTTCATTGCGACAGGTTGGGGTTTCAGAGGTGGAGAAGATACGATTTTTCCAGGAGTGTACTATGTTTGTGGGAACAAGGCTTATTACAAGTTGCCTGACCATTGGTATGGCACGTGTTATGTGGGCCTGGTTTTCCCTAAGATTTTTCATACAGATAAAATAAAAGATGTAGAAAATATTAACTTATTAACACGTTTTAAGAGAGAAACTTGGTCTGAAATTGTGGGTGATATTTTTGGGGTTTTGATTCCAGCAGTGGGAATTTCTTTAAATGCTTATGGAATTCGGAAACTGTCCACAGTGGTTGATCGCTTATCGACAAATACCGCAGGAGGGTTTCTTTTGGTGAATACGGAATTAAGTGCCGTACGTGCCATGTCAATGCAAAATCGACTTGCCCTTGATATTCTTTTGGCCAAGGAGGGTGGAGTTTGTGGAATTTTGAAAGTTCAACATTGTTGCACTTACATTCCTGACGAAAGTAAAGACTTGAAGGTCTATATCAAAAATATTACTGATTTGCATGAAGAATTAGTACGTTAGTGAAATGGGCCCTAGCGAATGATGAATGTATGTGCGTGTAACTGTGAAATTACTCTATCCGTGGTAGTGGGTTTATTTTAGGTACCCTGATCTCTATCAAACCTCTCTTAGGAAGCTAGCCTCCTCCTGTAAATTTGGTGACACCCTGGATGAGCGAATACGGGACCAATTTATGTTAGGCTGCAACATTGAACGAGTTAGAGAAGATTTGTGGCAGAAGGATGAACCGACACAAGATGATGTGATAGTCATCGCTAAAAGGATTGAACACTCAATAAAATGTGTAGATGTTATTAAGAAAAATGGTGATGTTAAAGGAAAAAGTTCAGTCCAAGCAGTGAAAGAGGGGGTAGAACACAAAGAGGTCAAGAAGAGAGGAGTATCCAATGAGCCACAGAGTAAATTAAATTTGTCTCTAGTCAAATGTTTTCGCTGTGGGAAAATGGGTCACTTTGCTAATGATAAACATTGTCCCGGTTGGAAAGCCACCTGCAGCAAATGTAAGAGGAAGGGACATTTATCCATAGCATGTAAAGGGAAAAGTTACAAAGGCAAGATCAATGAAGTTGATTATGATGTGGGTGATGATTTTGTATCTTTTGAAGATGTAGACTGTGGTCAAATTCAGGTTCAAGTCATACAAAATGGGGAAAGTAAAAATTGTCCGACGGATGAGATTCTTGTTGAAGGGAAACCAACTAGAGTCCTTTTCGATTCTGGGGCCAAGATCACCATAATATCAAAGGCATTTTATCTCAAAGAAATGAAACATAAAACTAAGGTTTTTCATCCGGACATTAGACCATATGCTTATGGCGGTGAACCAATACACTTATTTGGCTATTTCTGGGGCCTAATAGATTACAAGAACAGGCTAACTAACGCAAAAGTGTATATTTCACAAAAGGGTGATAGCATACTAAGTTGGTTTCACCAAAAAGATCTGGGGGTGATCTTATATCCTAATTCCTCACCATCTATCATTCGAAAAGAAAATTTCCAATCTAAATCTATCTCTAGCATCCATCAAATTTCTGACAACGAATTCTAACACATGTTGAGAGAGAAATTCCCTAATGTTTTTTGTGCTAATTTAGGTTGTCTCAGGGGTTACATTCATCAGATTCGCTTAGTCAAGGATGCGAAACCTGTTTGTTGTAAAGTACGCAATGTCCCAGTTGCCGTTAGAGAAAAGGTTAAAGCTGAATTGGTGCGACTTAAAGCAGAAGGAGTTATTGAGGAAGTTGAGGCAACACAATGGATTGCTCCAGTTGTGGCCGCACAAAAATCTGATGGCTCTCTCCGTTTGTGTGTGGACCTCAGAGAATTGAATAAGAATGTAATTGTTGATCGGTTTCCCTTACCAAAAATAGCTGACATGTTAATGTTGTTAAAAGGGGCAAGAGTTTTCAGCACACTAGATCTGAGATCAGCATATCATCAGATCAGATTAGATGAGGATTCAAAAGATTTAACTGCTTTTGTTACTCCTTATGGAACATACAGGTTTCTTAGGCTTCCGTTTGGCTTGGTATGGGCTGCGTCTGTGTTTCAGAGGGCTTTGGAGAATGTGTTGGAACGTCTAAGTGGTGTTAGAATTTATCAAGATGACATATTGATCTTTGGCGTGGACAATAAGGAGCATGATACTAGACTCTTAGAGGTGTTGAACAGACTTAATGACTTTAGATTGACTGTTAAGATTGACAAATGTAAATTTAGGAGAAGTTCCATTGATTATCTTGGTCACACTATCTCAGAAGGTGGTGTATTGCCGAAAGAGGGTTTGATCACCTCGATACAGAAAATGGCCTCTCCAACTAATAAGGAGGAATTAATGAGTTTTTTAGGAATGGCAGAATATTATAGTAAGTTTGTTCAGGATTTTGCCTCGTTGTGTGTTAATATGAGAGCTTTATTGTGCAAGGGTTGTGAGTTCGTTTGGAATGATGCGTGTGAAAAGGAGTTTTGCTTTCTTAAAGAAAAGTTAAACTCAGCCCCCAAGTTAAGCAGCTTTGACCCAGACAAAAAATCGATTCTAATAACTGATGCCAGTCTGAAAGGCCTGGGAGCAGTTCTTCTTCAAAGAGCTGATGGCAAGGACGACGTTATTCTATTTTTGTCAAGGAGTTTAAGGGGCGCAGAACAGAGATACTCTGTAGTGGAAAGAGAAGCTCTGGCAATTTACTGGTCTGTGAAGAAACTCAAGAACTTGCTGTGGGGAAATGTTTTTGAAGTCAGGACAGATCACAAGCCGTTGTGCGAAATTTTCAAGAAAAAGGGCATTGATGCTGTCTCTAGTAGAATCACTAAATGGGTTGTGGGTCTACAAGATTATAATTTTGACATCAAGTATCTTCCTGGGGTAGAGAACAAAGTGGCTGATGCACTTTCTCGCCTTGTCCTTAAAGAAGAAATGGAAGATGAAAATGAGAATGAGCAAGATGAGGAATTAGTGTGTGTTATTGAGGAAAATATAATTGACAAAGTAAGATGGGAGGAAGCTCTTCAGGCTGACGTTGATTTAAGGGAAGTACTGGAGTGTATTAATGTAGGCTGGAGAGTTAAACCCAAAGGTAATGAAATCTTAGAGAGGTTTTGGCATGTCAAAGATCAACTGTCTGAACAGAATGGTCTTCTTGTTAGAGGCATGAGACTTGTTCCTCCAAGTTCCATTAGGGAAGAGCTTATATCACTGGCACACATAGGACATTTAGGAATTTCTAAGACAAAGGAAAGACTGAGATTAGCCTATTGGTGGCCCGGGATGGATTTACAGATTGAAAGTAATTGGCAGCTGGCAGAGTCAAAGAAAATTGAATATAGAAAGAAAGTTCATGATTTAAGAAAAAATGTTAAGAAAACAGTGGTCAAGGTTGGAGATTGGATTCTCATAAAAAATCCTTCAAATAGAAAATCTTCTACAGCATTTTTGAAGCCAATTCAAGTCATTAAGATTTTCAACAATGCTGTTAAAACTGCTGATCACCACATCTGGAATTTGAACAGGATGGTGGTGGTTAGAAAAGAGTTTGCTTCTAATTCTAACCAATCCTCTAGCGTGTCAGCTCCAACCCAGAATGCTCCCAATGTCATTCGGAAGTCTTCCAGAGTATCTCATTCTCCTAAGTATTTAAATGATTTTGTCAAGTAAGTTATACCTGACTGTTTTCCTGTCTTTTGCTGTAGGTAAGCATTTACACTATGTAATTTACTTTGTTCTTTTGGAAATGTACATTTGTTTTGTTATTTATTAGGAAGGGAGATGTGTGGCATCTTAGAGTTCTATGCCTGTTGCTATGTACTTTAGAATGTTATGATGTAAATAGCAGGGACTGTTTATTGAGAGCTGAGGAGTGTAACCTGAAGCAGCTGGTTGTAGTTGCTGTCCGTGGATGGGATCCTTTCTTAGGAATAAACTTACTTTCAACATGAATTCGGAGTAACCCTCATTCTTACAACAGGCTAAATTAATAGAGGCCACCATCCCGGTAATAATTGGAGGTGATTTTAATGTTCTCCTTAACCCTTCCCAGGACAGGTCTAAATATAGTCAATATGTCGCTGCTCCTCGTGCTCGTCAAGCTATGATCAAAATGACCCATGTGCTTGGTCTAGTTGATGCCTGGAGGGCAAAAAGAGGTGCAGAGCAAGGTTTCACCTTTTTTAGTAAGAAATATAGCCATTCTTCCAGAATCGACTATATCTTTATTGATAGGTTAAGTTTGGAGGACTTAGTCGATATCACTGTTCTCCCAAGCATCTTGTCCGACCATGCTCCAATTTCCTTTTCGTATTCAGGGAATAGGCCAAGCTTAAATCCCAGGTGGACATTGAAAAGGGCAATGTTGTCTAACTCTGAAATAATCGACGCCCTAAAAATTTCAACAACAGATTATTTTATGGACAACATTGGCTCTACATCCCTAGATTATGTATGGGATGCATACAAGGCTCACCTGCGCGGACAGACACATAGCCTGATATGTACTAAGAACAGGGAATAGGCTTTGGAATTCCAGATTCTAGAAAGAGAGATTTCCAAGCTTGAAGGAGATAGATTGAATTGTCCCTCTGACAATTTGACACAGATCCTCAGTGATTTAGAACGCCTACGCCTGGAGTACAGGAAGAAGTTGGATAACAAAATAAAAGCACAATGGTTGGCTCACAATATGGAAAACTTCGAGTATGGTGAAAAAGCGGGTGCTCTTTTGGCATGGAAAGTAAGGGCAGATAGGACTAAGAACAATATTAATAGTTTGATCATTGATGAAACTGGAGAAACATCCTGTAAACAGGAGGACATGCAAAGGTGCCTTCTTCCCATGTTTTCTAAACTATATAAAGAGGAGACAGTTTCTAGTTCTGGGAATATCCAAGAGTGGCTCCGAAATAGGGCATTGTCTGTTTTAACGGAGGAGGGTCGAAATATCATGGATGCCCCAATATCGGAAGATGAAATTAAATTATATATAAAAAAGATCAGGAACAATAAGGCTGCTGGGACAGACGCTCTCCCTGGGGAAATCTACAAGGCCCTCCAGGATGAGATAGTTCCCAGAATGTGTGAATTATTTAACTACATCTATAGCCCTAATGTTAAGATTCTCAGATCATGGAAGGAGGCCACAATTGTCCTTATTTTAAAGCCAGGGAAGGATCCCCTCAAAGCGGATTCTTATAGGCCAATCTCCCTGCTTAACGCTGACTATAAGATCTTCATGAGCGTCTTAGCGGGGAGATTGGTCAAGATAATTCCGCAGTTGATTCATACGGATCAAAAGGGCTTTATCCCAGGAAGGTTTATTCAGGAACAAACGTTACAGCTGATAGGTACCATCGATTTGGCTATGGCACGGTCGGAGCCTTTGGCAGTGGCAGCATTTGACGCAGCAAAGGCTTTTGATCGTGTCAATTGGGCCTTCCTTTGGGAAACTTTAAGAGCGATGGGATTTGGCCCAATGTTCATTCAGACGCTCATTAGATGCTACGAGGGTGCCTCTGCAGTTATACTCCTTAATAGCTTGTTGACATCTATTTTTAATATCACAAGAGGAACAAGGCAGGGATGCCCTATTTCACCTTTATTGTTCGACATATATATCGTGCCCCTTGCCCAGGCTCTGAGATTAAACAATCAAGTTACCCCTTTCCAAGTCCTGGATTATAGTTGTAAGTTAGCCCTCTATGCAGATGATCTGCTGGTCTATACCAATAACCCTGCTGAGGTCTTTCCAAGGGTGGAGGCTATCCTAGAAGAGTTTGGCCTGTATTCTGGATATCTTGTCAACCCCTCTAAGACAGAGGTAATGTCCTGGGGTGTAGACAATTGGACTGGAAGGCGTAGTAAGGAATTTAGATATTTGGGGATAACCATAGCTCAAAACCTATTCGACTTTCCTCTGATCAATCTGAGGAAAGTAGCCAAGGAAATTGACCATCTCTTTTCTAGATGGCAGAATCTACCTCTGACTATTTACGGCCGAGTAAATCTTGTTAAGATGGTTATCTTGCCAAAACTGACTTATCTGTTTAGTACTATTCCTCTTGACTTCCCCAGAAAACTCTTAGATAAGATACAAGGTAAAATTGGAAGTTTTGTCTGGTCTAATAAAAGGGCCAGGCTCTCCTGGAAGAAGCTGAGACGAAGGCTCCTTAAGTGAGGCTTGGCTCTCCCTGATGTTTTTTGGTATTCCGTCGCCTTTCAGTTAAAAAATATACGTGCTTTGCTTATCACTACAGGCGAAACCAACTGGGGGAAGATTTTGAGCGTGATGGTCAGCTTTGAGGGGGGTGGGGTCGGATTCTTTATAAGTTTGGGGCACCAAGGTTCTTTAAGAAGGTTCGTCTAAAATGTCTAAGAACAGCATTACATTTATGGTACAGAGTTAGAGTGAGATGGGGGATTGGCTATTATTCTGACTATGCTCCCGTTTGGGACTCCCCTGGTCTACCATTATGCTTGCAAGATAGTCTTGCATTACCAATTAAAAAGGCAGGAATTGCGATTTGGTCTGACCTCATATCATCAGACGGTGTTCTCCCATGGGAGATTTTAAGATCAAAAATAGGAAGTTCTTTCTCTAAATTCAAATACATACAATTATGCTCCTGGTTTATAGCTGAGAAGGAACTAATAAGAGGTAATTGGGCAATTGAACACTGTCTACAAAATACAAAGTTAATAAAAAAGGAGGTTGGACTGTGGTATAAGAGCTTACTTGATGCCGATGATGTAGCTATCCCTCCATCATACTCTATCTGGAATTCATCTATATTGGGTGAAATAGCTATTAACTCGTATGCTTTATCCCTTCAAACTTTATATAGGTGTGTCAGGCCAGCCTCTCTTACAAAAAACAAGTTTTTTGTCATTAATAGGCTCTATTATACCCCTAAGAAGATAGCGAGATTTTCCCCTTGTTCCTCCTCGAAGTGTCCTAGATGTGATTCTCTTGAAGCGGATGATCTACATATATTCTTTGAATGTCCCTCTTTAAGTGGATTTTGGCACAACGTGGAAAACGCCTTTGAGGCCATTTTTAGATGTAAGCTTAAACTAAATTTAGCAATAGTTTTCTTTGGGGTGGACAATGGTATAACAAGCTCGCTCTCTAGTGCACAAAAGGGTTTACTCTTCTGCCTCATTATAATTGCCCGGAGGGAGATTTGTAAACTCTGGAAAGACCCTAAGCCCCCGCTGTATGAGAACTGGTTGGCTGCTGCATTTGGTATGGCTTGCTAAGGTCAGGGAGATTTGAATGACAACAACCAAAACATCTGGTTATCACTTCTATCTTGGGGCGTCGAAATGAGATTGGTCTAACGCTTTTTTTGTTTTGGTCCAATGATTACACCAAGCCTCGCATCAAGAAGCTGGCCTGGTCTGGCCTAAGCCAATGCAGTAAACAGAAGCCCGAGGGTGCCTAGGCCGGAATGGGCTTTTCGTTGATATTGCAGACGCTAACGGTGAGATGAGGACAAAAAAAAAAGGATGCTTGTTTCCAGTCCAGGGAGGACCTGGCCTGGCAGTTCGGGCTGAACTGTTCCCATTGGGCGCTGGGTCACGACTGATTTGCATATGACTGGGTTCAAACTGGAATGGCATGGGGAGCAAATCAATGACAGATTTAGGCCCAGATCTCTGTACTGGGGTGAATGTATGACATTGTCCTGCATCCTGTCCATCAATTGTTCTTTTTGTCTTTATGAATCAAGGCCTACGCTAGCAAACTGAAACTAAAAGAAACAGGATGTTTTTCAAACTTTAACATTCTCAATTTATTTCTGACTCACAAGTCAAAACTCATGACACACACCAGGGCTAAAAATAAGCACTAGATGCTTGCCAAGGACATCACTCGCAAGTCACAATTGACTCGTGAGTCAGACAAAAAGACAAAGGATCACTTAAAACTTTGTAGGGCTGCTTCTTACCTGGAGTTTAGGTGAACCTGGTTCATGAAGACATTATAAAATGAGGTATCCCAGGCAGTTTTAGATGTTGGAGAGAAACACATGATTTCCACCATCAGTGAGATGAATACCATCTTTCCTATGGACTGCTGGCAACAGTGGTGTCATAAAATCTCCAGGGAGCCTGCAAGGAGTGGTGATCTCACTCCTATCTGATTATTTTGCCCTTCTTCCAGCTTTTATGAGGTGTCACAGAGCTGAGCCATCACACAGATTACACAGTCCCACATGCTCTGGATTCTGACTACAGAGCTATCTCTCAGGTAAGCCATACCTTCCAGGCTCAGACCTGACACAGCAGAGTTGTCTGTAAGCTATACAGTCTGAAGCTTCCTTCAGGTTAAACTATTGCATAACACTTAAACATCACATAGATTGGAGACTCATTTCTCTAATGACACCGAGAAACAGCTAGAAGGCTACATCCCCTCTACCCCATTCTTTGATGTGTGATCAATCAGGGATTTTCAATACATGAGCATTGCTTGGGTTATTTTGATTAATTGAAATCGTTTCTGTCACTCAGCACATCTGTTTGCATGGTGGATTAGCACTAAGGACGTCATCATCAACCCAACAGTAATTCAAGATGTGCTAATTGTGCACTTGGAATTACAATGTTGGCCTTCTGTGTAGGAACACCTGCTGTTACTGTCAGCAAAACTGATTTTATGCACCTTGCAGCTGGCCAACACCAGATTAACATTAGAGTATTGTCAAAACCAAAGCAACTGTTCCTGGAAAAGTCTGGTTTCCTCACAATCACTCACATTTCTTGTGATTGGCTACTTTGCATTCCTAGCATCATGACCTAGAGATTGGCCAGCTTCACTCTTCATGGACGATATCCTGACCACTCTATGGACAAAAGAGGGCCAGTGCAGACTTCTGCAATGGCGGATACTTCCTGATGACTGATGATTATGCCAACTGTCCTTATGCAGAGTTCATCCAGACCATGTTGATGAATGTATCTCTAAAATGAGAAAGTACTGCATCCCCTTGAGTTTATTAAGGACTTGGAACTTGCAAAGGCCCTCAGATCCATGGCTGGGAATTGACAGAATACATGAAGTCCCTCTCATTATAACACATCCACATAACACACAAGTGGCTGCAACAGGTGAAGCAGTATGGACACAACACTATGCAATTTTCAGGACAAAGGCAGTTAGCGATAGCCTGCAGTGGGTCATAGACTTATTCCAGAGAGTACAAGAATATGCCCCATTCAGCTAGTGTTATGCGCTCCAGTCCCTGGGAGCATGGCTGGCTTTGTAAATGATTTTGTCCATTAACTCCCATCCTAGATACTTGTCTCCATGAATTCCAGTGGGATACAATAGTCAATAAGTCCAAATGTGTCTACAAAAGGACAACAAGCCAATCAGTAGAAAGTGCAAACTCCTGTCAGTCAGCTCTCTAAGTTTGGAACTTCATATTGGTGTCTGATTGTCACATAAAAACAGGTTGTAGATGCCCTTGGATACACTGGCATTGATCACACTTGGAGCAAAGGGCAGACGGACCATTTCCCAACAAAATTGCATTTCCAGTGTGTTCTTCAAAAGTCTACATGACTAACCTCCCTGGTTGGCATTACCTCCTACACAGCCTACCTGTCCAAGAGAAGATGTCAAAGACAATAGCGTTTCAGAAATTGAAATGGGCAGCAGCTTCCCCACAGTGATTCACATGAGATGGAGCCTAAGGAAGCACCCTTTCTCTCTCACCAAGACTCTGCTCTTAAGATCTCATCCTACTGCCTGGGCCAGTCCTGATATCATCTAAGGCCGCTCCATGGTTTGTCCCAGACGCTCAAGAATTAACCTGAACATCCCCACGAAGAGCTTCTGTTATTTTCTTGTCTAGGTAGGGAGAATATCATGTCCAGGACGTGTTTGCCTTCCTAGCTGTGTACACCTGATTTAACCCCCCCCGCCCTTCGATGTTTATCCACATCAACCATTCTGTCTTTAGTTACAAATTCTATGAAATGTGTAGGGAAGCCCTTGCACTGGATTGGATGTAATAGTTACTCCTTGAATGAGTACAGGTAGTCTTGGTTTTTGGCTTGACGAGTCACTGTCCATTATTCCTCAGGAAATTGAATTCACCTCTACCTGTATTAAACCTTGAATGGCAGGAAAATCATAATGCATGCAATTATTTAATCTTGCCTGTTCTATGAAAGGTTTCTATATTTAGGAATGCCCAAACATTCATGAGAATGCAATGCATTCAAAAAGTATCTGCAAGACTGACCCACAGGCTGAACCAGTGAATATTAGGCCTGAGAGTAATTCTAATTATATCGGAGTAATCAGAGTCATTTCAGTAATTCCACGGTACTCCTTGATGTGGAATTACTGATAATAACATGATTGTGCCCACTTGCATAATTAAGAGTAATTTGGAGGAAAACAATTCCACCATGAGAGCACATTTGGCGAGTGCAAGCTGCTGCTTGAGCTGCTGGTCATGTTCTGTTGCATTTAGCTCTATTTTCTTAGTGCAAAATGAATGCTCATGTCCTTTTTGGATGCAAGGCTGTATTATGCAGTAACAAACTAGCGCTAAAAGCCAGGAGTAAGTTGGAGGAAAATCCTACCCCAAGTTTACATTTAGCGATCGCTGGCAGCTGCTCATGCTGCTATTTGTGTTCTATTGTATTTAGCATTATTTCTTAGCACAACATGTATCCTTGCATTGGACAGTATTGTGCTAAGAGAATTGGGCTAAATGCAGAATTACTCTTTTTGTGTAGTGTCATGTAATCTTGCTGAATTTTTAGGTAATTCCTAGGGATTATGTGACAGGGAATTACACATTTTATGTTCACCCCTAGTTAATATCTCAGAAATTGGACAAACTGCATTGACCTCTGGTCTGGAAGAATGTGACCTTCACAGTCCTCTGTCTTTGCCACTGGACAATCTGCAATTAGAGCCCTTCGTTTGCTTGTGCAGTCTTCATACCTATTGTGAGAAGTTGCCCTGATATATGCTGTCTACTAATTAAAGTGGGCACCTTGCACCAGTCCAAACAACCCTTATGGTGATTTAAGAGGTCAAAGATAACCTTAGAAAGCTATCCAAGTGGTAGCTGTGGAGAGCAGCCTTCAGGCTTAGTCTTGAAGGAATGTTAAGCAGCTTGTTTTACCAGAATGCAACCGTATAGTATTGGTTAAATGAAAGGAGAACCACTCAGGTGTTATAAAAATATGTGTTTGTTATTATAACACTCTCTAGTCCGACACAGTACCTTCTACATGAGGATACTCACAAAGCACACAATACTGTAGCACAGAAACAATTGTAAGTAGCACTAATACACAGTGGGCTCCAGGGGAGACCAGACCATATACTAAAATAGTGGTATAAGAACCACAACTTGAGTCAAGACAGTGCCTAGAGTACGTAGAATCATTGGGCCCCCAAGGAACCACCCAAGGTTAGTAAGTATGGACCCCACAGAGGATGGATGTAGTGTGGGAACACTACAGCGTGCTCCGTACAATTCTATGGGAAAGTCTCAGTTGAAGTTTTAAAGGTTAAGGACCCTTCCCAATGGACTTCAAAGAAACCCAGTGGACTTTAGGAGGTTGGAAAGCAACCCCGCCAGTGGATACCGCAGTACCAGAGTTACCTATCCTAGGGGAGCCTGGTGCATAGGTCTGGAGTGGTGCCGGAAACAGCCGTCTATCTCTATCGAGGACTTCGAAGAAAAGTCACTGCTGGGAAGGAGAAAAGTGTCTGATGGAATCCAAAGGTGGATTCTTGTTGAAGAAAGCAGAGGGGACAGACTCTGGGTCACTAGGGAGTGATCAGGGGCTCGGTAGACGAATGCCCACCGATGTTGGGTACTTCAGGTGCATTTAGGTTTTTTTTGACTCTGCAGCCACGAGGACCAGGAGATGTTGAGGACAACCAGGAGCCGTGTACAAGCTGTCCCACAAAGGATGTCGAGTGCTGAGGGGTTGGTGTCTGGCAGGATCACCAACAAGCCTTTGCAATGGCAACCAACAAAGAAGGACAAGAAAGGTTACGGTTTGGACCAGCAAGGTCAAGGAGACTCACAAAAGCAAAGGGAGTCAGGACAAGCCCGGAGCAACCAGGGGAGCCCGAGAAAAGGAAAGCTGACCCTCAAGGAGACTCACAGGCTGGAGGCACAGGAGTCGCAAGAGGACCTTGAGCATTTTCACAAAGCAACAGCCCACGGAGCACTCAGTGCAAGGAAGCCAGAGTTTTTTGTAGGAAATGGTGCCAGAGGTTAGGGCTGCTCAGAGCTCATTGCACTTGCTCTGGAAATGCCAACAAGCATATGCAACTGCAAATGAATGTAGTGCACAGGGGTACAGGTATTGCAGCCCCAGGATTCTGATCTCAAGCTCGGTGAGAGGACAGCTTGGACCTCGAGGGACGTAGGAACCAACCTCCTGTGTTGCTGGATCCTTCGTAGTCTGTAGGAGTTCTGGAACAGCAAACTGGACAAGTGTGATTTGGTGCCTGTGAATACAGCGGGGTGACTCCTTCACTCCAAGGGCGATATCTTTGGTTGTCCTTGATGCTCCACAGGTCCTACATGGAGCCAGTATGGTACATGGGCACAGACGAGGCTTTGAACTGAGATAGAGACAAAGTCGGGCCCAAACAAAGTCCAGCGAAGTCCAGAGTGTCCAGACGAGAGAAGGTTGGTGGTTTCTTGATCAGAATCTTGTCCCCATTGAATCTAGAGTCCTACATCCAGGTAAGTCCTTTTGTACCCACAGGAGAGGGTTCGACAGATTCAGGGGACTCTCCCAGGGGAGGGTCTGGACAATGGGGAGGATACTCCCCTGTCCTTTGTCCAGTTTTGCACCAGAGCAGGAGTCCATGGCTCCCAGAATGGGTTTGAACTGGACTATTCATAGGGACATCAAATGTGCCGGCAAGCACACCCACCCAGCCCTAATACACTAAATCCTGTCTGAGAGGTGACCACACCTCCCAGTGACAGGATGCCTATTGTTCCACCAGCAGCAGGAGGGCAGAAATGTGTCTCTGGTCAGCAGCAACCATTTGTACTGCCTGGGACTAGAAGGCTGGTACAGGAAACACCAGGGACCCAAAGAAGCTCGATTCTGAGGGGTGGAATCAAACCTCCCACACCGGTTACCGGTGATTCCACAATTTTTTACACCAAAAACGATAGGGTTACTTTCAGCCGTTTTAGAGTTGGTCATCACGCGGTCGCCTAATGCCACTTAATATGTCGTAAATGGCTGATACACTGACAACGCGGGAGAATGGACTCCGTAGGCTGCAGGGGTGTTCTGCTCATGCAGTGGCACCCTTTCACTTAGAGCCAAGCACCCTGTCCTCAGGATTGTAAAGGCCTGCTAGAGGGGTGACTTATAGGTTTTAAGTGCAGTGACCCTTAGATATAGTAAACCTATATCTAAAGTAAGTGGTGCATGCACCATCTTACACAGGCTGCAATGGCAGGCCTGTAGTTCCATTTTGCATGGCCTCTCATGGGTGGCATAATACATGTTTCAGCCCATGGGACGCCTCTGGGGCACCTATGCCCTGGGTACATGTGTACCATATACTAGGGCCTGACAAGGGTACCCCAGTATCCAATCTAGAGTGTACCTAAGTACATAACATAAGAGTTTAGGGGAAAAGCAGATAGACTGAGGTACTGATTAGCAAGATCCCAGTCAGACTAGTCAAAAACAGTATCACATGAAGCAAAAATTGGTGGTAACCATAAGAAGCAGATCCTACTTTCCTACACCTATTCTCCTACTCAAGAACTAAGGTCTTCTGGTTTCTTCTTAGAGGTACCAACAGTATGTTTGGCTGACAATGGGGTAGTTTCTTTGATTATTCCCCATTTATACACTGGAATGAAATCCACAAAGACCAACAACAGCAGATCAATTTGCTTGTTTTCAGAAAATTTCAGAAAGCTTATCTTTCTGAAATATAGACCCATTGTCGATTGTTAGCAGACATTCTCAGGCCTAAGATACTCAATTTTATCTTTCAATGTTCGTCACAAAATTAACAATCAAATCACACCAGGAGGTGACCCATGAAGACATCAGCAGTGTAATAAAATGAAGCACGCTTGCAACAAAAGGTCAGTGCATCTCCGGATACGCATCCACTCTGCCTCTTTGCCTTTTATTCCATATTTTATTTTTCAATACCTAGGAATACTTCAGAACACTGAAAGGCTTTTTTGTTCTTGTAGGAATGGCTGTCTTGGAGATTTTCATGAGGTCCAAAGCTTCCATGGAGGCGGTAGAAATGGATAATAATTCTCCAACAGATACATAAGAATTACTTTTTTCGTAAACACACCTGTCCCACACCAAAAAGCCCTACCCAGTTAAGAAAGATGATTGAACTCCCCCCCACCCCGAAATATTCAGAATCAAGTTATGTTTGTCCCTAAGTCCCCACCAACTTCATGTTGTGGGTGAGTTACAAAACTATTTGTCTGAATTTTAATACTCAAAGAAAATATTGATCAATGTGTCGAAGACTATGTCAAACATAAATTTTTTGCCACAGACTGTAGATTAATATTGTTACAGAAAACACGCCCATTATACCATGCTACAGCAGAATGCACTCATTACATTAGCTTATGGAAGCCTCTGTGCCCATTATTCTGTGCCAGGTTATGCCTACATATTTCACAAGAAAATGTGTATTTTATTTACTTGTTTTTCTATCTACTCTCTTTCTGTTTTGCTTTCCCCTGTCTTTCTTTGTCTCCTACTGTCTCTTATTTCCCATACAGTTGTAGTCTTTTTATCAATACTGTGTCATGTCTCTCTCTTACTCTTTTTAGCACATCAGGTGTCCTGATCTATTTTTTCTCATCTCTTGCCTATCGTCTCCCTTTTGTCATCTTTCTGGTCTCCTTTTTAGGTCTTGTCTAGGTAGCGCTTGCGCTGTCTCTGCGAGACATGCTGTATTCAAGATATAAAGCGGTACAAAAGGGGGTGGTGATGAACTGGGTGTGAGTGTTTGATTGGTTCTGATGCTCCGTCCATCAACACCCCCTTTTGTACTGCTTTGTTCACCATCATTTGGCAGGGTATGCTCAGACGTGAGTCCCTTGCTCACTTGGCCACTGGATTCAAGCAAGCCTGGCTGAAGACGGCTGAAATGCCAGAAACCGGTCCTAGGAAGCTTGTTTCCGGTCAAGGGAAGGCATGGCTTGGCAGTTCGGGCTGGACTGTTCCCATGAGGCACAGGGTCAGACTGATTTGCATATGCCCATGTCTGAACTGGGGTGGCAGAGTGGGCTAAAGAACGGTGATGGATCAAACCCAGATCTGTTGACTGGGTGTGAGTGTTTGATTGGTTCTGATGCTCCGTCCATCACCACCCCCTTTTGTACCGCTTTGTTCGCCATAAGTTGGCAGGGTATGCTCAGACGTGAGTCCCTTGCTCACTTTGCCACTAGATTCAAGCAAGCCTGGCTGACGACGGCTGAAATGCCAGAAACCGGTCCTAGGAAGCTTGTTTCCGGTCCAGGGAAGGCATGGCTTGGCAGTTCGGGCTGGACTGTTCCCAGGAGGCACAGGGTCAGACCAATTTGCATATGGCCATGTCTGAACTGGGGTGGCAGAGTGGGCTAAAGAACGGTGATGGATCAAACCCAGATCTGTTGAATGGGTGTGAGTGTTTGATTTGTTCTGATGCTCCGTCCATCACCACCCCCTTTTGTACCGCTTTGTATTCAAGATATGGGCTTTAAAAGCTCTGCAATTTTCAAGGACTGCCCGGTTACATGTGTTGTTACTCAGAGCTTGTGAGCACTATTTCTCTCTTTACGCTGGAGCACTTGAAACCAGTGCTCGTGGTTTACAGCTCTAAATCTTTCTCTTATCTTGCCACATTTGCTGTGCATTCAAAGACCGAGGTCTGGTTTGGCTGTAGCTGCCTCTTCCTTTCTCCTGCTTTTGAAATGCATGGCCTGGCGTCACGGTCCCTGCCTTCCTATGGCTGCTGCCACCTCCGTCTCAGAGCTCAACAAGCATTTGCATATACTTATAGTCGTTGCTTACGAGAAGCAAAGCTGGCAGTGACTTGCCTCTTTTACTGCCAGCCTTGATTCTCATAAGCAAGGACTATAAGTATAAAGGGTGGGTTTATGCACTGCTTACAGGTTTTCCAAACACATAAATAAAAGGCATTTTCATTTACAATGCCAATAGCTCAAACTCTCGCAAATGCAAGACCTATTGCATTGCAAATGCTTGTTCTATCTTACTTACTTTCTATCACCTGTCCATGTCACCTTTCTGCTGTCTTTCTCAGATGTCTCTATCATCTGACTTTAGGGAGGCACCTTTCTAACAGGGACGACTGGCATTAAGGAGTGTAGTGGGCATTAACCCTGGGCGGAGTTCGCAGAGCTGCGCTACGTAAAACTCTGCGAAATGGAAAAAAAACTCAGCCGCGCTACACGGAGCTCCGCAAGCGGCAGAGTGCGATAGAAAATGCAGTTTGCAGTGATTTTCAGTGCCAGATGCTTGTCCACGCTGTGCAATCATCGCAAATGACACCAAGCACAGTGCAAGCGGGCGTTGTTTTTTTTTTCTGCCGCTCGAGTAGAATTTTACGCGAGTAGCAACTTTCTCAACGCGAACGGGCAGTTTCTCAACGCGAGCGGTCACGAGCATATGCAACCACTCGCAATGAGAAACCTGACCCCCCGCGTTGTGAAATCTCACCGGGAGGTTTATTTTCCATGTTCGCACTCGCTAACTTGGCGTTGACGATCGCGAATGAGAAAAAATCTCACCAGGAGTTGGATTTTCCTCACTCACGCTTGCCAACTTGACGTTGACGAACGCAAGCGAGGAAAAGAACTCCACTACGCTACGCGGGGCAGAGTTTTTAGGATCTCCGCAAGCTAAGCATAACACGGAGCTCTGAAAACTCCGCAAACTCTGCAAATGGAGCAGAGTTCAATGCCCAGGCCTGGTGGGCTTTGCCCCAGTAACAATAAACAGAAAGTAAAATATCTAAAACGCGAGAAGATGAAGCTGCGCATGTGCTGACCGGGCGAGGGTTTACTCGCCCTGAAGGCATAAAGCAGCCTTGTGACATCAGGTTGGTGGGCAGCAGTGGCTCCTTCACTAAGGCGGAGGAGCGTCACCCCCAAATATGGCAGGAAAGGAAAAATAAAACGATAATTAACACTCATGTTATAGTTCCTTTCCTGTTGAGTTTGGGGGCTGGGCCTGGGAGTGAAAGGTACCGAGGGGAGTGGTAGTTCACTCCCATCACTGCACATGGTTGGAGCAGCAGGGTTGGAGAGAGCAGGAATAGACTCAAAGTCTGTCCTGGAGCACAAATCAAGAGCACTGAGGCCAATCCTGAAGCTACCCTCATGTGTGAGAGCGGATTCATGATTGGCTGCAGGGCATTCTGGGAGCCTGTGCCTTCTGGTCCTGCAGTGAAGAGGAGCAGAAGAGCACGACCTCTGCAGATACTTTTTTTTAACATTATTTTTTTCACCATTTGTGACCCTTATACCCATCTGCCCCACTACCTGCCCTGTCGCTTGTCCAGCACACCGGCCGCTACGAGTGGTGGGCTCGGCATTTTCTAATGCAGATGTAGTTGTTTGCATTTGAGCGTTCAGTACTGTGGTCCAGGGAAGAGCCAATACAGCTCTGTAGACATAAGAGGCAGGGCGGACCAAGTGTGAGACCCACCCCCACCGAATGCTTGTGAACTGTGTGGAACAGGAAAGCCTGGGGGTAGAGCCCACCATGCTTAAGGAATACATGAGGGAAGAAGCAAACTGCATACTCCAACCCCTATTTATTTGTATTTTCTTTGTTGCAAATAAGATTATTCCTCCACAAGCTCCCGATGGATTCATTTTCGCCGGGTGGGTGTGCTCACCACCCAAGGTGCCTCCTTTGTTCCAATGAGTTCTTCTCCTGCAGTGCACCTGGAATATTGGCAATGAATGACACTGCTTGCATTGTAACTCTCCATGTTGATCTGCAGCAAGTTCTGATCAGGGATGTTGCACCCGGCATTTATAAATCATACAGTCAGATGCCAATGCTTTGTGGCGCATCCCAGACTGCAGCCATCCGAGATATTTGCTGTTGGGAAGAGCTTTTGGCCGAATTCACCAAGTGCATGTGATTTTTTCTTACACCCATGAATATCTAGTTTTTAAGTTTAAAGACATGATAATGATTCACAAAACATGAGGCCTTCATCCGATATTCTACATTAAATTACGGTTTAGTAATAATACTGAAACAATTTTAAACTTGGTTTTTATACAGCACTTTTGCCATTTTTAATGGCTCTACAAGCAATGCCTCATTTACCAGAGCTTTGCAGCATTCACATGATCACAGTCAGAAGCCTAAGTTCAGTTGCCACAATTTGAAAGGAGTTGGCAGAGCTCAGCAGGTTACACAACAAAAAAGGCCTGGTTGCAACTGACACACAATTAAATTATACATTCTTAATCCATTGGGCATCAATTATAGCTCCTGGGTACGGCTATGCTTATATTATTTAGTCATACCTCCCATGTGTGTACAATTATTTTTAAAAAACCTTCAACCACAAAAGCATTCCAATTATCCTAGAAATTAAGGATGTTAATGGTAGAGTAATCAAAAAGGATGTAAAAAATGTGAGGTGGGTCAGAAAGTGCCTCACGTAAGGAACGTCCACAGTGCTGCTGGTACGTACACAACAGTGTGCTCACTTTGTCATCATCGGCACTTTCATGACGAGAAATGAATAAATGTGACCTAACTCAAAATAACGTGAAGATTTAACCCATAAATGAGAAAGGTGTAGCAAATAATGGTGTAAACTATCTACCATCTCAACCTCGTAACGTGTAACAAAGAGTCAACTTCACTCTCCATTAAAATAGGTTGTGAACACTTATCATATGTATTTAATATTTTTCCCTAGTGTTCTCCCCCAATTAAAAAAAAGGTGGCATGTTTAGACCATTTTAACCTGAACGGCTGACATGTTTCATTACCCTAGAATTTTGCGGCAATTTCATCAGGGCATGGGGACACATCTCCACCTAAATAATACTGGAGCTGCAGTGGTTGATAAAAAGAGAAGGAGAGGTAATGCGAAAGACAAACGTTTACAAAAGAAAAAATATTATGGGGTCTTCCAGGACCCCCACGTGTTGACAACACTCGCAATTAGTGTCATGTTATAAAAAATGATAAGTCATAGTTACTGGGTGACTGCCAGGTGGACTCCTACCAGTAACTCACCAGGGAAGGCCTTGCCCTCACACAACCTCAACCGTCAGGAAACGCCATGTTGGTCGGGCAGAAAAATAAATGAAATATGGGGATCAAACATCCATCAGCCTCCCCTTTGAGAAGTCATATGCATCCATCTTTTAAGCCACTCCAGTCATGTTACCCAGAGATATATACGATCTGGTAGGATCAAAGGCTCTTCTAAAAAAATTTGCAGAGATCATTTAAAAAATATATATATATATACACACTCGCACACACGTTTGTTTGTAATACCTCACCACCGGAACTAGGAGTTCGCGTTTTGCTATTCGAGACGTTACTATTCATTAAAATGCGACTCAAGTACTCATCAGGATTGCCCGACCCAGACGCGGTCAGGGACTGTGTCCATTTGAACCGGAAAGGTTCCTGGGGGATGCTTGCTCAGGACATAGGCAGAAATACCTACGGATCACAAGGATGCCAATTTGGAGTGGTGTAAATATGCAAAAGGTGAATACCACTCGCATAGCCAAATTACGAAGGCAGGCAAGGCTGCATTAAAAATAGGCCAACGGTGTCTTTATTACAGTGTTGACCCACCCCCCGCCACTCACAGCAGGCAAGATTTTTTTTCTGGTGGTGAAACAAACAGAATGCCATGTGAGAGTAGTGACCAATACCACTAGAGAAACAAATGGGTAGGGCATACACGGGAATTCCAGATATCAACTGAAGGGGTACTCAATGCGTTTGCAACATTTCTTGGGTGCTCCTACTCCATGTGCATGCATTTGGATTCAATGTGTTTTTTTTATCTGAACTCGAAAATGTCATTAAGTCTGGCTCTTAGTGCTATTTGTAGAGCACTTATTTTTATATACCAGTGTACCCGCGACTAGCATCTCCATAATTATCTTATATTGATCCCCCAGCAAACAGATAAAATATTGCAGAAGAAAGCTTTAAATTTGTATCACCAAATGAAAACTCACTGAGTAGTGAACTCGGGGCTATATGATAGTGAGTAGCATCACCTGCCCACCTTGTGCCACTCAATAGAGTCATTCAAACCATTCTGATCTGCCTTCTCAGAGAAAATCCATCAGGCCTCTTTCTGGAGGAGTAGATTTTCAATGACTTGTGTTCCTCCAACCACCTTTTCTAATACTGTCCATTTTAGATCCCTGCATTTATTTCTAGGAAGTGGCGTACAAGACGTGTAGTTAACGTTCCCGCATTTAGAGTACTAATGTGCTCCTGGATCATCACTTTGATCTTTCTGGATGTAAGGCCAATGTAGTGCAGGCCACATCTACATGCCAGTTGATAGATGCCGTTTGTGGTGTTGCAATTGCTAAATTTAGTCTGGAACCATGTTCTTCCATCCGCAAGTGTGATACTCTTAGATGCCTGTGTCAGACTGCACACCGCACAGCTATCGCAAGGGAAATTTCCTGATGGTATCCCCGTTTTCCGTTTCTGTAGCTCTTTTTGACGAGTGTGAACTAACCGATCTCTTAGGTTGGAGGCCCTTTTAAAAGCAAATCTTGGTTGGGGCATTTTCTTAAGGCCAGAGTCAAGCAGGTGCCAATGTTTTCTAATAATCAGTCTGATTTTGGTAGACAGAGGATCAAAGGTCGTCACTACTGGGAGACATGTATTTTTAGTTTGTTTACTCCTTTCCATAAGTGCCTCCCGGGGGGTGATCATAGTTCTCTTGTGTGCCTGTTTGGTCACCCTTGGGGTATAATCTCTTTCAACAAGGCGTTGGGCAAGATTCTCTGATTGTTTGGCAAATGTTTCAGTATCGGTACAGTTCCTACATATCTGAAAAACTGCCCTACCGGTAGATTGTCCCGCAGTGCCCTTGGATGGAATGACCGGTAATGAAGTAATAAATTCCCATCCGTTTACTTCTTATGGACTGTAGTACAGAGTCTCTGATCACTGGTTGATATATCCAAATCGAGATAAACAGCTTTGTGTCGGTCGATGGTCCAGGTGAAATGTGAACAAATATTGGCCACATTTAGCCAGTTGAGGAATGCATAAGGTTGATCCTCTGGACCTGACCAGATGCACAATACGTCATCAATATATCTCTTCCACAGAGCGATATACTGTAAGAAAGGATTGGAGACGTGGTTTACAAAATTGTCCTCAAATTGTCCGACATAAATACAGGCCAAACTGGGGGCAAATGTTGCTCCCATAGAAGTGCCGGAGACCTGTAAATACAGTTGTTTACGATAGCAGAAGAAATTTCTCATTAGTGCTAGTTCAATACATTTGAGAATGAATGATGTAGGCGTGTCATAGAACCACTCGCGTTCCCCAAGTGCACGTGCCGCTGCCACCAGCGTGGCATCCTGGGGAAAGCTGGTGTAAAGTGATTCAATGTCAATAGTGACTAGTAGTTGATTTTGAGGATCATACTCCAATCCTTCCAAAACAGTAAGGATGTCAATGGTGTCTTGTACAAAGGACTGTTGATTAATGACAGTTCCTCTTATGAAGAAATAGGCAAACTGTGACAGTGGTTCTAGTAGTGATTGGATACCTGACACTATATATATAGACAGCAGGTGTCAGCCAAGTGTGTTTTACTTGCCCGGTTATAACAATGTCATGTTAAATTCTCCTTTGCAATATGAAGCTGCTGTATATTACTGCTAGATTATGTTAGCTGTTGTGTGACCCCACGTCATTAAGAGGCTGCTAAATTGTAAACTACCACAGCTAGCATAAAAGGCCAAAAAATATTGAATGACTGGTCAAAAGTTAAAATGATAGAAAACATATTTCATTTTAGGTTCATCCACTCTCCCTGTTCTCTGCCTCCTGTAGACCCCTAGCCGTAAATAGCTCCCGTATTTGTCCTCTGATGCTGGGTACTGCTGGGTTGGTGTCAACAACTTTGCACAATTTACACATTATTCTGAACTCGCAGCATAGTGGTTCTTGCAGTGGACATCTTTGCACAGTGGTCAGCACACAGCATCCACAGAGAATGTGTTGCGTAGTTGGAGTTGAGCATAGGGAAAAGGGTTGCCGGCAGTCTGGTTCTGCCAGGCCTGTGCAGTGTTTCACTGGGAAAGAGTTTATGATTCCTTTTGTAAAGAGGCTGGTCTATAGGTAATCAGATGCCCTGTGTGCCTCCAATGACGTGCTCTCACCAAGAGACCTGGAGTCTTAATCTATATGAAAACACCATAAAGGGCCCATACATTGATTGAGGCTGAATTGGACCCTGGCTGCAACCCCAGCCCACCTGTCTCCATTGATCTGCCGGCTGCCACGTGGGAGAGTTGGATATTTGCATCAGGTAAGTGAAACACCTGTCATTTGTCAATGTTTTTAGTGTCTGCAAAGGCTTGGATGCAAAACTGAATGAGAACTTCATGTAAAGTCCTTCATGTAAAGTGCTCTGAATTCATTTGTAAAGTGACCTTTCTAATTTTGTTGACTCAGCCAGTGATCATTACAGCTGCCTTTCAGCACACTTTCAGGTGCTTCCTCTTTTTGCTGGTGGAAGTATGTACTGGGGGAAAAATGTCCCAACACAAAGCAGGAAGAGCCCTCCCATTGGACTCTGCAGGACTGGAGGTGGGGCTGGGAGGGCTTAGTGCTGCTGCAGCCTGGGATCTGTGTGTGGAGGCAAGGTGAGTGATGTGTTCGTATGAGTGCAGGATCAGTTTTTAACTGTATGAGTGCAGGTGAGTGGTGTGAATGTATGAATGGTGAGTAATGGTAAAACTGTGAGTGCATGGTGAAGGGTGTGACTTTGTGCGTGTTGTGAATGGTGTGCCTATGTGAGCCCACAGCAAGCTGAGTACACTGGATGAGTGATGTGTTTTCAGGAGTGTGGGATGAGAGATGTGAATGCACTGAATGATTGGTGTGCCCTTTTGAGTGCCTGGTGAATGGTGGGCTTGTGTGAGTGTTGGGTGAGTGAAGCAGTGTGTGTCCGTGAGTGTAAGGTGAGAGGAACAAAGTGTCTGTGAGTGGTAGATGAGTATTGTGTCTGAGTGAGTACACGGACAGCTGTGCCTCTTTGCGAGCCCATTCGCACCTTTTTTTAAAACAGATTGTAGCAGGCTTTCTTGAATGATATGCTCACCCATAATTGATTCATGTTCGCTCGCACTCTATATTCAACTTAAGCTTTCTGCCCACCACTTTTAAAATACTTCAGCTGCCACTGCTTTCTAAGAGAAAATACTGACCATTTGTGGTTGTTTTACAGAGTCTGGAAAGGCCCAGACTTTATACTAAATAGCACTTTAAACAAAATTGTGTGAATTCATTTGTGAGGTGACTTTTTTGCCTTTATTTACTTTGCTTAAGGGCCTAATTTAAATCTTGGCGGGCAGGTTACTCCGTCACATCAGTGATGGATATCCCATCCTCCAAAATATAAATTCCAATATATCCTAAGGGATTTATATTTTGGCAGACAGGATATCCGTTACAATCAGGCAAGATCGAAATCAGACCCAAGGTTAGGGATCATTGCGCAGATCTAGAACAAATTTAAAAATGCTTTCAGTTTAAAATTTGCTGTTTGAAGAATGTACAGATAAGGGCTAAAATACTAGCTTTATGTGATTTTGCATATTTTTTTACCAGCTGGGTTATTAAAACATCGGTGGTGTCTGTAGAAAACCGGTCAGGTGACAACCCTACCTAACTCAATTCCACGCGCCTTTCTCAATCCTTTTCCTTCTCTCTTTCTCTCTCACTCGTCTGTCATATCTTTCTCAGTTATCTCCCTCTTTTCTCTCACACTTTCTCACATTCTCCTTTCCCCCTCTTCCCTTCTCTGACTATTTCTTTCCCTTTCTATTCCTGTCTCTTCCTCTCACTTTCCCTCTATCTCCCTTTGCCTATCTCTCCTCCTCCATACTTTTACCTCTCTCACCATCTTTATTTACCTTATTCTTTCTCCATCCCACTTCCTCTTTATCACCCTCTCTGAATTTCCCTCACCTGTCTCTCTTTCACGTCTCAGCTGTCTTTCTTACCTGCCTCTTTCTCAGCCTCTTTCACGCTCTCCTGCTTCCTCTCTCACTCTCATTCCCAACTCTTCCCCCTTTCCTGCTTGTCTCTCAGTTGTCTCTATCTCTTCTGTGCCTTTACCGCCCTTTCCTTAGTGAGCACCCCCATTTTGTGTTGTCTCACCAGAGGTGTTTTTCTCTATTTCTAACAACCCAAGAGTCGAGTGGGTACTTTTTTGCCAGAGTCTCACAAACAGTAAAATTAACTAAACAAATATGCTCTACAAAACTCAGCAACTTCCTCAAGATGGAATTTGTTTTACTTGCTGTTTTCCACTCTATTTATATCTCAGCAGATTTTAGCAGACCCCTACTAGTTGACGAACCCTGAGGGTCCCTTGCACTGTGTGGACTTCAAGGCCTTGTGTTACACCTCTGGCTGGCAGGTCAATATGAACATTATTGTGAGAGATTGAAAGCATGGCATGGCCTTAGAGGAATGTAGAGACAGCTTTGCTAACATTCGTTAGCGATTTTTCAAATGTTTGTGCAATTCTTGATGATCCGAGTCCACTTCTGTCTCTGTGAAATATTGGAGAACACTAATGTGGTCTTATAGTAAAGTGAAATGATTAGCCATAAAGTGTCTTTCATGTCAATTGTCTGATTTAGGCCAGCACAGTGATCTCAACGTTTTCCCTCACAATGAATTGTGATAACAGTTCAGTTCCAAGAACCCATAGAAATCTCACCTATTCATACCTCTAATACCAACCCAAGTGATGCCCACATTTCAAAAGCCTAAATATCACCTACTAACCAAATCAAAGACGTTTGACTATCCATCGCCAACACTGGTGTACCTTCCCCACAGTTAGTCAGTGGTATGTTAATAAAGACATGAGATTGTTAAAAATTAAAGCACGGCTTACTTAGAAAAGTGACTCCTGGTGCAAGACTTTTTTATAAACACTAGAATGCCAACCTTTCTGACAGAGACTTCAAATCTGCAGTGCACATTGAGAGTAAGACATCTTGTTATTATGGGATAAATCAGAGGGAACAGGGGTTAGCACAAGGGCAACTAATGAGAGTGCAGCAGCAGCAGTTACTTAACTAACCAATCCTGCAATGACTTTGTAACCTGGTCATCACCCTTCATTTTAGTCGCAGAACTGCTATCTTATCCAAATTAGGTCCGAAGTCAGAGAAATCAACACTTAATCAGATTTAGGGGTGCCTTGGGAGATATACACTCCTATGAAGGAAATGGCACACTTAGGTGTTTGTTGGGCTACTCAGGTCCAAGCATATATTCAGGGAGTAGGTGTTTAAGTCTGGTTCAAGCTCAGAGGCAACAACATCACTCAGACTTACACTCAGGGATCGCTTTAGAGGCATGTACATACTCAATGATTGAATGACACACTTCAGTAATGTGTGTCCAACTGAGGACCAAATTGGTACACTTATGAAGTGGGTGTCCAAGTCTTCTTCAAGCTCACGTACTGCAGCACTCACTCTGGCACACACTCAGGGCTATATATCAAGAACGAAAAGGGGGGGGGGCGTAACGGGCTTTTTAAAGGAGGTCCAGCTAAGTATGCCCTAAAGTGTACAGAAAATTAATTACAAAGCTGTTCCTTTACAAAAGGGATGAGACAAACCATGTAGTGTGCAAAGGATTTTGATTGTTGGATATTGTGGCCCTCACACAACCATCAGGATGTCGTGAATCACGTACCCTTCAGGATGTATCGTGTCATCATCGGGCTGCTCCTGCGTCGAGTCGGCTGGTGCAATACCCGACGGGCTCTTTTTAGGGAGCACTCTTGTGGAGATCTTTTTATCCGGTACAGCCGTTGGGTGAGGTGGGAGTGTGGGGCTAGTTTTTTTGTAATGTAGATGAAAGACAATAATTAAAATAGGGTTCGGAGTGCTTGTCTCAAAATATTTATTTAGGAAGCCTCCTTGCCTAATTAAAACTGTGAGGTGGAGTGTTGGTAACTTAGAATAATGAACTAAGTTATGTACACTGCCTCATTGGGGTCGACATGTTTCTCGCTCAAATAGAGAAATTCTCTGGCGATTCCTCAGGACCAAGAGTTGTTCTATCTACATGTGAATCTACACTGATAATCCTAAATAACAGTGAGCATTCTCAATATTAATATTTAACCAGTAGTTTACCTGCAGCTCGGTCTACCTGCGGGATAAGAAGGAAAAGACCAAGATGATTATAGAACGCGTTTAAACAATCACTGTGTATAAACATAGTGTGTCTCGTGAGTTTATTGAGTGCTACTATAGTGATAGTGCACCCAATACGTGGTGGTGAAGACATATAAATTACAGTCAAAAAGAGCCTCGTGAAGTGATCACTCTGACCAGTGGTGGTTATTAAAACATTTAAAATTGCTAGAGGAACTGTGTTGGTGGACTTACCCTAAGATTTCCATAGGATAATCCTCTGCAGTTCCTGGTAGGCTACGCAAGGAGTTCCTTGCGTACTGTAAGTCATATAGTGGAAAGAGCTAGTAGTTCAGAAATGGTTACACCATAGTACTCCAGGGTAAATTTATCCCCTTCTCTTATTTATGCAGTCACACTTAAGAAAAAACATTTGTCATACAAGGTGATGTATTCAAGATTATATCTAGCCCCTAGTCTCTGTCACACATAGTCTTGCAAATATGACTGATACTGGTAGGGGGTCACTGGTGTTCGAGATCGCTATGCTTTCTGGAACCTCCATATTTCTAGAAATATTTTTAAGAATATTTCACACGAGTATTTTGCGAAGTTTACTTGGATCTGATGTACAGGTTTAACTCGTTTAAAAACGTAACTGTTATGCGGATCATGCTCTCGTGTAAGCGTGTACCTCCTCTCGTCGCTAGCCTTAGAGATATGATCTCTACAGAGTTAAACAATTACTTGGTAGCCACTGTTTCTCGTGCGTCACCCTCGTAATGTGTCTAAAAATACTCTTTGTGAAGACCGCGAGCTCCATGTTGCTGGTGTATGTAACGTGTAGGTGGTGTCTCTAATTTAGCGTATTCTAACAAGATTGACCCGTGTGCTCGGGCATCATCTCAGTTGCAGAATAAAAAGATTAGATTAGAAATACTCACAGACACGCCGAGTCCGTGTCTCCAGTTCACCTACCCCGCTCTACCAGGTCTGGGTGGTGAGGTTCCCGGAATCGTACAGTGTATAAGAGGTGTTCCGCTTTCGCTAGCGGAAGAGGGTGTCGGGATACCGCTAGTCCGTTGCCTGTTGTGTTGATGGTTCAGTGTGGTCGCCATGTTGGATGGGGACATATCTAATACCGGGTGAATGCAAAGTGTGCTGATCCTTAGCATGTAATGATTCAAAATGCCTTTATTTCTAACTGCTCGAAAGTAATGTTCAGACAGATAAATTTACCATCCAAGTATTGGTAAATATGATGTGCTGAAGGATGTTATGCTCAAATTAGTAACGTCATGATCAGTTATATAAAGGTATGGACATATGATGATGGACATTAATGTGTAGTTGCAATATACCAAGATTAGGTCAATTATAGCGGATTTGTTCACTACTCAAGGATGTTTTAAGGGGAGACAACGATTAGGGACTCGTAATGTAATTGCCCAAACTTTAAGTATTATAATGATAGCTTGGTGCAGATAATCACTTAATGTCAGGTGAGTGATGTTCAGGGTGGTTTGAGGGAGGACCAAGGGATGGCATCATTGAGTCCTGTGACATGGGTTCCCAATCTGTATATCCTCCTCTGTTCTTTAACTAGTAAGGCTTCTTTCGTGATATTGGAGAATGACTCCAAAATAAGCCATCTAAACGATTCAGGGAGGTGTCCCTTTTCTTGAAAGTGTGCACACATTCTGGTGTTGATTTTTTTGCAACGAAAATTGCTGCGATGTTCCATCATGCGTGTTTTGACTGGGCGGGTTGTCATGCCTATGTATTGTAGTTTGCAGGGGCATGTGATTAAATACACGCAATTAGTTGTGTTGCAATTAGTGTGACGGCGCAACTCCCATTTAAAGTTGTTATGGAATAGGACAGTCTTGTGGATTGCGGTGAGGGGACATGCTGTGCATGATCCGCATGGGTGATGCCCTGTGACAGGTGGCAGATCCCATAGTTGTCTTTGAATTTGTTGCCCTTGTAGGCGGGGGCGCGTGTGAATCAAAGTGTCCTTAAGGTTTTTTGTGCGTTTGAATGAAAACCTAGGGACTTCAAGATTCATTGTGCCTGTATTTAAAATACCCCAGTGTTTTTTTATTATCTTGGTAATCTGATTAGACACTGGTGTAAACGAGGTGACACATGTGAGAGTCTCCGTGGGGGTTTGTGTTTTGGGTTCCAGTAATGCCTCTCGATGATTATTACGGGCTCTTTTATTAGCTAAAGCTATCTGTTTAGCTGGGTATTCGCGTGCTCTGAGGTGGTCGGCTAGTCTTTCAGCCTCCGCCCTATAATCTGTCAAATTGCTGCAGTTTCGTCTCACCCTAAGGAATTGTCCTATAGGTAAGTTATCTCTCAAACTCCGTGGGTGATGGCTGGAGTAGAGTAGCAGGCTGTTGCGGTCCGTTGGTTTTTTGTATAGAGTTGTTGATAGTGTACCTCTATGTAGATTTACATTTAGGTCTAGAAAAGGTATAGTTTCCGCGGAAACTGTATGGGAAAATTTGAGATGTGGGTCGAGAGTGTTGATCCAATTGCAAAACTCGATACAGGTTGACATCTCTCCTTTCCATAAGATTAAGATGTCGTCTATAAATCTCTTCCAAAGGTATATATCGACATCAAATGGATTTTAGTCATGGAAAATGTAGCGAGTCTCAAAATCAGACATATAAAGACATGCTAGACTTGGCGCAAATGTACTACCCATACAAGTTCCTTGCGTTTGTTGGTAGATCTGGTCTTTAAACTCAAAGAAGTTTTCTGTAAGAGCTACGGTTGCGCAATCCATGATGAAACTGATGGGCGTGTTATGTTCCCAATGTTCGTGGTTTAGTACATTTTCTACCACATCAAGGGTAGCCCTCTGGGGTATGTTGGTGTACAGGGCTTGTACATCTAGGGTCACTAGGAGTGTGATCTCATCCGCAGGTTGGAGCCCGATAAGGAGTCTCAGTAAATCTGCAGTGTCTTGGATGTAAGATGTTGTCTTTTTTACAAGTGGTTGAAGGAAGTAGTCACAAAATTGTGACAAGGGTTCGAGAACAGAATCAATACCCGATACAATTGTCCTTCTAGGAACAGGTGTAATTCCTTTGTGGATTTTTGGAAGGGTATAAAAGTAAGGGGTGCGTGGGTCTTTCTTAACCAAAAAGGAGGCCTCTTTTTTACTTATCCAGCCTTGACTCTCAGCCGAGAAGACTAAGGCTGTGATCGTGGTGAGTAGTCGTTTGGTTGGGTTGGTAGGGACAGGGGTATAGTAGGTTCTGTCACACAGTTGTCGTCTACATTCTAATTCATAATCAACAGTATCCATTATTACTGTGGCCCCACCTTTATCTGCTTGTTTTATAGTGATCGATGTTTCATTAGCCAAGTTATTAATCGCTTCATTTTCTGCTTTAGACATGTTGTTGTACTGTCTAGGCTTTGTCATATTGGCTAGGTCTTTAAGCACAGCCTGTTCAAAAGTAATGACTTCTGGTGGGATCATAGATACATTAGGAGTAAACGTGGATTTTGTGTGCAGTCCACTGTCTGTCCTTTGTACTGTTTCTGCATCTTGAAAGAAAGATTTCAATCTAACTATGCGAAAGAATTGTTGGATTTCGCACTGCTGTTTGAATAGGTCAATCTTAGGTGTTGGTACAAACCCCAACCCTCTCTGTAGTGCATCATGTTCTACATTGGTAAGGGTCTTCTGCGAGAGGTTGACTACTAGGTCTTCTTTCTGCTGTTGGTGTGACTCCGAGTTTCCATTGTTCTCGGGGTGTCCTCCCACTGGATTCGGGTCCCTTGTGGGTTTGATTGATTGTTTCTTCTTCTTTGCCCGCGCCCTCTGCCCCAACCTCTGCCTAAAAAAGGCTGGTTGTACACCGGGGGTAGAATTGGGGTGGTCCCTGTGGTGGCATGGGATATTGTGGTGGACAATGGGGGAGTATAGGGTATTGCCAAAAGGCTGGATGTTGGAAGGCCATTGTTTGTAAATTGGGGTAGTTCTGACGGTTTCCTTTGCGAAAGGTACCGTAATTAGCTGAATCAGAGCTAGAGTTGCTATTGCTAGAGGACCCTCTTCTGGTGGAGTTAGAGTTTGAATCCGGGTCTCCTCCATTGTTAGAGCTAGGAGGTATAAAGTCTTCTCTCAAATAGGGGTATACCTTCTCTTTATCGAAAATACTCACATCTTTTTGTAATTTCTTGACCTTTTGTTTCATCAGATATTCGCGATGTTCAGCCATTTCGTTGTTGATTTCTGACAATTTGGTCTTGAAGAGAGTTGTTGTGGTTGCACTTTTTAATGTGCTTTCCACCAGTTGGATTCTTGTTAGAAGTGTATCTGCTAGTCTCTTGGCAGTACGAATAATTAGAATGAGGAGATCTCTGGTACATTTCCAGGATACCTGGGACCAATCAGTTTTAAACGTGCCATCCTCCAAAAAGATACGGGGAAAGATTTTTACTATCAAGCCATTGGGGGCAATGTTGGCCCGCAGATATTCAGTCATTAGGGCACCATGTAATGTAATCTTAACCCAATCTCTCTTCATTGCGGACAAGGATTGCCAGTCTTCCGACTGACTCCCTGTGGCTGCCCCGCCATCAGCTCCCAGGATAGAGGGGGCATTAAGAATCTCATCAAGATAGTCATCACCAAAACTTAACCCTTGGCCTTCCATAATTGTAAGTGAGTTTGGTGAATATTTGCTAAGAGAAATTGTTTATATACTGTTAAGTGCCGTCATTCAACGTGATCAAGTCAGTGGCTCCAATGGTGTTGAAAAATTAGTTTTTTTCAACCGAAGTATACGAAGAACATTAAAAATGGGGGATATGCACAGGTTAACCCACCGGGGGATGCCCCACGGATATCTATCCGTGCAGAGAATATATCAAGAATGAAAAGAGGGGGGGGGGCGTAACGGGCTTTTTAAAGGAGGTCCAGCTAAATATGCCCTAAAGTGTACAGAAAATTAATTACAAAGCTGTTCCTTTACAAAAGGGATGAGACAAATCATGTAGTGTGCAAAGGATTTTGATTGTTGGATATTGTGGCCCTCACACAACCATCAGGATGTCGAGAATCACGTACCCTTCAGGATGTAATCTAATCTTTTTATTCTGCAACTGAGATGATGCCCGAGCACACGGGTCAATCCTGTTAGAATACGCTAAATTAGAGACACCACCTAAACGTTACATACACCAGCAACATGGAGCTCGCGGTCTTCACAAAGAGTATTTTTAGACACATTACGAGGGTGACGCACGAGAAACAGTGGCTACCAAGTAATTGTTTAACTCTGTAGAGATCATATCTCTAAGGCTAGCGACGAGAGGAGGTACACGCTTACACGAGAGCATGATCCGCATAACAGTTACGTTTTTAAACGAGTTAAACCTGTACATCAGATCCAAGTAAACTTCGCAAAATACTCGTGTGAAATATTCTTAAAAATATTTCTAGAAATATGGAGGTTCCAGAAAGCATAGCGATCTCGAACACCAGTGACCCCCTACCAGTATCAGTCATATTTGCAAGACTATGTGTGACAGAGACTAGGGGCTAGATATAATCTTGAATACATCACCTTATATGACAAACGTTTTTTCTTAAGTGTGACTGCATAAATAAGAGAAGGGGATAAATTTACCCTGGAGTACTATGGTGTAACCATTTCTGAACTACTAGCTCTTTCCACTATATGACTTACAGAACGCAAGGAACTCCTTGCGTAGCCTACCAGGAACTGCAGAGGATTATCCTATGGAAATCTTAGGGTAAGTCCACCAACACAGTTCCTCTAGCAATTTTAAATGTTTTAATAACCACCACTGGTCAGAGTGATCACTTCACGAGGCTCTTATTGACTGTAATTTATATGTCTTCACCACCACGTATAGGGTGCACTATCACTATAGTAGCACTCAATAAACTCACGAGACACACCATGTTTATACACAGTGATTGTTTAAACGCGTTCTATAATCATCTTGGTCTTTTCCTTATTATCCCGCAGGTAGACCGAGCTGCAGGTAAACTACTGGTTAAATATTAATATTGAGAATGCTCACTGTTATTTAGGATTATCAGTGTAGATTCACATGTAGATAGAACAACTCTTGGTCATGAGGAATCGCCAGAGAATTTCTCTATTTGAGCGAGAAACATGTCGACCCCAATGAGGCAGTGTACATAACTTAGTTCATTATTCTAAGTTACCAACACTCCACCTCACAGTTTTAATTAGGCAAGGAGGCTTCCTAAATAAATATTTTGAGACAAGCACTCCGAACCCTATTTTAATTATTGTCTTTCATCTACATTACAAAAAAACTAGCCCCACACTCCCACCTCACCCAACGGCTGTACCGGATAAAAAGATCTCCACAAGAGTGCTCCCTAAAAAGAGCCCGTCGGGTATTGCACCAGCCGACTCGACGCAGGAGCAGCCCGATGATGACACGATACATCCTGAAGGGTACGTGATTCACGACATCCTGATGGTTGTGTGAGGGCCACAATATCCAACAATCAAAATCCTTTGCACACTACATGGTTTGTCTCATCCCTTTTGTAAAGGAACAGCTTTGTAATTAATTTTCTGTACACTTTAGGGCATACTTAGCTGGACCTCCTTTAAAAAGCCCGTTACGCCCCCCCCCCTTTTCGTTCTTGATATATTCTCTGCACGGATAGATATCCGTGGGGCATCCCCCGGTGGGTTAACCTGTGCATATCCCCCATTTTTAATGTTCTTCGTATACTTCGGTTGAAAAAAACTAATTTTTCAACACCATTGGAGCCACTGACTTGATCACGTTGAATGACGGCACTTAACAGTATATAAACAATTTCTCTTAGCAAATATTCACCAAACTCACTTACAATTATGGAAGGCCAAGGGTTAAGTTTTGGTGATGACTATCTTGATGAGATTCTTAATGCCCCCTCTATCCTGGGAGCTGATGGCGGGGCAGCCACAGGGAATCAGTCGGAAGACTGGCAATCCTTGTCCGCAATGAAGAGAGATTGGGTTAAGATTACATTACATGGTGCCCTAATGACTGAATATCTGCGGGCCAACATTGCCCCCAATGGCTTGATAGTAAAAATCTTTCCCCGTATCTTTTTGGAGGATGGCACGTTTAAAACTGATTGGTCCCAGGTATCCTGGAAATGTACCAGAGATCTCCTCATTTTAATTATTCGTACTGCCAAGAGACTAGCAGATACACTTCTAACAAGAATCCAACTGGTGGAAAGCACATTAAAAAGTGCAACCACAACAACTCTCTTCAAGACCAAATTGTCAGAAATCAACAACGAAATGGCTGAACATCGCGAATATCTGATGAAACAAAAGGTCAAGAAATTACAAAAAGATGTGAGTAATTTCGATAAAGAGAAGGTATACCCCTATTTGAGAGAAGACTTTATACCTTCTAGCTCTAACAATGGAGGAGACCCGGATTCAAACTCTAACTCCACCAGAAGAGGGTCCTCTAGCAATAGCAACTCTAGCTCTGATTCAGCTAATTACGGTACCTTTCGCAAAGGAAACCGTCAGAACTACCCCAATTTACAAACAATGGCCTTCCAACATCCAGCCTTTTGGCAATACCCTATACTCCCCCATGGTCCACCACAATATCCCATGCCACCACAGGGACCACCCCAATTCTACCCCCCGGTGTACAACCAGCCTTTTTTAGGCAGAGGTTGGGGCAGAGGGCGCGGGCAAAGAAGAAGAAACAATCAATCAAACCCACAAGGGACCCGAATCCAGTGGGAGGACACCCCGAGAACAATGGAAACTCGGAGTCACACCAACAGCAGAAAGAAGACCTAGTAGTCAACCTCTCGCAGAAGACCCTTACCAATGTAGAACATGATGCACTACAGAGAGGGTTGGGGTTTGTACCAACACCTAAGATTGACCTATTCAAACAGCAGTGCGAAATCCAACAATTCTTCCGCAAAGTTAGATTGAAATCTTTCTTTCAAGATGCAGAAACAGTACAAAGGACAGACAGTGGACTGCACTCAAAATCCACGTTTACTCCTAATGTATCTATGATCCCACCAGAAGTCATTACTTTTGAACAGGCTGTGCTTAAAGACCTAGCCAATATGACTAAGCCTAGACAGTACAACAACATGTCTAAAGCAGAAAATGAAGCGATTAATAACTTGGCTAATGATACATCGATCACTATAAAACAAGCAGATAAAGGTGGGGCCACAGTAATAATGGATACTGTGGATTATGAATTAGAATGTAGACGACAACTGTGTGACAGAACCTACTATACCCCTGTCCCTACCAACCCAACCAAACGACTACTCACCACGATCACAGCCTTAGTCTTCTCGGCTGAGAGTCAAGGCTGGATAAGTAAAAAAGAGGCCTCCTTTTTGGTTAAGAAAGACCCACGCACCCCTTACTTTTATACCCTTCCAAAAATCCACAAAGGAATTACACCTGTTCCTGGAAGGCCAATTGTATCGGGTATTGATTCTGTTCTCGAACCCTTGTCACAATTTTGTGACTACTTCCTTCAACCACTTGTAAAAAAGACAACATCTTAAATCCAAGACACTGCAGATTTACTGAGACTCCTTATCGGGCTCCAACCTGCGGATGAGATCACACTCCTAGTGACCCTAGATGTACAAGCCCTGTACACCAACATACCCCAGAGGGCTACCCTTGATGTGGTAGAAAATGTCCTAAACCACGAACATTGGGAACATAACACGCCCATCAGTTTCATCATGGATTGCGCAACCTTAGCTCTTACAGAAAACTTCTTTGAGTTTAAAGGCCAGATCTACCAACAAATGCAAGGAACTTTTATGGGTAGTACATTTGCGCCAAGTCTAGCATGTCTTTATATGTCTGATTTTGAAACTCGCTACATTTTCCATGACTCAAATCCATTTGATGTCGATATATACCTTTGGAAGAGATTTATAGACGACATCTTAATCTTATGGAAAGGAGAGATGTCAACCTGTATCGAGTTTTGCAATTGGATCAACACTCTCGACCCACATCTCAAATTTTCCCATGCAGTTTCCGCGGAAACTATACCTTTTCTAGACCTAAATGTAAATCTACATAGAGGTACACTATCAACAACTCTATACAAAAAACCAACGGACCGCAACAGCCTGCTACTCTACTCCAGCCATCACCCACGGAGTTTGAGAGATAACTTACCTATAGGACAATTCCTTAGGGTGAGACGAAACTGCAGCAATTTGACAGATTATAGGGCGGAGGCTGAAAGACTAGCCGACCACCTCAGAGCACGCGAGTACCCAGCTAAACAGATAGCTTTAGCTAATAAAAGAGCCCGTAATAATCATCGAGAGGCATTACTGGAACCCAAAACACAAACCCCCACGGAGACTCTCACATGTGTCACCTCGTTTACACCAGTGTCTAATCAGATTACCAAGATAATAAAAAAACACTGGGGTATTTTAAATACAGGCACAATGAATCTTGAAGTCCCTAGGTTTTCATTCAAACGCACAAAAAACCTTAAGGACACTTTGATTCACACGCGCCCCCGCCTACAAGGGCAACAAATTCAAAGACAACTACGGGATCTGCCACCTGTCACAGGGCATCACCCATGCGGATCATGCACAGCATGTCCCCTCACCGCAATCCACAAGACTGTCCTATTCCATAACAACTTTAAATGGGAGTTGCGCCATCACACTAATTGCAACACAACTAATTGCGTGTATTTAATCACATGCCCCTGCAAACTACAATACATAGGCATGACAACCCGCCCAGTCAAAACACGCATGATGGAACATCGCAGCAATTTTCGTTGCAAAAAAATCAACACCAGAATGTGTGCACACTTTCAAGAAAAGGGACACCTCCCTGAATCGTTTAGATGGCTTATTTTGGAGTCATTCTCCAATATCACTAAAGAAGCCTTACTAGTTAAAGAACAGAGGTGGATATACAGATTGGGAACCCATGTCACAGGACTCAATGATGCCATCCCTTGGTCCTCCCTCAAACCACCCTGAACATCACTCACCTGACATTAAGTGATTATCTGCACCAAGCTATCATCATAATACTTAAAGTTTGGGCAATTACATTACGAGTCCCTAATCGTTGTCTCCCCTTAAAACATCCTTGAGTAGTGAACAAATCCGCTATAATTGACCTAATCTTGGTATATTGCAACTACACATTAATGTCCATCATCATATGTCCATACCTTTATATAACTGATCATGACCTAACTAATTTGAGCATAACATCCTTCAGCACATCATATTTACCAATACTTGGATGGTAAATTTATCTGTCTGAACATTACTTTCGAGCAGTTAGAAATAAAGGCATTTTGAATCATTACATGCTAAGGATCAACACACTTTGCATTCACCCGGTATGAGATATGTCCCCATCCAACATGGCGACCACACTGAACCATCAACACAACCGGCAACGGACTAGCGGTATCCCGACACCCACTTCCGCTAGCGAAAGCGGAACACCTCTTATACACTGTACGATACCGGGAACCTCACCACCCAGACCTGGTAGAGCGGGGTAGGTGAACTGGAGACACGGACTCGGCGTGTCTGTGAGTATTTCTAATCTAATCTTTTTATTCTGCAACTGAGATGATGCCCGAGCACACGGGTCAATCCTGTTAGAATACGCGAAATTAGAGACACCACCTACACGTTACATACACCAGCAACATGGAGCTCGCGGTCTTCACAAAGAGTATTTTTAGACACATTACGAGGGTGACGCACGAGAAACAGTGTCTACCAAGTAATTGTTTAACTCTGTAGAGATCATATCTCTAAGGCTAGCGACGAGAGGAGGTACACGCTTACACGAGAGCATAATCCGCATAACAGTTACGTTTTTAAACGAGTTAAACCTGTACATCAGATCCAAGTAAACTTCGCAAAATACTCGTGTGAAATATTCTTAAAAATATTTCTAGAAATATGGAGGTTCCAGAAAGCATAGCGATCTCGAACACCAGTGACCCCCTACCAGTATCAGTCATATTTGCAAGACTATGTGTGACAGAGACTAGGGGCTAGATATAATCTTGAATACATCACCTTATATGACAAACGTTTTTTCTTAAGTGTGACTGCATAAATAAGAGAAGGGGATACATTTACCCTGGAGTACTATGGTGTAACCATTTCTGAACTACTAGCTCTTTCCACTATATGACTTACAGAACGCAAGGAACTCCTTGCGTAGCCTACCAGGAACTGCAGAGGATTATCCTATGGAAATCTTAGGGTAAGTCCACCAACACAGTTCCTCTAGCACTTTTAAATGTTTTAATAACCACCACTGGTCAGAGTGATCACTTCACGAGGCTCCTATTCACTGTAATTTATATATCTTCACCACCACGTATAGGGTGCACTATCACTATAGTAGCACTCAATAAACTCACGAGACACACCATGTTTATACACAGTGATTGTTTAAACGCGTTCTATAATCATCTTGGTCTTTTCCTTCTTATCCCGCAGGTAGACCGAGCTGCAGGTAAACTACTGGTTAAATATTAATATTGAGAATGCTCACTGTTATTTAGGATTATCAGTGTAGATTCACATGTAGATAGAACAACTCTTGGTCCTGAGGAATCGCCAGAGAATTTCTCTATTTGAGCGAGAAACATGTCGACCCCAATGAGGCAGTGTACATAACTTAGTTCATTATTCTAAGTTACCAACACTCCACCTCACAGTTTTAATTAGGCAAGGAGGCTTCCTAAATAAATATTTTGAGACAAGCACTCCGAACCCTATTTTAATTATTGTCTTTCATCTACATTACAAAAAAAACTAGCCCCACACTCCCACCTCACCCAACGGCTGTACCGGATAAAAAGATCTCCACAAGAGTGCTCCCTAAAAAGAGCCCGTCGGGTATTGCACCAGCCGACTCGACGCAGGAGCAGCCCGATGATGACACGATACATCCTGAAGGGTACGTGATTTACGACATCCTGATGGTTGTGTGAGGGCCACAATATCCAACAATCAAAATCCTTTGCACACTACATGGTTTGTCTCATCCCTTTTGTAAAGGAACAGCTTTGTAATTAATTTTCTGTACACACTCAGGGCTACCTTCATGGATATGCACTTATCGACTGAGGGTATGACACACTAACATATCGGATGCTCAACTCAGATCCAAGTACACACTAAGGCAGTGGGTGTCCAACTCTTATCCAAGCTCACACACACTGGCGCTCACGTAGACTGACAGTCCAGGGTACCCTCAGGAATATACACACACATATGGAGGGAATGGCACACTTACATAGTAGGTGTTTATTTTAGGTTCAAACACACAGTAAGGAACTTAGGGGCACATGCATCAAACTTCATTTTTGCGATTACCAAATAGCGATTTGTAAGAAATCGCTATTTGGTAACAGTAAAAGGCAATGCATCAAAACAGGGTGAAAATAACGATTCTCTAATTGCGATTCCTTAAGAATCGCAATTGCAATTAGTGAATTGCTATTTGCTATTGATTCTCCATTCTTTCCTATGAGCCTTGAGAATGCTCATTCACTGCCTAAATTGTGATTACCTAATTGGTAATCGCAAAGTAGGTAATGCAAAGGCAAGGGTGCCCAGGGGCCTAAGTCACCCCTGAGGCGCCCCTAACAAAATAATGTGCACATGTAAGGCACACAAATGTGTGCGCCACAGGGCACTTTGAAAGATGAAGTTTGGTGCATTTTTCAAACTATACACGTGGTTAACATCAACTTCAAATTGATGTTAATTAGCATTTCCCAAATGCACAGGTCGTATTTAGGAAAGGCTTCTTGCATGTGCATTAGGGAATCACAAATTGTAATTCCCTATTTGCATTTGCAACTTAGGTCATCGCAAGTCATTGCGATTACCTAAATTGTGAATCCAAAAACATTCATGCATAGCAAAAGGCCGAATTTTGTTAATCGCACTGTTTGCGATCGCAAAATTGCTAGATGCATGTGCCCCTAGGTGTCATCCAAATATTGCTGGAGCACTGATGTGGGTAAGTGGGGTGTGTGCCCCTGGATGTCACACCTTCCACCTCACTCTACTTTTGCTGTAGAAGGGGTGCTCCCCCAAATTCCTGTTTGTAACCCTAAGTGCTGATGTGAGTGAGTGGGGTATTTGCATAAACCTGGACTTGCCTTGGACACAGTCTGACCAACATTTCTTGTATTTAAGGCGCTTCCTAAAATACCTGTTTTAGTTGTGAGTGCTGAAGTGGGTGAGTGGGTGTGTGCATAAAGTTGTGTATCAGTTGCACAACCTCCTGTGCTAATTGTTGATAGGGTGAGTTGGTTATGTCATTAACCAGGACCTGCATGGAACACTGTCTGGCTCACTTTGATTTTACTGAAGTTGTGGCACACCCTCACATCCCTGATTGTGGCAAGGAGTGCTGGTATGTGTGATTGGGATGAATGTGTTAACCTGGACCAACATGTGATGCTCTCTGACTTGATCTACTTATGTTGCCATTGGGTCATTTTCCCAATTCCCAGTTTGGGCCCTAAGTGTTGGTGCAGGAGAGTGGTGTTTTTGTGTAAATCTGCACTTGCCTGGGTCACCCTTTATCTTGTCCTACTTGTGCTACAGTTTGGGCACTCCCTTATCCTTAATAGCAGCCCTGACTGCTCCTAAGATTGAGTAGGGTGTGAGCGTAAAGGTGGACCTGCGTAGGAAAACCTCTACCTCACACTACTTTTGCTGCCCTATCATTGAGGCACTAAATTAAATCCATGATTGTTGCCCTGACTGATCATGTGTATGAGTGGGGTGTATGCATCGAGCAACAACTGTTTTGGACACCCTCTGCCTCACTCACCTTTTGTTACCATTGGAGAACCCTCACTCTGCTTTTGCCGATTTTGGTATGCACCCTCAAATCCCTAATTGTGGACGTGACTGCTGATGTTGGTGAGTGGGGTGCGTACATTAACCTGGATCTCCTTGGGACACCCTCTGATTGCTCAAATTGTGATGCCTTTCGGAGATTTTTCATGACTATCTATTTGTGGCCTTGAGTGCTGGTGTAGCTTAGTAAAGTATATGCATAAAGCTTGACTTGCATTGGAGACCCTCTGCCTTACTCTACTTTGCTGGAGAGCACCCGAAAATCCCTGTGGCTTTGAGTGCTGATGCGGGTAAGTGGAGTGTATGCATAAACCTGGACATACATTGGAGAGCCCCTGCCTCGCTCGGAGGTCGGTGCCATTGGAGCAATTCCCCAAATCCGTCATTGTAACTGTGAGTGCTGATTTTGATGAGAAGAGAGTATGCATAAATCTGGCCCTGAGTCGGACACCCCCTACCTTGATCTGCTTTTGCTGCCTTTGGGGTGCTCTCTCAAAGCTCTCATTGTAGCTATGAGTAATGATGTGGATGAATGGGGTGTGTGTATAAACCTGAATTTGTGTAGGACTCCTCTGCCTCATCCTACTTTGGGTGCATTTGGAGCTCTTCCCAAAATCCCTTATTTTGGCTGTGAGTGCTCATGTCAGTGAGAATGGTGAGTGCATAAAACTGGACCTGCATTAGATGTTCTATACCTGGCACTGCTTTGAAGGAGTGCTCCCCAAATCTTTGATTACAGCCCAGAGTGACTATGTAAGTGAGAAAGATGTGAGCATAAAACTGGACCTGTGTGGGACATCATCTTCTTAAGTCCCTTTTGCGGCCATTGGGGTGCACCTCCACTCCCTGCTTGTGTCCTGAGACTTTATGTGGGTGCATGGGGTGTGTAGTTAGCATAGGTTTGTGTGGGACACCATCCGGCTTGCTATGCTTTTGCTGCTGTCGGTTAATCCCCCCAAATCTCTGTTTGGGCCGTAGCACTGGTGTGGGTGAGTTGGTGTGTACATAAAGCTACACCTCCGTGGGATGCAATTTACATCTCTCTACTATTGCTGCAGTTGAGGAACACCCCAAAATCTCTGATTGTGGCACTGAGTGCTCCTATGAGTGAATAGGTTGTGTGTGTAAAGCTGCACCTGCGTAGAATGGTTTCCATCTCATACTACTTGATTATTGCCCTGAGTTCTGATGTGGGTGAATAGGCAGTGTTCATAAAGCTGGATGTGATTTGACATCCGCCAATGTCTTCTACTTGCTTGCATTGGAGCACTCTCAAAATTGTTGATTGTGGCAGAGTACTAGTATGGGTGAGGTGGGTGTGAGCTTGACCGTATTATTATTTATTTATTTATTTTATAGTTTTATAGAGCGCGAACCAGACCCGTGAGGGTATCAGAGCGCTTTACAGGATTTAGGGGGACGAATACAAAACATAAGGATGGGAGGGATCAAATTGGGAGGGATAGGGATACATTATAAGGGAGGAGCACGCAGTCTAAAGTCCAAGCTACAAGTGGGAGAAAATTAAAGCAGGTAGATAAAAAATACAAGAAGGCTACCTAATATAGGAGGTACCCGCCGACTAAGGTCCAAGCAACATGTGGAATAAAAATTAAAACAGGTAGTTATAATATAGAAGAAGGAACGCAGTCTCAGCTCTTGGGGGGATGCCTAGGAGTGCAGAAAAATGTATCATCCATGGAGGCCTTGGATAATGCCGAGGTGGAGGGTGGAACAAGTCTATGAGGTGATTGTTAAGTTTTCATTCGATGAGGTATTTTCCCATTAAGAAAGCTTTGGTCTCTTTCTTAAAGTGTGCCCAGGACGGAAGTCTTCTGATAGAGGGTGGGAGAGAGTTCCAGATTCTTGGAGCGGCCCCAGAGAAGGCTCGATTGTAGGTTTTTTTCTTCCGGAAGCGTGCTGGCTGCAGCAGCAGGTTTTTGGCAGATCAGGAGTTTCTGGCACGTCCGGATATCACAAGTTTTTGTGCGAGAAATGTAGGTGAATTCGAGTACAGAGCTTTGTGAGTAATGCAGGCCAGTTTAAATTGTATTGTGGCCTCCAGGGAAGCCAGTTCAGAGCTTTGAGGTGGGGAGAGATGTGGTCAAATTTTTTTGAACCCTTTATGAGTCTGGCGGCGGTTTTGAGGCAGGCTTTCAATGGGGCCAGAGAGTTCTTGGGTAGCACTGCAAGAGTAGAGCATCCATATTCAAGTCTGGAAATGACTAGGCCCTGAGTTGCTGTTTTAAGGTCGGACACATCGAGGAAGGGTTTTAGGTTTCTTAGGTAGCTTCGGTGGAATCTAGCCGTTTTGGCCATCGAATTTATATGCTACAAACCAACGAAGTCAGTGTAGTGTCAACAAGGCACTTACCATCCAAGAGGCACGGGTCTCCAGGTTCGGAACCTGCCCAATATGTTATTGGGAGGAACACAGACCTAAGGAGGTAATACAAGTTATGTATGAAAGCCCTCACTCACCAACCTGGTTGGTGACATGCTTCATCATCATATGGCTCCACTGGGTATGGCCGAATGCCATCCCAGTGTGCTGCAACGCCAGGTTACTGCGGAGCGGGGTTTTGTGAGGTGACAGTGAATTTAAAATTCCCAATTAAGACAAAAAGATAATTTAATAATTTTGCTAATTGGAAAAAATTAAAAAGGAGTGAGGGTCAAAAAAATAACAGACCGGGTTCACTCCATGGCGGTCAACATGTTTCTGCCTTCATGTGTGTTCAACAGGCTTTCATCAGGACCAGAGTGGAAGTGTGGGAGCCCCGGTGGTATGAACGCGCTAAGGTTCACCCTACCGTGGGCTGCTGTGTGAAAAAAATATATATACACAGTGCAAAATCCGCCAAGTCTCACCATCAAACCGGCTGACAAGGGCGGAGCAGTGGTCCTAATGAATACTGCTAATTACGATCATGAGTGCCGTAGACTCCTCAGTGATCGCAAGAACTAAAAACCTCTTCCTAGCGACCCCTCTAATGATCTTAAAAACCAGATCGAGAGGATAGTCGAAGAAGCACTCACAGAAGGCATCATTACCAGACCAGAAGCACGATTCCTTACCGAGAGCCAGGGTACTATTCCATATTTCTATACACTCCCCAAAATCCATAAGGACAGACTCCCTCCTCCTGGGCGCCCAATTGTGTCAGGGATTGGCTCTCTCCTGGAACCATTATCACGGTTCTGCGACCATTTTCTCAAGCCACTGGTCCAACAATCATCCACGTATCTTAAAGATACCAAGGACCTGCTCAAACTACTGAACAACATTCAATGTTCAGAGGATACGATCTTGGTCACATTGGATATTGAGAGCCTATACACCAGTATCCCCCAGGATGAGACCATCCGGGTCCTGGGGGAATCTCTCAATTCCCATTCTTGGGAGCACAGAACATCTAAAGATTTTATTATCCAATGTGCCACTCTGGCCTTGAAAAAGAACTATTTTGAATATCAGGGACACCTGTATCTACAATCCACGGGTACTTCCATGGGGAGTACCTTTGCTCCTAGTGTAGCGGGATTATTAAATTATCTTTTTGACTTAATTGGGAATTTTAAATTCACTGTCACCTCATAAAACCCCGCTCCGCAGTAACCTGGCGTTGCAGCACACTGGGATGGCATTCGGCCATACCCAGTGGAGCCCGATGATGAAGCATGTCACCAACCAGGTTGGTGAGTGAGGGCTTTCATACATAACTTGTATTACCTCCTTAGGTCTGTGTTCCTCCCAATAACATATTGGGCAGGTTCCGAACCTGAAGACCCATGCCTCTTGGATGGTAAGTGCCTTGTTGACACTACACTGACTTCGTTGGTTTGTAGCCTTTCCCTTGAGGGGACTAGTCGTGTTATTACCCTTCCTCTTCTGTTGTTGATTTACATCGAATTTATATGGCCATGCATATTCAGGCTGCCGTCAAGGGTTATTCCCAGGGATTTCACCGAGTCAACAATGGTTGGAGGGCAGTTTAGAGCAGTGATGGTCTTGATCCATTCCTGGATGTCTGGATTGGGTTTGGGTGGGGAGATCAGAAGGAATTCCGTTTTGATTGCGTTGAGTTTAAGCTGGTTGGGGTGAGCCAATGGACTGTCAGCTTTAGGGCCTCGTTTAGGGAGAAAATGTCCTCAGGGGAAGAGATTTTTATGTAGACCTGTATATCGTCGGCGTACATAAGCTAGGAGATGTTGGCGGCACGAAGCACCTCGGTGAGAGGTTCAAGGTAAAGGTTGAACAGGGTGGGGGAGAGGGTTGATCCTTGGGGGACTCCAACAGAAACCGGAGAGGGGGCGGATAGATCACCGTTGATGAGGACTCTCTGTGATCGGTTTTGGAGGAAGGATCTAAACCATTCAAGGACTGTGCCATCCTACCCCATCCTGAGTTTGAGGCGTTCTAGGAGAATTTCGTAGTTAACCGTATCAAAGGCGGAGGAAAGGTCTAGAAGGATTACTTCAGAGGTTTTGCCAATGTCCAGGGCTTGGAGGGCGTCGTCCACAATGTGGAGGAGGGTGGTTTCCGTGCTGTGTCCAGGTCTGAAACCTGATTGGAAGTCATCTAGCAGGTGAAAGTTGTTTATGTGTAGGCTTAGCTGCTGTTGCACACGTTTTTCCAGAACTTTGGCAAGGAGTAGGATGTTGGACATGGGTCTATAGTTCTCAGCAGAGGCAGGGTCCAGCGTGGGTTTTTTCAGGATAGGGACAACTTGGCCAGCCTTGAGCGAATCAGGAATTGAGCCCTGTAGGAGGGAGGCGTTGTTTATTGAGGTCCATGAAGGGATGATAGCCTTGGAGGCGGCAGCTAGGCAATTAGAGGGGAGAGGATCATTAAAGTGATTGTTCGGTTTTAAGGAGGCAAGAATTCTCAAGATAGAGTGATCGTCATAGATTTTAAATTTGGACCAGTGCACTAGGTTTTTGGGTGAGGTTTGGGAGGACAACACAGAGAGAAGAGGTGGAGCTAGCTGATTTTGATTTTGGTGATGGGTTGCGGATTTAAGTTCCTTTCCTAGGGCAGAGATTTTGTCACAGAAGAAGGAAGAGAATTCCTTGCTTGATATTAAGGGTTTAGGTGTTTCTTTGGCAGTTTTCGATAGTTTGTTGGATTGGTGTTTGACCAAGTTGAACAGCTTGCGAGGTCGATTTTTGACGTTCTCCAGTTCAGCTCTGAAAAATTATTTTTTAGTGTTGAGGATTTTCTTATTGTAGGCATTTCTGGCCTGTCGAACGAGTTTTAGATGTGCTGCAGATGGGTGTTGTTTCCACATTCGTTCAGACTGTCGAAGAGATCTCCTCTCCTTGTTGAGGGCTTCGCTGAACCAGGGATTTCTGTCTTTGATCTGGGTTCTTTTCAGTTTTAGTGGTGCCAGACCATCAATAATTTTGGATATGGTGGAGGAGTAATGGCCCGCTAGGGTGGTGACCAATGTGCACTGTTGGGGGGGGTCAGACTCACAACGTGCTGCCAGTTTCTCGTGGCCGAGGTTCTTGGTGTCCCTAAACCATTGTTTGGGAATCACAGGTTGGGGTGTCCATGATTTGTGGGTGCTGGGCAGGAGGAAATTGATGGCGTGGTGATCAGACCAATCACAAGGATCAATGGAGATAAGTTTGACCGCTGATTCCTTAGCAATGATCCAGTAACGGGTAGCACCTTTCGAATTGGTAGGGAGGGAGCAGGCTTGGGTAAGGGCTTGAACGGCCAAGAGGTCTCTGATGGCATTGACCTGAGGGTCCTTGGGATCGTTCCAGTGCAAGTTAAAGTCGACAAAGAAAATGTCGTTAGAGTTTGGGGACACCTTGGCTGTGATGATTTCCATGAGGTGGTCCGTAAAGGTGCCGTTCTTGCCAGGAAGGTGATAAAAGGTGTGAAGTTTGCACAGCTGTATGGTGTTGTTGGAGATGGAGAGTGCGAGGTATTTGCAGGAGTCCGTGGGTTCCACCGGCAGTTCCGTAACAAGGAGGTTGGAGCGGTAGATACAGGCAATGCCACCCCCTTTTTTCTTTGGATGCTTGTCCATCCTAACGATGCTATAGTTGGGCGGGACTAAGAGGCCAAGGTAGGGCGATGAGGAATCCTTGATCCAAGATTCTGTCAAGATCGCTAGGTACGATTTATGACTAAGAATAAGGTCGGCGACATCCGATGCATGCTTTACAGCTGACCGGCAGTTTATTAGGAGGCTGGCTAGGGAGGGGTAGGAGACCTTGATCTGCATGGGACACCCTTCAACTTGCTCTATCTTTCCTTCCATTTTGGGCACTAACCCAAAATTCTTGATTGAAGTCCCCAATGTTGGTATGGGTCGGTGAGGTGTGTGTGCGTAAAGCTGGTCCTTCAGGAGACACCCTCAATCTCTCTCTACTTTTGCTGTCCCCGAAATACCTGATTGAGGCCATGAGTGCTTATGTGGGTGAGTGTGGTGTACTGGTTAATCTGGATCTGTATGGAACGTACTCTGTCTTGCTCTGCTTTTGCTGATTTTGGGGCGGTCCCCCAAATCTATGATTGTGGCCTTGAGGGCTGATGTAGGGGAGATGTGTGCCTGCATGGGATACACTCACCTCACCTCTGTTTTGCTGATGTTGGGGTACTCCTCCAAATGTGCCCTTGACTGCAGATGTGGGGGAGTGAGGTGACTGCGGAATCATGGACCTGTATTGGACATCCTCTGAGTCACTCTACTTTTCCTTCAAATACTTGTTTGTGGCCCAGTGTGCTAGTATGACTATGATGTTTGCACAACCTTGAACCTGTGTTGGACACCCTCTGTCTAACTCTACTTGTTCTTGCATTTGGAGCACTCCTGCCTAACCCCTAATGTGGCCCTGAGAGCTGGTATGGGGTGAGTGGAGTGAGTGCAGAAAGATGGACCTGCATTGGACATTCTCCACCTCCCGCTACATTTTATTGCATGTACAGTGATCCCCCAATACCTGATAGTGTCCCTAAGTTCAGGTATGCATTAGTGGGGGGGGGGGGGTGTCCATAAAGCTGAACCTGCATAAGGCATCCTACACTTCATTCTATTTTTGCTGCCATTCGATTGCTCCCCCAAATCCCTGATTGTAGAACTGAATGCTAATATGAATGAGTGGAGTGTGTCTATAAAGCTTGACTTGTGTGGAGCATCTTCCACCTTGCTCTACTTTTGCTACCATTGGCGGGCTCCCCCAAATTGCTGATTGTGTCCCCGAATAATTATGTGAGTGAGTGGAGTGTGTACAAAAAGTTGGATGTGCGTGACCACCCTTCTTCTGGCTCTAGTTATGTTGCTGTTGAGGCACTCACCACATCCCTGATTCTGAGCCTCAGTGCTGGTATGGATGAATAGGGTAGATGAGCAATGCTGAACATCTGTTGTACTCTTTTCACTTCACTCTACTTTTGCTGCCATTGATGCATTGCCCAAATTCCTAAAGGAGCCATAGTGTTGTGCAGGGTGTGTGTTTCTGTAAATCTGGGCCTGCATTGGACACTCTCTGCCTCATTGTACCTTTGCTTTCATCGAAATGTTCATATCCCTCAGTGTTTCCCTGAGTGAGTATCTGCGTAAGTGGTGGTGTGTGTAAGGCTGGACATTCATTGGACACCCTTCAACACACCAAATCCAGACACTCATTTTTGCATATCTTTTCTATTTGATTTTTAAGCACTGCATTAAACTCCCAAGTCAGAACCGACTAGCGAGTCGGCTGTCAAATGGTGGATTGCAATTCTTAAAAAAGCGACTGGCAAGCTTGTGAGTTGGGATTGATCCAAAAGTCACATGCCCGAAAACTGTGCTTTTATCTTAGGAGTGCCTAATATTTTCATTATGTCTAGGTGCCTCTCCGCTTTGCCCTGGATTCAGTCATGTTTCACGCTGGCTCCCAATTGTTTTTCTCATTGCGAAACTCTTGGGTCAGCGCAGACTTACAAGTTTCAAGATGGCCAAAAAAACATTTTTAGTGTTAATCCAGCCAATCACATTATGTAAAAAATGTGATTGGCATGATTGACTGTGTTTTAACCAATATATATAGAAGAACATAAATATCTCAAAATCTACTGGACAGATTGACGACAAATCAAAAAAGCACGCTTTCTAAACAGAATTCTAATTTCATGCCAAGTTTGGAGGAAAAATGTTCTGCAGTTTTTGCAATTTCTTTCGCCAATATTCCTAGCGGTCCTAGATTGAGAAATTATGTATTTTTTCACCCCCACTAATGTTTCCCTGAGAGCACATACTCACAAAACTTGCCATGCCACACCTTAGCTGACTGAGTTGATAAACTGCCAAGTTTTGTGGAGATCCATCCAGCAGGGTCAAAATGTATAGGCAAATCAAATCAAATAAAAAAATGCAGTTTTCTATGGGAAGTATGGCTGAATCATAACTACAAAGTTGCGACTACAACTGAGAGATAGACAGACCAACAGACAGACAGATAGACAGATACACAGATGGTGCCCTGATAAATAGCTTTTACAACAATAAGGGAGCATCTAATGTACTGTTTAGTTTGGTTAATTCTTACACTGTTTAGACTAAAATATTGTCAGCCTCTGATAGTTTTAATAGACAGTGGCAGCTGGTGCATTTTAAAAGTGGTGAGACAGATAGCTTAAGTTGAATATAGACTAGAGTGCGAGCAAGCATAAATCAATTAAAGCCAGGCAGCGCGAGGAAGGGAGTTCTTCCCCCACAAAACAATTGAAGAAAAAAATGGGTGAAAATTATGCATTTTCAGCAGATTGTTAAAGAAAGCCTGCTGCAATTTTTTTAAATGGTGCATTCACAAACACTTTGTTCCTCTCACCTTGCACTCACGGACGCACACTGCTTCACTCACCTAAAACTCACACAAGCATACCACTCAACCTGCACTCAAAAAGGCACCCCAATCATCCAGTACATTCACACCTCTCATCTCGCACTCATGAAAGCACATCACTCATCTAGTGTACTCATAAAGTCACACAGCTTACTGTGGGCTCAGGCAAACACACCATTCTCAACACTCACAAAGGCACACCCTTCACCATACACTCAAAGACTAACCATTACTCACCCTGCAGTCACACATGCACACCACTCTCCCGCACTCATACAGTTAAACAACAGACCCTGCACTCATACAAGCACATCACTCACTAGTCACTTTGAACCCACACACAGATATCAGGCTACAGCAGCACTAAGCCCTCCCTGCCCCCCACTCACTCAGGCAGAGTTCAATGGGAGGACTCTTACTGCTTTGTGTTGGGGAGGAGGTGTTGTCTCAACCGTCACCAAAAACCGTAATTTTTCCCCAGTACATACTTCCAGCAGCAAAAAGAACAAAGCACTTGCAAGTGTGCTGTAATGATCCCTGCCTTAGTCAACAAAATCAGAAAGGTCACTTTACAAATGAATTCAGAGGATTTTACATGAATTTCTCTTTCAGTTTCGCATCCACACCTTTGCACACACTAAAAACATTAACAAATGGCAGGTATTTTCACCTACCTGACACAGATGTCCAGCTCTCCCACGTGGCAGACAGCAAATCAATGGAGACCGGTGGGCTGGGGTTGCAGCCAGAGTACAATTCAGCGTCAATCAATGGATGGGCCCTTTAAGGTGCTGTAATATAGATTAAGACTACAGGTCTCCTGGTGAGAGCATGTATTGGGAGGCACAGAGGGCGTCTGACTACAGACAGACCAGCCTCTTTGAAAAAGGATCATAAACTCTTTACCAGTGAAACACTGCACAGGCATCCATCACGACCTCTGAACCTGACAGAGCACAAACCACTCTTTCCCCTGTGCTCAACTCCAAGCACAGAACCCATCCTCTCTGAGTGCTGCACGCTGACCACTATGCAAAGATGTCTCCTGCAAGAAGCACTATGCCGCGAGTTCAGTAGAATGTATACATTGCACAAAGTTGTTGACACCAATCCAGCAGTATCCAACAGCAGAGGACAAATACGGGAGCCATTTAGGGCTAGAGGCCCACAGGAGGCAGAGAACAGGCAGAGTGTATGAACCTAAAATGAAATATGTTTTCTATCATTTTTACTTACAACCAGTCATTCAATATTTTTTGGCCTTTTGTGCTAGTTTTGGCAGTTTGCATTTTAGCAGCCTCTTAATGACATGTGGGGTTACACAACTGCTAGTATAATCTAACAGTAAGATACAGTAGCTTCATATTGCAAAGGAAAGTTTAACATAACATTTTAATGGACGGGCAAGTTAAATACTCTTTTCTGAAATCTACTGAACTCTTCCAGGTCCTTTCGAATTACAGCAAGGGAACTTAGGCGTCTGACTGAGGTCATGTGAACTCCACAAAGCCCTGGTAAATGAGGCATTGCTTGTAGAACTATTAAAAATGGTAGAAGTGCTGTATGAAACACCATGTTTAAATTCGTTTTGGTACTACTATTACACAGTAATTTAATGTAGAATATAAGATGAAAGCCTCACGTTTTGTGAATCATTAGCATGCCTTCAAACTTAAAAACGGGATATTCGTGGGTTTAAGATAAAATCACATGCACTACCGGCTTGGTGAATTCCGCCAATAGCTCTTCCCGACAGCAAATATCTCTGATGGCTGCAGCCTGGGTTGTGCCACAGAGCATTGGCATCTGACTCAACGATTTATAGTGAGGGCTAGGGAGGAACTTACCTGATCAGAACTGGCAGCGGATCAACATGGAGAGTTCCAGTGCTGGAACCATCATTCATTGCCATATTCCAGATGCACTGCAAGAGAAGAACTCATGAAGACAATGGCGGCACCTCGGGAGGCGAGTACACCCACCCGGCTAGAATAAATCCATAGAGTGCTTGTAGAGCAATAATCTTATGTGCCACAAAGTCAATACAAAGTGCCTCTTATGTTTACAGAGCTGTATTGGCTCTTTCCTGGGCCACAGTAACGAACGCCCAAATACAAGCAAATGCATCGGCATTAGAAAATGGCGCCCTACCACCCTGACATCACAAGGCTGCCTTGTGCCTTCAGAACGAGTTTACTATAGAAAGATCTCCACCCCAGTGGCGGAGATCTCCGTTTGGTAATGTATAGGAAAAATGTGACTCCTCCCCATTTTGCAGATGATGGGGATGTTAAAGTTTAGACTTTTGAGTAACTTTACATCTGGCTTTTGTGTACAGCCCAAAGTAGTAAAATTACCACAAAGTATATAAGTAAATTTACATATGTAAATTACTCTCAAGCTTAAGTTACCTTTGTGACTAGCCGCCTATAAGTCTAAAGAACATCCTTGTTGGAGAAACTTAGAAACCTAAGTTTCTCCAACAAGGATGTTCTTTAGACTTATAGGTGGTGAAACAGTTGTCACACCTAAGGAGCGCTGTCTAACACAACGCTGTAAAATTCCAATGCTACTTAACAGAAAGTGGAACGAAAAATTCAGATTTTATCATTTCTCTAAAAAAAAAAGCCTTTCCGTTCCGTCTCTCCTACCCTGTAATCCCCCATCTTTAAAATGAATATACACTTCACTGAGCACCTTTACTGAAAGCGTTAAATAAGAAGACACAGCTATCCAAGCAGATGTGTAAATTGAAGTAAAGTAGCACATTATTTACAGGATAATTAAGTGATAATTCCCAATTACAGCCGTCTAGTGTGTGTGACGGAGGTGTGCATCTGAGCCTGAGCTGCGCATTGCAGCCCTGCTACTGATGGCAGCGAGTGTATTCGCACGCACAGTTCCACAGCAACACCAAAAACATCAAGCTTAAAACCTCCCGGGAACAGGCAGGGCGCATGCCAGAAGACAAACACCTTTTTAAACCTCATACTGACACACACGTTTCCAAACATCAACCTTTTCCTTTCTTTGTGCACGACCAAAGAGTCAATAATGCCTTACAGGGCATTATCTAAAATTAGACAGGGGAAGAGGTGACACTCCATGGGCCTGTTCACAACCGTATTGACCTTATGAAAATATCTCCTTTAGGGCCACCAGCGCTACTCAAAGGGATTCCTGGCAAGTGTACATGCATTTACTGCTTCGTGTTGCTCCACCAAAGGTGCAGAGGCATCCGCAGTAGTATAATCTTATGCAAGGGATGGGAAGTAGGCATTCCAAGCTGTGGTTTAGCTTGAAAGTTTGGGAACACACACAAGCATTTATGTTTATGAGGGTTTCCAAACCCTGATCCACCCTCATCCTACCCTGGAAATCGTTTGAGATTTACTCCAGCCAAGGCCTGAAGTTACTGCCTTCCAGTGCTTAATTTGTAAAATATGAAGTCCAGGTGCTCAAATATTTGTTGGAGGCCACACCCACTTCCCCCTGGCTCCACCCACTTCTTCCACAGTGTGCCATTACCTCCCCATACCCCTTTGTTCCCTCCACTAGACCTGCAAACGCCTTTACACCTCCCTCCTGCTGTCTTCACACACCTGCGCACTTTCCCCTCTTGCGCTCAGCCTCTATCTAGACTAGCTCTAACCCTCCCACCCCCTTCTGATGTCTCCAAGGCCTGCACACTCACCCTCTTCTGCTGCCAGTCCGCATCTCTTCTGATCTCTCCTTGAGGCCTCCTCCCCTCTCAGCCATGAGCATGACCCCCCCCCCCATGTCAAGTTCTTGCTGGGCTGTCCCCTACTTTCCTTTGGCTCTTTTCGCTATGCCTGACACCTCCCCATCCTACACGCCCTTCGGACCCCTACCTCCAGCAGACCTGCAAACTTGCTCATCTCTTCTTCTTTCTAAACAATGACTCGCCCCTCTTTCCTGCTCTCTCCTACAGGGCTGCGCCCCCACTCCCTTCTAGTCTCCAGTCTCCTGTACTAGACTGACACGGACCGACCCCACACGCCCTTCTGTACTCTTCCCCAGGCGGACATCACCTGCCCTCCTCAGCCCTCTCCAGACAGGCCTCCAAACCACTATCTCTCCTGCTCTTTCCTCTGTCCATGCTGGGGGGGTTATCCAGGCCAGCCGCACCCCCGCTTTGCGAACTTCTCTAGGAACGCACTGCACACCCCCTGCAGGGAGGTGCCCCAATGTGAAGTTAAATCACTGCCTCATTCTACAGACTAACCACTCACAAGCATGTACATCATGCACCAGGACACGCCTGCCAACAAACCTTTCACTCCCACTGACCCTCAAACTCCCCTGGGAGGCTGCAGCCAGGTCCGTGGATTGAGGCCTCGGGATTCTTGCACTGTTCTTGAGCTTAGTTTGTGCCAAGCACATTCTTGCATGGCTAGCCCTCCTGATCCCGTGCACACTATGGATGTATGCTTGTGAAAAGCTCAGTTGGGAGGATATTTGGGTTTATTGCCTCTGCCTTTCTTATGATCCGATTATCGCAACTTAGTTTTGAAATTGTGCATGTTAGACTTCACATTTCGGTATTCTGTGCAAGAAATATTTTTGTTTGAAAATAAATATGAATAAACTGCTTGTGCACACAAGAGTGCAGAGCAATAAGAAAGATTTTGAAATTTGTCCATGAGATAATCCTACCGCTTCAGGGGAGATGATTTGGAAGAGGCTACACAACTACGGTGAAACTACTCTCTACACAGATAAAATAAAGTAGGAAGCGATACCTTGAAAAGGGTGCTGCTGAAAAAAGAGAACACTTGTGCGTCCAGAATGTCGGTGTGCCAATCGGCCTGCCTTAATTATAGCGTTGATGGTCATTCTGCTCCTTGAATTGAATTCTTAGCAAGACGGTGCGAAAGATACAAAGTAGATTATTTAATGGAGGCAGGGACAATGTTGCCCGACACCAGTGAAGTGGCAATTAGAAGAAGACATTGTTGAGTTGTGTATTTTATTCGCAGCACCGTTCTCATATGTCAGTTAGCAAATGTGCTTCTGAAGGCCCCTCATGCCTAAAAATGTTCTTTACTGTGTTTGATGTGTCACAATTGGATCTATAGCCAGCTGCAGGGGGCTGTGCAGGGATTATTCTTATTTTCGAAGGGTCATCTCAACCAGTGAGTGTTGTTCAGAGAAGAGTGCGTAACTTGGGGACACTGGAAATCCGGGACACTGGAAATCAGGGACAAGTGAGACGTGATTTGGCTGCACACTGTTTGTGTCACATGTATGTGACCAGAACAATTCTTTGCGCTGTGTCGATTGACTACACACGGTGCCCCGCCTAACGCCAGTGGCATGATTGCTGGGGCCTCTTACTCGGTTCAAGTGACCGTCACCTCGAGCCAGTAAAAGCAGCATTGGACTGTATTTACTGACTGTATGTGCCACAGTCACTGCTGGTGGCTCTTTCCACACCGTGCAAATCACATTACCCCAAAGATTATCACTAGGCCTGGGCGAAGCACTACGCTACGCTCGCGTAGTTTGCGAAGTTCGCGCTACTTCGCACTACGCGAACTGCACGTAGCACAGTGCGAACACGCGTAGCGTAGTGTTGCGTAGTGCTGCGGTCATTTTTTGCTTGCTCGCGGTCCTCAACGTCAAGTTGGCGACCGCGAGCAAGCAAAATGACATCCTGGCGAGACTTTTTCCTTGTTCGCGATCGCGAGCATGGAAAATAAACCTCCCGGCGAGATTCACAACGCGAGAAGGTCAGGTTTCTCATTGCGAGGGGTCGCGTATGCTCGCGACCGCTCGCGATGAGAAACTACCAGTTCGCGTTGAGAAAGCTGCAGCTCGAGGAAAAATCTACTCGAGCAGCAGAAAACTACAGCTCGCACTGTGCAAGATGCCATTTTCAATGATTGCACAGTGCCGGTTGCTTGTCCGCACTGTGCAATCATTGAAAACAACATCTTGCACAGTGCGAAAATGTTACTTCGCAGTTCGCCAAGTGCTACGCGTAGCTCGCGTAGTGCGAACTTCACTTTGCGTAGCTTCGCGAAGTGCTACTTCGCGAACTACGCCCACCCTTAATTATCACACCTTTTTTTTAATCCATTTGTCTTTTGAGGATTTTTTCATTTCTTTTGAGCACTGCCAGCCAAGTAAAAGTAAGTATACACTTTAGTAAAGAGGGGTTAAATTAAGGGCAAGGCCCTGCGCTTCCGGCAGCCTCGGAGCATAGCAGTGCACACGGTGCCCCGCCCCATCATGACAGTAACATGATTGCTGGGGCCTCAGCCTCGGTTCAGATGACTGTCACCTCGAGCCAGTCATTGTTTTTTTATTACTTACTGCGGTTACTGCTGGCGGCACTGACTATAAGAGGCATCCTGCTGCTTCAAAATGCCCGCCTCGACGTCGTGCTAACTGGTGCTAATGACTCGTCCGGTGCGTGTGTGCTAGGGTGTGGTCCACCGTCCCTGGAATGAAAAAAGTTTACGCACAGCACGCTGCTGCAGCCCCCTACCCTATACAACCAAATACAGCCCAATCAGTGACCCGCCCACCACCAGCAACACTGAATGCAAATTAATTTGCATAATGGATATGGATTTATCGGGCTCGCTCTCTCAGAAGCCATGCAGAGAAACACTCTTCTTCATCGACGGAGGATTCTGGAGACTGTCTGTGAAGTGAGCAACACTGCAGTAAGGCAATTACATTTAATATACTTTGGTCATGACGTGCAGACTGCAGTGCAGTCATGTTGTTGATGTAGTTTGGCACTGGCAGTATAGACCCGGCCCTGAGGAAAAGGTGCCGGTGCCGGTGCTGAGCACCGGATAGCACCGGCACAAATTAAGCACTGCTGGCTTCCCAGGATGGGAAGGGGAATGGATCAACCCAGATTTTCTGGGGAAGAGTTTTCTCTGCAGGGAAAACATTTTTTTCTCTGGAGAAAAAAAGTGCATATGCACAGGAGGGTCCATTAACTGTGCACAATTCAGTCTGCAGAATTCTGCGCAGGGGACACGTGGCATGACAAATAACATGGCCTGTGGTATTGCCTGAAAACCTTTGCCTGGTGCAACTATCCAGACATACAATGCTGGTCAATAAAATAAATTAAAAATATATAGAAGAGACAATGCAAATCTTCACCTCTAATTTAAAATTTCAACCTGAAAAGGGCCTTAAGACATTAAGAACTGAAAAGTGTAATGAGTACATGACTGCACCAAGCGTGTTACTTGTCAGTGCTCCTTTTTTGTGCAATCTCTCTTTTGTTTAAACAACAATGGCCGTTCACATCTTCCTCCTCCCTGGTCTGTTTGATTTTGTGCCCATTTTATTACACCCTCATGCTCATTTTGATCCCTACACTCTGGCCCCTTCCATGCTTCTCATAGCCTCTGCTACCCCTTCAGTCATACTGTAATGTTCTGAATTGGGCTTATGATGCCATACGCTCGATAGAGCAAACAGTGTGACAAATGGGCATTCACACGGGAAAATTAACTTTGACATGGTGACACTGTCATGGGTCACTGATACAAGGAGGCAATGAGACTAGGAAGGGAGCAATTACATGGGGACACACTGTGACATTGACCCCAGGACACTGACACACAGGCATCATTCACCTAAAGGAAAACCATCATGGACATCGGGACACTGATACTGACACTGAAACTCTGAGACTGGCACAGGGGCACCAACACAGACATTAGCACACAGACACACACATTGGGAAACCACAACAAACAATGTGGCACATTCACAGGGACTCCAGCAAAGTTACGTTTACACTAAGAACACTAATACTCTGTACTGGGACACAAACAATGGGATACTGACAAGCAGGGTCGGATTGGGATCACAATTTGACCCAGGCACTGCAGAAAAAAGGGGCCTACATTCGAGGTGAAGATGGTGTGAGTTCACAACATCACCTGGCCTCCGCGACGAGACCCATTCTTCCTTGCCAACCATGCCCTGAATGTGCAGGGCTGTGGGCGAGAAGTCAAATGCAAACAAATTTACTGGACTGCGTGGGCCTCAGGGGGGCCGAGGTGAGAATGGCTCAATGGCCTGAGCAACACCTGGCTCCCAAGGAGACCGATTCTGGCACAAAGTCACCCATTCCCCAGCCCACCATCAGGATGATTGCGTTGCAGAGCAGGGGGTCAGGGAGAGGCCACAGCTGATAATTGCTGAACGGCCATATCACATGGCCGCCCAGAGAGGCTGCTTTAAGCTCCATGGCCAGTGCCCTCTGTGGACTGGGAAAGGAAACAAGCTTTTGCAATGCAATAGGTCTCGCATTTACGGGAGTTTAAGCTATTGGCATTGTAAATGACAATGTGTTTTATTTATGTTTAAAAAACCAAAACATAAAGAAAAGGCATTGTCATTTACAATGCCAATATCTCAAACTCGCGTAAATGCGAGACCTATTGCATTGCAAATGCTTGGTAAGCAGTGATTTCTAATGCAAAACATGGACAAGTAGCGACGTCAAGACTTCAGAGAGATAAAGCCCAATAGAGAGAGAGAGTGATCTGTTTATATAATTAATACAACATGACATGCATTTCTCAGACAGTAAATTAAATTAACAAGAACAAGCGGGTGTGGCACGGAAGTGAAAGTGTGGCATGCGTCTGTGTGCACTCACCTCCACGGAGAAGGCTCGCTCTCAGGTGTGTGCATGAGGCTCGTGTTCTGCCACTTACCTGCACTTCTGACATGCACCCCTGCCACCTCTGCACATCAGTGACTTACCAAGAATAAACCTGCAGGCCAGGAGAACGTAGGCGGACGTGGTCCGCTTGAGGAGCAGGTAGGGCAGGAGGACGTTGGAAACATTGCTGAGGCAGCAGCCTACGGTGTAGTAGGCGAACCCCAGGTGCATGAGGCACAGGTTGTTGAAGTTGATCATGCTGATGAAGACAAGCGAGAGGGGCAGGATGCTGCACAGCACCTTGAGGTGCACCCGAGAAATGCACCCGAGATCACAGTGGGTGTCACTTTTCATAATTTTGCCGTGCTTGTCACGTTGATGGAGCAAAGATTCGAAGAAAAGAAACTTGCTCAAATCAATCTCTCGTTAACGAATACTAACAAGTAGAAATAGAAAACTTGAAAGAAATATAACATACACACAACATTCACATACGGGGAGAAGGCTTACTGCTTGCTTAAATAACAAGAATAATGTGCTACGTAACTGAAATCCCACTTGAAACAGAAAATCGCCTTGCGCATGTGCGAACCCGTCCTGCGTAAATAATCATGTGATTAACCCATGTGAGAGGAAAAATCTCACGCATGAGCAAGGAGTCACTAACTGTAGGTCTCGAGTAAGGGTGGGCGTAATGTGCGTAAGGGACCTACCCGGAGAGGCACAGAGATAAAACCAATCTCCTCGCATTCCTGCTGAGGATTGCAAATGCACGGGCTCCCGCGCATGTGCAGTTCCCAGAAGAAGATGCGCTGGAGAAGGATCAAAGCCTGGGGACGCCGCCGATAAGGTAAGGTTACTCTTAACAATTGTTTTTCTAATGTATTTAAGGCGGGCGGGAGGCGGGCAACAACTTCCGTTATGCCCCGAGTGTGCGGAGATTTGCCCTGTTTCTCCACCTATTATCGGGGAAGGCGGAAGGGCAAATCTCCACACATTCCGTGGGTGGAATGGAGTTGTCCGTCCACCCTTAGTCTCGAGGCACCACATGCCTGGCATATGCTTGCCTGGACTTAGAAGGAAATGTCGCTGCTAATGCTTTTGCTTAACAAAGAAGAAAATATCATGGGATAGAGCAGAAGCTGGTGGTGAACATTGATAATAACATATTTGAGAAATTAACATTTGTTTCTGATTCCTTTATTAATAGTGTGCGTTTGGGCCTGATATGCTAAGCTGAAAGAAAAGATGGCGGGTGAAACGTGAAGCAAGTTGAGCATGCGCGTTTAAGTCCTGGAATGACCTGTTGACCGGGACATTGATCGGCTGCCAAGACCCAAGGACATGTGCTTGTGAAAAGTTCCTCAACTGAAGAAATTATATAAAATTTGTGTCTATCTATTTCATGAATGCATGTGAAAAAAGAAGTGTTCGGAAATTTTGAATAAATTAAGTGGGAAGGATTTACTAAACAAAGAATTAGTTAAGCATTTTGGGATAACCGCATGAGGTGATGACAATTCCTCTACCCCGGCCCAATCACAGTTCATGATTCACAGACATTTGCAACCTTTGAGGGTGGGATATGCAAAATTAAAGGATATAACTTGAGTGACTTGAGAGATATAGTTAGACTGGGGTTACTGAAAGATGCTGCTGCTACGAAGTGACGCTGATGCTGAGTGAGGAGTGGGCGAGAGCTGCTGCTGGGAAGAAGAGACTGAGAAGATTTAATACTTTAGACAGTCTGACTAGATTGATAATTTGCGGAAAAATGTCGAGGAGGGAGAGAGTGTAAGTGAGGGATGCGCTCCGGTGTTTCGGGTTCTATAAAAGTGAAGTAAGTATAATCCTAACCTGCACCTGTCCTATAGTCTTTGTCTCCTGACTCTTTATCAGGTGACCTCCACCAATCTTTGGCCAGGGGTTGGATTTCTCTATTTCACTACTTGGTAATTATATTTTTTACTTAAATTTGCATATTCTTTGCGAGGTATGATTTACTGTGTCTTTTGACTCTTCTTCTATCATTCCTTATGCATTCGAATTGTTGAATGTGTTTGTGTCATTTGATAAATTAATTTTTTACCTCCCATAAAAGTTGATGGAGTTTGCACTGTGAATCTGTACAAATGACCATTAATTTTTAATGAGTTTTTTAGATAAAATTTATTGAATCTTACTTGAAGTCTGTGATCATTTTGTCTTTTTATTGAAGGGTTATATGACAGAATAGTAGATACGTTAATATCACCATCAACTACTCGACTAATGGTCCATTGACCAGAGGAAGAGTATTGATCTGTGAAAGTTAGTTAGATATTGACTAATTCAGATCAAAGTGAAACAAAACTTGACCCCCCCCAGCGGAACAGTCGGGAAACCGGGAAATGTGTATATGGGCCCAGTGTGATAAGATTGTAGATTTTGTGAAATGTTCAACCTGGGTTTCCGTTGGATCAACGTCATCACTTGACCTCATTAGCCTCTCAGCTCTTATCGCTACATTCCAATTTCTTACAGTAAAAAACAGTAGAGCACTTCCCATTCAGCTTGCCACCCGCACACTTGAGGTGCTACAATAACCGATAGTGGTACAGAGGGCTCCACCTGAAGGGCGAAGGCATCCATCAAAAACACAGCATAGGCATGAGCAGTCAGGAGGCAGCACAGAGAAGGGGCCAGTAAGAGCGCTACCACCTGGGTAGGGACAATTTTGGACTGATATACTGGCTGGGAGTAAGCGGGGGAAGAAAGCTTAATCATGGAAATTGAGGCAAAACGAACGAACACAGGGAGCTTCAGCTGGTATTGTAACATGCATTTGTGATCCCTGGACGAGTGTCTATTGTACATAGCCGCTGACATTAGAAAACTTGATGTTTCTATTCACTACAAACGTCTTCAGAATGGCAACATATACTTACAGTTTTCATTTACCCTAGCTTTCACTGGTTCTGTGATCGTGACTACATTGCCTGTCAATTTTGAATCCACCTCCCTTTCTGCAAATCTCACTATTCTAAGGAAAGTCCCACCCGTCGCGTGACGTTTCACCAACACTCAGTAAAATTAGGTCCAAGTAGGCGGCCATTTCCGAGTCAGGCACTACTAATTTTAGGCAACAAAAAAATTTGAAGGTGAGTTCCTTTCATATAACGTGCATGACGCATCTCTAACACCTCGCCTTAAACAAGGGCGGGCCGATCTTTCACCCGACATGGACCAGAAGAGGCTGGGCCACCCTCCGTGATTTTTATTTTCAAATTTGACTTTGTATTATTTGGTTTTGTATCTGATAGCTTTTGTGGAAGCCTCCCTTTGGCTGCCCTTCTATTAAGCTTCTGGGCACAGTGGATTTTTTGGGAAGTTATTGTGGCAAAGTTTCTGAGTAAACACTGTGCACTCACAAACAGTTAAGGGAAACAAAACAAACCCCCCCTGTAAAAAGAAGCCCAAACTAAGTCATATCCTACCAAACAAAAGCCCAACTGCCGATCGACATGGAAAAATGCAAAAGGTTAACAAATACAACCAATGGAGCGAGAGGCACTGCGTGGGAGGCAGCACTGACACAACTGTAGCATTAAGAGAAGGTGGGAGGGAGAAAGTCTTTAGTTAAAGCTAAACAGCTATGCCACCAAAGTTGAACACAGGCAAACAGTAACAGAGCAGGAAACCGAGCAAAGAAGAAGAACCCCAAAGAACAAATGAAGAACCATTTCATAATGAGCCAGTACTTAGTCCCTGCTGCGTGGGAGGAACAGAAGAGAAAAGGAGGGACAAAGAGGGAGGACTGGCCACTAGAAGCAAGGATTTTTAAAGGGCTCTGAAACAAACAAATCAAGAGCAGGAAGATGGTTTTAAGCCACAAGAGAAATTACAATAGGTCTTGAATGCTCGACCAAAAAACGTCCCACAGAGGGCACTGAGGCACCAGCCCTTCAGCCAATGCCCGAGTGCCCGCAGTACCAATCCGTCCCTGCTGACAAGGGGGCATTGGCAATGCAACACTAAAATTCTGACATGGCATAGGGACAATGACCGGAGACACAAGCACAAGGGGTCTACACTGAAACAGATCAGCCGATAATATGGCTCAGGGAGTTAAGCACGCACTATCAATGTCTGAATGACCTACCGGGAACAAATTCAAAACCGGCAAGTATAGCACCTTATTTGGCAGATGGGATAATCTGTCAAGATGTGGAGGATATCCCCTCCACTGTATTACAAGTGCCATAGTCTGTACTTTCAATAAAGAGGATGGGAAATCTGTCACGTTTGTGATGGAGTATGCCATCTGCCAAACTCTAAATAAGGCCCATAGTCTTTCATTCTTCCGATCCTGATACACTGAGGACCATAAATTAAACAAAAGTAAGAACAATCTGTACTAATAAGCGCTATATAAAAAATATTGTAACATTATTATCATTGTCAATTGGACCATGGCTGGAAATCATCTGGCTATAGGCATTAAAAGTGCAAACAATATCCATAAGGAAAAATCCCAAAATGCCAAAGGAATTATAAAACATAAATAGATGGACAAGAGAAGACACAATAGCCAAGTGATATGAACATAAGTCAGCATATAAAAACATAATGCAAATGTAAACACTTAGGGGCTGATTATGATGGCGGTCAGAATCTTTGTGGGAACGGGACCGACCGACAGGTAGTCGGCGGTCCCACCCTGGCCAAATTATGATCTTACCACTGTGGAGGCAGTCGGAAACATGCCTCTTAGCATCAAAGCTAGTGCTGCGGCTGGGAAAACGGCTGCAGCACAAGCCCCAATGCCAAAAGACATGTTTATAAACATCCTTGCACCCTGCCACATGATGCAGGGCTGTTTAGGGGGGCACCTGCCAACAGCAGGGGGCCACGAGGTACAGGGCCATGCTAGGGGCCCCAAATAAGCATTTTCATGTTGGAAGAACCAAAGTGAAATGGCTGGAGGAAAGGTGGATCGTAATCCCCACGGCAGTGCCTGAGAAGGCACAGCCTCCATTGTGGAGAATGCGATCCGACCGACTGCCTGGCGGGCTCCTTGAGCCCGTCGGAAGATGTCAGTCCATCCCTGGTGCAATGCAGTCCGACCAACTGCATCCTAATGTGTCGGTCTGACCATGGTTGTAGATGTCAGTGGGATCAACACGACATCACGCCAGTGTTGGTCCCACCGACATCATAATTTGTCACTTACATAGAATAATAAATATATCAGCTAGCAGTCAACAATAACATTTTACACTATTACATATATCACAATCCTACATATTGAAACATATTCAACTTTTTCATGTATCTAGTATTTAGTAAAAATGATGGCTCTAGATGGACAACAGTACAACATATGTGATATATATATTAGTTCATTAGCTGATTCTGGATGGCCATATGTTTCCCATTTTAAGGAAAGCTTAATTTAAAAGCACTTGCAAGCTATTACCATTATGAAACTATTTTTACAACATTCATAATTAGATATTGTGAACAATGTGCCAATATGCTTCATAAATAACCAATGTATTGTGAGTGAGTAATAATTACATATGTACACAGTACTTCAGACCCTTGATGGGGGTTGATTATCTCTCCTCTACATCTTCTATTAGCTATACCCAGTAAATTGCAAAACTAATTTGAGATCAGTTGAGATACTTTTGTTGGTATAAAGATAGAATATCGACGGGAAAATATCGACTAGCATTAATATCGTGGTAAGAATATCGACTGTGAAAAATATCGTAATAGAAAATATCTTTGTAAAAAATATCGTTTCTTGAGAATGACAAAAATATCGTCAAGAAAAAATATCGATGAACAGAATATCGTTGATCAAAATGTCGTTTCATATAATATCGACAGAAAAATATAAGTTGTTATAAAATTTATAAAAAAATATGTATTATGTTTTTAAAAAACTTACAAAACTCCTACTAGTAATAATATGTGTTAAAAAATATTTTCTACAAAAGAATTGTTAAAATTTTAGTAGCGGGTTATTGGTATTATAGGGGATAAGGGTGGGTAGTAATTTAAAATTTGTTTTTTACAAAATTTCTAAAATATAAAAATATTAGAAAATAATTAAGAAATCGAAATTTTAATTAGAAATTTCGATTTGTTCACGAAATTAAATTTGTAATTAAATTTTAAAATTCCCCCAAAAACTTTTAGGAGTGGGTTATTGGTATTATAGGGGATAAGGGTGGGTAGTAATTTAAAATTTGGTTTTTACAAAATTTCTAAAATATAAAAATATTAGAAAATAATTAAGAAATCGAAATTTTAATTAGAAATTTCGAATTGTTCACCAAATTAAATTTGTAATTAAATTTTAAACTTCCCCCAAAAAATTTTAGGAGCGGGTTTTTGGTATTATAGGGGATTAGGGTGGGTAGTAATTTAAAAATGTCGTGTTTTAAAAGTGTAGAAAATATTAATAAATTAGAAATTTATCATGAAATCAAAATTTAACTTCGAAATTTTAAATTTTACATGAAATTTATTTTTTAATATTAATAAAAAATATTAAAATAATATTGAAGAAGCGTTATTTTGGTATTATAGGGTAATAGGGTATAAAAAATAATTTAGATAGAAAAATGTATATTGTTTACTAACCTGCACATTTCCTGACTTATGTTGGATTGGAGTTAGAATAGTAATTTGTTATGGTTTACTATCCAGCACTTTCCCTGATTTATGTTGGATTGGAATTAGAATAGTAATTTATTATGGTTTACTATCCAGCACTCTCCCTGACTTATGTTATATTTGGAGTTAGAATAGTAATTTATTATGGTTTACTATCCAACACTCTCCCTGACTTATGTTATGTTTGGAGTTAGAATAGTAATTTTTTATGGTTTACTATCCAGCACTTTCCCTGACTTATGTTGGATTGGAGTTAGAATAGTAATTTATTATGGTTTACTATCCAGCACTCTCTCTGACTTATGTTATGTTTGGAGTTAGAATAGTAATTTATTATGGATTACTATCCAGCACTTTCTCTGACTTATGTTGGATTGGAGTTTGAATAGTAATTTATTATGGTTTACTATCCAGCACTCTCTCTGACTTATGTTATGTTTGGAGTTAGAATAGTAATTTATTATGGTTTACTATCCAGCACTTTCCCTGACTTATGTTGGATTGGAGTTTGAATAGTAATTTATTATGGTTTACTATCCAGCACTCTCTCTGACTTATGTTGGATTGGAGTTTGAATAGTAATTTATTATGGTTTACTATCCAGCACTTTCCCTGAGTTATGTTATGTTTGGAGTTAGAATAGTAATTTATTATGGTTTACTATCCAGCACTTTCCCTGACTTATGTTATGTGTTGAGTTAGAATAGTAATTTATTATGGTTTACTATCCAGCACTTTCCCTGACTTATGTTGGATTGGACTTTGAATAGTAAATTATTATGGTTTACAATCCAGCACTTTCCCTGATTTATGTTGGATTGGAGTTAGAATAGTAAATTTTTATGGTTTACAATCCAGCACTTTCCCTGACTTATGTTGGATTGGAGTTAGAATAGTAATTTATTATGGTTTACTATCCAGCACTCTCCCTGACTTATGTTATGTTTGGAGTTAGAATAGTAATTTATTATGGTTTACTATCCAGCACTTTCCCTGACTTATGTTGGATTGGAGTTAGAATAGTAATTTATTATGGTTTACTATCCAGCACTTTCCCTGAGTTATGTTATGTTTGGAGTTAGAATAGTAATTTATTATGGTTTACTATCCAGCATTTTCCCTGACTTATGTTGGATTGGAGTTAGAATAGTAAATTATTATGGTTTACAATCCAGCACTTTCCCTGACTTGTGTTGGATTGGAGTTAGATTAGTAAATTATTATGGTTTACAATCCAGCACTTTCCTTGACTTATGTTTTGTTTGGAGTTAGAATAGTTAATTATAATGGTTTACTATCCACCATTTACCCTGACTTACGTAGGATTGGAGTTAGAATAGTTAATTATTATGGTTTATTATCCAGCATTATCTATTTACTATTTTTAATAAGAATAATATATGTCATGTTGTAATATTCATTTCAACAATATAAATTAAAAACATTTTTATAACATTTTTACATACATATGACAAGTTTCTAAATTAAGAAATAACAATTTTTAGATCTTTTTTTATTCATAGTTTAAATTGTTACTGCAAAGATTTTGAACATTTTATAAAACATTTAATATAATTTTTGTTAACAAATTATATTGCAGTTTTGTACATAAATACAGTTTCAATTATGCATACATTAGTATATTACATTTTTATATTTTTTATAAAAATTTAATATATTACATATTGTTTATGACATTGATTTTATCACGATATGTACATAACATAAATTTACATTTTTTAACATCTGAGAAAAATATTTAACAATGAAAAACATTTTTTAATATACAATAAACAATTAATATATAATTCTATTGAACATATTAATGTATATTTTACAATATTCATTTGTTTTTAAAAAATAAAAAGTAAATTATTACTAAACATGGTAAATTTATATTTAAAGGATGGATTTAGCTATTAGGTCTAAGTATGCTAGACCTTCTATACTTGGGTACAGTCTAGTTTTTTGCTGGAGATATTCGTACATATTTAGGTGCCGATCACGATCCTGCAAAAACCGGGTACGAACCGTCGGACGGAGCACAATCTCCGCCCGACGCGTACCCGGTCGGCAATTTTCACAAGCAAGGAATTACGATTCGCACGGGTACACCATCACCGTACGAATCGTAAAAAAGCCCGACCGAACCAAAAAACACCTACCAATGCGATCCGGGAAAGCGCCGACCTGACGTCGGGACGCTCGCAGCCAGCCATTCACGACCCAGGAATCACGATTCGCACCGACGTCACCCCGCACGGTGAATATTTTGCGGCAGCCAAAAACTGCCGGGAAATCAGGACGACGCGAACAAGGACCACCAGTACGCGACGGACAGACAGGACGACGCGAACAAGGAGGACCAGTACGTGACGGACACACAGGACGACGCCACCAAGGAGGACCCGTACGCGACAGGACGACGCGATCAAGGAGGACCCGTACGCGACAGGACGACGCGAGCAAGGAGTACCAGTACGCGACGGACAGACATGGACCCGAACCTACGAGTCATCCCTGCCCTCATAGCAGTACACCTCCTCTACAGGTTACGACGCAGACGCCGCAGAAGGTCAGAATAACTAAGGGAGGGGGGAAAGTGGGGTGGGGTGGGGGTGGCACGACCAGGGCAGGCCACAAAACAACCACATAAGTCACACACCACACATGGCCTGGACATACCTGACTCCCATGCCCTGGTCACCACGAGGGGGTGGGGGCGTGTCCTGATAAGCCAGCGACCGCCACAACGGAAGTCCGTCACCACGCGAACCGGCAACACAACCAGACAGGTACGTCCCGTACCCACGCCTGAAGAGCGTGGGTACGAGTCGGACCACGCCCACACACGTCACCCCAACAATGGCGGGACGGATCGCACCCACGTTGCAAAGGCCTGGGTACGGGCCGCACAAACATCACATAGCGTGGGGACGGATATGTACGGACCCTACCCCCAACCCGTATGCAAGGAGCGTACCCCCCAGCCCAACAGTGTAAGTACAACCCGTACCCCCACCCGCGTATGCATGGAGCGTACCCCCCAGCCCAACAGTGTAAGTACGACTCGAACCCTCACCCGCGTATGCAAGGAGCGTACCCCCCAGCCCAACAGTGTAAGTACGACCCGTACCCCCACCCACGTATGCATGGAGCGTACCCCCCAGCCCAAGAGTGTAAGTACGACCCGTACCCCCACCCGCGTATGCATGGAGCGTACCCCCCATGCCAACAGTGTAAGTACGACCCGTACCCCCACCCGCGTATGCAAGGAGCGTACCCCCCAGCCCAACAGTGTAAGTACGACCCGTACCCCCACCCGCGTATGCATGGAGCGTACCCCCCATGCCAACAGTGTAAGTACGACCCGTACCCCCACCCGCGTATGCAAGGAGCGTACCCCCCAGCCCAACAGTGTAAGTACGACCCGTACCCCCACCCGCGTATGCAAGGAGCGTACCCCCCAGCCCAACAGTGTAAGTAAGACCCGTACCCTCACCCGCGTATGCAAGGAGCGTACCCCCCAGCCCAACAGTGTTAGTACGACCCGTACCCCCACCCGCGTATGCATGGAGCGTACCCCCCATGCCAACAGTGTAAGTACGACCCGTACCCCCACCCGCGTATGCAAGGAGCGTACCCCCCAGCCCAACAGTGTAAGTACGACCCATACCCCCACCCGCGTATGCAAGGAGCGTACCCCCCATGCCAACAGTGTAAGTACGACCCGTACCCCCACCCGCGTATGCAAGGAGCGTACCCCCAGCCCAACAGTGTAAGTACGACCCGTACCCCCACCCGCGTATGCATGGAGCGTACCCCCCAGCCCAACAGTGTAAGTACGACCCGTACCCCCACCCGCGTATGCATGGAGCGTACCCCCCATGCCAACAGTGTAAGTACGACCCGTACCCCCACCCGCGTATGCATGGAGCGTACCCCCCATGCCAACAGTGTAAGTACGACTCGAACCCTCACCCGCGTATGCAAGGAGCGTACCCCCCAGCCCAACAGTGTAAGTACGACCCGTACCCCCACCCGCGTATGCAAGGAGCGTACCCCCCAGCCCAACAGTGTAAGTACGACCCGTACCCCCACCCGCGTATGCATGGAGCGTACCCCCATGCCAACAGTGTAAGTACGACTCGAACCCTCACCCGCGTATGCAAGGAGCGTACCCCCCAGCCCAACAGTGTAAGTACGACCCGTACCCCCACCCGCGTATGCAAGGAGCGTACCCCCCAGCCCAACAGTGTAAGTACGACCCGTACCCCCACCCGCGTATGCATGGAGCGTACCCCCCATGCCAACAGTGTAAGTACGACTCGAACCCTCACCCGCGTATGCAAGGAGCGTACCCCCCAGCCCAACAGTGTAAGTACGACCCGTACCCCCACCCGCGTATGCATGGAGCGTACCCCCACCACACCAGTGTAAGTAGACTCGTACCCTCACCTCGAATGCATTGAGCGTTCCCCCACCGTGTATGTTCCAAGCGTACATATCCTGAAATCGGAGGTGTGTGTGCAGAGTCCACCCAGCAGTGCCCTGAGACAGGAGGGGTGTGTGCAGAGTCCTCCCAGCAGTGCCCTGAGACAGGAGGGGTGGGTGCCTATCACTCCCAGCAGTGCCCTGAGACAGGAGGGGTGTGTGCAGAGTCCTCCCAGCAGTGCCCTGAGACAGGAGGGGTGGGTGCCTATCACTCCCAGCAGTGCCCTGAGACAGGAGGGGTGGGTGTGGAGTCCTCCCAGCAGTGCCCTGAGACAGGAGGGGTGTGTGCAGAGTCCTCCCAGCAGTGCCCTGAGACAGGAGGGGTGGGTGCCTATCACTCCCAGCAGTGCCCTGAGACAGGAGGGGTGTGTGCAGAGTCCTCCCAGCAGTGCCCTGAGACAGGAGGGGTGGGTGCCTATCACTCCCAGCAGTGCCCTGAGACAGGAGGGGTGGGTGTGGAGTCCTCCCAGCAGTGCCCTGAGACAGGAGGGGTGTAACACATGTGTGTGAGGCCAGAATTATCCACATGCATACTGGCTACAAGGGAACATGTCCCCATGAACTCATGTCAACAGACTCCACACACAAGTACAGTGATCACCAAGGATGCCACGATTGTTGCAGGTGGACACATGGCCCTGCATGCATGGCCAAAGTAGAAGGGCTCCGTCACACACACAGCTCATGTAGACACAGCTCTGCGCTAAACATTGGGAACACCCTGCAGGGAAGAAAGCTGGGTACACAGAGGAAGGAATACACCCTGGGACAAGTGCACCATGCAGTAACTGCTTACATGAACAAAGAAAGTTAGCCAACACCTTGTGATGGCACACAGATCCCAGGGTCCCACCAATGAGCAGTACACTACTACACATCCCACACACCCAAACCCTTACACACCACCCAAAACCATGTAGCAGCCCCACCAACACCAATACCAGCATAGCAGTAGTGTGATAATGAAAATAAAATTAAGCTTTATTCAGCATGAGCACAATGTCCGTGGATCGCAGGCAGTTCAATCTTCACAAAGCCCATAGGGCAGTCAATGATTCTCAGCTGGATGGGGGACACAGTGGGATGCGTGTCCCCTACCTTGCCTGCACAGTCAAATGGCATCGTCTTCCACACTGGTGAGGGCATCAGGGGGGGGGGAAGCAACAGGCACCGCAGGGACATCAGGGCAAAGGGGCGGCGTTGTGGGTGCAGGGATGGAGGACTCCACCACAGGGGGTGGGGCAGGGCCAAAGGCGGAGGCCAGGATGGCACTACACACCTTTGCAAGGTCCTCCAGGGAGTCCCCTGCACCCGAAGGGACCTCAGGCCCCAAGGAGGGGGGGGGGTCAGAGGGATGGGTCGCAGCGCCACTGGGGGAGGGTGGAGACAGGGGGGGAGACTCAACCACCCTGACCGGGGACCTCCTTGACCGCTTGCGTGGTGGTGTAACCATGGGGCTCAGGGACAGAGCGGCCATGAAGGAGTCCTTGGGGGAGATGTGGCCAGGAGAGCTGAGGGGAGGGGATTTGGAGGGAGTGGACTGGGTGGAATGCGGACTCCCACTATGGCTGCGTGTCACACGTTTGCCCCCCGACCCAGTGGGTGTGCCTACCTCACCCTGTGTGTGCGTGTCAGGAGGAGTGCGGTGGACCTTCCCTGCTGGTGTGGTGCCCGTGTCCGTTGATGTGGGTGCATGCCGACGTCTGGGTGTACGTGGTACAGGCATGGGAGTGGGAAGTGTGGATGGGGCAGGGGTAGGTGGGGGGAGGTCGCGCTGCAGGAGACCCACTGCTGCAGTCAGTGTGGAGTCGATGGACCTCAGCAAGTTGCGTTGGTCAGCCTGCGATGAATGAATGCCCTCCAAGAAAGCCTCGATATTGGTGAGGGTTTTGCCGTGGGCATGGAGGACATTAAGGATCGCAGCCTGACCAACCTGCAGTTGCCGCTGGATGTCCACAGACTCTGCATTGGCGGCAGCAGTGGAGACAGGGGCAGGGGGTGCGGTGCCTGGCAGGAAGGAGACATGCTGTGACCGGGCACGCTGGGAAGGGACACGAGCAAGTGGGAGGCGGCTGATGGAAACTGAGGGGGCGGTGCGAGGTGTTGTTCCGCTGTCAGCTGCTGGTGCAGCCTCCGCCCACTCGGAGACATCGTCCTCGGACCTGTCAGCTTCGTAGTCTGATGTGCCAGTCGACAGGTCCTCGTCCACACTCTCCTCCGCCTCTGTCCCACTCGATGTGCCAGACCCGATGTCACGGCTGGCACTGGTGCTCGGTCCCTCCGCCTGGTCTGTGTCCATGTCTCCCTCTGTGTCCCCCGACGATGCTGTGGGCAGGGTGGAGAGACAGAAATTAATCAGACACCTGTACACATCTGTCACATGAGTCCAATCTACATAGGTAACATTGCATAGCCTGAAAAGGAAGATCCCTAACATCTACTGAACAGGGTACCGATGTAGGGCATGAAACACACAGTTGGTTGAGCCACCATGCCACTGAAATACCATGGAGAGCATGAGACAATAGCTAAAGACAGGAAACGGAGTCTGACATAGCACCCAGGCCCTGGGGACAATCCAGCACTGCATCTGCACCACACAGCGTTGGCGAAAATACCGATGACCAGGGACCATATCCATGAACTTGAGACACATGCTGCATAGGTAATGCTGAAAACATGCCCAACATGACTCGGTCACTGCACATTGCGTGTGTGTCCAGACACATCACACACTGCCCAGACCCGGCAAGTGGAAATCAGGATTTGACACATAGGCATTGCCCGCCCCAACAAGACCCTACACGAGGCAAATTGTTGAGACACAGGTGGCACCAACATCTCATAGTCTGGGTGATACACACAGGGGCAGGCAAAAAGCAAGATTGGACGCCAAACAGCCAAGGTGCGCCTGTACAAATAATGAGGTACCAGTGCCCATCCTCAGATGAGTATAACAAGACACACAGGCACTGGCAACTGTGAGTATGAAGAAGGACAATCAGGTCAGGCTGCACAGTGGACACCTGTACAAAATAGCACGTCTATATACATGGTGACAGGGGACAATGGCACAGAGCACAACCTACGCTGTAGACACTGAGATTGGCCACGTTTATGATGACACATACACCACTGAGGAAAAGGTGCCCCAGGGGACAGTAGTGGGCACGCAACTACATGCTACTGAATGGTAATGACTGCAACACACGTCACCATCCCTGCACTATGTGTATCGCACACTCATGCACATCATGTCACAGGCCACTACATAGGACATGCGCGCTGTAAGGCATGACACATGAGAGACCAACTCCCATGTCTGGAGTCAGCATCAGTGCCAACTGACATGGAACCCACATGCAGTGAACTTGACAGTGCACAGGCAAGGTCCCACAACCTGTTACACACCACCCCCACACATGATGCTACAGTCATTGTTCTCGTGGACAAAGCGCCACCCTACATTACCTTGTGAAGGAGTGACTACACACAGACCAGGGAGCACATTGCAAGGAGGGGAAGGGTGGCAGGGGCACAGCGCTATACTGGGGCAAACAGGATCTGCACAGCACCCTTAAACCCTGCCAGTGAATTCATGCTACTGTGCCCTTACAAATGCCGGTGACACACAACAAACACACATGTACCTACCCCCTTCCGGCTGCTGCATCGCCTGTAAGCGCCTCTCCAGGTCTGGAATGACCACCGGCAGCACACGCCTGTGGAGGTGGCTCAGACGGCGGCGGCCGCGGTTCTTGTGGCTCTCAGGTGAGTCCCCCAGCAGGAGCCGTGCAATCCTCCGCGTCCAGCACCGGATATCCTGCCAGCGTTTCCTCACCTGGGGCAGGCTCCGCCTCCGACCATCCACACCCCTCACGGCACTGACGGCGGTCAGCCAGATCTGCTCCTTGGCAGTGGCGCCTACCTGTGAGGAGGAACAAGTGACACCACATCAATACACCAGCCACATGTCACAGAGAGACATATGGGTACAAATTAGCTGGTTACAACAAGGCATGTCATGCAGCCAACGCATTGCACCTTTGTCATAGGGACATCATCCCCTGGTGAGGGAAAAAGCAGTACGTGCCACAGTGGGTACACAGGTGGAATGATGGCAATGTCACAATCAATGATCAAGGCTCACACTGTGCATCACACCCACCCCTCCTGTCTCAGGGCACTGCTGTGAGTGATAGGCCCCCACCCCTCCTGTCTCAGGGCACTGCTGGGAGTGATAGGCCCCCACCCCTCCTGTCTCAGGGCACTGCTGTGAGTGATAGGCCCCCACCCCTCCTGTCTCAGGGCACTGCTGGGAGTGATAGGCCCCCACCCCTCCTGTCTCAGGGCACTGCTGGGAGTGATAGGCCCCCACCCCTCCTGTCTCAGGGCACTGCTGGGAGTGATAGGCCCCCACCCCTCCTGTCTCAGGGCACTGCTGGGAGTGATAGGCCCCCACCCCTCCTGTCTCAGGGCACTGCTGGGAGTGATAGGCCCCCACCCCTCCTGTCTCAGGGCACTGCTGTGAGTGATAGGCCCCCACCCCTCCTGTCTCAGGGCACTGCTGTGAGTGATAGGCCCCCACCCCTCCTGTCTCAGGGCACTGCTGGGAGTGATAGGCCCCCACCCCTCCTGTCTCAGGGCACTGCTGGGAGTGATAGGCCCCCACCCCTCCTGTCTCAGGGCACTGCTGGGAGACATCAGGCACCCCCCCCCTGGGACCCCCCCGACAGTACATGGCATGTGTGTTACACCTGGACGCAATGGCAGAAGTCACAGTCACAACATAGGGACAGTGTGTGGCAGTGGCCTATGCACTCACCTGATACCCTGGTCGCCCATACAGCATGGAGTACTGTGGGAGGATCACATCCAGCAGAGCCATGTTCTCCTCCAGGGTGAATGGCTGTGTCCTCTCCACAGCCCTTGACATGGTTCCAGGGAATCAGTCGCAGCAGCTGGGTCGACGAATGCAAAGATGTGCAGGCAAGTGCTCCCTCATGGGACCTGGCTGCCTTATATGTGCCCTTCTGCCCAGTCTCATGCACAGGAGTACAGAGTGATTGGTCACTCACATTTGCATCCTATGTTTCCACCAATCACTTCAAACCTAGCAGTCTGTGAGTTCTCTATCGGTTTCATTCTCCTGCATGATGTCAGCCCCACAAACACATTGCAACAAAGTAGAAGAATTCCAACTGACTTCTGCTGTGCACCTTCCAGAACAATTTCGAATTTTGAACTTGGTCTCCATGACAACCAGCATGCATGTAGGCCTTAATACTTGTCCCCTATGTAATTTGGAGCATCACACACAGGTACGATGCATTTCGGGGCCCTAGGGCACCCCAAATGCATGGCAACGGCCCATACATGCATGCCTACGCTCTCCATCACTATGGGTCTGCACGCGTATGCGTACTCGTAGTGTTACGGACCGTACACACGCATGTACGCTCTCCATCACTATGGGTCTGCACGCGTATGCGTACCCGTAGTGTTACGGACCGTACACACGCATGTACGCTCTCTATCACTATGGGTCTGCACGCGTATGCGTACCTGTAGTGTTACGGACCGTACACACGCATGTACGCTCTCTATCACTATGGGTCTGCACGCGTATGCGTACCCGTAGTGTTACGGACCGTACACACGCATGTACGCTCTCTATCACTATGGGTCTGCACGCGTATGCGTACCCGTAGTGTTACGGACCGTACACACGCATGTACGCTCTCTATCACTATGGGTCTGCACGCGTATGCGTACTCCTAGTGATAGTGAGCGTACATGCGAGTGTACGGTCCGTACCACTACGGGTACGCATACGCGTGCAGACCCATAGTGATAGAGAGCGTACATGCGTGTGTACGGTCCGTACCACTACGGGTACGCATACGCGTGCAGACCCATAGTGAAAGGGCCGTACACACGCATCTACGCTCACTATCACTATGGGTCTGCACGCGTATGCGTACCCGTAGTGTTACGGACCGTACACACGCATGTACGCTCTCTATCACTATGGGTCTGCACGCGTATGCGTACCCGTAGTGTTACGGACCGTACACACGCATGTACGCTCTCTATCACTATGGGTCTGCACGCGTATGCGTACCCGTAGTGGTACGGACCGTACAAATGCCTGTACGCTCGCCATCACGATGGGTACACATACGGCAGCACTCCCACAGTGATTTGGAAACATGCACAGGCCCTCTCAGCAGCAGTACGGCGGTTTTTACACATCACTGTGGTGATAGGCGACACACATGTAGGAATAGGGCGGACATACTTGTCCATGGATGGACATACTTGTCCAGGAATGGACATCAAGGCATCGTCTGTGCATTACTACATGTGTGGGGCACAGGTGTCACAGGCTGTGATGTGGAACATGCCTCCTGAGTGGAGAAGGCACCAGATGTATGATGAGATGTGTACATGTGTACTGTGTGAGGGTGCAATGTGTGCCAGGCATGCCCTTGACTCCTTTGACATGTGTGCATGTGGGACTGCGCACTTGGGGTGAGCGTCACTGGCATGGCACGGACACCAACACACGGAAGTGTCCCATGATGCCCGGTACAGGGGTCATGACACATGACTTGTCACTACCCATAGTGCACAATGTGACTATGTCATATATGTGTCCGGGATTTACATCAGGTTGATGTTGTAGCACCCTCAAAAGCTGCAGCCGTTGCAGCAACCAACATGTGGCTGTGTGTAGATTGTCATTGCACACTGTTCCCAACACCATGCCACATGTGTTATCGGATGTGAGGTGCACATGTATGCATGGGACACGGAGTAGCGTGACAAGGCCATGTCAGCAAACTCACAAGGAATGTGTGGTGAGTCATGATATGTGCACCTTCATGGCAAGGTGTGTGGGCTGGACTAGTGTAATGTCATGTGACCTGTGGCTCCAGTGTTCCGCTACCAGTCTCTGCAATCGGCATCACACTTCTGCTGATGTGTGGGTGTATGTCACTCCTGTCTTGCGTCGGGCAGTGCACTTGCACTGGGACACAGCTATTTCCATGGCGTGGCATGGGGAGGTTCTCAATCACCGTGTGTAGCTGGGTCTTGGAAGTAGTGTCACCTTGCATCCATACGTGTCCTGGGCATGTAGCACATGCCTGACTCCCTATGTGGCATGTGTGTATTGCCAGATTTACATGTGCTCAGTAGACATGAGTTGTTCTCGTAGTGCACTCACTCTTCCTTGTCACTTCCAAATTACTGCAGAGCGCCTCCTGTTGCCCGAAGAATTCCAGACTTGGCTACCATGCAGGAGAATGACAGGATCCGGCTCTACCGCTTCACCCAACCGTTGATTCTGGAGCTGACGGCGAGACTGGCACCACACCTGCAACCGCAGCACAGGTATCCGACGGCACTGACACCCCAGCTGAAGGTAATGGCTGCCCTACATTTTCTGGCCACGGGTACCTTCCAAAATACCATAGCTCATGTTGGTGGCATGTCCCAGAGCATGTTCAGCGGTGTGCTGCATGATTTCTTAGAGGCCATGTTGATTCACCTGGATGACTTCATCAAGTTCCCAACCCCTGAACAGATGACTGAGGTCAAGCGTGGATTCTATGCCCTGGGAGGGATGCCCCATGTCATTGGGTCCATAGATGGGACACATGTAGGTTTGGTACCACCACACGCACGGGAGGTGGCGTACCGCAATCGGAAGCACTACCACTCCATCAATGCCCTTGTGGTGTGTCTGTCCAACATGGTGATTTCACATGTCTGTGCTCGTTTCCCAGGATCAGCACACGATGCCTACATCATGAGGCGTAGCGGGATGCCTGATATGATGATGCAGCTGCGCAACGAATGGGCATGTGTTGTTGGTGGGTACAGTCTGTCTGTCCTGTATTCTGTATAGCCGACCAGCACGACCGCTACACCAGTTCTAACGATGTCCATGTGCTTCCCATGTAGGGGACGCTGGCTATCCCAACATGCCTTGGCTGCTGACACCTCTCCGCAACCCCATCACGCCGGCCCAGCTCCGCTACAACACCGCCCATGGCCGGACAAGGCGAGTGATAGAGAGGACGTTTGGCATGCTGAAGAGCCGATTCCGGTGCCTCCACAAGACCGGCGATGCACTCCCTTATGCCCCGGCGAAGGTCTGCAAGATCTTCATGGTCTGCTGCATGCTGCACAACATGGCAGTTGAAAGAGCTGTGCCACTCATCCTGAATCAACATGACGAGGACCATCCACCCGTGGAGGACGAAGGGCTTGGCAATGGGGCTAGTGATGTGGAGGATGTGGAGCCGCAAGAGGACATCCGGACTCGGCTCATACGCGACTTCTTTGCTTAGTGGTGAGTACCAGGGTCTGAGTGTGCACGCATTGGTCCCCGTGTGGCATGCGTTGTGATGTGTGTCTCCACCTGCATGTATGGCACGTGGGTCAGAGGTGTGTGTGGGTGTGTCACTGGAGTGATGGTGGCAGTGATGGTAGTCTTTCCCCAGTCACAATTGTGACCTAGCATGTTGTCATCCATACATGTGTCGATTAACTGCACATGCAAGTGGCTGTGCTTTTTGTGGCTGACTTCTTGTGTGTCTCTCTTCCCCAGGTACCTGCGCATGCCGTTTGCTGGTTGCATTGTTGTGGCACTGCTATTCCTCATGGACATGACATCGTGGGCTGACTCAGCGTTACAGGCATGGACACGTTTGGAAGTCTCCATGGGGTAAGGGATGCATCTGGGGTGTATTGGGTGTGGCAGTTGTGCACGATGTGTGCACACTGCCCCGGTCGGGGTTTGGTTCCTCTGCAGACATGTGGCATCCCCATGGGACACGACATGCAGCTGGGTACACCTGAATAGATGGGCTGCCTGGTTGTCAGTCATCAGTGATGGGATAGTGGATTGTGATGATGGCATCAATGTGTGTGACACTGCCCTCGGACACATACGGTTAACATTGTCTTGACATGGCGTGGGACTTCCACATCAGCGGATGTATGGTGTATGGCAGGCTCTCCGTGAGCAGCTGTGGGTGTTTAGCTGTTAGCCGACGCTTGTGTGCCAGTTCCCTGGCTATCACGCATTTGTGCTGCAGAAGGGGGGTGCCAGTGTTGGAGCCACATGTTACTCCACATGATGTGTTCATGTGTACTTCAAGTTGCCTCTGCAATACCAATAACATGACTAATAAAGGTGTCCCTATGCCTCCAAGGTGCCTCTTCTCAGTCAGTGCTGGTGTGTTGGCACGGTGCATCCTGCATGTCTGGCATGGTATTCCCTGATTGTGGCTATGTGTCAATGTGTCGAGTGGCAAGATGCAAGCTGTGTGTGTGTGCTGAGACTGTGTATTGGGCATGATGTCCATGACTGTGTGGGTATTGTGACATGTGCCATCCCCATGCATCCAACGTTGTCCATGACCCCATTCTCTGCATCCACCGGACTCAAGCTTGCAGGACATGGTTCTGCCACCTGTCTACACATACCTGGGTGCCCCCCAGGACACGGGCCAGGATCCCTGACCTCTGCGCATGACTGTTGCTGTACTCAATGTGTCTGTCAGCACGGTTGTTCGGCCCCCCCCTCAGCTGGTTCTGACCATCACGGGTGTGTATGGTGCTCCATGTCTGTCTTGCCTAATAAACTGTGACCCATGTGTCCTGTGCCAGACTCAGGCCCCAGGGTGTGGATGGTTGAAGTGAACAGATGACTCAGGCATGTTTAGACTGTACAAGACACATGTTAGGTAATAATGCTACCAGCAGGCATCTACTCTTAATAGTGTGATTTATTATTGGGGGGGGGGGGACAAAGTGAGGGGCTTTCCGGGATTAGGGAATCCAAAGTTCAGTAGGGGAGTTGGTGTCCTTGCCATTGGAAATCCTCAGAGTCCATGCCACAGTCTTTGTCAACATTGGTCAGCCAGTGACCAGCAGGGCCATGTGGCAGAGAATGTCTCTTGATGCTGTGATGCTGTTGCTCCAGTGGGCCAGGTGCCAGGCCAGGTGTCCTGGGAGATGGTGATGTAGCAGCCACCCTCACGGTCCTTTCCGTGGACGACCCGGCTTCCTGCGGGGAACCTCAGCAGCACGCCGTGACGACGTCTGGGATGCTCCGTCGGATGTTTCCTCCTCCTCCTCATGATCCCTCCCTGTGGGTGGTGATGTTCTCCGCCTTCTGGCACAGGGAGGGTCGGCCATGGTGTCGGCCATCCGACGGAGTTCAGCGTGAATCCCCTGGGACGCCGTCACTTGCTCAGCCTGTCTGTCCTCCATCCTCCGTTGGTGTAGCTGTAGACAGGCTATTAGCTCGGCATGTTGCTGGGCCTGCTGGACCTTGATCCCCTCGAGGACGGACACAACCTGGGCCATGCCCGTGGTGTCCTGCCGGTATGAGTCCAGGATGTTACGGACATGGGAAAATACCGGATCCCCAGCCAACTGGTCAGGCTCGCGCCTCCGCCGTCCTCCACTCCCACCACCCCTGCCCACTTGCGTCTGGCCTGCACTTGTGGGAACATCGGGTCTCCGGGACCCCTGAGGGGTGGCATTGGCGTTGTCGCCTGCCTCCTCCTGGGTGCCCGGGACACCGTGTCCCTCCTGGCGAGCCTGGCTGCATTGTGGTGTTGGGGCAGGGATCCTGGGTGTCTCCTGGGATGTGGCAGGAGTGGGGGTGGTGGTTGGCACGGTTGTACCTGACGCAGGTGCTGCAGGTGGTTGGACACCAGAGGGGCCAGGTCGGTCGGGGTCGTCCGCAGAGTGGTGAGAGTGGTCGCTGCCGGTGGGATCGGTCTCCTGCAGATCCGGGTCCTGTGAGTGTTCCCCCCCAGTGTTGGGGGGTGCAGCACGACGTTGACCTGTGTGTGAGAGAGAAAATGTTAATTTTGATCCATGCAACATCCATGTTTCATCAGTTACAAAGTTGGCACATTTCCTCTTGGAATTAGGATCTGTCTTGCATTCCACTCACAGTGCACTTGTGCATGGGTGTGTCCCTTGGCCACCAATTTGGCCCCTTTAACTATGTGTGGCACAGTCTTACTTGCTGCGTCAAGTGTGACTGCAGTCAGCAGTGGAGTGTGCATGTGTGGCGAGCCATGCATTTGCGCCTTCCTTGTAGCACTGTACATGTGCACATGGAGTGGATCCACACACTTATATGATGCAGGTGGCTGTCCTTGTGCTCGTGTACAGGTTGTGACATGGCCCTGCGTTTTGCCATGATGAAGAGGGGGGGTTCTGGCACTGGCCACCCTTGTCTACATGCACGCAGTCCACCTGCTGACGAGCAGACATTCCCACACACCAAAGGACTGATTTGCTCTCCCTGTGTCTCCCTCCTTCTCTGTCCCCCTCTCCCTCCCTCTCTGTCCCCCTCTCCCTCCCTCTGTGTGTCAGCCTCCTCCCTCTGTCCATCTTCCTGTGTCTCCCTCCCTCTCTGTCCCCCTCTCCCTCCCTCTCTGTCCCCCTCTCCCTCCCTCTGTGTGTCAGCCTCCTCCCTCTGTCCGTCTCCCTCCCTCTCAGTCCCCCTCTCCCTCCCTCTGTGTCCCCCTCTCCCTCCCTCCGTGTGTCACCCTCTGTCACCTTGGCCCAGATTCCTGGGCACACACTGTTAGCAGATCTTTGAGTGGCCCTTGGCCTGTTGATGTGAGTTTGTTTCTGATCTCCAGGCACCCATTTTGTCTGCTGTGTGTCTGTGTGCTGCTGCTGTGGTGGTGTGTGCTGCCACTCTTTCACAATGTTGGCTGTTCATTAGCTGCTGTCATGTGCAAAACAGTGCCTTCACCCCCATGTGTTGATGCAAGGCGTCCGCCATTTGCTGGCAAGTCATTCCTGTGTTGGGACACAGTGTTTGTCTAGCTGTGACCTAGGCCATATGGGCAGAGGGCATTGTTGTCTGCTTTGGAGTCGCACTATGTGTTTCTTGGTGCCCAGCCTCCCGCCATCCGGGTTACCGTGTCATGTGTTGTTGTCTTCTGTGGCCTGTGACTTGACATTGTCCAGCTGGGTGCATGGGGCATGGTGGCAGCAGTGGCATGTGCCTGCTCATGGAGTGTGGTTGAGTCATGCGATGGCTTGTGGTGGTTGCGTGCCTGTTATTAATTTTGGTTGTGGTTGCAGTTCCCCCCATGTGAGGTGCGTTGTTTGTGTACTCACCCGGGTCTCGGAGTCCTTCTACTCCTTCAACTGCCTCCACCGGCAGTATGGCCATCACCCTCTCCTCCCAGGGATGGTACTGTACGGCTCTGCGGGAGGGCCCTCCTCCGGTGGCGTTGGCCTGGTCGTGTTCCTCCTGCCTCTTGGCTCTGACCCTCCTCCGCAGATCGTACCACCTGTTCTGGCAATCCTGCTTGGTCCTCCTGGTGTCCGCAACAGCATTCACAGCATCGACGATGGTCTGCCACATGGCTGTTTTGGCTGCCTGGCTGGTGCTTCTGACCAATGTTCCAAAGATCTGTGGCTCGACTCTGAGGATTTGATCAACAAGGACCTCCAACTCTCGGTGACTGAACTTTGGATTCTTGGTAGTGGGCATGGTGAGGGATGTGGGTGGGGATGGTGTGGGTGTGGGGGGTGTGTGGATGTTGGGGGGGGTGTGGATGGTTGTGTGTGTGTGTGAATGTGATGAGAGGGTGTTTGTGAGGGTGGTCGTGTGAAGGTGTGCAAGTGTAAGATGTGGTGTTGCTTGTAGTCTGGTTCTGTGGTGTCTGGCAGCAGTGAGTCTGTTGCAAAGGCTCATGGTTTGTGTGTGTGGGCCCTTTTCATTGGTCCATGGGTGGGTGTGGCAGTGTTTGAATTTTGGGTGGGTGTGTTATAAGGAGTGGTGGTGTATTGGGCCTCTGTTTGTTTTTGACAGTTGCAGGTCAGTGATTGTGTTATTTTAGTGGTTGTTGGCCATGTTTAGTGGCTGTGTGCCTTTCGAATGGTGTATTCTTGTGTTGTTTTGTTTTGTCCTTGTTGTGTACGTGCGTTTTGAGCGTGTGTACGGTGTGTACATGGGCCATTTGGTTGTACGATTATGTCCTTGTGTGTGGCTTTGTACGACTCGTACATGCGGTTGTGATGTTGGGGCATGGGGTGCGCTCCGTACTTAGGAGGTTGTGTTGGGGGTGCGCCAGGAACGTACTGGGGTGTAGGTACACGGGGGTATGACACGTACTGGGGTGGGGGTGGGGCTCGAACGTACTGGGGTGTACATAGACGGTGGTACGACACGTACAGGGGTGGGGGGGTGTACATTGACGGTGGTATGACACGTACTGGGGTGGGGGTGTGGCTCGAACGTACTGGGGTGTAGGCACACGGGGGGTACGACACGTACTGGGGTGGGGGTGCGACTGGAACGTACTGGGGTGTACATAGACGGTGGTACGACACGTACAGGGGTGGGGGGGTGTACATTGACGGTGGTACGACACGTACTGGGGTGGGGGTGTGGCTCGAACGTACTGGGGTGTAGGTACACGGGGGGTACGACACGTACTGGGGTGGGGGTGCGACTGGAACGTACTGGGGTGTACATAGACGGTGGTACGACACGTACAGGGGTGGGGGGGTGTACATTGACGGTGGTACGACACGTACTGGGGTGGGGGGGTGTACATTGACGGTGGTACGACACGTACTGGGGTGGGGGTACGACTGGAACGTACTGGGGTGTACATAGACGGTGGTACGACACGTACAGGGGTGGGGGGGTGTACATTGACGGTGGTACGACACGTACTGGGGTGGGGGTACGACTGGAACGTACTGGGGTGTACATAGACGGTGGTACGACACGTACAGGGGTGGGGGGGTGTACATTGACGGTGGTACGACACGTACTGGGGTGGGGGGGTGTACATTGACGGTGGTACGACACGTACTGGGGTGGGGGTACGACTGGAACGTACTGGGGTGTACATAGACGGTGGTACGACACGTACAGGGGTGGGGGGGTGTACATTGACGGTGGTACGACACGTACTGGGGTGGGGGGGTGTACATTGACGGTGGTACGACACGTACTGGGGTGGGGGTACGACTGGAACGTACTGGGGTGTACCTAGACGGGTGGGGGTATACATATACGGGGGGTACGTGTCGGACGTACGGGGGCTGGGGGGAGTGTTGGGCGCGTATGCGGGCACATGTCTCCATGGTTGCTATGGGTGTTCGGTGCGGACGGTGTTTTTTCCATACGGTTGTACGCTCGGACGCACGGGATGGATCGTGATTCCTCGGTCGGACTTGGATTTTTACGTTTGTAAGGTAAATCGTCCGAGGACGTGTCGGACACATTTTCCGACCCGAGGACGTGTGGGGAATGATTCCCAGTGCGGTTCGTATGGACTTTTTACCATGCGAATCGTGATTGCCAGTTCGTACGGCACTTGTACGATTCGTACGGTAATAAGACCCGATACGAGTCGCACGGGGGAATTTTTTACCGGATCGTGATCGGCACCTTAATGTTTGTTTACTTAGTTTAGGGCCAATTTTAGAAAGGGATTGCTCTATTCTGAGTTCTTGGTAGCTTTGTTCTTTTTTAATGCTTTGGATTAGTTTGTGAAGTGTTGGTTGACTTCTTCCTAAAGTGGCTTGGAAGGCATTATGCCATCCTTCAACTGCGTTGTTAGTTTTAGCTTTCTGTGCTATTGTACTAGCATACACATTCCACCATGGAATTTGAAATTTAGGTTGTCTACGGTGGCCTGAACGATGTCATCTTCCAACCCAGGTATCTTCAAAATAGTCCAAGAAGGGAGTTAGTATTTTCTCATTGGTGCGGTAGAAAGGGCTGTCAATTAATACATTGTAGTAGGTAGCTACTTCTGTTGTTGGTACATATGCCAATGCAATCAACTTTTTTATTTGATAAGCAAAGTGACTGTACAATATTCAATGCTTAAGGTAGATTTTTGTAAGTGCCTCCATATACTTTGGTTGTAGTGATAATAACAACCTTGTATTGAGGTATGGGGATATATCTTAAGGATAGCTTGAATCATGGCTATTTCAAAGTCAATTATAATTCTTTGAGTATAGTAATTATCTGTTAATTCTTTGATCTTTGTTAAAAGTTCAACGTAGGTAGTATTTGTTTTGTTTGGCAGCAGAGTATAAATTAGAGGGCTATTTGTATCTTGGTATTCCCCATGGATGGTGTAAAGTTGATAGAAAGGTTTGGGACAAACTTTAAAAGTCCCGTCCATCATCCATGTTTTACATGATTTAAGTTTTTGCAAATTACTATTAGTAGCAAAAAGTAAAACTCGTTTGTCATGACTCTGGTTGTCATACATTAGGAATTTATCCTCATTATGTGTAATGGTATATTCAGGATATATTTTTATATCCTTAAAACTTTCTGGCGTTGGTGGAGTTGGATCTGAAGCACGTTTAGTTTTTGAAATTAATCTTTTTAAGTTGGGAATAGAAGGTAGCTGTCCTGTCACATGTTCTGGCACTTTGCTTAAAACATTTTTCAAAATACTAGTGCTTGTTTCTTGTGATCCTTTACTAGAATCTTTCAATGTTTCCAGTGCTTCTCTAACTTCCACTTCTGTTACATTTGGTGGGTGGTTATGCTCACGTACATTTACCACATTGTTATCAACAGTTGTTGCTCTACCATAGCATGCACTTGAGTAATATTTGCTACATTTCCAATGGGTCTTATTCGCTTTTACTCTTTCTTGGGTGTAGGTGTAACCCATGTAGTTCAGCATTAATTTCCCTTTTTGCGAAGTAATGAAAGTAGCTCCAGTTGCCATGTCTAAGGTAGACCTGTGGAAAATATATATATGTATTTTTAAGAACATTGAAGACGATTTACAGAGATGTGTATAAGAGCAGGAAAAAGCGTGAACATATACTTACTATGTGGCTTCACTGGTAATTCTTTTATTCTTATTTCTCTTTCTGAATTTTCTTATTTTTAAGTTCTGTAGTAGTGTTAAAGAATAATTGAAAGACATGATTTAGTGTTATAGGTGTTTGATTTTACTTTCAGAATTGTTATACATACAGTGACTATACTTACTTGATGTAGTAGAAGATGTTGGTAGTGTAGTTGTAGATAGGTAAATAATTTTGTAGAGTCTGTGGAAAAAATAATCATTGTGTTACTTATAGTATTTGGATGATAGTAGTTGTTAACATATGAAGTAAATAGTACATTTACTTAGCAAGTTTAAAGAATTTTTATCAGCTATCTAAGTAGACATGGATAAGGTAGTTTATAAATGTTTTTACATCTAATTTTTTGGTCGTTGTTGATAAGTTCAACATGTTTTGTTTTCACTCTAAAGAAGAACAGTTTTTAAATTAGGGAGTTTATCTACTTTTTGCTAAGTTCGAATGAAACAAGCAATGGGATTTTACTTACTTGAAGTGTAGTATGACGTTTTGTAGTTGTAGTCGTAGGTTTGTATTCTCTTCTCTCAGCAAGGTAACCGTTTTTCTCCAAGTTTGTGCCAAAAATGGTAAATTACGTTAAGTGTGTAATTGTTTTTATATTAGTGAGTTAATTAATGGTAGGTTTTGATTGGTTCAATTAGTGAAATTTCAAAATCATTGGTCGAGAACGTAATTTCGAATTAGAAAACCGTTATTTTCGTAAGAGTTTGTTGCATCACTATTTGTTTGTTAAAGTACATTGTAAAAAGTTTTATTTGTGCTTTTTTGTTTTATATGTAAATAGTTTATATGTAGAAAATAATGAAATGTGTTTCACATTTAGGCCATCGGAGTGTATGATAGTATCAGTAAATGTAATTTTTTTTAACATATATTATATATTTTTATATCAATAAGTATTAGGAAAACTAAATAATTATATGTGTGAATAGTTTTGTAAAGTAAAATAGTAAAAACAAGTGAGTAAAATAAAAGAATCGTGCATATCGAGTTGGTAATAAAAAGACAATATTTTTTGTATATTTCTATAAGCAGATAGGTCGTCGATGTTAGTGTAGTCGATATAAATGTCTAAGGTAATGATATTTAAAATAAAGTCGATAATGTAGTAGTCGATATTTATGTTGTAGATATTAGTGTGAACGATATTAGGGTTGTCGATAAAAAAAAATCGATATTTGTGTGAATTCTTGTTTAAGTATAGGATGACAATATTAATGTAAGCGATATTTTAGTGACGATATTTATTTCTGACGATATTTATGTTAACGATATTCCATCATGGAACCACTTTTGTTATATTCCATATAGTTACCCTGTATAGGCGCAGGTAACATTGCAACCTTTCACCTATATTCTTCCCTACATTACATACATAACGGTTCTTAAGGACTGACCTTTTACCTAGATACGACACTACATTCAGAACGTGGGATTTTACCTAGTTCGAATCTCATACATTACACATGAGGCTTCTTGGAAGCACAGCAGGACTAACAGCAGGACTAACATCTCCTGTATAATATTTCTCTATAAAGTTCAGGCCCGACATCTTCCTTTAGGCCGACACAGTAACACACCAAGGTAGAACCCCTAGGGAGACCTATAGGTATATATACATCATGTCTTGCTTAGAAAGACAGAGAAGACCAAGATTTCCCGGCTGACACACTGACAAGAGACGCTGAGGTTCCTGCATGCAGCCACTCCAGCTAACAGTGGTCTATCATCCCTCGCGGGGTGTCCAACTCGAGACCAGGACGAGGTCCCGCGTTCTCTTATTTCAGGTACTGGGGTTGACTAGATCCTAGAGGGATTCTTGGCATAACACCTACACGGATGCTAGGTACATTTAGGTACATCTAGTTAGGGAGGCATCGTAGGAGTACACACTTTTTATCATGTGTTTTATATACTTATATGTATTCATGATTAATGCAAGCTGGTGTAGCTGTACCATCCCTTCACTTTCATAGTGCTTCTAATAATATATCTCTGCTACTGTCTAATGGTTGTTGCAGCTCATATGTTCTACACTAGAATAACAACTGTTCAATAAATTCTTATTTAAAACGCCCAAAGCCCTAGTGACTGAACGAAGAAGGTATATTGTTTCCACGGTCATGAGGGATCGGGGTTGTCATGTTCTGAGGTTGCCAGGATCTCTTCTCTCCTTGGTAAGAGGAGATTATAGTGGCACTGTGAGACGGCTGATACAGACAGGCTAACATACCCGGTGGGGGTGCACGGAGTCAGTCTGCCACCAGTCCCACAGTTTATGTTATCCAAATGCGCAGATCCAGTATAGGTTATATAGGAACTACACGACAATTTGTTTTAGCTTATAATGTGGAAAAAGGAGAAGAATATCTAATTCAGTGGTTATGAGTAAGTTAGTATGTTATCTTTGGCACTGTATATCTCCTAGATATTAACTTCTTTCAGGGAGGTTTATTGACAAACGACTGAATTGATTGCTTTTAGGCATGGGAATCATTTTTATTCCTCCTGAGTAATTTAAGTAATTTTGGCAAATCCATGTTACTCTTTGATGCAAAATTACCAATAGTTATGTGATTATGTCTGCTTGTGTAATTAAGTGTAATTTGAGGGGAAATTAGCACATTTTGGATGCAAGGGTGCATTTTACTCAAAGAAAATAGCACTACATATCAGAAGTAAGTTGGGGAAATCTTACCCTAAGAGCACATTGAGCAAGCTTGAGTGGCTGCCTGTGTTGCTAGTTGTGTTCTGTTGCATTTGGTGCTATTTCTTCTTCTGAATCCAGGGGCATTTTGGCATTAAGAAAACAGCAGCACCCGGTACCTGGGCATTAGGTGTCCCCAGCCCTAGTTCTGATCTCTCCCCCCCCTCTTGAGATTCCTATGGATGGCTAGGATCCCCCCTCTAGGGGAGCACGTGTTGCTATTCCGATTGAGGATTGCCTTGTGGGTTTGTTTGTATTTGTTGTTCTTTAAGTTTAAAATGGAACCGTATAATGGGGTCTGGATAGTGTGGCTCGCAACGATGTTACCTCCTGTGCATGCTCGGCCGCAGCACCATGTGTTTTATAAATGTATATCATATGCTCCTTTTATTGCTAGCGGCCGGCCGGAAGGTTGTAGGCCCATATTTGTATAATTTTTTGAGTCTTGTAATAAACGGTTTAAAATTTTTTTTAAAAAAAAATAAATAAATAAAAGAGCAGCACACCTCCACATCATTCCATCCCTCAAGCGCTGATGTCGAGCGCTGCCAAGAATGCGCCCTGGCACGGAATGGTTGCACTGGCGTGAAGGAGAGCGAGGGATGATTGCAAGACACGGCGGTGTACAAACTGAGAGGAGAAACTGTTGTTCGCGCTGGGAAGCGCTAGCCCGGTTGTTGCTGACAGCTGTCTCAGGCTGGGGTAATCCCATCAGGTGCCGGCCGGAGTTGCTTAGCAACACAGACGCCGGATTCGCGGAAGTGCTTCGTGAGAAGGCGATGGCAGCGCGAGGAGCAAGAAGCAAGACGCGCTCAACAATCCCGGTGAATACCTCTATAGTGCAACGTGAACTCGACCCAAAAGCGGACCTTGATGTAAAGAAGCCCGGTCAAGTCACGGGTAAGAAAAGTAAATTAAACAATGGGAAGAATGTTAAGTCCCTCGCGGCAGGCAATTTACTTGCTGGAGGATTGGAAAGAAAACAACCGGTGATCACAAGCCTGTTCTCTAAAAGGGATATGAGTATGGAGGAGGGAGGACAAAGGAACAAACAAAAAAAGGATTGTGCCAATATTGAGAAAACTGGTGAAACTCAGACATAGATTCAAGAGAGCCTGTTGGATATAAATAATATCCGAACCTCATGGGGGTCAAGTAGTGAGATTACGGTACTAAATATGGCTGATTCGCCCACAATTATCCAGCAAGAGTGTGAGGGTAGCAAGGAAAGGAACTTATTGCAGGCTAATCCTCCCATTATTGAGGAAAAGGAGAAAGATGCCAGTTTGAACCAGGAAGCAAGGCAGGTGCCACACATGTTGTCAGATGGTTTACAAGTAGGCCTCTTAGAAAATACAGAGTTGGGCTATCTATTCTCCGATCCTATGGAAAACTTCGTCCGGAGACTCGGATATTATTGAATCACAAAGTGGTAGTAGTGATGGCGGGTGCGTAGACACCTCAACAAGTAACTGTAGCCAACAGGGGGGTAGAAAGGCGCCCAGGAAATCAAAAAGGCATTCGGAAGGGAAAAGGATTACCCGTAAACAGGAAGGAACGGAGGAAGAGGGCGAGCTCGACTATTCAGACACACAACCACATACCCTGGTAGGCTTGCTTGGAACAGTGAGCTTAGACAAGAGATCTCAACGGGACATGGTGGGTCATAGGGACCCCGAGCAGATACCCGAACCTACATTAGCTACAATTCTGCAATCATTAAGTGCATTTCAAAATGAAGTTAAAATGGAAAATCGGCACGCTCGTGTTGCTGCAAAAAAACTACAGGGTTCAGTGCGCAAAATTGGGAAGACCTGCACTGAAATCGCAGAAAGGATGAGTATGGTGGATATTCGGACGGAAGTGCTGGAAACCACAGTTGACGCTTTAAAAAACAGGTGACCTCACAGGAGAGTGCGGTGAAAGACATTATGTGGAAACTGGAGGAGGCAGAAAATCGCCAACGTCGGAATAACCTAAGGATCCTAGGGATCCCGGAGAACAGTGAAGGAAGCGATATTCGCGCATTTACCATCAATTTGTTCAAGAAGGCGTTTCCAGAATTAACGCAATGGGATTGGGACAAAGAGATTCAACGTGTGCACAGATTCCCGACGACAATGTCTAAACGTCCGAAAAATAATCAATCATATCCTAGAGGTATTTTGATCTATTTTGGAAACTTTTTGCTCCGACAGGCGGTGTACGATCTGGCCAGACCTAATAAAAAATGGAACTGGGAAAGTGTTTCATTCTTCGCTAAACCAGATTTTGCACACGCCACAGTGGAGAGACACTGGAGGCTTCGACAGCTGATAACACCGTTTCACAAAGCAGGCGCCGTAGCTTTTCTCCAGAACCCTGCCAAATTGAAAGTCATCTCGCAAGGACGCACCGTGTTTTTTACATCAGAGATACAAGCCGAGCAAACATTGAAGGAAATCATTGCAGGGAAATCTGGACACTCTGAGAGCAACCAATAGCTTCCTTCTCTCTATCCCCCTTTTTTTTTTTTTCTTTGGTCCATCTGGATAATTTTTTTTTTTTGTATGAAGTAACTGTGTTACTCTTTTGTTGTTGCTGGGTGGAGGGATAAGTCGGGCAAATATCTAAGAAGAGGATATATATACAAGAGGGGCAGGGATGGTGTGGAGAGTGGGTGAGGTTGGTCAGACGCTATCACACAGGCTCAGGATTGAGCCTGGTGGGTCAGATAATGGTGGGGGGTGGGGCGTGGGGGGGAGTGAGGACAAGACTAGTGGGATTTTTAGACACACAGTGTATGTGACGGGTGCAGGGTGGGGGGGTCAATGCAAAAACAGAAATACTAGAGCAGGGAAAGTATGGCTTAAAATGAGGGATACTACTACAGTTAAAGTATGGATGGGGTGAACAAACATTATTATGGCTAGGTTGAAAATTGTGACTGTTAACATCTGTGGCCTTAATGACATTAAGAAAAGACAGAAAGTAGCTGTGGGATTACAGATGATCGGCGCTAATATTATATGTTTACAAGAAAATCACATTGAGGGATCTCAACAATATCTGCTGAAAACACTAGGGTATCGGCTGATTACTGTGTCAACACAGGAGGTCCGCGCTAGGGGGTGGCAGTTTTGTCAAAAGGGGGAGATCTCCAATTTACACGTACACTAGCTGACACATTTGGACGGTGGGCGATTACAGAATGCCACTATGACAATGGGGAAAGTAAATTGACTCTTTGTACTATTTATGGCAATACTAGCGACGACCCAGATGTGCTGTCCAGCGTGGCTAATGAATTGGCTCACTGGTCTCTCCCGCTGATTGTGTGTGGGGATCTCAATTTACATTTACCTGGTGACTGGCTTTCGGATCCAGGTTTTAAATATCAAGGGCGGAAACCGAAAGTCTTACAGGCACTGAAAGATATGTGTGTGCTACATGGGCTGATTGATGGTTGGCAACTAGAGCTCTCTGGGGATCCGGGATTTACGTATTATTCATATCCGCATTCCTGGCATGTGCGGCTAGATTACATGCTTATGTCTAGCTCATTGAGTTCTGCCAGTATAATAGAAAAAATGCCAAGAGTTTTATCGGACCATAATCCTCTAGTACTAAATCTGGTATGTGGAACAAATAGATCCAAGATGAGGACGTGGACGTTCGAAAGAGCGTTACTGGGTAATGATAAATTTTGTCAACATATGAGCAGATGGATTCCGGGATTTTTGGAGGACAAACTCGGTAGTGTAGCAATAGATGTGGTTTGGGATGCCCTAAATGCCGGTATTAGAGGGGAGACACTGCAATTCTCTCTTAGTTCTAACAAAGAGGCCAAACTAAAGATGGCGTCGCTACAACACAATTTGAGTAGGGCCGAGGGAGAGCTGATTAAGGCCGTACAGGAGGGGCGAGTATCTGATAGCGAATTAAGTCAGGTGGCGATTGCTAAAAATCATATTATTGATGTTTTAATAGAGAAAGCGGTAGCCAAGGCAACAACTCATACAGAGAAAATATATGAATGGAATGAACAGGTGGGCCACCAACTGGCAGTTTGCACCCGAGAAGAATATTCAACTAATTTAGTAAAAGAGATTAAGGATCCAGAGTCTGGCCTCAAGACCGAATCCTTTGAAGGTTAGAGCCGTATTTCAAAGATTTTATCAGAATCTGTATGAAACAGTAGAGAATCAACAGAGTAGACCTGAGGTATAAATCTAAATGCTCCGGTTATATTCGAGAAAGAGGATCAAGAAAGCTTAGACAATCCTCCATTTTGGGAAGAGTTCCTACTCTCTATGAATAGTCTTGCTACAGGGAAAGCTGCTGGTATGGATGAAATTCCAACGGAGTTCTATGTTAAATTCTCATCCCAACTTAAGGAAATAATACAGGAACTATTTATCCATATTTTTCAGGGAGGGAGACCACCAGCCTCATGGTCATCTGCTAAAATTGTAGTCTTTCTAAAAAAAATAAAGATCCTTTAGAACCTGGGTCTTATCGGCCCATCACGTTGATAAACGGAGATTCCAAAATTTATTCCAAATTATTAGTGAGCCGATTGGCACCGATTATACATAAAATCGTATCTAGACGTCAGCACGGGTTTATCCCAGGGAGATCTACAACTGATCACGTTCCAAGAGTAATTTCTCTCTTTGATTTTACTGAGGTGACAGGAGACCCTATGGTGCTTATTTTACTCGACGCTGAAAAAGCTTTTGATAGGGTCTCCTGGAAATACCTGTGGGCTACAATGCTACATAATGGGATTAGTGAGGGATTTATAAAAGCAATACAAATGCTATATGTGGAACCAGTAGCCAGGGTGTCGATAAATGGAGTATTATCGGACAAAATAACTATTACCAGGGGGACGAGGCAGGGGTGTCCGTGTTCTCCTCTCTTATTCGCTATTTATATCGACCCATTCATCCGTAGGTTAGATAATAATATACTAATACCATCAATATGGGCACGAGAATTTGAGATGAAAACACTGGCTTACACAGATGATATCGCTCTAGTTACCAGCGATCCTATCACTGCAATAGAAGCGATAGAAGAGGAGGCTCTGTCCTTTGGTGCAGTCTCCGGTTATAAATTAAATCAAAGTAAAACGCTGATCATTCTTAATAACAAAATTAAGATGAGGGATGTTAGAGTCACAGATAAAGCTATATATCTAGGGGTTAGCATAACTGCAAAGGTGGATAATATAGTTAGTAATAATGTGGAACCACTGATCCAACGAACAAAAAAAGAACTGGTCCGGCTGAACAATTTACATTTAACGATAGGTGGGAGATGTAATGTGATTAAAATGCTCTTTCTACCCAGATTTTTATATTTTTTTAGGTCCATCAGTTTGGAATTTTCTCCTCAACTGTTTAAATCTATAGAGTTCATGTTCTCCAGGTTTATTTGGGGATATAAGAGACCACGCAGGGCCTTTAGATTTATTAAGCTTCCAAAAGATAGAGGGGGATTGGCAATGCCCAATTTTAAACTGTACTATTGTGCCACCGTATTAAGATATTGTACAGCACTCATCTCTACAGGGCCTAATAGCGATAATATACCTACTCCACAAGAACTTATACTGGGAAGGGGCTGTGAAGGTTGTCTCTGGTGACATATTAACGACAGCTACTTCAAGAAGGTTAAATTTAAGACCATCTCGGGTATATACAAAGTTTGGGGTAATGCTCGAAAACTACTGGGACTTGGACGATACTCGCATTATACTCCTGTATTTAAAAACGATGACCTTCCAGAGATTTTCAGAGACAGTTGTATGGATCAGTGGATACAGGCAGGGACTGTACAGTTTGGCTGTTTCTATGCGTTGAACGGGTTGAAGAGCTTTGAGGAATTACGTAACGAGTTTGACCTTAGCCATAGGGATTTCTTAGAGGTGAGAGATTTCTTGACAAAGAAAGGGGGGGGGGGAATAGGGTAAAATTCCAAGCAATTCAAATTATAGAGAATACACGTAAAAGATATGTTTTAACTATTGGGGAGATTTATGAATCTTTGAATTCTCTGTGTCCAGATGATATGGAGAAACAGATGGCTAACTGGCAGGCTAAACTAGTAGTATTGCCCCAAACCCCCCTACGATCTTATGAACTGTCACAGACCTGCTTTATGTCGATAAAACTACAAGCCCAATATTATAAAACTTTTTTTTCACTGTATTACACCCCGATTAAGATAGCAAAATGGGGGACCGGAAAGGGTACAGCATGTCCACGATGCACACTGTTCGAGGCCGATAGTGTGCATATATTTCCTCTTGTAATGCATTGTCAAGTTTGATAGCAGAAATCTCCGACTTTTTATCAGAAATATTCAAAACAGGAATTGGTATCACAACTGAGGAAATATTGTTGGGCACAGCATATGTTATCCGGCCGAAATATATGCAAGGACTGATTTTTGTGGCTATGCCTCTTTTTAGGTTGTGTATAGCTTCAGCCTGGCTAGACCCGAATCCACCGACATTTCAGCAATGGAGAGCCCGTCTGTTAGCAACATGCAGCCTGGAGGTGGCCATATATAAAAGAAAAGGGCGTAACAAACGTAAAAGAGGCTTTATGATTTGGGATCCACTGTTGCAATGGATACACAATCATACTTATGATGGATAGATGGTAATAAGGAGAAAAAAGTTAGTCAAGTAAGAACTATTGATTTTTATTTTTTTTATTTTTATTTATCTGTATGGTATTGTATATAAGCTCAACTGCTCTGCACCTTTGAATCTAATGGGGTGTTTTGATGAATTATACAAGCTAAAAAGTTGTGTCTTTGTTTGGGCATGGGTTAAATTTGTAGGGGTGGGTGGTGGGGGCTTGGGTGGGGGGTTGTGTATGTGTAAAAAAAAGTAACTCAATAAAAATATTTTTTTTTTAAAAAGAAAAGAGCAGCAAATGCAGAACTAATCTTCTCATGTAATTCTGAATAATCTCACAGATTGTGTAGGCAATTCTGCATGATGACTACATGGAATTACATATGTTTTGCCCACCTAATGGTTTATCTAGATCAAAAAGTCCAATTTTAAAACCTATGACAGTAAAGAAAGACAGAAATGTATGACCTAATGGTCCAAATTAAGTTAATCCAGTTTGTTGTATAGTATATACATTTATGAAGACTAACCTTTACATAACGTTTTTTCACAGGAATATATATGTATTAATCCATAGCTTCCTTTTCAAATATGGAGGGTATCTCAATATTTCATCATCTTATTTAAATAAAGACTTTGATAAGGCAGTCTAGTACCATCTAAAGGTAAATATATAATACATTAAGATTATAGCTTTTTAAGGCTTATGGGGCATATTATCAAGGACGGCGTTAAAAATTATCGCCGGTTTAGCGGCAGAAAACTTCCACTAAAGCGGCGATAATGGGCTTGATAATATGCCCTGGAGAATTCCAATAGAAGTCCATGTTCTGGTGTGAACATGGGCTTCTATTGGAATTCTCCAGTTTTCTGCCACTAAACCGGCATTAATTTTAACGCCGTCCTTGATAATATGCTCCTATGTTTTTAAAGAAATTTTTTGGAATGCTTACTGAATAGAAGATATGTAAATTTCCTTTCAAGACTCAAGGCATATATCGTTTGACGCTGCCATTTTTAAACTCTATTTCTACTGCCTTTAAAACTGATTGAGGCTAATTAATAAACTGCATTTTGTGGTGTGTTTAGTAGCACTATAATAATAATACCAATGGAGGCCATTATTAAAATATACAAATCTAAGTGTCTGGCCATAGCAGGATACGGTTCCGCTATTTGGGGTTATAAACCCCAGTTAGAACTACAGATAGCGGAAAACAGATTTTTGCGGAATCTCCTCTCAGTACTGCAATCTACCCCTAACTTTTCCTTACATCAGGAACTGGGGTTGGGTTTTTTATCTGACACTCTGAGCTTGGCGCCGTTACTTTGCTGGCTCAGAGTGTGGCTTAATCCAGAGTTAACCTTGAACCAAGAGATACTCCGGGATTGTGCTAAGTTGGATAAAGTGAGTAATATTAAGTGGCTAGTTTATGTTGAATCCATGCTCTCTAAATTAGGTCGTCAGGAACTATATGATCACCCAGAAAATATTAGGAATGATGATTTGAAATGGGTTAAAAATAATTTTATAAAAATTATGATGGCAGAAAGGGAAGGGTATGAGTTGCAAAAACCTTTAGTCAGGGCTCATTCTCTAATAAAAACAACATTGTCAATAGAACCCTATCTGCTAATAGTTACTAAACCGTTTCATCGTTGGCTCCTGACCAGATTTCGATTTAATTTGATACATCTGTCCTTGGGGGACTTTGTGGGGTGGTCTAAACCTGAGGAAGTAGGATTATGTTCTTGTGACAATTACTCTATTCAAGATACCCTACACTTCTTACTGTTTTGTAAACATTACACTGCTATTCGGAAGAAGTTTTTGGTTCCCTTACTTCGTAAGAGGGGCTTCCTACAGGCTAACCCTGCTTTACTTTATTTACAAATGCTAACTAACACGTGGGAAATTCTTAACATTGCTTCTTTCTTAGTGGCCGCAGTCAGGCTGAGGGGAAGAATTATAGTTAGTTGACTTTTTGATATCTATATTAGATAGAATATATAGCGATTTTTGGTCTCCTATGTATTTTTGCAATTTGTTTTTATTCCTATTGATCAAATTGATCAATGACCCAGTTTAGTAACTCTCAAAATATGTTGGATTCTGACGGGTCGGTATTTTATCAGTGACCATGTTTCTGTATGCACTTTAGCTTTGATGGTTATGAAATAATTTTCTATGGATGTATCTATGTTGAGTATAACATTGTGATTTATTGTATTTGTATTTGTCTATGAATGTAAATGTTGTCTTGTACTTTTATGATTTTAACTAATCGATTAAAGTGGATTGATTGATTGATTGATAATACCAAAGTACTATGAAATGCTATTCACAAAGTTTACAAGTATAAATCTCCACATCCACGTTCCTATCTTTTCTATGGGAAGATCCTCAAGCAAGTGAGTATACTACTCAGTAGTAAATGTAGGATGGACCAAGAGAGCAGTTGCAAAAAGGAGCATACCAGTAGAGGCTGCTATGGGGGTGTGGTGGTGGGGTGGGTGTTCAGGAGGACAGGTGGGAGGGGGGTTAAAAAATAAAGAAAATCACACTTACCTGGCTGTCACCTCTCCTCTGTTCTAATTCAGTCGGAACAGGATTGGTCTGAGCACTGTGGTTCGGTGCTCAGACGGACAGTGGGAGCCTGGGCATGTTCCCCACCCAGGCTGTAATACAGCCTGAGTGGAGAAAATGCAAAGTGCGCATGACGGTTTGGCTGGCAAGAGACGGCTGCCCAAATTGTCATGTGCCCTTAAGTGCACATACCACTCCTCCCCCTGCTGGCTGACAGCCCAGCCCAGCACCGTCCCGCCCCTTAAACAAAACTGGGCAAGTAAAAATAAAATGATAATATCATTATGTTATTATCATTTTATTTTTCATACTTACATCTAAATTGGCGGGATTTTAAAAGGTGTAAGGAGAGGTTAGGGTAGGGTTATGGAATAGTGTACAGGGTGGGGACATGCAACGACCAACAAAAAAGCAAACTATTGCTATTCACAAATTGTACATCAAAAGTTACTGCAGCCAAAAAGGAACCCAATACAATAGTAAATTACTTTAGCTGAGAGCTGGAGTAAGTTCAGCACCACACATGGTCAACTACTGGCACTACAATACTGTCCCACACAAAAAATGGGAGTAGGGATGTAAAATAAAACCCATACGAAATAATGTTAAATTACATATAATTGTTTAAAATACTTAATATATAAATAAATATAATGTAATGCTATAAGAACTCTGAACATGAAACATATGTATTATTTATTTATAAAATGTTTTGAAAACTGTTTTCGAATGTATAAACTAATATAACATGAACTTTTATTAAACTATATTTAAATTACTTTTAATGATTCTATACATCATTTTTAAAAATGCATAATAAAAAAAGTAACTTTTTTACTTTAGGCTGGAATTTGTTTTTTAATTTAAACTTTAGAATTGTTTTAATTTAAATTAAACCAGCTGGAGAGAGTTCATAGAGTTGGCCCACGCTTACCAGGGGAGAACCGCCGCCCACGGGATGTTCTGGCCAAGTTCAGTTCATTTAAGGTCAAATAATTAGTCCTACAAAAGGCTAGGGCTTCCGATTCAATTACCTTCCAAAACACCACATGTACCCTCTACCAGGATGTGGCCCAGGCCACTCTTCTGTGTCGCCAGCAGTTCCGCCCGGTCACTGAACATTTAAGGGGAAAAAACATCAGGCACCGATGGACGTACCCCTCTGGGATCGCCTTCCTGTGGCAAAACAAACAGCAACACTGCATGGAACTTTCGGAGGCGGCGGCATTGCTGGGTTTGGAACTATCCAAAACTTCATCGGATCACGAAGGAGAAGGCTGACCAGATCGTAGCAACGACGGTCAATGGCGCCAAATGGGCAGGAAAAGCACGAAAGCTCCAGAATGAGGTCGCTGTTTAAGAGAGTAGCGAGATCCCCAACACCTGACGTGGACGGAGTCATGACCGTCCGGGCACCCCTTTGAAAGTTGTTATGACTGCCCAGAGAAGGCAGTTCTCACTTACCTCTCTCCTGTGCCCACAAGAGGGTCAGGTTGGGAGTTTTGGGGATCTGGATGAAGTGGAGGACTTGCATCTTCCGCATATAGATGGGATATGGGGGCCTGGACGTCATCTGAGACTTATCTCCCAAGTCCTGACATGGACACCACATGAGCTAAATGTCATTGTACAGTCAGGTTGGGGAGCGACTTACAAACACACGGAGGTGGGAGGTCTCGGGAGGAAGGGTTGCAGATGCCAGGGCATGTTCACTACAGCAGACTGGAGTAGTTCACTAGGGTCTGTGCCAAGTTTATTCATCGCACAGTTCTAAATGTCTCAGTTCATGAATTCTCAGTTTGGGGGGTGGGGGGAACTGTTTCATCACACACTGTATGCCTTGATTTTTTTGATATGATAAGGGCTGGGAAATGGTAATGCTCCTAGAGTGTATCTTAGTTTTGGGATTCCTCTCTAGATGGGGGACCCCACGCACTCATTTTAAATGTTTGTTGCAGGTTTTAACTTTGGTTAGATGTCATGGTGCCAATATTTTTGTTGGTTTTGGGCACGGATGGGGAAGGACTCCAGTGAGTTGAGTCAGTGGGAGCCACCGTTTCTAGGGCAACAATCTTCCTCATGTGCTCATGGCAGTTAGACTGGTTTCCTGGAACGCTCGGGGGCTGAATTCGCCCAACATGCGCCAGCGATTCTTGAAGTACATGCTTGACCACAATGTTCAAATATTAGCTCTTCAGGAAATACACCTCAAAAAATCCGAAGATCAGAGGCTGCGCCATAAGGCTTATCCCCACATATTCATGTCCTCACATTCTTCAAAACAAAATGGGGTGGCACTGGTGTTTCATACAGGGGTTCTTTTTCAAGCTCAGGACACTAAAACGGACAAAAGCGGGAGGTTCCTCACAGTCAGGGGAGTTTTTCAAGGTCGTCCATGTACATTTGCAGCGCTCTCTGCACCTAACACGGGTCAACAGGATTTCCTCCTCTCCTTCCTTATGGCTTTAGAAAATTTCGCCCGGTGGGATATACTGCTTTTGGGGGACTTCAACTTAGTCTGGGATTTGTATAGAGACACATCGCATTCACACAGGGCTCCAGGGGGGGCATTTGGTAAGGCACTGTGAATACAACTTCAGCGCTTGGTGTTGGTGGATATCTGGAGGGATGCTTATCCCACAACGAGGGATTACTCGTTCTTCTCGCACTCCCATAGAACATATTCCCGTATTGATTACATTTTTCTGAGTCAATCCCTACTACCATCTGTTTTACAATCACAGTTTCAGCCAATCTGTATTTCGGACCATGCCGCCTTAGAGATGACGATCACTTGGCCAAACCCACAGCATAAACACACCCGTTGGTACTTTCCCAACTTTTTATGCCGGGACAGACTCCTCAGAAACAAACTTAGGCAGACTAATAAAGGGTACCTCGTAACGAACGATCCTGAGGACACTTCTCACTCCACCACTTGGGATGCACTCAAGGCTGTAATCCGGGGCAAGTGCATTGAAATGGCCACTACCTTACGTTCTCAGCAATGTGCGGAGCGTCTCCAACTGGAAAGTGAACTTAAGTCCGCAGAACAGGTACATAAGTCCCAACCTTCAGCCCTGACTCTTCGGAAGGTTACAACCCTGAAGGGGAAATTACAGGCCATCTATACTAATAGAGCTGAAAAATCTATCTTACGGTTACACGCCAGGGGATACGAGAGTGGGAATAAGGTGGGTACCTTATTGGCGTGCCAACTACGGGCTAAACAGGAGCGAGAGTACATCAAACACATAGTAGATCGGAGGAGGGTAAGGCTAAAGCTTTTGAAGATTTTTACAGAGCCCTGTATACCTCGGAGTCCTCAGGGACGTACTACCCCACGGGCTACTTCGACTCACTAGACCATCCTCAGGTAGAGGCGCACATCAATGAAGGATTGACACAACCTATCTCCGTTGAAGAAGTGCAAAAGGTGATTGACTCCCTTAAACTCCAGAAAGCTCCCAATCCGGATAGATTCTCAGCCCATTTCTATCGCACCTTCGCACCGGAGCTTGTCCCCTTCTTGACTATACTATTTAATTTCATCGCTACTTTGCAAGAGGTTACTCCTTCCTTGGGTGGAGCAATAGTGGCAGTGCTTCCTAAACCTGGCAAGGATCCAGCACACTGTTCCTCCTTTCGCCCAATCACGCTGCTGAAACTTGGTGCCAAACTTTACTCCAAAATCCTGGCTAAACGTCTCTTAAACATTCTACCCGTTCTCATATATCCGAACCAATCCAGTTTTATTAAGGGGAGGCAAACTCATGATAATCTGAGGCGCATCATTCATATCATTGACAAGGCCCGCAAGAAGAATAATACCACAGCGCTTCTCTCGCTAGATGCGGAGAAAGCTTTCGGACGCAGGGAATGGTCCTTCTTATTTATAGTTCTTCAGCGTTTTGGCTTCAGCGAAGCCTTCATAGGGATGATTTGCGCTAACTATTCCTCTCCTAGCTCTCGGGTCCTTGTCAACATAGTGGCGTCCTCCCCCTTCCCCCTGACTCGCGGGACGAGACAGGGGTGTCCCTTATCTCCCCTTCTCTTTGCCTTGAGCTTTGAACCTCTGGCACACAGGATCAGGGGTAATGAGGAGATCCGGGGGATGCGTTTTGGCACAGATAATCACAAGATCTCGTTGTTCGCTGATGGTGTGCTCCTCCCAGTGACGGATACCCAGGTTTCTCCCTACCATCCAGTCTGAACTGAAATCATTCGAAGGGATAGCAGGCTTTAAGGTTAACCTGACAAAGTCCTTCCTATTAAACTTAACAATTCCCAAAGATGAATGGCAGAAGATAGAAGAGATGTCACCTTTTCGTTGCACCTCTAGGGAAATTACTTATTTGGGAGTTAAACTTACCCCACGGGTGCAGGACTTGTATCAGGCTAATTTGTCTCCCCTCCTGCATCAACTAAAGACCGATTTGGACAACTGGAGCGCATCTTACATCATCTGGCTAGGCAGGATTAATGCCATTACAATGAATGTTCTTCCCCGTCTACTCTATCTTTTCCAGGGGCTTCTTATTCCAGTTGAAAGGGGTCTATTTCGGGAACTCCAAATCATGCTGACCAAATTTGTCTGGCAGGGGAAGAGGGCTAGACTTTCATATAAATTGCTTATTAGACCACGCAAGGAGGGCGGCCTAGCGCTACTGGACTTTCAATCCTTCTATAGAGCAGCACAAATGCGAATGATCATGGAGTGGTCAATGAGGGTCTCGGAGAAGCATTGGCTTCACATAGATAGACAGATAACTGGGCGCACTATTTGGGATCTCCTCTGGAAACCAAAGCGAGATAGGCAACTCAATGCCTATATTAGCACTCCTACCTCCACCACACTCAAGGTTTGGGACGCTCTCACCTTTAGACTACAGCTTACGACTTTTCCATCCCCTCACACGCCTATATACCTTAATGCTGCATTCCCCCCTGCTTTACAGGACGGTCCCTTTGAGGCTTGGCGCGAGGGGGGTTGCCTCATGATCTCACACTTGTTTGATAAGGGAGAACTCCTCACTTTCCAGGAATGCAAGACACAGTTCGCACTAACTAATAAAAAACACCACTACTTGCAGCTGAAGCATGGGGTGCAGCAGCCCCTGGTGAGGGAGGCTGCAACCCGGGCATTGCTCCCTCTCGAGAAGTTCGCACAGTCAGGGTCCTCATCCAAGGGATGTATCTCTTTCCTGTATGCTCTTATCTAAGCGCTGAGCCCTAGGGCATCGCCACGCTTCAAACATTTTTGGAACAATTTGACAGATGCCCCTTTTGACGACAAGCATTGGGAACACTTGGGTAGGGACATAGCGAAATTCAATCGGTCCATGTATCTCAGGGAGGCGCACTACAAAATTATGTACGGCTGGTACCTGTACCCTCAGAAATTACACACGATTTTTCTGGGAACCTCTAATAGGTGCTGCAGGGGGTGTGGGTTCTTGGGTGACTTCAGACATATTTGGTGGGATTGCCCTGTCATCAAACCTTTCTGGAAGGAGATCCTATCCCAATTAAAACTTATCTTAGGATACCCCATTCCCAACACTATGGAAAAGGTCTTGCTGGGGGTTCGGGATCCACTCCTGAAAAGACAGACACAGAGTGACAAATCCGTACTGTGGCTTTGCTTGGGGGCCACGAAAATGTCAGTAGCCGCAGCTTGGAAGAAGCAAGAGTCCCCATCCCTATCCCATTGGCATGCAAGATTGTGGCGGGCTTTGGCTCTGGAGCGAATGACTGATATTGTTAAGGACACCAGGAAAGGTTTTGATTACATTTGGTCCCCATTGGTCAGATACTTATCGGAGGGGCTCCCTTTAACAGCTTGTAATCCAAGGCTTAGGGCCCTTCACGTATTCCTAATCTAATTACTCACCAACGTAGGGAGCTATGACTGCTGCGCTGAACATTGGGGCAAAGACTCAGATCCCTCGACCCTAGCACACATTTTGCTTCTCTCTTCATTTTTTGCACCATGACATCTTAGTTAGATTTATTCCTTTTTTCCTGTTTTTTATTTGTTGAGTTTTTTTTTCTTTTTTCTCTCTTAGGCGTAATTAAGTTTCCATTTCATGTTACTCTCGAGGGAGGGTAGTTGGTTATCAGCTCACATTATCGGGAATACGATATGTGCTGTTGAAACTGTGCCATATATTAAAATTCATTTGCTTGGACATAGGGGGTAAACTGTAGCTCTTATGAACGAAATGTATTTCTGGGCGGTTGATATTTCTGAGAATTGTCACATATGTAACACTTTTGTTGCACTCTCTAAGAAAAATTTCAATAAAAACATTTTGAAATAAATTAATTGAATATTTAATTCAAAAGTAAGCTATTAGCACTGTTATATTTTTATTGTATTCTACATTTAAAATAGATGTATACAAATAATTTACATACTATTTTGTTTTAGTTAAATACATTTTTTTACTTTTCACTATACTTAACCATAAGGAGACTCCCCAGTCATGGTGTAGAAAGATTTGAAAGTTCACATTTAATAACATCCATGGTATTGTTTGTTTTCATTGAACACTAATCTGTATTTGACATGTAAATGCATCCATTGTGTAGCTTTACCGTACCACCTAACCACCGTACTTTTGCAATGTTTTACTTTCTAAGTTCAAGCTCTTACAATTACTGAACAATGTGTCGAACTTTTGACATCCAGAAATATATTCCAGTTCTACTTCCTTTAAAATGCTTTGAAAGCTGGTAGGAAAAAAGTCTCTTCAGAGCTAACCAATGTGTGGAACCTGTTGTGAACCTATGTTTGCAATGATGAAAAGTGACTTATGAAATAGCTCAACTATTACCTACCCTTTTACTTACTCTGAATGGCTAATACCACCTCTATATTGTGAATTAGCAATTTCAAGGTCTGCAAATTCACAACATTTTAGTATGAAAGCACAGGATAGTGAGAAATTTGGTAAAATATGTGAATATGCTTTGTTACCCCGAGATTTAACAGCTCCATTTTTTTTAATATTCCTTTTCAGCACAACAAGAAATTGTTAGTGATGTAGTATTGCCTGATGTAAGCCAAAAAGTGAATTGCTCCATGTAACAAATCTTGATGGCTGTGTCTTGACTCTTGCATATATAGGACAGTAATCCTGTCTGCAGGGAGAAATGTTTGATAATAGATATAGTGCAGATATTTCTGTGTATTAGGCCATGATAAGCAAGCAGCGGGTGGAAGACACTGTAGTCCATTAACGCATCATCTGCCAGTATTGGACAACATCTACTGAAAACATTTCTTGTTCACTGACACAATATTGTGGTAAAAAAAATATTGACAAAAATATTGTTTACTACAGTATCACGTTCCTATACATATTATAAAAATGACAAAAATATGAACAAAAAAATATTGTGACAGGGAATATTGTCCAAAAACAAGTAGAAAAATGATATATATATATGTCATTTATGTCAACTCGCGCACCACGTCCAATGGAGATGCGCACTCCAATGCAACAAAATGATACAGCAAAAACTTGATTTACGGTTTTAATACAGTGCAATCACCAACCATGAAACCACCCTTTGCGTTTTGGTGTTTCACAAGCCTTGATCCCAGGTTAAGTTACAATGTAATGGGCGACATAGAAATAGGCATAAGTGACAAATTAAAAAACGGGTGGGGGCTCACAAATAGAAATGAAAATATGGCAGCCGTCTTGTAGTGTTGTTATACTTCACAAAACTCTACATTGTTAATTGCATGACAAAAAGGATTTCAATATGCCACATACAATAATGAACATATACAAATTGTTAAAAATGCACCAAATACCATTCAAACATTTTACATGATAAATAATGAAATCTCATAAATACTGTACAAATTTCAGAGGAGGCTTCATATTAAGTGTAAATGGTTGTCAGCAGAATGAAGCCCTAGTGGGCGAAAATGTGTCCTGAGTAAAGAGTAAGGTGTCCACACAGACTGAGGATCTTAACAGTTCTATAATTGTGATCATCCAGTACCCATGTAGGCCAGAGCAAATATAGTGGGTGGTCATCATAGTTGCATGAATATTGACAAAACAAATAGACACAATTGTGCCCCATGGGCTACTGTTATTTGACATGCACCTTTTGCTGTGTCAGTATCTGGGATAAGTATATGCCAGATATTTCAATGTAGCTCAAAATGTATAGGAAGTAAACAATCTACATAAAACAAGACTAATGGTTACGTACAAATGGTATATTGCACATCAGTGTGAAACACACCATTCTATTCTCTGTCAATATAATAAATATCAAAATATTAAACCCCCCAAAAAATGAATTTTAGTAGCAATAATATAAATGTTAAAAACAAATTAATAGAAAATAGAAACAAACAACCTTAACCACTTTGATGCGTGTGTTGGACAATGGCTGACACACACACACACACACTCTCCTTGGAGCATCTGTCGGCCATTGGCCTACACCGAGGAGGGCTTAAAAGGACCCTCGGGTGTATGCATTGGAGAATTCCTTTAAAAAGAAAAATGTGGGGGAGACGTGGAATCGCTTCCCGAACTCTTGCCGTCCCCTCCCACTCGTCTGTGATGTCAGCGTGCTGCGAGGCACACTAATGTCACAGTTTCCCCAATGGCGATCGAGAGGAAGAGCTTGCTCTGTTGTTGGTATGGTTTGGGGGTGCAATGCTCATCAGATGTCAGGGAGGCATCATTGGAAAGGGAAGTGTCTCCCCTTTCCAATGATGCTTTCCTGGCTCTATTTCCTGGCTGTGGATCGCGATGCAGCCTCTAGACACCAGGGAATTCATTTAGGTGGTCGGCCCTTGTGGTGATCGGCCGCCCTCTACCCCCCGGGTAAATATATATGTATTTTTTTTAAAGGTGCTTTTGCCCTGAGGAAGGGGTTATCACATCCCCCTGGTGATTAAACAAAAACAAAAGTAGTTGAAATTACGAGGGGGGTCAGCCTTCTAGATCACGGGCCAACCACTGTGGTTATCAATTTTTATTTTTATTTTAAATGCATGGTTCTCCTGGTGGCTGTTATCAACCCCCAGGGAAAGCACACACATATAAAACAATGTTGGGTGGTATCTCTCTCTCTCTCTCTCTCTCAATATATATATATATATATATATATATATATATATATATATATATATATATATATATATATAATTCACTTAAAAAACCATAGGTTTCACACATGTTATAGTTAGGTGGATATTTCACTCGTAAAAAACCAATGAAATTACTCCATTATAGTTAGTTCAGATAACTATAACTCGCACGCCCGCAATCCACTGCTCATGACATCACATATTACATCACTCATGACATGGTCAGTGGCATCACTCATGACATCACTGATGACATCATCCTTGTGATAGAGTGGCGGTCGCGCGAGTTATAGTTATCTGAACTAACTATAACGGGGGAATTTCATTGGTTTTTTACGAGTGAAATATCCACCTAACTATAACATGTGTGAAACCTATGGTTTTTTAAGTGAATTTGCAAGGTTTTTTAAATGCTAATTCCTAACTATAACGTGTGTGAAACCTATGGTTTTTTCAGTGAATTTGTACGGTTTTTTAAATGCTAATTTATTTATGTATTATTTTTTTTTATATATATTTATTTTACAATAAACTACGTATTACATTTTTTAATTTTTTGGGGGGTTTTTCACTGTGCGCGCACGGTGCGCGCACCCCCGTGATTTTTTTTTCAAAAAAAATTCTGCCTTCGGGGTCCTTCAGGGACACCCTGACAACGGCTAGGGGGTCAGGAACTCTCTACCCTGCCCCCTTTTCACGTTCGCTACCTTCCTTTTTCACTCTCGCACTGAAAACAAACAAAATGGCGGCCGACACTTCCTGATTTCGACCGATTCGAACGTTGACTAACATGTAACCACCAATCAGAATTACGCTCGCGCACGTTAGGGTGCTCGCTTGGTGCGCGCACGGTGCGCGCTTATAGATATTTATATGCTTTTAAATGCTATTTTCTCAGGAACTACTGAACAGATTGACACCAAACCTGCAAAAGGCACTTCCCTGACCTGAGGACTACCTCTCTGCCAAATTTCAGGTAATTCTGTTCAGCCGTTTGGGCTGTACCTTCGACTAAAGGTCCTATGGAAAAATGCATGGGGAAAACGCGTTTTGGGACCCCCCTTTTTTCTCGGCCCCCGCTTGATGAATCACCCCGAGACTTTCAGGGTAGGAGCTGAACGGAGCGCCCCATTAGTTTTGAAAATTTCACGAAGATTCGTCAACCAGTTATTCAAAGTAGAATTTTCAGATTTCCTATGGAAACTCGGTCCTAACTATAACTATCTACTGGCGACCGCCAGTAGATAATATATATATACATATGCGCAAAAAGAATCAGAGAACTCTGGGTAGATCCAAAGTTTAAGTGGAGAGCAGATACTGTACAGAGTGCCCTACAACACCAGAAACACTCTAAATTTAGTCACCAAAGGTTACAGGGACGTTATAGTTAGTCTGAAATTTCACTTGTACATAAACCAGTGAAATTCAGCAGTTACATGAGCTAACTGCAACTTACACCACCGCAATGCACTGTTTATGACCCCACATATTACATCACTCATAACATGGTCAGTGACACCTCTGATGACATCATCAAGTGAGTGTAAGTGTTTTCTAAGGGTTTATGAGTTTTAAACATATATACTAACCTACTACAAAAGTTAGATTAGCATACTAGGGGCCAGATGTACGATGTTTGCATTTTGCGACTTGCAAACACTGTTTGCGAATCCCAATGGGGTCGCAAATTGCATGCCTCACCAATATTCATGATGCAAGCGCAATTTGTGGCCCCGTTGGGAATGGCTAGCACTCCCAAGGATGGTGGCCTGCTGGGGTCAGCAGACCACCATGTCTGGGACTACTTTTTAAATAAAACAGTTTTTTTTTTTAAATGCAGCCTGTTTTCCTTAAAGGAAAACGGGATGCATTTTTAAAAGAAAAATGAAACTTTTCAGCTTGATTTTTTAAGGGTAAGCAGTGTTCCCTGGGACCACTACATGCTATTAAAAAATATTTTCCCCTTACTTGATGTAGGTAGTAAACTGCGAGTGTTTTGCGGCCGCAAATGCATTCACAATACAATAGTACATGGCAGTGAGTCTCCCTATTAGGAAGGGATGCCCATTCCTAATAGTGAGAGTCTCAAATGCTATTTTGCAAGTCAGTGCCTCGCAAAATAGCATTTGTACATGCCATGACCCTTTTTTGCAGTCACAACAGGCCGATCTCCTGTTTACAAGCACAAAAAAGGTTTTACAACTGTCCCTAGGTGTGCTATATATGAGTGATACTATTTCTAACATATGTGATCTGAGTAGCTGTGTGACTGTCTGCATCAGTTTGTGAGTGGGTGTCTGAGTGCCTGTATGGGTGTGTGGGTTGGTGTATGAATGGTGTATAGGTGAGTGAGTGGATTTCTGAGTAGCTGTGTGTGAGTGGTTAGTGAGTGATTCTGTGAGTGGTTGTGGGGGCATGAATGGGTGTGTGAGTGTTTGTATGGGTTTGTAAGTTGATGTGTGAGTGGTTGTATGGGTGTGTGACTGGGTGTGTGAGTGATTGTATGGATGTGTGCATGGGGTGTGACTGGGTGTGTAAGGGAGGTGTTGGTGATATAATCAGTGATGTCATTTGAGTTGTCATCAGTGATGTCACTAATCATGTCATCAGTGATGTAATATGTGAGTCATAAGCACTGCATTGTGGGGCAAAAGTTAGAGTTAGCTCTGGTAACTATAACTGCTAAATTTCACTGGTTTTGTCCAAGTGAAATCTGAGCCTAACTATAACCTCCCTGTAACCTTTGGGTTTTTTCAAGGAATTTCCATTTTTTTATGCTATTTCCTAGCTATCACATCCTTGTAACCTTTGTTTTTTTCAGTGAATTTCTACATTTGAAAATTTTTTTCAATCTTAACTGTACCCTGTCACCTTTGAGGGAGGGTGTGGGTCCGTGAGTGCCTCTGTATGTGAGAGTGAATGTGTGAGTGTCTGTGTGCGTCTGGGTAGGTCTGTGAATGCCTGTGTGGTTCTGTGAGTGAGTCTGTGGGTGCCTTTGTGGGTCTATGAGTGCCTGTGTGAGTGTCTGAGTGGGTGTGTGAGTGCCTGTTTGCCTCTGTGAGTAGGCCTGTGAGTGCCTGAGTGAGTGTGTGAGTGGGTGTGTGAGTGCCAGTGTGGCTCTGTGAGTGGGTCTGTGAGTGCCTGTGTATGTCTGTGAGTGCCTGTGTGTGTGGTGCTATGCATTTTGGGCATTTGCATACTTAGGTTATATAAAAGGGAGAACTATGGACTCTGCTCTCACCAGGAGAAGACAAGAAAGAAACACATCACAGTTACTACAAATCAGATTTTGCTTGGATAGTCCAACAATGAATTCACCTCCATTAAGCATTTCATATTGTTTTTCAACATGGAATACGAGAGGAAACACACTTGCTTTACCTTCGCCAAGCCCAAGAAGTTAGGATCATTTGTGCTTTATTGAAGTAGAGCTTCAACTGGGAAACCTGCTATGTTTGTATGTTATGTTATAGACGCTTATAGAGCTAAAAAAATACCCTTAGGTGTCAAGGCGCTAGCTAACGGTGAATTGATATAGTGCCTGATGGATACTTAATTTGCGAAAAGACAGGTTTTAAGAACCTTCCTGAACGACAGCAGATTTGAAGTGGCTCTGATTTGGAGGGAAAGTGAATTCCACTCTTTAGCTCTTAAAGTAACAAAGCACCCCCTCCGATTTTGAGAATCAAAATCTGTTGATCTCCAATTTCTGGGCACCTATGGATCAAAGAGTTCTACTAGGTCTTTATCATTTAAAGGAGTGCTGTAGAAAAACTGGACCAATGCCATGGAGTGTCTTATGGGCTAGGCATTAGTGCCTTGAATTTCAGACGTTGCCTAACTGGCAGTCATTGATGTTTGATGATAACCTGCGTAATGGGAGAATGTTAGGGAGTCCGAGTCAGGATTCTGGTTACTGCATTTTAACTACTTGAAGCCGATCTATATGCTGATGCTGCATGTTCAGGAAAAGGGCATTGCAGTAGTCCAGTTCAGCTATCACTATAGCTGACATTACAGTTGGGAATTTAGAGGGATGAAAGGAAAGATCTTTTTTAAGCATCCTCAGTGCAAAGAAAGAAGAGGATGTAACTGCATTCACCTATAGTCCAAAGGTCAGCTTATTGTCCATTACTACTCCTAGATTTTTAGATTTTTGCACAGGAGTTGGAAGTGTGCCCAATTCCTTGGGCCACTAGGAGGGGGACCATAGGGCGGGGTTAGTCCTGAAAAGGGTTAACTCCTGTTTTCCCAGAGTTTAGTTGCAGACAGTTTTTGTCCATCCATTTTCCAGTTTCTCTCATGCAATCAAGGAAGTTTCGATCCCCCCAGGGTATTTGTGTGTTCTTCCTGTTGAGATTTAATTTCTGCAAATTCAGCACCAAGGTCAGAATCAAACCTAATTTTTTCCTAGAAGATTTTTGCCGTAAACATCTACCAACTGGAGTACTTTCATCTGGTTAATTAGTAAGTGTTACCTCGTTGGGTAAATGTCTTGTGCGTATTCTGCACTACAGCTGCATTAAGGACCACAAGGTAATGTTTCCAGTGACCGTGTCTGCATGTAATTTTGGAAATTTGATTATTCCTCAAGCATCTTCATTCACAAATCTACAAAGAGGTGAAGCTCCACCAAACAGGGGTACTTCCTCTTAACTAAATGAAGTAAGTGCTTCTATGTTTGGTGGAGATGTCCTCGCATTCCTTTGCATCAATATCACATCACCCAAATTGGCTGCAAAGGCACTATGGGGCCTTTTGTTAGGCTATCAACATTGGAAAAGTCGAGAAGACTGTGCATACTTCTAAGGAAAATGTGACATGATCAACCAGCAGGAGCAAGCAGATGATTTGGGAGATTTGTGTACTCAGGGAAATTGAAAGGGAAAATCATGGACTCTGCTAGGACCAGGAGACAAAGTGAAAGAAATACCTCGTCACAGTCACCCCAGATCACATTGCACTCCAATAGATCGATGATACATTTACCTCCATTAACCCCTTCGCTGCGGCGCGAATTCCGCCGCAGCGCTGGGGGGGTGAGGGCTGAGCGCGGCGCCGCCATGCTCATGACAGAACCACGCCGTCATGAGTCACGGGCGAGCTGTGCTCATGACGGCGTGGTTCCGTCACGACTCCGCCCACTCTCTAATTCGCCCACCCAGGCGGGGAATTAGAGCCACGTGGGAGGAGCGGCCGCCAACGGCCGCAGCATGACGGAACCACGCCGTCATGAGCACACACCGCCCGTGGCTCATGACGGCGTGGTTCCGTCATGAGCGCACAAGGGGTTAAGGATATCAGATTGTTTTTCAACGTGGAATACGAGAGTAAACACACTTGCTTTGCCTTCCCAAAGCCCAAGAAGTTCGTTTTTTGTTGTTTTTAAACAAAGGGAGGAGGCCCCCTTCCAGGCCAATTTTTGGCCCCAGGTACCCTATCCCCCGGGGCCCAGTCTTGTTAGGCTGGGTGCCCCAGAGCTCACCCAGGGCACCCAGTGTGGCCTGATGGGGACTGCAGAGAGTCTCAAGACCCCACAGTCCCAGCTGGTTCCCCACCACCTTCTTGAGCCAGCATTGCTCTCGCACACTGGGAGCTGCTAGAAATGCATCTCCCTGTGCGCTGAAGCAATCGTTTCATCTGTTTCCCTGCCGGCATGACAGCAGCTAGGGAAACTAATGAAAACTCTGCTCCCAGCAGGTGGGAGCAGTTTAACAGCTTCCGCATGCTGGGCGCAGAGTTATGTTTGCTCTCCTTTCTCTCACCAAGTGAAAGCAAACTACTACTATGTCCTGGGGGTCGGCACCCTGGGACATAGAAGGATCTAGCTCTGCAGGGTGGTGGTCCCCAGGGCCATTAATGGCTCTAGGAGGGGGGCTGTGCAGCTCTTCAACTTTACTTTTCATGGCTGGCCCCGGGGAGGTGGTGGTCTCCAGGTCCTATATGGCCCGAGAGGGGGGGCATGCACCCCCTCCAGTTTTTAAAGTTATTTGGCCCTGGGGAGGTGATGGTCCCCAGGGCCCATAGCACATCCTCACAGCCCACCATTATTGTTTTTTAAGCCCTGGGAGGTGATAGTCCCAAGGGGCATATTAAAGCTCTTCGGTCTGCATGACCCCCCCTACAGTATGTTAAAAAAGCCCCAGTGAGGTGGTGGTCCCTAGGACTCAATAAAACCCGTAGAGGAGAGTCTGCCCGGTCCCCCTCCAAAATTTAACTAGAGCCCCGGTGGCAGTCCCCAGAGCTGAAAACAGTCCTAGTAGGGGGGTACCGTGCTCCCCCTCCTTTATTTCTTAAATGTTTGTACATGTCTCCGGGTCCGGCCACACCCAGTGGCTTTTTTTTAAAACGAGTGTGGTAGACTGCGCTTGTTTTTACTGCGATTTCTGACTCCGTCGCAATTTTGCAGCAAAAATTCAACAAAAAATGCTTTTAGCTCTGGCACGGTCCCAGGGAGACCCCAGGACCAGTGCTAAAGGGTCAGGGTATTCCTACACTGCTCACTTTTTTTTCTTATGCATTTTATTTTGGGTGTAGGCAGCCAAAAAGATCTATGCATGAGATTGGGGGGTTCACAGAGGGTTCACGTCCCTCGATATATAAATTTGGATTTCTTTTAATAACTTTAAAACTACTGAATGGATTTACAACAAAACACACTGCTTCTGGATCAAGAGCTAGCTTTCTACCAAATTTGGTGTAATTCCGTCCAGCGGTTCGGCCTGTAGTCATATACAAAATCCCTATGGGAATTAATATGGGGACACTTTTTTTGTACACCCTTTTTCTCGGGCCCCACTCCACAGATCACCCCGAAACTTTCAATGTACAAGTAGAATCACCGGGGCGCTTTTATTGTAACATTTTGTCCAACGGCGGCAAAGATATAGGCAAGTCAAAAAACTATTTTCCCATTAAAACATGGGCCTACCTATAACTTTGTACTGGCAACTGCCAGTTGGTTATTTATAGCTATATGTGCACATATATATCTTTATATCTATATATATAGATATATTTATGTATTAATTGATTGATAGACAGGGCCGGCTTTAGGGCAGTGCAACTGGTGCAGCCACACTGGGCGCTGACCTTGGGAGGGTGGTGCTGACCTCTGGGGGGGCTGTATTTAGCAAAAATTTAAGATATAAAAAGACCTGCCACAGAGTTCCTCGTGTGTCCAGCTTACAGGCAGCAATACAAATGTCAAGATAACCATTTGATTAGTTCCTGCTAGAGAGAGAGAGAGATATAGAGTTTTATCCACTGGCAGTATTAACTCACCATAAAATAGCTCAGAGGGTTTACATGCCTGCTGCAAAGAACGCATACCATGCAGATCACAGATCTCTATTTTATGTGAATAGCTGAGTGGATTACTGATTTTGTAACAAAGGCTTTTTTGTTGCTGCAGTTCATAAAAGACAACTCTAATGTAGAACAGTGACTGGTGAAAACTTTCATCAAAGAGCTGCATGCAAATTGCTTAAAATAGGTTAGGACGTTAAGTTATTTTTCCCCAGTCTTTGATTCTCTTTTCTTAATGTTACTAAACAGAGTTTGTTTGGCTAGATACACATTCTTGTTGGTAAAGCCAGCCTTTACCAGTGCTTTTAAACAAATGAAATGTATGTGAGAGAGGAGCTATAGGGAGATGAAAGGAACGTTTACCCGGTGGTAGTAAGGGAAAATGAGGAGGAGGTCATAGGGAGCACCAAAAATGATTGTCGCACTGGGCGCCACCAGCACTACAGCATATGTTAAAGGGTATGTGGCAAAGTGAAATGATACTGTGTCTGTTTTAAGTCTTTTTTGAAGTCTTTGAAGAACCTTCAGATTTAGGAAAGAAAATAAGGTGAGGTGACTTTGTCTTTCTTAACTGTTGCACATATATCTCACGCACACACATACACACTGTTTTAGAAGAACAAATCTGCCATCTACGTAGGGTAGTGTTTTAGAAGGATGGGTTAAGCCGGTAGCAGAGATAGTGTCTCAGTGGATGACTGCTGCCCAAGCATTAACTCATGTTATGGAGGACATCTCTGAGGCAGGATCAGAGACTGAGACAGCGGATAGTGTGATAACATCTGGGGGAGAGGATGATGAAGCAGAATCTGAAAGTGATTTTTCAGTCGGCAGAGTCTCATCTGATAACTCTTCTTCCAGCGATTCTGATGGACAAGATGAAGACACTCATGTTTTCCCTTTGCAAGTAGAGTCTGTCCAGTGGGGCGACCATAGCAGGTTAGTCCAACCCAGAAAACAGGCAAGTTCGGCGGCAAGCACTGACAGAGTGCTCTCTTGGCAGCCCTCCAATTTAGTTCAGCCCCAAATTCCGCCTTTCACTGGCGACGCTGGATGTAAAGTCTATATAGCCAATTTTTTGCCAATTGATTATGTCCATCTCTTTTTGGATGTTGATATCCTTGAGCAAACTGTTCAGCAAATGAATTTGTGTGACAAACAATTTCTGAGGGAGCTAGGAGCCACTCTAGTGCCTTATTCTAGGGCACATAAGGAAACTCCCTTTTCGCTTGATGAGTTGAAGATATTTTTGGACCTTACGCTCAAAATGGGGTTAGTGCAGAAACACAACAGCTTGCCTAAGAAGGAAATTCCCAAAGTAGACAAGAACTGCTCTAGGACAGCTCTTGTTTACGCCATTGGGGTGGCTCTGCTTTTTGCATATAAATGGGAATCTGTGCACTCTCTATACCTCTGTCTCCCAGTCCCAGGACACATGCTCTGCGAATGCACTTTTGAGAAGGTCTAAATAAATGCTCCAATTTTGTTGCCTTCAGCCCCCTACTTTATCCCTAGACACCATAAGTTGTTCTGCCTTTGGCGATTTAAGGATCCCCACATCAGTTTCTACTATTGTTGTTCTTTCTTCTATGGCATTGAGTTTTTCGCCAATCTCTGCACAAGATTTGGGCACCGTCTTAAATTATATTTTAGCTGTGGGCTGTTGGGTTTTGGAGGTATTGTGTAGGAAGTTAATTAAGTATTAAATTATTTAAAACAATTGTTAATTCGTTTTTTTAGTTGTTAATTAATTAATTAGTGGTTGCTAATTATTTTTAATAGTTTAATAATGATTTATATCAGTTATATTTTAGTTGCCGCTTGCTGGGTTTGTAGGGGAATAGGGTGAGAGGTTAAATTTAATGCTACATTTAATTTAAATTAATTATTATTTAATTACTAATTATGTAAATTGCTTAATTTATTATTGATTGTGTAATTTTCGTACTGATATATGTATTCTCACATGTACTTTAGTTTTTTTTTTAATGTTTATTACACATGTATTTTTTTAATTCTCTGTTAGGTCTTTTAGGCGAGTTGATTTGGAAGATAATAAATATGCAATAATTTATATTTTAATTGATAGGTCTATGCAAGTTATTAATTGATAATTATTCATGTGTAATTTTTTTATGTTTAGTTTGTGAAACATTTTTAATGTATGGTTTGGTTTGTGCTTGTAAAATATTGTTTGTGCAATGATATTTGTTACTTAAATTGTATTTGTTTTTATTTATTAACTTGAAATTAAATAAATTATTATTGATTTCATAATTTTGTTATATTTTTAGGTAGTTAGGGAAGATTACATTACTATATGTAATTTTTTTTTTTAGTTTCTTTTTAAAATTCCGTATTATGTTTTGTTTAATTTTTTTTAATATATACACATATTTATTTCTGTATTGTGTAATTTAATATTGTTTTATTTTAAGTGTTTTAAATGTTACTAATTTATTTCGATGATTCATATATGTAAAGCTATTGAAGTCAAACACTTTCCTTACTGTTGTTTATATTGGAGTGAGAATAATAATTTCAAGCCCTCCAAAGTCCAGCACTTTCCCTATTGTTGCTTACACTGGTATGGGAATGGAAAATTGATCCCCTCTGATGTCCAACACTCTCCCAACAGTTGCTTACACTGGAGTGGGAACAGTAAGTTTATCCTATCCCCTCCGAAGTACAAGGCTTTCCCTACTGTTGCTTAGACTGGAGTAGGAATAGCAAATGTAACCCCTCAGAAGTCCAACACTTTTCCCAATTGTTGCTTAAACTGAAGTGGGAATACTATATCTAATTTTTCTGGAGTCCAACAATTTTACTTTTATTCATAAAATAGCATTTGTATGTTTAGGTCTTTATATTTTTAATTTATTATTGTTTGTATCTACTTTTTATAATGATTACATTATTTTTAGAAAATATGTTCTTTGAGTTTCTAATACTTTACTATTTTGTAGGTTGGTGAAATTAATTACTATATTTGTATTGAATTGTATAGGTTGTTGATTGTTTATGTATATTATAGAAATATATATATATATATATATATATATATATATATATATATATATATATATATATATATATATATATATATATATATATATATATATATATATATATATATATATATATATATATAACAATACTCCGTTTCGTGACATATATATATATATACATATACACACATTTGTATATTTTTTATGTTTTTGTAGTACTAAATGTAAATTAATATATTGTAAAATAAATATTTTTCTTTAATTTGATCATACTATATATATCTAGTTATATAAATACATACACACATATATGGGTGTGTTTATACAAATATATATTTCTATATAGTATTAACGATTAGTGAAATCTATTAACTTCACATTATATTCATTTTATATAATAAAACAGTTAAGATTCACAGCTTCACACTGTATATATGTTAGAAAAACTACATTTTTGTATTATTTTTTTACAATGTTATTGTCAACAATATTTTTTTCAATCTTTTTATCATTTTCATTATCAGAATACGGTATTGTGGTAAAATATGTTTTTGACACATATTTTTGTCAACGATAATGTTCACTACGAAATTTTTTCATAGATCTGCCTCATATAATGCATCATCATGATTCTTGATTTACCATCACCCTGTGCCCCATGCTGCACCTCAACCTCTGCCCTTAAATTATACCTTTTCCAGGGCTCCTCAGTGGACAAATACATTCGCCATTCAAAACCCAGAGCACCCTTATGAGACACATAACCTGCAGTTTCCTTAAAGCACATCATCCACTGCTCTCTTGGAGTTCCTAAGCTAGTGATCCCTTGTGGTGCATCATCTACTGCTCCACATCATCATGTGATTTCTTGTGCGAGTCATTCTGTTATTCCTTGCATTACCTTCAAGGAAGGTCTTTACTCAGACCACGCTCTGAACAAATTCAGATTTGGAATCTCTTCCTAGTCAGCATGTTGTCCTAGCTATAGTCCGAAACTTGCTACATAATCTATACAAAAAGTGCAAACCATTTTTGGACTGATGCTGCTAGTGTATAGATTTTTTAACACTGGGGCACTGCTGTCTGGTGCCCAATGATGTGCACTGGCCCCTTAACATGTGTAAAATTGGCTAACTGATTGGCACAATTAACTTATCTATAAGTCCCTAGTATATGGTACTCTGTGTACACAGGGCCTGTAAGTTACATTTCACTAGTGGATTGCAGCCCCTGTTGTGCTACCACTAAAATGACAATGCAATGCATGTCTTCAGGCCTACCCCATGTAGCCTGCTTGTGCGGTTTAAAAACTGCCAATTTTGATCTGGAAATTTAAACTGTTTACCAGATCTAAACCTTTTTTTTTTATACTTATCAGAAACCCTTCAGGTAGGTCCAAACAGCACATGGGCAGGGTGCAAGATATATATAAAGTAGCACTTGTGCACTTAAGCTTTACATGTCCTGGCAGCAAAACAATTGCAGTTGTTTTTTACTATGGAAAGGATGTCTCTTCCATAGAAAAGCATTGGGTGGCATTAAAACAGCTTATAATGTCTAACTTCAGTTTGGGAATACCTATAACCATGATTCAAGGACTCAAACTATTAGGAATTTAAAATCCAATTAGATGGTAAATTAGGATTTTAAATTACTATTTTAAAATGCCATCCTTAGAAAGTTGGTATCTTCCTGTCTAAAGCTTCTAATAGCCCTTCCAGTGGTAATCCCCAATTGTCACCTGCCGGCCTGCATAGGAGGTGTGAATTGCTCTCAGAAAAAGAAACAAAAGGGTCTTGGTTGGAAGGAGGTGTGACCTCCTCCTGACAGACTGGCCTAGGGATGTGCCCACCAACTGTACGAGCTTCAAAGCAGAAGCCCCTGTCACGGACAGGTGTAACTCACACCTAGGCCTGCACCTGCCAGAGAGGCGCCAATTCCAGCAGGGTGAAAACCTGCCCCAGAATTGGTTTTGCAAGGGAAGTTCTTCATTTCCCTAGACACGCTTCAGGGTTTTGCCCAGATCTCTTCCCAAAGCAAGAAAGAGTCTACCATGGTGGATTTTGGCTGATTAGGGCACTGTAAAATTGTTTAGGGCCACCCGCCCTGCCCTCCCCCGGAAATGATGTCAAAGTAGATATGATTGCCACTGTGAACTTTTCTCCAATAGGTTAGGGAGTCACCACAGCCCGCACGCTAGTGACAGGCATCAAAGTGGCAGCCCTGAATACCTTCTTCAGAATTTGTCTGGACCTGTGAAAGGCAGAAGAAGGACTGCATCAGCTTAATCCTGACTTCAGAAAGAGGATTGCACCTACTGTAACCTATGGAGAAAGACCCCAAGGCCTAGACCTGCTCCCACTTGTACCTCAGACTGAAGAGTGGTCTCCTAGGGATAGTTGGTTAACCTACTGTTAAGCTCCTGGAATTCAAAAGCTGAAAGAAGTCCAAGAAACTGCTGCGCCCAGCTGAACTGTTCCAACTGGATTTGCCCTGGACCTTAGCTGGCATTAGAATGTACTAATTTGTCCACAAGGTTTGCAAGACTGGACAATTAGAAACATTTTCCCAAAAATTTGCCAAAATAGTCAGAGACAACCACCAAACCACTGTTGAGCCACAGCTACTGATGTCAGATCGCTAGTAGGATTCAACTTGCTGTTCACCATGCTGAAAGAAGTTTGACTTCCAGAAAAGTTTCTAAGTTCGACCATAGAGAGATTTCAACAAGGCCAATGTCGAGGAGCAGCCGACCGCCAACTAAATCTTCCTGGACACAGACTTTGGACTTCATGTGCTCTGAACTTTCCTGCAGTCAATGTACAGAGCCTCAAACTTCATGCCAAAACCAAGGTCCTGCAATCCAGCCGACTGACAACAATGAGCCCTATGTCAGATCTAGTCTGCTGCCCAAACCCACTGGCAATGAGATTTTCCTCCAGAAAAAAGACTAAGGCCCTGATTACGATAGCAGTCAGTTGGACCGCTGACTGCTATTGCAGCAGTCAAGCAGACGTCGGCCCAACCACCACATTTCGATACGACCGCCGGGCTGACGGTTGCAAAACTGTTGGACCTGCGGCGGTAGCATGCTGGCACCAATGTAAATGGCCGCAACACATGCTGCCAACTTGCAGCACCCCCAGCAGGTCCATGCACTGTGTGCTATGTACCATGCAGGCAAAGAGTAACTGAGTAACATTGGCGTAGGCTACTATCTTGGCCCCAAATGACTCCACCAGGGCACCAAAGGTGTCAGATAGTTGTTAAACTTGGTTGGGCTAAGGGCCAAGACCTGGGGCACTCCCACCGAGACTTTGCTCTTGCTGAAGGGAAAAGGTGGCAACCAGACCACTTGGTGTCTGTCCTTGAGAAAGGAGACCAGCCATCTTAATGCCATATCCTTAATGGCAATGTCAGACAGCCGGGCAAGAAGCCTAGACTGCAGATCGGTATCTAAAGTGGCTGAGAAGTCTAATAAAGCCAGGACAGCTTTGCCACCAGCATCTAAGATGAATTTAATCTCTTCAGTCACTTCCAGAAGGGCAGTCTCCTTGCTGAATCTGGCCCTGAACCCTGACTGGCTAGGGTGGATGGAGCGGGCACCAGAAAAATGGGTCTATAGTTACTTGGAACTTTTGGATCGGTATTCGTTTTTTTAGAGGTGGCAGAATGTTAGCCTGCTTTCAAGTGGAGGGAACAATCCCAGATGCCAAGGACCTGTTGAGAAGGGTAATCAGCTATGGGTTGATGGCATCCACCCCTTTATAAAAAACAGATGGAGGACAGGGGTCATATGGAGAGCCAAATCTAAGACTAAAATGACAAGTCTCAAGTCTTCAAGTGGGATCGGGTAAAAGCAGGAAAGCTTGCAGTGACCAGCATCTGGGGGAGGGAGGCAAAAATCGGGAAGTTTCATTGCCATAAGGCAACTTTGGATTTCTGCAATATTATTCTTAAATAAAGAAGCAAGTTGTTCACAGCATTTGGCTAAGGGAACTGCGTTATGGTGACATGCTACAGGATTGAGGAACTTTTTTACATTCTTAAAGATCTTAGTTGGATTAGTATCTGTCATATTGACCTTATCCTTGTAGAATTATTTTTTAGTAAGGGACACGCGGGACACGACTTGGGGCAAACGGGTGGCGATAGTTAATGGGCATGAGGAAGCGTGCCAGATGCGCTAGCAAGAGCGAGCGAAAGCAAATGAATAGAGATAGATTTCAGAGACCCCATCGTAAGTCGGGGGCAGCGCTCGATGAATATGCAAGTACCGCAAGGTTTAAAAGAGCGAAAAATGCTTCTTTACCCATAGCGGAGATAAGGGTCCCGGGTGGCGGCAATGAAGGGGAGATTAGAGTAGCGCGCTGCGGAGGTTGAGAGACCAGTTCTGGTGGCTTAGTGCACTAATGCGCCCACTGTAGGGTCATGTATGCAACATCTTGGTCACGGGTTCATATCACGACGGATCCATTTGTCCTTCAGAGGTGGAAAAATAAGAAATGGGGAATAACATTTCAACTAAATGAAAGCAGGCATTGGAAGCAAAGGCACAGGGGTGAGCCATGTAATGATGTGAGCAGCTAACGGCTGGACATGCTTCAGCACGAAGGATAAACATTAACGATGGGAGGTCACAGGGTTAGCCGGCAGAACACAACCTAGTCAGTAGTAGGTGGGGCAAATAAAGGGACGCAACGAAGGGTGATAAATGCATGTCAGCGAAAGAAAGGGTGCGAACAGAAAGTGAGGAATTCCTTGGAACCCAATACACGGGGGAATGAATAGTAAGAACATATGGTAACAAAATTTTGTCTCTTAAGTGCAGAATGCCTCCACGACGGGCGCAGAAAGGGAAAGGAGCTAAAGCGGCAAACGACGAGTACCTGGCGTTGACTGAGCTGTTGGAGTTTACCAAAGAGAGGGGAGTCGATTGGGCGCTAAAGACTCTGAAAGAAGGGGCCAGTACAGGTACACAAGAACAAGCAGTACGAGGCAAGCGAACGAGGCGTACACCGGAGAGGTTCAAAGATGCGCCAATGGACAAACGCAATAGAACAAAAGACGCTCAAGACACATCCTCAGGTGAGGTAGAAGTTGTCGAAACAACAAGTTTGGGATCGAATGCTGCACAAGTAGGGACTGCGAAAGGGGGAGACGACAGTACAAACAATGTGGCACAGGGGGCGAAGATACCGGCATTAATGGTGGAAGCGCCCAAAGAGCAATTGATCCCTCAAAATACACCATCAGTGATTGCACAGCCAGGCAGTGGAATAGCGCAGGTATGGGTTCACTCAGGGGGCGTAGCGCAATCCCCAGGCGTAATAGCAGCAACGTCGCAGGGACAAGCACTGAGTAATTGCGCAGTAGGTTCAATGATTCCCGCAATGTCTTATCCGGGGGGGTCAGGGCTAGTAGCTATGGGGCAATCCCCAATGGTAGTAACAACGCCCGCACAAGGACAAATGCTCAGCAATGGCGCAGGAGCCACAGCAGGACCCTTCCCAGGCACATTGGGGACAGGCGTGACTGGGCAACCAGCGTTAGCATACAGCCCTCTAATGTATGGATCGGCGTCCATGGCGTTATCGCCTTCGGCCGGGATCACATGGCATGTGCCGATAGAGACCAAAGAAAAGATTTTGAAAGGTGAATATATAGACGTTTTTGATCTCATAAATGCTGGGGTGGTGCCAGGAAAAAGCAGAGCAGGAAAGGAAGGCGACTATAGGCAGAAGAAGGTATGGGTAGATTGGTCTATAAAAAATTGGATTACGGGCTTTGCAATTTACGCGGCTATTATTGCTGAGAAATGCCCAGCAGTAGCTCCACAATTAATTAGCTACATATCCTTAATACATGGAGCGGCGTCCGAATTCCCAGGGACAGGATGGCTCCAATACGATACCAAGTTCAGGCAGATGAAGGCAGTGCACCCAGGGTTGGCATGGGATCAACGGGAAATTAATGTATGGCACACAGTATTTTATTCAACATTAGCAGGGACTAAGTCCAATTAAACCTTTCCCAACCAGTCCTTTCGTGGGGACAAGGGTGCGGGAGACAAAAAACAGGCCTGCTGGCAGTTTAACAAGAATGAATGCAATCGGGGCACATCATGCAGATTCAAACACTGTTGCGCCTTCTGTGGAGTGCCAGGACACGCAGAAATTAAATGTTATAAGAAATTGGGAAAGCCAAAAGAACAACCTGCCCCCGCACAACCTAAAGGTCGGCCCCCACAGGCCCCCTAAGGGCTTGCCGACACCTATCAAATTGCACGTGCTATCCTACCTCCTTAGCAAATATGACAAATTACAAGATGCACAGTTTTTACATGATGGATTTCGTCTAGGATTTCGCATCCCATCTACGGCCACACCAACCGCCAATCCCCCACGCAACCAACGCTCCGTGCTTCAAAACATAGAGGTGACTAAGCAAAAAATCGCAAATGAGGTGGCGTTGGGGAGGGTGGCGGGACCATTCAAGCAATTACCTAAGCCAGACCTGGTATGTTCGCCATTGGGGTTGATTCCAAAGAAGGAGGTAGGGAAATTCCGTCTAATTCACAACTTATCAAGCCCCCCAGGGTTATCCGTCAATGACAAACTTGACCCAGACCTCTGCACAGTGCGTTACACCACTTTTGACACCGCAATTCAGAAATTGCAGAGGCTAGGTGAGGGAGCACTGATGGCTAAAGCAGACATTGAGGCAGCCTTTCGGCTACTGCCGGTACATCCAGAAGACACCAAGTTCTTAGGTTTCACTTTCAGTGAGGAGTATTTCTTTGACCTGTGCATGCCAATGGGGTGTTCGATCGCGTGCGCTGTATTTGAGACGTTTAGCAGGTTCCTGGAATGGGCTGTACAGCAATTCTTAACCTCAGTTAATTCTTACGAGGTGGTGCACTATTTGGACGATTTTTTATTCATGGGACCACAGCGCTCGCTAGCATGCAGGAAGGCCCTGCTGGGCTTCCAGCATTTGGCAAAAGCTTTGGGAGTACCATTGGCGGCAGAGAAGACAGAAGGGCCAACTACACGCCTAACATTCCTAGGCATAGAGATAGACACTCGAGAAGGGGTATGCAGGCTCCCGCAAGAGAAAGTGGTAGCTTTCAAGGCAGCTATTGAAACTTGCTTGTTGGCACGGAAAGTGACGTTACATCAATTGCAGGTACTAGTGGGACAGTTGAACTTTGCGCTGCGAGTCATACCAATGGGCAGGACCTTTTCGAGGAGCATAGCAAGGGCAATGTCAGGGCTGCGCGCAAAACACCATCATACAAGATTATCAACTGAGGTGAAGAAGGACTTAGCTATTTGGAAAGACTTCCTAGAAAATTTCAATGGCACAGTGTTCTGGCAAGCGCCGAGTCGCCCCAATGGGGAATTGGAATTGTTCACAGATGCAGCCGGGAGTGTGGGTTTCGGAGCTATCTTAGGCCGCAAATGGTGCATGCAACACTGGCCGGAAGAATGGGCATTGTCAGGTCTCACAAGGAATATTACCTTTCTGGAATTGTTCCCAATCATTGTGGCTTTGCATCTGTGGGGGGGCAGTTTGGTGAACAAACATATTGTGTTTTGGTCAGACAGCATGTCAGTAGTGATGGCAATTAACAATCAGAGAGCAAAGTGCACCTGGGTTTTGCGCTTGCTGAAGGAGCTGGTGATGCAATGTTTGCGCCTGAATGTACACTTTACTGCCAGACACGTGCCAGGGATAGACAATTCAGTCGCTGATGCCTTGTCCCGTTTTAAGTTGACAGAGTTTCGCACCCGATGGCCGCAAGCAGACATAGAGATGACGGAATTCCCGGCCGGTCTATGGAAGCTTGGTGTCCCACAGCCCCCGATTTGATAACAGCTTCTCTGGCTCCCAAGACAAAGAGTATGTATGAGAGGTCATGGCAGGAATATCAGGTTTTTGTCAAAAGAGCAGAAAGATTAGATGATTTTGCACCGTTAAGTGTCTTAGAATTCATAGTGCACCAGAAAGAGAGTGGGAAATCTCCAGCAATGATGAGAAGACAATTGTCAGCAATAGCATTTTATGCTGGGTTGAGCGGTGTGGCAGACCCGACGAAAGACCCAAGGGTGAGGAGAGCGATAAAGGGTTGGGAGCGATTGACACCAGGGGCAAAAGATGCTAGGAGACCGATAGATGCAAGCAGATTAACCAGCTTGCTGGGAATGTTACCCAGAATTTGCTTTACACCATATGAGACACAATTATTTAGTGTGGCATATTCGCTGGCCTTTTTTGGGGCGTTCAGGGTATCCAAGTTACTGGCGGCCTCAAAAACAGACAAGGAAGGGGGCATACGAGTTGAGGATGTTATGCTGACAGACGATTCTTTGCAAGTCAGGGTGCGGAGATCAAAAACAGACCCACTAGGGAAAGGGTGTTGGATCCAGTTAAGGCCTATGGCAGGGGCGACATGTTGCCCAGTGAACCTTACAAGGACCTTCCTGCGCATCAGGCAAAATGGGGGCGACAGCAGATTGCTAATACATGCCGATGGGTTACCCCTCACAAGATTTCAGTTTACTAGAGTGTGCAAGTTAGCGCTGGTAGGACTAGGGGTAGACACGGCGCATTATACCTCTCATTCATTCCGCATCGGCGCAGCCACAACAGCAGCGGCATTAGGCCTTCCAGAGGAGATCATTAAGAGGTTGGGCCGATGGAAGTCGACATGCTTTGAACGATATATACGCCCTCAGCTAATATAGGTAGGCTGATTTGTTCCCCCCCTGTTACGGCACTTCACGTTGATTATGTCCATCTTCAATTTGCTCTAGGTACACCTACTCAGAGGTCGCAAATATGCTGGTGTGGTCATTCCTTTATACGCAGGGCAGGGCTCATGTTCAACGATTCACAAGAAGAGAGAGATCAGAAGTCGAAAAGAATTGACCACCATTGGGTGGGGGTAGGCGGACAACGTTTAAGGGGCGTCCTCAAAGACCTGCAGGGAGCCATGGCTAGAGGCATGCCGGTCCCAGATATTTTAGTAATACACTCAGGGGGCAATGATATGATCCCGGCAGGGAGGAGGGGAGTCAAGGAGACTTTGTTCTCAGTCCTGGCAGAAGTTAAGAACATGTTTCCCAAAACAATTTTATTTTGGTCCGAGATCATACCACGACAACTTTGGGCGGAAAGAGCGCCACCGAAGGCGATAAATAAATCGGTGAGGAGGCTGAATCAGTCTGTAGCGGGAATTTTAAAGGGATCCAGCATACGTAACATCAGACACAAGTTGATACAACCTGCAAGGTTAGACCTATACGCAGAAGATGGAGTACACCTTTCCAAGGCTGGTAACGTGTTATTCATACAGACTATCTTAGGAGCTATCGAGGAGGTACTGGATTTAGCAGGGGGGAGGGCGAGCCCGCCAGTAAACGTCTCGCCCTGTGGCGGGGTCCTGGCCAAGAGAAATGACATGGACTCCGTTTTGCGGTGACTTTTTAGTACCAGAACAGGTCTTGAAGTCTATCAGGGCTCCGGGCTGGCGAGAGAGAGAGGGCTGACCTGCTGGTGGCTCCGTACTCTCTGGCTCTACCCCAGGAAGCCAGCGGTTGTCACAAGAGGTGGCAGACTATTTACCTGCGGCTCTGTTGACCGGGGGGCGGTCAGCTTAAGGAGAGCAGGCTATCTTGGTTGGGGCCTACTGGCACAGCCCAAAGACAAAACCTAAATATGTACAATCTTACAGTCAGTTGGAGTGCTGTGGTGTGTTGAAAAATTTATTATAAGATGCTCACGAGTAATTAAAATGGCCAATGAGTACATGGCCGGATCTGTATTAATAAAGTTACACTGTGAAGACCAAGAATGACTCAGGTGTTTCTATATGGGGAAGAAAGGAGGGAAGGTGGGTCAGTGCACTTTGTATGCCAGCTATGAGGGGCGCCACCCCATGTAAGGGGCGTGGCGCCTTTAGTGGCATCAAAGAGCCCTAGAAAGCGTAGGAACCCCTTCCGGGTCGCGTGACCCGGAAGGGGAAGGACACAAGCAAAGTGACCGGATGTGCGCAGGCACGAAGAGTCTTTGTTCGACCCAGGAAGCAATTCGTTTATGGTGGGGGGTTTAAAAGTGGAAGGGGCGTGATCTTCGCCCTCTTTGTCCGCGATCCTGTTAGGTGGCCGGAGGTCGCGTCGGAGTTGCCCACCCACCCATCCCTGAAAGCGTGGTGTTAGTTAGGCGGGTTCAGCGGGGTCCTGGCCAAGAGAAATGACATGGACTCCGTTTTGCGGTGACTTTTTAGTACCAGAACAGGTCTTGAAGTCTATCAGGGCTCCGGGCTGGCGAGAGAGAGAGGGCTGACCTGCTGGTGGCTCCGTACTCTCTGGCTCTACCCCAGGAAGCCAGCGGTTGTCACAAGAGGTGGCAGACTATTTACCTGCGGCTCTGTTGACCGGGGGGCGGTCAGCTTAAGGAGAGCAGGCTATCTTGGTTGGGGCCTACTGGCACAGCCCAAAGACAAAACCTAAATATGTACAATCTTACAGTCAGTTGGAGTGCTGTGGTGTGTTGAAAAATTTATTATAAGATGCTCACGAGTAATTAAAATGGCCAATGAGTACATGGCCGGATCTGTATTAATAAAGTTACACTGTGAAGACCAAGAATGACTCAGGTGTTTCTATATGGGGAAGAAAGGAGGGAAGGTGGGTCAGTGCACTTTGTATGCCAGCTATTTGTTTTTGATTGCGTTCCTGCAGGTCTGCTTTTTTTTTTTTATTCAGAAGGTGATAGTTTACTGATTGTGAATGGGCCTTGGGTGGGCCACTGGGCTATCTTGAGAGTGCCTGGCCCACCCTCTAGAGCCGGGCCTGTTTCTATTCAAGCCTAACTTTATGAAACACCTCAATGTTGTACTCTCAACACATGTGGCAGCATTTTTATAGAAATGGCGGGATTTTTTTCATGCTTCTTAATATAGTTATAACAGTCGCAGAGCTGCTGCGCTGCGTCAAAGCAGGGCAAATAGCTTTCATTGGCAGGAGTTCGCGGGATGGAAAAAGACCCACGCTGAGAGATTGATACAGATTACTGTGGTTACAGACAGAGGACACCCGCCAACCTCACGCCTCATCTGGCTCGTCCGTGAATCGCCTCAGTGCTCTGAACGAATTTCACCGGGCTGGGCCCAGGAACTAACCTTCGAGCCCTACGCACTCACTCTATCATAACTGCTCTCTATATTGTGCAGAATTCCACCTGCGGGGAGCGGAGGATTATGAACGCGTAGTCTTTCATCATCAAGCGAAAGAAACGCGCGAGCCTTGAATACGTGCCTCCAAGCCGTGAGTGATCCGGCTCCGCGGACGCCGCGATTAGACCGCTCTCGTCGGGGAATATTGATCTGTTCCTCGCCGCCCCTGTTTTAGAAAGCAAAGTGACAGCTGTGGAAAAAGAAGGGGAAACTGCGAAGCATGTGCCGCTGATGAAGTGGCTGCGACCTCCATATGTGTGCTAGACATCGATTCACCCACTACGGTCCCGTCGGCGTGTGATTGATGGCGATGGCACCTGGAGTCGGCTCCAGTCACGGTTATATTCAGCGGCCCTGCTCTGCGAGGCCTCTCCTAAGTGAGAACAATTGGTCCGAAAAGGCCCCAGTCACACCTGGCTGATTTAAGGACGCGAGCCCGCAGTTGCTGTTACGCAGGGACAAAAACGAGTACCAATTACCGTAGAGTGTTTAAATCTGCGAAGTTCATCAAAAAACATGCCCAACATGTTTGTTTACTGCCTAGAATGAGCCGAGCAAGGAAAGGAAATAAGAGGGGAAAGGTAGAAAAAAGAGGCAAACATCTGAAAGTAATAGGTGCATGCGCAGTTTCTGCTATGAGCTGTAACCTGCTTTCCAGAAACATAAAGCAAATGAAAGCATCCTTCACAGTCTTTGTTAATTACTTGCAAAATCGTGATATATTTTCTAAGCCTGTTTTTTTTAGTAAAATTGTGCGACTTTCCTGTCCAACCAACTAAAAATACAATGACCAGGTGTTTAAAAGCAGGTAGGCCCCTGTATCGCATGCGGCACGGGGGGGGGCACCCTTCAGTCCCCCCACCCCTTTCAGGGGTTACACATTAAGCCCAAGATCAATTCATATCTGAGATATAGGTAACTCAAGTGCACCCCTTCACATTCTGCAGGGGTGGGGGCTATCATTATGCATTGCGCCACTGGAAATGATATTCTCCTATGTATTTAACTTTTCATATTCGATGACTTGTTGATATCCGAAAGGAAAGGACCTGATAACCCGTGTACTGTTCCCTAGATTTGCTAAGTTTGCAGACGGTAAAGTGGAGGCACTGGTTCATATGAGCCCATGGTTGCAGGTGGGGCCCACCAGAACTCATTTTTAGGTACCAGAACATATTATTCTTCAACAGACTTTGATCCAGAGCCATAGAGAGAAAAACTCAAAAGGGAGGAAAAAGGAGGAAGATAAAGTAGGAAAAAGGGACAAAGGTTCAAAACAGATGAAAAAGATCCTGCAAGAGTGAGACAAAGAGCCTGGCACTGTCTGTTCGTGGATGAAAGAGGCACACCGCCCTTCTATAGCTGCAGCTTCGGCTCCTCAACAAAACTTTGGGACTGGGCACTGATTATTTTACAAACTAAGCAGTGGGTGGAGGAGATATTAAAACTTATCAGAAGAGGAATGCAATGACGTTCTAGGAGAAGGAGGCATAGGTCAATGAATTATTTGTTTCTCTTTGCAGATGCTCTTGGCAGTACTGCATTGATGTTGCCACACTTCATTTGAATGCCCATCTGCCTGTGTAAATGAATGGCAACACAAAGGTTTGGATGCCCACAACCTCACTGTATCAGGAGCCAAACAAAAAATTCAATAACGTGCCAAAAACAAAAATAGTAATGGAGGGTGCGTCTGATTTACATAGAATCACCAATCAAATATTGAAGTCCGTATCAGTTTCTTTCTTTTCAATTTCTTTATTTGCCAAAAATATTTCTCCACAATTCAAAGCAAGAAATTTCAGGGAGTCCAAGTCCAAATTCCAACAGAAATGTTCATTAATTTATAAATCCAATTCAACGACTATTTCATCCAGATTAGTTTAACACAAACAGAACAATCTTTGATTAAGCACAGCCTACACATTTCGTCCTCCTTAGGACATCATCAGGGCTGCAAAGTACAGAACAGTGGAGAAATATTTTTGGCGAATAAAGAAATTGAAAAGAAAGAAACTGATACGGACTTCAATATTTGATTGGTGATTCTATGTGAATCAGACGCTCCTTTCATTACTATTTTTGTATCAGGAGCCCTTGAGGTGCATGACGTGTTTATGTTTAGAAGAATGCGATCTAATCTGAAATCCACATAGTGATATAAGTATGAGCACCCCTGCATACACCATTTTCCATGTGATGTTGGGAAGATTTGGAAGAGATGGTGGAGTGGATTAATTAGTTGATTTTCAAAATCCTTTGGAGCTCCATCGATTTTTGCCAGCTCTCCTCTTGCTCTCATGGGGACTCCGTTGGTGCTGGAGGGAGATGTCGTTAGTCGGGCTTCAGGATGGACTGTTGTACTGAAATGGCCATCCTCAATGGTACAGATTACATTTATAGAATGCTGGACACTGAGGGGGATATTCACAATGACGGGCGATAACTATCACCAACGTCATTTATCAGCAGAAAAGTTAGCGCCGCCTAACCCTAAATATTATCGCCATGTTAGCGGGGTATTATCAAGCCCACACTATATGGCGATAATAACAGGGAACGGACAAGAAAACAGCCGAAAACAACATCGCGATAGCGATAGTGATTCCGGCGTTAGCAGGCGATACCTTTCGATTGGCTAATAGTGCAAGAAAAGTCCCATCTTCCCTCCTGGCGATATTGCCTTGTAAAAATGCCCCAATATGTCTGACCAACCCCTGCGCCCAATCAAAAAGGAGAATTGCTACCTGCTCACTTAGCAAAACAATCCCTTTTTTGCCTTTTAATGCGAACAAAATATTTTTTCAGATTCTCCTATTTGATCCGAGTGTTAAATTAATTTGTCACATGACTTATGCTATTGTCTATGCTCTACAGTAGATAACTTATCAAACTAATATCGGTCACAGCACTGGAATACTGAGAAAGCCAAACTGATTCTAAGTATACTCCCAAAAATGTTATCCGTGGTTGCCTCACACAGTTGATTGGATGCAATAACTTGAACCTAAAATTCCCTCTGGGGGCTGCTTCGTGGAGTACGGGCAGATAATTGCATTAGCTCAGTTTTCCATATGCCAGTTCATCTCCCCACGAACATGTAAGGAGTCCCCGTGTGTCTGGGCCACTCTGAAATACGTTTACCAAAACCCTGTCATCAGTCTTTACTCGTGCAGAGCTCAAGAAACCCCACCCCTGTCTATTCTCAGCTCTTCAAGGGGACGTGTGGCCAGTACGTACAACCACAGCCAGACACATCCCGCCAGTTTAGAGCTAGCAGAGCAATTAACTCACTCTCCCTAACCAACACCTTTAAAGAGGAAATCTTCATTAAATTGAATGCATTGTTCAAAATGGAATTAGACAAGAAATATTCAAGAAGGCTACTAATTATACCAAATAGACTTGAGTCCAATTAAAATGGCATTTTCAGCACAGGAAGGGGGCATTTTCTTTCCCTAATAAGAGATGTGTTCACAATAAAGTCTTAGCTGCAAGGTAGGAGAAGGCCCTCCACCTGCTCTTGTTCTGCGGATGCGTGGGGTCTCTGCCAGGTCCAGGTCGGCGGAGCGGAGGTTCCTTTTGGGTACGTGGAATGAGACTCTTCCTTTGTTGAGGTATTTGGGTCCAAGGTTGTTGAGGGATTTGTAGGCGTGGGTGAGTAGCTTTAATGTTACTCTCTTCTCGATGGGGAGCCAGTGTAGGTCTCGTAGGTGCTGGGTCATATCCTCGTGTCCTGGGGTTCCGAGGATGAGTCTGGCTGCGTAGTTATGGCCAATTTTCAGCCTGTGTAGCAGTGTATTGTGGATTCCTGCGTAGAGGGCATTGCCGTGGTCCATTCTGCTGGTCATGATTGCGTGGGTGACGGTCTTCCTGATTTCAGGGGGATGCACTTGATGGTCATGTTTAGGATGTGGAGGCAGTTGAAGGAGGTAGAGGCGACGGCATTGGTCTTGCGGGTCATGGTGAGGGAGGAGTCTAGAATGATGCTGAGGTTCCGGCCGTGGTCCATCATTGTGGGTGGGTTTCCGAGTGCAGGGGGCCACCAGGAGCTGTCCCATACAGTGGGGGAGGGTCCGAGGACAAGGACCCCCGTCCTCGCCGAGTTCAGTTTTAGGCAGCTGTCATTCATCCATGCTGCGACATCTTACATTCCTCCTGGAAGCTGAGTCTAGTGTATTATGGGTTCTCCATGAGAGAGAGGATGAGCTGGGTGTCCTCAACATAAGATACTATGCTGAGCCCATGCTGTCTGACTATGGTTGCGAGGGGGGCCATGTAGATGTTGAAGAGCGTGTGGCTAAGTGAGGATCCTTGGGGTACCCCACAGTTGATCTCTGTATGTTCGTAAAGGAAGTGGGGGAGTCTGATAATTTGGGTAGTGACGGAGATAAAGGAGCGGATCCAGTTGAGGGCGGTTCCCCGTATACTGGCATCGTAGAGTCTGTTTGCGAGAGTGCAGTGTGAGACGGTGTCTTGGGCTGCAGAGAGGTCTAGTCGGATGAGGGCCACAGTGTGGCCCTGGTCGAGTAGCATGCCTTTGTAATTGTTGGCTGCGAGGAGGACAGTCACGGTGCTGAGGTTGCTGCAAAATACGTACTGGGTGAATTAGAGGATGGCCTTCTCTTCGATGAAGGATGTCAGCGTTGTGATTGACTCAGGTTAGGGAGCCTGGCTGCAGAATTCCTGTTCCTGGAAGCAGACGCAGGCGAGCAGGAGCTACGAAGACACGGGGCCCGGCTTCAAGGTAATATTTCCCTCATTACAATATTTACGACACCTGCTCAAACACACATCCCCGCGTCCAGGCACCATCCAGTATTCTTTCCTGAATTTACCACCTCACAGCTGTCCATTACACACCCCCAGCACTTCTCAATGGCGGACGCTGTGCGCACATGCACAGCGGGACTAACACTCATGTGCCAAAGGCACATACATAGTTACAATGCATCACATGACATTGCATTCTATTCCAATGTATACTAATACTAGGCACATTGTAACAGTAGGTTAGGTGTTGCATTGCGGAGATATGAACATCACTATTCCCACTCCAGCGAGTGCAACACTAAACTTAACATTCTACCCCAATCACATACGTGAAAACAGGAATTCCATTTTTGAGCCCCCAATACACACCCAAAACTCAAAATTGACACAATTACACTCCCCAAAATTCATATTTTAGCCCAAATCCCACTCCAAAATTCTTATTGTAGCCCAAATTACACCCCAAATTTCATATCTGACATCGAAAACCCATACCCACACAAAATACTTCAAATTACCCCATTACTGACCTCACAATGTGTTGTACTCAAATGGATGTAAAGGCACCTGCGTTGTTGGAGTTGCGTAGTTAATGATGTACTGCCTGCATTGTACTGGACGTCTCCATGCCAAAGGCAAAACATAGGCTGGCCCGTCTGCGTCTGTCTGCCCCTGGAATGTGCTCATCACCAAGGAGCATTCCTCTTGGACACTCCACCGCTACGACACCAGCACCCTCCTCGCCATCATTCCTGGACGCCACCTTGCCTGCCAGGACTAACCTCTGCTCCGGACATCGCCATCGCCATCATTGACGGCTGCAGTATCACCCGCAAGGAGCAGCCCGACTTACAAAGACAAGGCATTGCCATCACCTACAGAGGCACACTCAGACTGACCACACACTCTAAATACCCAAGGGTGACCATGGACCACCTCAACTTCCAGATCCAGACAAAGCCCAAGCCCAATACACACCAAGACTGCAGGCCCTCCGGACAATTGGCCCTCCATTCTCAAATACCATTGTTGACCTAATTGTACCCCAGGATTTCCCATCTGCTGACGACATCCTACTATGTGATCTCAAGTTCCACCTGGACAACCCCAGTGACCAGGACACCAGTGCCTTCTGGGGAAGGTCACCAACATCAGACACAAGCAGCAAGTCACCGCAACAAGCCACATAGCAGGACACACGGTCGAGCACATCACCTCCACCAACGAGGACTTCAGCTACAGCCACAACACCGGACTCTCCTGGACCGACCATCATTGGTAGCATCACGTCTTCACCATGCCCACCGGATGCCACCGCCGTCATCGCACACCCTCGCAGCTGGATCAAGGCCAACGAAGAACATCTCATCAACACCCTCCACACCGACACTCCACCAATGCTTGCTAACGACAACACCGCAGCGCACAACCAACACTGATGGATCTCCAACAGCGCCAACATGACATTCGGGTACCCCTCATGAACTGCACTGCGTCAGTACCTTCCGCCTGCCTGATGGGTGGTGTGAGGGTGACGCAGTGCTACAGGGATATGCTGGCCCCATGCCTTGCTGGAGTTGCGTCATGGTTGTGACACAACTGCCGTAATGTGTGACTTTAGCGTAGACAGATACGTCAGGATTCCTGACGTAACTGTCATTACTTGCGTCATGGAGCACTGTCCAGTGAGTACAGCGTAGCGATGCTGTTGCAAGAAGGGTAGTGAGTTTCATGACTGGGGCACAGGAATTCGCACTATCTTATTGATGGTGCGCAGTCCTGCCCTGTAATTTTGTAGCAGGGCAGCGCAGCAACATTGCTTGCAGCGCTGTCCAGCTGCAAAACCTGCTGAAATGAGGCCCCAATGGTTATATCCATTTTAAGACCGGATATTTTCTGGTCTTAAAAAACTTCCTCTAGTTGCAGTTAGAGCCACTTTTTTTGGTTCTCTGGAATTAAGGAATCCTCTTGTTAATAGGGAAATCTTGGTTTAAAGTCAGATTTAGCAAGGGAACGCCTCCCTTGCATGTCATTAGCGATAATTATCGCTGACAGAAGTTGCGATCTTACAAATGGTCCGTTTCACCTAAACTCTGTCGCTAAAGGATTTTAGTGTCAGCTTGAGAATATTGCGTTAGAAATATTGCAGCATTATTGGCAGAAAAGTGCCACTAAAGCGGCAATATTTCCTTGAGAAAATGCCCCTGAGAATCTTGACATTATCATTCAACATGGACAAATTTGACCCGCTCAATATACCATAAATTCATGCATTGTGTATCGAAGGAACAGTTCTGACATGGTTCGCCTAATTTCTTAGGAACCGCACACAATTACTCAAACTCAAACTAAAAGGCTCCTGCTTTGACTTATCCCTCATCAACCAAGGAGTTCCACACATGGCCAACCTAGCCCCATCTTCTTCAATCTCTACATGTGTTAAACCTGTCAGCCTTATTGTGGTATTCTCCCAAACCTTTTGCTGTCATCGCTCCTATTTTTCTGAATACGTTTTTGTTGACCTTAAGACTGTTCACTTTAATACTGATAATCAGTACTAAAGTGCTTGTGCTCACTCCCTAAAACATGCACAATTTACCTTACACCTAATAGGCATATTTACCTTACTTGTAATTCCTAGGAAACCATACCACATGCTGTATACATTACAACGAATGAAGGACAATTGCACAAAGATGCACAAAAAATGCCAGATTTTATTTAATGATGCATTTAAATTGTGATTATATGACAAATTGTAAGTTTTAATTAAATAAACAACAAAGATCTTATTCTTGTACATACCATATGCCCAGGACTAGTAAAGTAAATGCTACCAGTGGGCCTGCGGCACTTATTATGCTACAAACTTAAGTTGCCCCTTCAAAAATCTCACAGGTCTGCCATTGCAGCCTGTGTTCAGTTTTAAACAGCTAATTCGACATGGCAAAATAACCCCCTTGAACCACAAAAGTAACCCCTGGGACAACATGAACCAAAATATTCGCGAAACTGATGACCTAGGCGAGATAGAATATCCCTTTTAAAGGATGATGTCCATCACCCGCTATAAGTGCCATGCTTCACCATCAGGAATCTCTTTGCATTGTAATACCTGTTCACGGTGCGGGTGCCTCTCTAAGAGCGTGAAGATCAGTGATGTTTTCACAGATGTATAGTAAATACCTTGAGGGCAGCAGAGCAAAAGCAAATGAAACTAGTGATAGTTAAACCGAGCTACAGGGTCCACAAATACCTTTATTATTTTTTTCCTGGGCCAGGGTTAAAAACAGGGCACTGTAGGAAAAGATTAAACGTGCTTTCTAGTGTCAAAAAAAGAAAGGTGGACATGTTTCATCCAATAAACCTCAACAGAAGTGTTGCGGCCTTCTTCAGGACCTAGTCTCAGTGTTTTTGCATGATATTGTGCTCCAAATACAACAAAATATAGCATATACAAAACCATCCAGTAATCTGTTGAATATCCACGTAATTGGGGATCTACTAGAGGCCACCTGTAAAGAAACATGTGCAGAAGGTTTTTTATGTGGAACATTCATATCTGAAAAATAGGGTCAAACAAAACAGCTAGGTCAACAAACAAAATGAAGTCAACACACATAGTATTTGTGTCTACAAGGCAAAAAAGCTATGGGTAAGGAGAGTCACCTTCTCACAAAACGAGGGCGCGCAGTAAACAACGAAACTGTCAAGTTTCTTCATCAATTTATTAATTTCATAGATTGAGTTTCAAGAAAGTTCATCCAATATAATGTGGTTGAAATGTAATTTCCAAATTTCTTTATATATAACGAAAATTGTTCTTCATGAGCACATTAGACATCCACCCAATGCATTTCGGGTCAATCACATCTGACCCTTCTTCAGGGGTCTAAAAATGAATGAAACAGGACCATTAAGTTCACTATCCAGTTAAATGGTCAACAATATAGACAAAAAGACCAAAAGATACAAAATGTGGAAAGACACAAAGCATAACAAAACGTGAGACAGCTAAAGTGAGAATTTCATTCATTCTCGCATCACTTGGATCTCCAGTAGAATGTGTTTTGATTCGCGTTACCTTAAGATTTCCGACTACACACCAACTTTCCTCCATGCTTTTTCACTCTCACTTTAGCTGTCTCACGTTTTGTTATCCTCCTGCTTCTCTTTTTCACTTTGTTCATCTTAAAACTAGCTCGCTCATCTTGTACTTTATGCTTTGTGTCTTTCCACATTTTGTATCTTTTGGTCTTTTTGTCTATATTGTTGACCATTTAACTGGATAGTGAACTTAATGGTCCTGTTTCATTCATTTTTAGACCCCTGAAGAAGGGTCAGATGTGATTGACCCGAAATGCATTGGGTGGATGTCTAATGTGCTCATGAAGAACAATTTTCGTTATGTATAAAGAAATTTGGAAATTACATTTCAACCACATTATATTGGATGAACTTTCTTGAAACTCAATCTATGAAATTAATAAATTGATGAAGAAACTTGACAGTTTCGTTGTTTACTGCGCGCCCTCGTTTTGTGAGAAGGTGACTCTCCTCACTACATACTGTTGTCTATAAAGACGCGGTAGGACTCCGCGTGACACCAGGAGCGCCAACATAAATGTTTTGAACTTTGCTCAACACGCCAAGAGTGCACGGGGATAATACAGTGTTGTAAAAAAGCTATGGGTATCAGACTGGATATCCAATACCTGCCACAGCCCCCTGTTATATATTCGCTCAATGCCTCTTCCCGAGGTCGGTGGGCGGAACTAACTTGTACTCAACATAACCATAAGGAGATAGTTAGAGAGAAACTATACACAAGGAATGAGGCTAACCCGCAAACTCCAGGAGTCAGGGCTCAACTCAACCCTGGAATGGGTCTCAAGGTACTCTCTGTTCTAAGTAGCACTCATGGGAGAGGGGAAACAGAAGAAAGACAAAAAGTAAAGCACTATTTATGGCTCATGTAGTATATGTAACTCACTCTATCATTGATAGGTCACATAAATGTATTGTTGTATGATCATTTAGGCTGGTAAAAAGAATGTCAAAGTACTTTTTATCCCCAGTGGTCTTAGAATGGTAGTTAATGTTGCAGTTAATGCAGGAAGGTCCCAATAGACGGTAATGGGGGCACATCTATCAATCAATCCACCATATTACATGAGTTGTGTGAAACAACCACACACTATTGGCTGAACCAAGAGTATATAAAAGCCCAATAATTAAATGGGCAGTAAAAGTTAGGAATAAGGGTGTTCCTCTGAAAAGCAGCCATTTTTACGTGAGTACTACGACAGTGTCCAGGAAAAAAACCTCTTAAAACAACCCCTCCAGTTGAAGTTATATAGGAGCGCCTTGTCTAACCAGTATGCAATCCTTTGTTAGTGCTATGTGTCTCTGATACTTGCATTCATATCCGGGATCATTGCTAAGTGGCCCGAAACTTCAATTAAAACTGTCCATATTCAATTGGAGCAGCATAACAGTTCTATTATAAATTATCCTGTGAAACAGTAGACCACCAACATACATCCCTATAAGAATAGGATTAAAAACAACAGAGAATATTGCACCAAATGGTACCCCATACCTTATTACAGAGATGCATCCAGCCGCTCACCACACCGAAGAGGACATTGGCCGAGGCGATGACAGGGGCCGTAATAGGAATGTTTGTTTACATCAATGTGGGCCGACTGGTGCTACAGAAGATCCCCTGACACTGGTGCCTTACCCTTTATGGTGGTGATCTGTCATATGATGATAGAATGCTGAGAAATGTAGTACCAGTAACGTTCTTGGTAAACGACTAGCACATGATATGGAGACACTAGCATACGCCGCACACCGTATGGCGGCGATCAGTCATGTGTTACTAGACGGCTGAGAAATGTAGCTCCTGTGACATCAGCAACTGGCTATAACATGGTACCGAGCTGTTAGAGAAATATAATCTTGTGCTCTAATTTCAACCGTATTAAAAGGGCAGCCCACATCTATCAATCTCATGACTGCGAGATGTTGTTCCAGCCAGATGCAACCTGTTTCAATGGGAAAGTTAATTGTTACTATGTCCAAAGTGGACAGAGAGGTTAGTATATCCAAAAGGACTAGTGATTAAAAAGAGTGGTCCTAATGTGTACTGAAGTGCATGTTGGAAAGGGTAGTCCCAGTATGCATCATCAAAGGAAATGAAGCAAAGAAAAGGGAGTAATTGCTGTGGCATTTAGGGAGGAACATCCAGAGAATCTAGCTCCTTGGGTCTATATGGAATGCAGCAGAGGGCCTGTATCGTCCTTCAGCAATATATGCAGATGGACACGCATAGCTCTTAATAAGAGTCCAAATTTTATATCAGCTGTCTATTTATTACACAAATTGTTGAATCATAGGAAAGCCTTGAAGAATCATGGAACGTAAGGTTACAGGACTTCATCAATCAGTCGTCCCTGCCACTATGTAGTCTGTAGACCCACTTCTGTTCCCTGAAAAAAAGAAATTTGGTGATGTTGGTGACAGATGATGATATATTGGGTTTATCGAAAATTGTCCACCTTAGAACATCCGCTTGGTGTTCCTTCTCAGTAAAATTTCTGGTAAGTTTAGTTGCCTGTTTTCTGCATCTAATTGTACTCTTGTGCTCCATAATCTGAGTTTTTACTTTCCGTGTTGTCATTCTGACATACCTTAGGAGCTAGATTGTATGAGATGTTCTTCCTCGAATGTCACAGCAATTGCTCCTTTTCTTTGCTTCATTTCCTTTGATAGTGCATACTGAGACTACCCTTTCCAACATGCACTTCATTACACATTAGGACCACTCTTTTTATAAACAAATCCTTTTGGATACACTGCCCTCTCTGTCCACTTTTGGCACAGTTATAATTAACTTTCCCTTTGACACAAGTTGCATAGGGCTGGAACAACACTCACAATCATGAGCTTTATAGATGCGGGTTGCGGTTTTATTACTGCCAAAATTAGAGCACAATATCACACTTCTCTGACATCCCGATACCATTTGATAGCCAGTTTCCGATATCATCATTGGAACTACATTTCCCAGAGGTCTACTAACATGTGGCCGATCTCTGCCATATGGAGCGCGGCGTATGCTAGTGTCCCCATTACATGTGATAGTCATTTGCCAAGAACGTTAAAGGTACTACATTTCCCAACGTTCCACTATCATGTGACCAATCACGGCCGTAAGGAGTAAGGTGCCAGTGTCACAGGGTCTTCTGTAGCCCCAGCCAGTTCACATTAAGGCAATCAAACATTCCTATTTATGCCCCAGCCATCGCATAGGTCAGTGTCCTTCTCTTTGGCGTGGCGAGCGGCTGGACACATCTCTGTGATAAGGCATGGGGCACAGTTCGGTGCAATATCTGCTGCTGTTTTTACTCATTATCTTATGGGGATCTATGTTGGTGGTCTACTGTTTCACTGCATCATTTATAATAGACCTCCTGTTATGCCGCTCCGATTATATATATATATGATCAATTTTAATTGGAGTTTTGGGCCACTTACAAATGATCCTTGGTATGAATGCAAGTGTGAGAGACACATGGCACTAACAAAGAATTGAATGATCCATAGACAAGACACATCCATATCACTTCAACTGTAGTGTAGGAAGGTGGAATCTGACTACATGGTTGCCCCCACTTTTTTCCTGGTGTTTTGATGGTTTTTGACTTAGTTTGGCTGGATACCTGCTATTCAGGTCCCCAGCCTATCTGCTTTCAATTATAAATTGATTCTAAGTACCTTAGGTACAAAACAGATTGGATTCTGAAGTGCCCTCATAAGTCCCTAGTATATGGTATACTATGTATCCAGGGCATAGGTACCCCAGAGGCCTACCAGGGGCTGAAGCATGTATTATGCCACCCCTGGGAAGCCCTCCAAAATGACACCACAGGTCTGCTACTGCAGCCTGGGTAAGGTGGTGCATGCACCCCTTACTGAGATATAGGTTCACTATATCTCACTTATCACTGTACATAGACACCTATCAGTCACCCCATGGCAGGCCTTATCAATCCTGAAGGCAGGGTGCTTGGTTTTGTGTGAGAGGGTGCCCATGCATGAGCAGAGCCCCTCTGCAGCCTTCGGAATCTCTTCTCCTGGGTTGTCTGTGATGCAGCCTGACCATATACTCTTAAGTGCATTAAAACCCAACGGTAAATGCTAACTTAGTACTGGCTGCACGGAAACATGTAGTGTTTGGTGTCAAACACCTTGGAATCATACCCCCACACCAGTAACTGGTGTGGGAGTATGATCCCATGCTTCTAGAGGGAGAGACATGACAGCACCGGTATACCCGGTACCAGCTTAAAAGAGCCTTGGCATCACAAAATGGATGCTGCAGCCACAAACACGAGTCTGGCCTCCTGCTGCTGGCTGAACCTCTAGCAGGGGAGGCCTGGACAATAGGTTTCGTGTCACAGGGAGGTGTTACCACCTCCCAGACAGGCCTTAGTGGATTAGGGCTGGGCGGAAGCACTCCAGGAGTGCTTTGAAGTCCTGCACTGGGGGCACATTTGGTGTCCCTGTGCATAGTCCAGCTCAAACCGGTTGCAGGGGCTACCAGCCCCTGCTCTGGTGCAAAACTGGACAAAGGAAATGGGTGTAGCCACCCCTCTTCCCAAACCCTCCCATAGGTGGGTCCCCTTAGTTAGTCCAACCCCTTCCTTGGGTATAAGGAAGGAACCTCTGTAACCAGAACTTTAGATATCCCTGAACGAAACTCTGAAACTGAATCCTGGAACTTTGACGATCTGTTCAACGCCAGATGACTGAAGAATCTCCCTTGTAATAAAGGAGTTACTCCCCTGCTTGGCAGGCACCAAAGACGCATTTGTCTGGTCTGCATCTCTGAAGCTCCCGCCGGACGCTGAAGACTTTGCAACACCAGAGGTAGATTTCCAGACTTCCCAGAGGCCGAACCGAGTCCCCAGCAAAGCTGAGACCCGTAGCCCTTGTGGTTACCGTGGAACCAGAACCCCTGGACACCATGCTTATTTGCAAGTGCATCTGCTTCCCAACAACTCTCGAGGCTGTGCATTGGACTACTTGTAGCCCAGACCCGAGCACCTTTTGCACCAAAGATTGTGGGCCTACACGCCACCACTGTTCCGTGAGCCCACTCTTTGCATTCCCACTCGAGGTCCCTTCGCGATCCCTGGTCCATCAACTGGTGGGTTCCTGTGAAGGTAACTCTGACTTTCTTTGGGCTTCCCTGGTTGCTTCAGACATGCCCTCACTCCTGCTTGCTAAGGGAGTCCCTCAGACCTTGCTGGTCCGCACCGAAGCATATTTCTCCTTTCTGCATGGGTTGCTGTTGCCAAGGCTTGTTGTGTCCAGTCTGGGCACTGACACTGCAGCACTCGACATCCTTCGTGGGACAGCTTGAATCCAGCTCCTGGTTGTCCTCAACGCCTCCTGGTCCTAATGGCTGAAGAGTCATGCTTCACCTTCTTTACCTGAAAACACCTGTCATCGGTGGGCATTTTTCTATCGTGCCCCTGGTCACTGGCAAGTGACCCAGACTCTGTCCCCTCTGCTTTCAGGTTCTTCACATCTCCGAGCCAGGCTTGGATCTCTTCGGACACTTCGCATCTTCCCGGCAGCAGCACTTTTTCGCCAGCAGCCATTGAAAAAGACGACGCATCCCTGGGTGAGGTAACTCAAGTACTCTGGTGCTCCCGTGGGTGTTGACCCTAGAACTGTCTAAGTCCAAGAGGGTTTGGTCCTAGTCCATTCCTAATTGTCCTTTAACTCTAAAAAGCTAACCGTGACTTTCCCCATAGAAGCTAACGGGAGCTCGCGGCTGTGTTCTCACACTGCACTCGGCCCCGTGGGTCCCCTGTGTCACTACCTTGGGTGGTTCCTTGGGGTCCCAGCAATTCTACAGGCTCTAGGCCTTGTGTCTAGTTAAGTCGTGGTTCTCATACCACTATTTTAGTATATGGTTTGGCCCGTCCCTAGGGCCTAACATGTATTTGTGCTATTTTACTGTAATATTTGAAGTGTAACATATGTTTGGACCTCTAGCCTCATAAAGAGACTTGTAGGGTGTGTTTAGAAATAAATACATATATTTTATATATATACCTGATGTGGTCTTTCATTTAGCCACTCAAGAGATTATAGACTGGTAAAACAAGCTGATTTACATTCCTTCAAGACTTAGCCTGAAGGCTGCTCTTCATAGCTACCACTAGGATAGCTTTCAATAAAGGTTGTCTTTAACCTATCATCAATAAGGGGTTGTTTGGACTGGTGCGAGGTGCCCACTATAACTAGTGGACAGCATATACCAGGCCAACTTCTCACATGGAGGGGTTGTTTTAAGGGGTCTTTACCCCAGACCCTGTTAGTACTCATGTAAAAATGGCTGTTGGTCAGAGGAACACCCTTATTCCTGACTTTTACTGCCCACTCTAATTATTACTTTGTTTATGCACCTTGGTTCAGCCAGCAGGGTGCCTTTTTCCACACAACTTGTGTAATATGGTGGATTGATTGATAGATGCCCCTATTTCCATATATTGCTACTTTCCTGCATTAAGTGCATCATTATTTACCATTATAAGACCACTGGGGATAAGGAGTACTTTTACATTCTTTTTACCAGCCTAAATGATCTTACAACAATACATTTATGTGATGTATCAATGAGAGAGAGTTACATATATTATATTAGCCATGGATTGTGACTATGTTTTTCCTTTTATTCTTTACTTTTTGTCTTTGTTTTGTTTCATCGCTCCTATGATACCTACTTTAAACACATAGTACCCAGAGGGCCATGCCAGGCTTGAGTTGAGGCATGAGGATGGACGGCCACAGAAATACAAAGTCAATTGACCAGACGGATGGAATTCATGATTAATTCACAATGTCCCAACATTTAAAACTTTGGAATGAGCCGAGTTATATCGACTCTTGATCATCAAGAATCTGTCCCTCTCTAAGACTGGAGTCTCCGTGCCTGTCCTCTCCACCACAGTTCTAGGTGGATTTGGGGTGCCCCCCTGGTCCTGATGAAGACCCGCCTGTAAGGAGCAGAATTTTCCTACACCAATCTTGGGTTGAAACGTCGACAATCTTTTATGGTTTGTACTGAATGTGGACAACAGTGATGGTTTCACCGTGTCCCCCTCGTTTGTCATTCAGTCTTTGTAAATAATTTAGCCTTGGTTAAGGCTGAATAGACCTTTTCATGTTGTTGGATGCATGCACTATCCACTGCCCTCCTTCCATCACTCACTCTCACTTCTGCACCTTGATACATCAAACCCTTCCTGCCCCCTTCCCCCCAATTTTCTGGGACACCTACACACTAAATTGTTTTGACTAATGTACTATGCTTAGAACATGATGCATTATATGTTCAGTGTTGGACGTGGCCCTTTTTGCAGGGTCATCCCTGAACTTTTTGCCTTCTTCCTAGCCTTTTTTCTGACATGGTGTTGGTGGTTTTAGAACTCTGGGCACTGCTGTCCAGTGTAAAGTGCATGTGCTCTCTATGGTAAATATGGTAAGATTGGTCTACACCTGTTTGACATATTTAATTTACCTGTCAGTCCCTTGTAAAGTGGTATCTCATATACCCAGGGCTGGTAAATTAAATGCTACTGGTGGGCTTGCAGCGCTGATTGCGCCACCCAACAAAGTAGCCTTGCAAACCTATCCCAAGCCACTGCCATTGCAATGCCTGTACACGCAGTGTTACTGCCGCTGTGATGTGGCACCTAAAGTGTGTGCCTCGTCTGTGACCCCCTTTTACTGCATGTCAGTCACCCCTAAGGGGCTGGTGAGGTGTGTGTGGCTCCAGGAGGGGCAGGGTCACTCAGCACTAGTCTGAATACGGCATCTGCATGTGGAGTAGTGGGTGGAGTAGTCCCCTGACCCTGAATAGACCTGTGCCTGCCTATGTGAATGCTGGTTCCGCCCCCTGTGGTGTGTCTGATGATGAGCCCCCACCTGAAAAAGGAGACGAGGATCCTTGTCAACAAAGTGCTCCACACTCCCCAGAACCAGTTAGGACAGGTTCCCCCCAAGCCCTGTGCCAGGGCTGACAAAAAAGATGTTAGTATAAATATTGGGGCTGTGACCCCATGAAAGTGTTGTGCCTGTGATTAGCTGTGATGGCTGGGCTTGTTGCTGCTGCTGGGCCCAAGGATGAACCGCCACAAGGGACTGCCTTCCTGCTGTAGGGCCCTGTGAGCTGGACTGCCTGGGCCCAGCCTTGTGCCCCCCCTGAAACTTGGAGAATTGGGCGCCTTGTGAGCACTGGGTCTCTCTTCCAAAATGGGAGAGTGCTGGGACCCTGCAGCGCTGAGCTGCGACCTACTTGGTGGGAATCCTGGTGTGGGGATTCCCCCACAGTGATACTTTCGAGGCGGGAGCCCACCCCACATTGGTGCTTATTACGAGCGGGAGCCCACCAGGCGTTTATGCCAGAGAAGCGGGTGCCCACCCCGCATTTGTGTGGTTTTGATGGGAGCCTACGCCGCTGTGGATGCCTCTATTTTAGCGGGTGCCCACCCCTCATGTAAGCTTCTCTTAGTGGGTGCCCACCCTGCTGTTCTGTTTTTGTTACGGTGGGAGCCCACCCCACACTTTGCTGCAAGGAGATCACCGCCGCGGCCCGAGATGAAGGAGGGAGAGCCGCTGCCTTCACAAGCAACCCGGAAGCCGGGCGGTCTTGCCTGGTTGTGGGCAGGGCCAAAGAGGAGACAGAGTAGGCAGAGTTTTGCCTACCAGAGGTCGGGAGCCCACCCCGCCTCCGTGACCGGGAGCGAGAGGAAGTCGGCGTCTGCCCGAGCAGGGCTCCCGTGTGCTGGTGGGAGCCCTGCGTGCTACCCAGGAAGTGCCGGAGTCTTGATATTGGAGTCCCAAGAGGCTCCTGTGACCGCAGATGAGACAGGGTGAACCGTTGAGCAGCCAAGACGATCCCCGAGAGGAGGGGCCTGACCGGAGCCTCGAGGGCTCCCAGTGCCCACGGGAAGCAAGAGAAGCCTCCCAGGCTACTGGAGCCGTCCAGAGGAGGACCTGCTCTCCGGCAGGAAGACCGGAGGTGACTACATGGAGTCCCCGAGAAGCCGCCGGGGAGTGGAGGCCGCATCTTGATGATTGTTAGTGCCGATCAAGGGCACTAGGCAGAGTCCCAGTGTTCATTTTCACACAGCTGCCCCGCCGGACAGAGGGCAACTGCAACGTTGGGGGCCAGTTCATTGTTGAGTCCCAGTGGGGACCCAGGAGGCACAGTGGTGCCAGTCTTTCTCTGTGCCAATCCCAGCTGCCCTGCAAGAGCTCAGGCAGCTGCAACGAGGGGGCCATTTCTTTTTAGATAAAGAAGGGGTGAGTTGCACCCCGCGCCCTAGCACACTTGCGCACTTTGGTTTCGCTGCTGAGGCAGCCAGCGGGCCATTTGCAAGGCCCGACTAGAAGCCCTGGCATTTTGGACATAGGGCATTTGAGCCCCAGTGAAAGGCCAGTTGGCCTGGGGTCAGTTCTGTGTTTAGGCATGATAGATTTATTCCTAAAATGGTACATGCCTAATGATTATGCTTATGATTTTGATGCCTAATCTAATGTGATTTATTGCATATTGTGTTTATGCTTGTGATGCCTAATGTCATGCTATGATGTTTTAGGATGATGCCTATTGCGTAATGTGTTTATGCTAATGAGGTTTGGGTCTAATGTGTTTTATGCCTAATGTGGTAATGTTGAGGTCATTATTGTGCCAGTAGTTACTGGTTGTGTTTTACATTTGCTACTTGTGCTTTGTGATGGTTCTGACATTCCTGTCCTGTATATAGTCCCCTGTGAATATAGCCTAGTGCCAGTTGGCACAGTGTAGATGTGTGATTATGATTTAATGTGTTTATGATAATACAAAGGCTATTTTCTTTCTATAACCTTGTATGGAGTATCTTTTGTAGTGTGCCTAGTGTATTGCTGCTGTGTATGTGTGTGTGTTGCGCAAACGCTTTACACATTGCCTCTTGGATAAGCCTGACTGCTCATGCCAAGCTACCAAGGAGGTAAGCAGGGGTTATCTTCAGCATGTAACTCCCTTGCCCTGACTAGAGTGGTGGTTTCTGCCTGGCTCAGGCGCTTGCCCGAGCCAACCAGAAATCCCATTTCTAACATTCAATATGATCAAATACTCTGAATATGCATAAATATTGTCTGTAATTAATTTATCAGGTGATGTTGATATTGATACAATTGTGTTTCCACTGGGCCCACCCCCCTTATTGTACCACCTTTCACCCAGGTCCCAGTGGCTGTTTGGGTTTACCCCATTATTGTGTGTCTCCCGAAGTTAGCAGCAAAGTCTCATGCCTTGTGTTTAATTTCTCTCTTAATATCTTCTTATGGTTATATTGAGTACAAGTTAGTTCCACCCACCGACCTCGGAAGTAGGGTTTGAGTGAATATATAACAGGGGCCTGTGGCGGGGATCGAATATCCCGTCTGATGCCCTTAGTCGTTTTGCCTTGTACACAAAACACTATATGTTTTGACTTAATTATATTTGTTGACCTATCTGTTTTGGTTGACCCTGTTTTTTCAGATATGAATGTTCCACATAAAAAACCTCTTGCACATGTCCCTTTACAGGTGACCGCCAGTGGATCACCCATTATGTGAATATTCACGAGATCACTGGATGGTGTTGCATATATTATAGTTTGTTTAATTTGGAGCACAATACCATGTAGAAGCACTGAGTATAGGTCCTAAAGAAGGCCGCAACAGGGTGGTAGGCTGAAACATGTGGACCTTTCATTTTGACACTAGAAAGCAGGTTTAATCTTTTCCTGCAGGGCCCTGTTTTTAACCCTGGCCCAGGAGCGTAAGAATAAAGGTATTTGCGGATCTTGTAGCTAGTTTTAACTATCACTAGTTTCATTTGGTTTTGCTCTGCTGCCCTCATCATCCTTAGTTCATCTTCAAAGTATTGACTATACCTCCCTGAAAACATCCCTGAGCTCCTCTTTCTTAGAGAGGGGATTGTAGCCCGTATTGTAACCTGGTATCACAGTTCAAGGGTGTTCCCAGTGATGAAACATGCCCAGATGGTGGGTGAAGGCAATCGTTCTTTAAAAGGGACACTCCATCATGGCTAGGTAATCAGTTTTGTTAATATTTTGGTTCATGTAGGCCCCAGGTTTATTTTGTTATTCAAATGTATTAATTAGGGGAAGTAGCCCCAGCAGTTCTTTAAATCTCCTCAGGCCCTCTTGTGTGATTCAGATAATAACCTCTTGCCAAGCCTTTTTTATTACCTATAGGTCACCCCTAAAGTAGGCCCCAAATAGCCCATGAGGCAGGGTGCAGTGTAATTAAAAAGTTGGACATGTACTTTTAAGTTTTACATGTACTGGTAGCAAAAAACTCCCACATTACTTTTTCACTGCTGTGAGGCCTACCTCTCTCATAGGATAACATTGGGTTACCTTATTACATTTAATAAGTTATAACTTTTGACTGGGAGCAGGGAGGAAGGTACTGATTGTTATCTGAGGAATTGTAATTTAAAATCCCCTACAATAGTAAAGTGGAATTATGAGTCACAATTCTGAAAATTCTACTTCTATGAAGTTGTATTTTTTTGTCTTAACCATTTGGTACCTGCAGCCTGTCCCAGTGTCACACCTCTGGGTATGAGAGGCAACTGGTATTTGTATATTCCTCCCAGACAGCCACACGATAGAGGGATTAGGTGTGCCTGAATGGGCCATCTCAGGCAGGATGGGGGTTGTGGAGCCGTACACAGCCTCACTTGTACTTCTATAGGTAGTGCCCTGCTCTCACACAAAGAACTTCACACTAGCCTTTTGTACCAGGGAAGGGAGGCAAGATTTTCCAGATACTTCTGGGAGGAGAAACCTGCAGACATTTCTTATACTTTAATGGAGGGTCCAGGTATGATTTTGGGACCCTCAGACCCATTTTACAGTGCACTCCTGGGCCTGCGGAAGGACTCTCTAAGCACTGCCTGCTGGTGTGGCCTGCTGTGTACTTCAGAAGGTCTGCTGCTTTGTACCAAGAAAGGCTGCTCTGCTGCCGAAAGGCTGCTCTGAGCCCCAGAGGTTTGCCCTGCTCTCCTTGAACCCAGAACTTCCAGAGTGACTCCAAGGGCTAGTTGGCTGGCCTCCTGATCACAGCCTGAGGGACAGAAAAAGCTCCAACCATCCGAGACCTGATTCTTCAAGCGATTCCTCTCCAGTTCTGGACCCTTCTGGAGCCTTTGAATTGGTTCTAAAGGTGCCCAAATCCAAACCATGGGACTCTGAAAATGTTTTCCCAAAAAGATTTTTGAGAATCAAGAGTCTGGACCTGGCATACCAGGACAAGCAGGACCAAGATGAGGAGGAAAAAGATAACCAGGACAAGGATGTCAGGATGACTGGATCACTGATGTCCAAGCTGGGTGGCTAAAAGCAGCTAAGAACAGGATGACCTCAACAAGGAGGACCAGGATAAAGTGGCCAAGGTAGTCCAAGATGATAATGAGCAGGAGGACCAGGGCAAAGAGTATCATGGCATGTTGGAGGAGGACCCGGAGAACTAGTTAGGTCAAGATGGTTTTGCGTTGTTTAATGCATCCCATTTAAGGGCCTGTATTGCCTTGTGTAGCCTTGCTTGATGCAAGGGTAATGCAAGTCCTTAGTAAATCAGCCCCTAAGTGTGCAGTAGTAAGACTTCTTGTGTGATTTAAGTCTTAGTTCATGGACTAGTGGGATACATTTTGCATGACATGATGGAGTAGATTCAGCTCTTTTTCACAGTGGGAGTGTATTGACTGCATCCCTGTGGATAGAGGTGGAGAGACCCACAACTAAAGGTCTGCTGATTATTTCTTCCTGAGGGACAACAAAGGTTAGATGGAAGAAGGGGACCTTGTAGTTCTAGGCCAAGATTCTTGTTCATATTCTCAGGTTTTCAAACTGTGGGCTGTGTGTTTCACAGTGCAGTTCATAAAGAGTCAGTGTATTTCAGTCAGTGTATTTCCCCAGCCTGGCAAAGAGTCTGCGGAGTGTTGATGGAAAAGCAGTAGTCCGGGACTTATTGACAGTGTCTAAGGCCATTGCGTTGGCAGAGGGGAGAAGGCAGACAACATTGGTCATTCGCCAGGTGGGGGCAGCAACACAGCAGATGAAGCCTAGACTCGTGATAGTAGTAACATAGCCTATAGGAGGTTAGCTCGTCCCTATGGGCCCAGGTTAGTTTGAAGTCCACAATGGACAGCACGAGGAGACTCATGAATGTAATTTTCTTTCGGATTTGAACTTACAATGGTTGCTTAAAGTAGGGCTGAGCTTTTTCCAGTACATATGAGGCAGCCACACCTGTGAAGTGCGGACTGTAACAGAGCCTTTCCATGTCCTGTTCAAACTTAGGATTTCATGACCCGGGTTATTCACTGCTTTTTTCTATACTGAGAATGGTATGCCCTGATTAGAAAGGTTGGAGCTCTCAATCTTCAGGTGGCTGATAGCCACTACCAACTGAGTGTATCAGGGGGAGCCTTCCATCTCGAAGATTGTTTTGAGTTGTGCTGTAAGAGTAGGTGTTGTAGCGTGCAGGGTCCTGATATAGTATTTTATTAAATCTCCTCAATAGGTAAGATCCAGGCCGACCAGGCCCAGCTTCAGTCTCATCCTTGCTCTACTGGCCTTCCGAGGACACTTAAGGATCTTTTGGTAACCCGTTATTTGAGAGCTTGTAAAATATGAATCCAGCACTCCAGGGGAGACTAAGTGACTGTAATTTAAGGAAGGTATTAGTTTTGCTCTCAGGATGTTTAATATTGGTTCATCTGCGGGTCTGTGTAATCAATGGTTTAGTTGTTTTAAACTAAAGATGAACCCTGCTCCCTTGCTTCTAAGATGCTTTAAGTGGGACTCAGGTTTGCCCCCTTCATTCAGCCATACGCCTAGATAGTTATAGCATGAGCATGTGGTAATGTGCAAGTCTCCTAGTTACCAATCTGCACATTTCTTTCATGTATATTTTCCGAAAATGAGAATTTTGGTCTTCCCCTGATTTACCAGGAGTTTATTCTCGTGGTTATAACTGTGGAGGGCGTTAAAGGCTCTCCTTAGCCCAGTTCAAGTATGATCCATAATTGCTATGTCATTTTCATATTCCATAATCTGAAGGCCTGTTCTTGTCAACCTCTGTATTATTAAACTGGCCCCTTCCAAAGGGGAAACAACCTTTACAACGCAGTCATTACAATGCACTACCTTTACAACGCAGTCATTACAATGCAACATCATTTCATCGCATGCCATTACAATACAGCCATTACATTGCATGTCACTACAACACATGTCATTACAACGTATGTCACTACTACGCATGCCATTACAACGCATTATAAGGAAAGTAATGGGGAATAGTAATGTTTACCCCTACACTATCCAACACTTACACTACTGTTGCACTCACTGGAGTGGGAATAGTAATTTCTACCCCTACACTATCCAACACTTACCCTAATGTTGCCCTAAAAGTAATATGCGTTGTAATGGTATACGGTGTAATTGTTTGCGTTGTAATGGAATGCATTATAAATGTAGTTTCTAAAAATGCGTTGTGATGGCATGCGATGTAAAATCATGCGTTGTAATGGATTATGCGATGTAAAAACTGCTTTGTAAAGGCATGCGTTGTAAATGTTTGCGTTATAACGTCATACATTCCTTCCAAAGAGTTCATCAATGCTGCTGTATAAAGATTAAAAAGAAGAGGGGCCAACACCCAGCCTTCCTTAAGGCCATTGTTGATTGGGACTTTCACAGTTGCGGGACTGGTTTTTATCCTGATCCACGACTCCCGATAAAGAGATATAATGGCATTAAGAAGGTGTGGCAGTATCCCCCAGAGGGTTAATTTCGACAGGTGTACCCCGATCCACTCAGTCGAATGCTGTACTATAGTCCACAAAGCAGCAGAAAAGTGGGGGTTGATTGGCACCAGTAGCTCGACTGGACAGATATGCTAGTGCTAAGATGTTGTCACTGGTGGAGCTTCTGGTATGAATCCAGATTGAAAGAACGGGAGAATGCTATTTTTCATTGCCCAGGCTTCCAATTTACCGAATAGGATCCAGGCATAAGCTTTTGTTTCAAGCTGCAATGATTCGATAGTTGGCAGGGTTAGAACGGTCTCCCTTTTTGTGGATGGAAAAAGGGTTGAAACTCTCCATGATGGCGGTATTGTTCTATTTAAGAAGACATAATTAAATAATGTTTCGTGCAATGCAGAAAGCTGTCGTCAGGGTCAGCGGGCACCTCTAAATTTGGCAGCCGCAGGTCTCTCAGGAAGTCAGAGGTATTGTCCTCCACCATCCTGATGCGGTTAACTCCGTACTCAATACTCTAAATAAGGACCATCGTTTTTCTTACTTCTGATATGTGTTTGGAATGAAGACTCTCAATTATACTGTGGTTGTCACTCCATAAGGGCCGTATGAAATTGTTTCTACTTTGATAAAATCACCCTAAATACTAGATGGATCTATGTTACTGAGATACAACATTTCCATTTCTGATTTTGCTATTATTATAAATCATTGTTCTCAGATGTTTTAGTCTGATTTCTTTATTTTAACTGAACCAGAAATATTAAGTCTTGAATGCATTGATTTGCGGCAGAAAAAGAAGCGTTTTTGTAATACGGAGCCTTTTGGTAATCCTATATATGGCCCTTGTACATTCCCATGGCTTTGTAAGGAAGAGAGAGTATATAACTATGGAAAAGTAAACAGCTTCAACTGTTCTTGCAAAGGTTCTAATCAACTTCATCATTAGGGACTAGTGACTTTGCAGCTAAATTTAAAGGAGTAGGAACATTTGAAGGGCATGATACAGCTCAATAAATAGCCTCCCAAGTCACAATGATGGTGTAATGGAGTGCCAAATCTGTGAAAAATAACTTGGAAACATAAACATACATTTGGGACCTTTAGATCTATAAGTTAATGCCTTGCATCTAAACCATTTTAGCACTAAGGGCCTCATGTCGCAAACCACAAGTGTTTTACTTGTCATTATGTACAAAACCCTTTTTATGAGTTGAAAAATTCTTTAGACTAATAAAGAGCTTTTGCAATCATTTCTGAATTGAAAATAGGAGGGTTCATGAAAGGGGTTTCCTACTTCACCCTTCCAATTCAGAAAATCATTTATTGATAGTTTGTTACTTCATTTGCTGACGTAAACCATTGATGAGTTAACCACCCCCCAGTTAGGGTGGTAACTAATCTGCAAAGGAGAAGAGGTCCCCTTAGGACAGGATGTTCGCAGCCTCAGCAGGGGAGAAGCTTTTTAAAAACTGCAAGCCAAGCAATGCAGAATCACTACTCTTTAGACCGAGACTGGGTAAATTTGAAGTTATTCCGCTATTTGTATGGCTGTCGGCCAAACAGTGCAGAAGCTCTACTGCTTAACCAGTGGCTGGATAAATAGTGACGTTTTCGGCTATTTGAATGGCTGCCAGTTGAACAGTGCAGAATCTCTACTATTCATCCAGCAGCTGGGTAAATATTTAAGTGTTCTTGCTATTTGTACAAGTGCCGGACAAACAGTGCAGAACTTCTACTATTTAACCAGAGGCTGAATAAATACAAAAGTTGTTCTCCTATTTGCATGGTCTCCTATTTACACAGTGCAGAACCTCTTCTTTTTAGCCAGTTGTTGGGTAAATAGTGTCATTTTTCTGCTATTTTCACCACTGTCAGTTGGATATAAAAAAATGTCTACTATTTAGTCAGCAGTTGGGTTAATATTGAAATTTTTCTGCTATTTGTATGGCTATATGTATGGCTGCCAGCCAGACAGCGCAGAACCTGTACAGAAGAAACTTGCTTTCACGCCAAATTGAATGCTAACTTATTCTTGTACAAAGTGGATGTGCGGACATTTCCCTGTAAGGGAACACTACTATCTGTTGTTTATGTTCAATCAGAATCTGTACTATTTAACCAGTGGCCAGGCAAATAGTGAAATTTTTCTGCTATTTACATGGCCACCAGCCAACAGTTCAGAATCTCTACTGGTTAGCCAGCGGGTGGGTAAATTGTGAAGTTTTTGTGCTAATTGCTATTTTCAAGACTGCTGGCCCAAAAGTAGATAATTTCTACTATTTAGCCAGCTGAGTAAACTCCAGGAAAAAAAATCACCATTTCCCCAAGGGCCGGGTAAATGGACGCTACCATACTTTTAGTGCATCGATTAAAATACTCTAAATGGAAAGCACACTCTGCGCCTAACAGAATCAACCCTGAATATCCTAATAAAAGTTTCTGCAGGGCTGCTTCTGTGGCAAAACTAGCATGAAAGAGAGGAGAAAGGGACCCTAGGGTTAGCAGAAGCCTGAGCTGTTAAATTAAGCAAGGTGGCAGGACCTTAAATGAGCCTGCTCTGCAAAAGACTCAATAACATTCTGGTCCTTAGTTAATTTGGGTAGAGGTGGACAACCACCACCCCTCAGAATTTTATTGCTCCCGAGTCATGGGTTGAGCATTTTGTACCTTTATATTCTGGACCAGATGATTCGACCATTCAGATATATTTTCAGTCTCCAGTCCTAACCAATGTTTTATTCAAGCTAACTGATGTACAGGCAGCACTAGACGCAGTCCCAAATGGCAGAGCCCCGGGCCCAGATAGTATTTACGCTGATCTGTATTTGCCGAACAGGGACTATTGTTCCCAGTACATTTTAATCCTTGCAAACGCTATAGCCAATGGTGATTCCGGAATCCTGGCGGGAAGCGGAACTGTTTCCCATTTACAAAAAAGGGGATAAGTTCCTGTCAGCAAACTAGAGGCCAATCAGGCTCATAGACTCAATTCAGAAAATAAGGAGTGGATATTGACTTACAACATACTTTCAACAGTTCAGGTGGGGCTTCGTGAGCATGTAAGCACCATCGATCAGGTCTTTCGTTTCCAGATGCTTTATTGGCGGACAGTAAGTATCAGCAAGGGCAGTTTATAAGCTGCCTTTGTCGACCTTAAATCTGCCTTCGACCTGGTTCCTCGCCACAAATTGTGGTCAGTTTTGCATGAGTTGGGCATGCCCCAGAATCTATTAGCTCTGCTGGTACAACTTCATGTTAACAAAACTGCCTAGGTCCGTTGGGGCTCTCAAGACGAACTCACAGATAGCTTTGTTGTTGATAAAAGAGTATGGCGAGTCCTGGCCCTGATGTGGTATTCTCTGATGCTGCCATGGTTTATCTGGCCTGAACCCGGACGCCCGTGACATCACAGGAGAGCTGGGCTCAGACAATGGAATGTGCATGTTTTGAAAGGTTCCAGACAGTTGCAGCTGTTGCCTGACTGAGATGTTGGATGGGATTTTCTCCTCCAATAAAGGAACTTACCTTGACACTTAACAGACTCCTTCTCTTCATTTTGCCGTGTACTTGAAGTGTCACACTGGCGTAGTCAGCAGGATGGAGTGACAGAATCCCAACACAGTCTTCACGGTCTTCTGACTGAACCCGACGTCAGCCTGATGAGCGTCTGGCCTGCTAGTACTGTATTACGTTTCTTTCATTATTTGGGATTCCGCTTGACTCCTTTCAACAATTGGAGCTCATCTGCCCCTTGTTATTTAGTTGAAGTGTGAGCATAAAGGGATGGTTTATGGTGGCATCCTCGAGTCCTTGCTGAATTTTCATCCCTCCAATAAATAATTACCTTGGTGAGGAAGTTGAGGGAATTTCACTAAACTATATGTAATCCTAACGCGCAACATTAAGAAATGCCCCAGTGTCACTGCCAAGTTGAATTGATCTCTGAAGCATTACTGCTTCAGGCTGTGATATTTTCCTGCTCTGAAGCGCGTGCTCTTCGTCCATGCGGCTGTATCAGTGTTCTGTGCGTTGAGCTGTTCAACCTGACGGCAGTTTGTCAGCGCTACTCACAGCCATCTGCCGCGGTGCTCAAAGTTGCCTGCCGTGGCGCCTTTGTCTAGGGCTTGTGTATCTTGCTCACATCCCTGTGTGCCCCACACAGCTGCAGTTGCGCTCACCTTGTGCTCACCATTGTGAGCTTCAATTATAGCTTTCTATGTAGTTCTTGCCACGACATTGCCCATTAATGTGATTTGGTTCTACTGGTGGTGCTCACATGGATTCAACTCATCTTCCAGCCATCTTACCGTGCGCTTCTGCCATCATATCTTGTTACTGTACTTACCTTGTTGTGCTTGTGGTGCACAGCCTGCCAGCTGTATCTTTGTGTGTACACTTATGGTGGAGAGCGGAGTCCTGCTCACTGTTCTCCTGTTTCAGTGGTGGGCACACTGGTGCAGAAGTTTTGTCTTTTCTTCTCCTTTGCATATCATTTCAGTGGTGTGCACACTGGTTGTTTATCTACACAAGTGCACTTTTTCAGGGGTGTGCAAACTGGTGCTGAAGTATCATTCCTGTATTTGCCCACTCATCAGCGCAAGTGCATTACTGTGTGGTTCACAGTGGTGCGCACACTGGTGCTGAGGTTCTCTTTTCATTGGGGTGTACACTGTTTGGTCATCATTTTCAGCTAGCCTTTACTAGTGTGCACACTGGTCCTAGTGCTGTGCATTGTGCTGAACTATATGTGCTGAACTTTGCATTGCACATTATTTCTTTCCCTGCTGTTAATTGTATCTCTGGCTTACACTATGCAAAATATCACCCCTCCACCGTTTTTCCTAGCATCTCCAGGTACTCCTCTAATTAGGTGACAAAAATGGAACAAAGTCTTCGAAAAGGTATGCCAAGATGAGCGCTGAGAGAAAGGCCTTATTGCTGCTGCATTGTTTGGGGCCAGAAGGGCAAGAAATATTTGACAATTTACCCTCACCTTGGCAATCTGAAGATCTAAATGAATATGAGTTATGTCTTAAAAAACTGGATACTCATTTTCTACCGAAAGTTAGTACCATTTTTTGACATTACCACTTTGCCAGGAGATTCCAAAACCCTGAGGAGTCTGTTGAAGAGTATGTTACTAATTTACGCAAACTAGCCTCAACATGCAACTTTGCCAATTTATCTGATGAACGAGTCAGGGATCAGTTTATGGTGGGTTGTGCCATAGAAAAGGTGAGAGAAGAGCTTTGGTTAAAAGATGACCTCATTTTGGATGAGGTTCTTGTAGTTGCCATACTCATTGAACATTACAGTGCGTAAATGTTACGAGTGCAACTCTTCTAATCATCTCGCCAATGACAAAAAGTGTCCTGCTCTTAAATTAACTTGTTCTAAATTCAATAAGAAAGGTCATTTAGCATCTGTTTGTAAAGCAAAAGGGGCTACTGTTAAAGAGATCTGTGTTCATGATGATTCTGGGCCTAAGGGCAACGATTTCATGTGTGGTCAAATTGTGCTTCAAGTGGGTGACCACAGCAATAACAAAAAGAGCCCTGTTGATCCCATTTGTGTAGAAGGGGAGACAACCCATTTTCTCTTTGATTCGAGGGCAAAAATTACCATTGTTTCCAATTAATTCTTTTCTAACAAGCTGGCTCATAAAGTCAAGTTACACCAACCTGACATCAATCCATGTGCTTACGGTGGTGAGCCCATAAAACTATACGGCTATTTCACCGGGGTCATAGATTATAAGCAATGCCTCACTTGAGGCAAAGTGTATGTCTCTCAAAAGGGTGATAGCATAATTAGTTGGACACACCAAGGCGATCTCGGTGTGATGCTTGATCCTACTAGCACCACAGCCATTAAGCTTAAAGATTGTCTCCTCTTGGATGTAAATCCTGTTTCTGAGCCTCTGTTGTTGTCACGGCTCAAATCAGATTATCTGAAGGTGTTCATGGACGGCTCAAGTTTCTTGAAATCTTATTACCATGAGATAAGGTTGGTTGATCAAGCAAGACCTGTGTGTTGTAAAGTTAGAAATATTCCCATTTCCATTTGTGTGGACGTGAAGAAAGAATTAATGAAACTCAAAGCTGAGGGTATAATTGAGGAAGTTGAGGGAAGCCAGTGGCCTGCTCCCATAGTTGCTGCAAGGAAGTCCAATGGCAAACTATGCCTCTGCGTGGACCTTAGGCATCTTAACAAGTGTTTTGTGGTGGATAGGTATCCTCTCCCTAATATATCTGAATTGATTATGTTGTTGGGAGGTGCCACTGTCTTCAGTACCATTGACTTAACTGGTGCATACCACCAGATTGAGCTGATAGAATCTTCAAGGGATCTTACTGCATTCATGATGCCCTTTGGTACCTTTCGATTTGTTTGTGTGCCTTTTGGGCCACTATTAGCCTCTTCTGTCTTTCAGCGTGCCATGGAAAAGGTTCTTGATGGCACTACAGGTGTTTGTGTTTATCAAGACGATATCTTGATTTTTGGGAAAGATTTTGTGGGGCACGATGCTAGACTAAGGTAGGTGTTGAGCAGGTTACCTGATTGGGATCTCACAGTGAAAGCTGAAAAATGCAAGTTTGGTACCAAGTCCATAAAATATTTTTAGCATATTGGGTCAAGTGAGGGCTTTGTTACCAAAGATGAGTTAGTCAACACTATTGTGCACATGAGCTCTCCCACTTTCCAAGAGGAGTTAATGACATTTTTAGGAATGGTTGAGTTTTATTCCAAAATCTTTAAAGGATTTGCTGAACTCAGTGCCAACATGAGATCACACTTGGGGAAGGGTATTATGTTTTCATGGGATTTCCTCTGCGGAGAGGAATTCCAGCCACTCAAGCTCATCACAGTATGGCTCCCAAGCTTAGGGATTTTGATCCTCAGAGGAGGTCAATAGTAACCACTGACGCTAGTCTCAAAGGCTTGGGTGCTGTCCTCCAACAGGTAGGAGAGTTCGGAAAGGAGAGCATCATGTTTTGGTCCAGAACATTAAAGGACACATAGGCCAACGACTCTGTTATTGAAAGGGATGCTTTGGCTGTGTTCTGGGCTGTGAAGAAACGTAAAAAGTTCTTGTGGGGGTCTTCATTTGTCATATGGACTGCTCACAAACTTCTTGTCGATACTTTCACAAAGAAAGGTGTGGACTTAATATCCATTCGTATAACCAAGTGGGTCATTGCTTTACAACAGTATGACTTCATTGTTGAGTACCTACCTGGAGTTTGTAACACAGTTGCCGATACTCTTTCCAGGTGGGTCCCCAGTGTTGAGAGTGGTTCTGGTTCAGATGAGCTAGCAGATGATGACTCTGTCTGCATGTGTGTGGTCAGCACGTTTTCTGAAGAAAGATGGCGTGAGGAGTTGGCTAAGAACGAGGTACTGGTTGAGGTGATGAGGTGCACAACTGAGGGCTGGAACAAGAAGAAGCAAGTCTGGGATATGTGTAAAAATTACTGGGTTGTGCATGATGGGCTGTCTGTCAACAATGGCCTGTTGCTCAGGGGGGTTAAGCTTATTCCTCCATCCAGCCTCAGGAGTGAAATAATGGATCTTACTCATGAGACGCATCAAGGCATAACCAAATGTAAAGAGTGTGTGCGAATATCATATTGGTGGCCTGGCATGGACAAGCACATTGAGCGCTTGGTGAGTGATTGTTCCATATGTGCTTGGACCAACAAGACAAAGCAACTAAGGGTTCACCCCATGGTGTCGAGGAATTTGCCTTCCAGTGCTTGGCAGGATATCGTAACTGTAAGTTGGCTGCACAGTATTTCCATTCAAAATTAATACATAGTTAAAACTGAAACCAAAAAAAATTACGAAAATATTTAACTTTCCCCAATCAGCAAGCCAATCGCAAATCAGTATTGAATTTGGCCTGATTGACCAAAAATTACGAGCAGGTGGAGCACTACAAAGGTATTGGTTCAGAGCGAGAAGATCTGAACAAAATTCTTTTAAGGACAACCTCAGCTTAGAATTTAAAAATCTCATCTCCAAAGTCATGACAACCTAGCGCAGTATCATAGCAAAGACATAAATAGCCTTGAAAATATCAAAATCATGGCATCAACCTCTTTCATATTTTAACTTTGGAAGCCTTCTGAAAAAGCACATTGCCACATTGTCTAAAATTCATGATCTTCACATTTACTCTAACCGTACCCACTCTAATCTCATAAAGGAGAACTATGCTCATAAACAATCTCACACATGCATGCTGATTTGATTCCCTGGGCATTAAGGGTCAATTACTTAAGACTATGATTAGGCCTCTTCCATTTAGGTATAAATAAAGCAATTATAGAAACAATAAGCATTGGTAATGCATCGGTTTCGCCTATGTAATAAATAAAGAGCTATTTCCATCAATCATTGTCCGGGAGAAGGAAGGAGCTCCCTAACAGATAACATGGGAGTGGAGAGGATGTGGTGCAGCGGCGACAGCTGCTGACTCAAGAGCTGGGCACCCCGGTTCAAGTCTCGGTGGCACCACGCAACATCCTGTGATTTTATGCAAATCCCTTAATTGCTCCGGGTGATAAATTGTTATATAAATATACTGCAAAATTAAAGCAAAACGTTATGAAAATATAGTTTCACCAAAGCAGATGTTAACAGTATTTTGGCGGTGGGAAACTGACAAGAGAAGCAGACGAGGAACAAGAATTAGTAAATGCAGGAACATATGCTAGAGCCAATAGAAATGTAGGAAAGGTAAGTGGCATGCACAGGAACCAATGAGTAGCCAGGAAAGAGAGGAGATGGGATGTAAGTCCCTTTTCAGTTTATATTACAAACAATAGTTTTCTCAAGCACAACGCAAGCACTGTGCAGGCGAAAGCTAAAAAGGAGTGATACCAGCCTGCGAGTTCTGTGACTATCAAAAATAAATCTTATCTTACTTGATATGCTGCTGTCAGTCTCTTTACACTCAACGTAGACAGTAGAGACTACATACATTTAGGAAGCTCGGAGTTAAAACTTGTGAGGAAGCAGGTTATCAAAGTTTCTGCAATACAGACTTTTTTTATTTAACATCTTCATACGATTCTTGAATTTGGAACAAAATGCATTGGGCAACTGACGATCACAGTCTCATGAGCAACAATAATGCTTTATCATTGATACAGAGACTAAGCGCAGTCTTCCCTGATCAATGACTTATGTTATGATTATTATTGCACTAAATGCAATTTTAGTACTGGCACAATGCACTTCGACGTTTTATAGAATTGTCGAATGCATTTTAGAATATTTTGTCAAACTGTAATAACAATTATTGATTGTAGCAGTTTTGATTAACTGAATAATATACATATTGCTGATAGGTCTTGCTTACAACTGAAAGTGCCTGCAGACTTCCATCCACTCAGTCACTCTTCCATCAGTCCATGCACTCATGCATCTGTTCTTCAATCTATTGACACATTCTTGCCTGCCCCTAATTGCCGATCCCTCATATCGAACACAAACTCACAAATCACAAAGGGGTAATATCTTTGCCTGCATGAAATTTAAATTACGTTGGGGTAGTTTGCATATTCCCAGGAGCTTCGTGTTATGCTTTGTTATTGGAAATTCCTGTAATTTTGCCATTATTCCACTTTGCCTAGTTACATGCCATTTGCAATGAAAATGTACTGCGAATTGGGACATTCGAGGTAGAAATTTACTGCGTATGCACGGGAACAACAGAGTGCAAGCAGCTGTTTTGTTTAAATACATCCATACTTTAGCCAAAATTTTACATAATTACACAAAAGCAAATGATGTGAATTTCACACACTCCAGCATTATCAGCCAGACCTTTTGTATCTGCTACTCCTTTGTAAGGTGTCTATCACTGTGTTACTGCTAGTCTTTGAAGGGTGTGAGAGTGCTTCCAGTAGAATTTAGTCGTGAGAGGATGCAGTTTGAGGTGTGAGATTGTTATTCTGTAAATGGTTTGAGAGTAATCTTAGTAGAGGGTGACTGCTAATCTGTGACAATGTTAAGAGAGCTGTCAGTATCATGTGCACAACTTGTTCTTTTACCAGCATCACCAAGCTCCAATTACATACCAGTGAACAGAATCTCTGCCACACACACCCCACTCAAGCACTCGTGCCCTGTACTGGGAAACAGCGTTTACAATGCTGTTTCCACAATGCAGGGCTATTACAACACAGTCGTTACAATGACCGCGTTGTTAGTACGCAATACCTTTACATGGCAAGTCATTACAACGACTTGCTGTAGGGGGAGCAAAGGTATTGGATAAAAAATCCAACACCTTCCCTGCTGTTGCGCAAACTGGAGTAGGAATAGTAAATAATACTATTCCTAAGTCCAGCGCGCCATCTACAGTAAGTCATTGTAATGACTTGCGATGTAAAGGTATTGCATACTAACAATGGGTCATTGTAACGACCACGTTGTAATAGCTATAGTCCCTGTACTAGCCCTCTATCTCTGGTTTTACAAGAACAGCTATACAGCTCTTTGTAGCAGATGCTCTCCAGGGCTAACACTGATTGCAGTGCCATAATCTTGAATCCACTCCAGCTCCCCTGCACGATCACTCACATAGTGTGCTTGCTCAAGGTTGTATGTGTGGTACATTGAGTTTGGTGGAAGCAGCTAGTTTTGCCACCAAGCAGGATCACAATTTTGCATTTACTGAAAAACACGTACTCGTGAATGGACCAAAGAGTATTATACTGTGCACCAGGTCAAAAACAGAGTATAGCATTGACCCTACCTACAACTATCATCACCACTATATCCCCCGCATGGGGATACGCTAAGAGCACACCATAGCAGGCTAGCTGTTTGTTTACCGCATCACTCACCGCCCATCAGTCTGCTCCATACATCGCTCTAACATTATGTTTGGACGTACGTGCTTTCTTCTGAGCAGGGAATCAACACTGCATCATATTGTATTATGCACATATAAGCAGCATAGCAGCATAATATGCTACTGCTGTAGTTTCAGTGGCTACAGGCATTGCAACTATTGGAGGTTGTCGTTGCAAAGCAGGGCACACTGGGAGAGCTAGACAATAGCAGGGCTGGTTTCCTCTGTGGTAGTGGGCAATAACAATGTACCTCCATTGCAGTTCATGTGGGAATGTGGGAACTGGTACCAGTAGCTCTTAGCGTGCTCAGGTTACTGGGCTGCAACTAGGACTATTGAAGTCTTTTATCTCTGGTGTCCTAGGCCAAATATACTATTGGATCCAAACTGAGCACTGAGTAAACCCTATGCGTACTTGACCCTCAAGGTAGCAATTCAGAGAAGTTCATGGATTCCCACAGAAGAGGTTTGTGTAAGAAACTCAGAACTCCAGCAAGACACACAATAACACTTAAACAACGCAACGACCAGCCAGTGCATTTAAAACCGCTTTAATTTACACATGACTAAAACCTAACATAAAACTTCAAATGCATACAATAAAATCCATACCACTCTTGGCCCTCCTAAACTTCACAATGTAAAGCCCCTTTCTATTATAAATATCAAAGTTAACAATTTAAAACCCCTAAATACTGTATTTCTCATGTTTTAAATCTCAAACTTTGTCATCAGCCTGGTGGTTGAGATTCTCATTTTTAGAAGGAACTTTTTTTTTTTCCTAACTCAAACATAGAATTCTTTTACCTTTAAAACGTGTGTTTGAATCCCAATGTCTGAAGAACTCTGGGTAAACAGTGATTCTGTTTGATGGAACATTTACCAAAGTACCATTATTTTTATACATGGACTCCGTCTGCTGCATTTGTCTCCCAGCTGTTAAGCTATATGTATGTAAAGTGGAGGGATAGCTCAATAGGTTTGTGAGAACCCTTCTAAACCAACAGCCACAATCCCTGTCAGCATGAACCACTAAAGTCACTAAATTAACTGGTGCCTAATCCCCAGGAAGCTTGGCATGGAACCATTCAGTCTTAACTTAGTAATACAGTGAAAACACAACACAAGATCAATCCCACACTAATTTAGAAAAAAGGGGTACATTTTAATAAATTATTTTACACCAAAACAGCAGAAATCCTATTAGGAGAGTTGGATACATGCAGTTTTAAAGGATTAGGTAAAAATAGTGCTTAAAAGCACAAAGCGCAAATTGTAGGTATCTGGTCGTGCTGGACCGGGACAAAGACATACGCTCAGGCCGGCCATGATGAAGCATGGGCCGAATATTGGGACCAAGTTAGGTCCACTGAACAAAGTACCTAAAATCCTGGTTATGGAGCATTGCGAGGTCCTGCATTGGGGAAGCATTGCGCAGCCTATTGACTTGTAAGTGGGGCTGCGCACAGCTCTGTCCTCCCATACTGCCAGTGATGGCCCATTCAGTAACACCTAATCCCTCTATTGTATGGCAGTCTAGGTGGAATATATACAATTCAACTTCCAGCTACACCTAGTCATGTGACCCAGGAACAGGCTGCAGGCACCAAATAGGACAGGAAAATGCCAAATCTCTAAAAGTGGCATATTCCAAATTGTAACTTAAAATCTGACTTTACCAGTGAAGAGGGTTTTAAAAGACAATTTCACAGATACCAAACATGAATTCCCAATGTGCTCCCAATCAAACTTTTCCACTTATTAATTGTAGTATTGCAACCCAAATGTATCCTATGGAAGAGGTTGGCCTCATAGTAGTGAAAAGAAATTTGCGAGTTTTCCCCTTCTAGGACACGTAAAACTTAAAAGTACATCTCCAACCTTTTAATTACAATGGGCTGCCTTGGGCCTACCGTAGGGATGACTTATATGTAATAAAAGGAGAGTGTAAGACCTGGCAATGGGGTTATTTCGCCAAGTCAAATTGGCAGTTTGAAATGGCATTCAGGCTGAAATGGCAGACTTGGGACATGTTTTAAAGGGGTACTCACGTCGGTGGCATAATAAGTGCTGCAGGTCCACTAGTAGCTATTAATTTACAGGCCCTGGATTTATGGTATACCACTTTACTCAGGATTTATAAGTACATTAAATATTCCAATCCAGTGTAAGCCAATGTTACCATGTTTTACGGAGTGAGCAAAAGCACTTTAGCACTGGTTAGCATTGATTAAGTTCACAGAGCTCTAAGGCCAGCAAAAAAGGAATTTGGGAAAATAGAAAAGTACAGGCAAAAGGTTTTGGGAAAGACCCCCTCTAAGGCTGACAGGTCAAACAAAGTTAAACATTCATCACTTGAACAAAGTGGTGAAACTGCAAGTCACAATTTGAAATCCTGGTAAAGCAGATTTTGCCTTCCATCCTCCCAAAGATAATAAATTGTGCACCAAGAATAGACTTGATATCTACAAAATGCAAGAATTTCTAAATAAAAAGTATTGTCGATATAGGCACATTGTTCAGAGTCGATGCTGTCCTGCATCTGAGCTGGACTGCAGCCAGAGTATATTTCAGTCAGCATTAAGGCATATGAAGAAGGGAGGCTGGTGTTTGAAGCGGGTATGAGATACCTAAGCATGGATGCCACTTGCCAAAAGTGGATGAGGTGAGACCTATGTCATTGGGGTACACCATAGAAGGCCCCCTTCTTCTGTGTGTGACACAGGGTTACACCAAGGTGTGAGTGGCAAACTGAAAACACCACAGAGCACCCAATAACACTTAATGAATCAATGTCTAGTCAGAACCTTCACTTTTAAAACAAATAATTATTTCAATTTACACAAAACAAAATGCAAAAAATAAAATTGCAGACGTACATAATAAAATTAGATCACTCTAGCCCTTTCTAAGCAAGCAATCTGTTTAAGATAATCTATCAGTGTTAAACAATGTAAAGCCCTTTTCTATTTTGTTTGGTAGTGAGTTGTCCATGTAAAAGCCCATCTGGTTGTATTTGCCAGAGTTTACAATCTAAAAAAAAATCCTTTAATATTTCTGAGAGTTCATAGTTTAAATGCAATTTAAAACCCATTTCTATTGTATTTGGCATAGAGATCGCAATGTAAAACCCCTTCCTACTTTATTTATCGCAGGGTTGAACCATGCAAAGCCTTTTCCAACTGTATTTAACACTGAATCTGAGTCAATATCTCTATCAGTTAAAAGTATGGAATTAAATTACAGGGTGAGTGACAGAAATACTGCCCAATCAAAGGCCTCTAAAGAAGATCACCAAAGCAGAGGAGCCTATCCCCTCACAATGCTGCTTTTTTAAGTGTAGCGCAAATAGTGCAGCAGTTGCCAGACCTTTTGATATCAAGGAAAAAGAGCTTTCAGAAGATCCACTAAGAGAAAGGCTTTGGCCCCCCACGTGCTGGTCTTTATTCCTTCCTAATAAAGGTTGTGTGCTTCTGCTGAAATAGAGATATTGTATTGAACAGATTAGAATCAACATAGTAGGCCTCAGTTTGTTATGATTACAAATATATGTTAAAGCCTATAGGTTTGATCGGTTGAGTGCGAAAAGTTATGTCAGGATCCGTAAGTATGAAAAATTACGAAAAAGGCAGTAGACCTTAATTATTTATTGTGAATAATGGCATATGTTAAAGCCAATAGGCCTTTATGGGTGTATTACTATCATTATTACCCCATGTTAAGCCCTGTAGACAAGTATTTTCAAGAAGACCTCAGGTCAAATACAGTACAAAAAGGCTTTGTTTGCTGTAACCAAGTGGCCAATGCAGCAGGTTTTTAATACTTTGAACTCTCTGACAAACGTAGGAAACAGTTTTACATGAATCTGCTTTGCAAAAACCATACGAACTGGCTTTACACAATGAGCTTTCTGCCAAATACAATGGGAAGAGGCTTTGCATTATAAACTCCTTGCCAAACAACATAGGCAGGGGCTGTAAATTGTGAAGCCTCTGACGAATTTAGTAGGAAAACATTTCACATTGTGAACACAATGGTAATCATTAAAGGGAGGAACTTTACATTTTGAACTATTTGACACATACAATAGTAATGAAGTGAAAATTGTGAACTCTCTGACAAAAGCAATAGGGATTTTATATTATAAGCCTGCTGCTAAATATAACGGGAAAGGATTTTATATTGTGAACAGCATGATAAATGCCATAGGATGGACCTTTACATTTTGAACTATGAGACAAAAACAATCAGAAAAGTTTTTAAATTATTAGCTTTCTGACAAATGCAATTAGAAGGGGTTTCTTTAATATATATATCCCTGTTTTGAGCTGACTATAATAAATATTTGATGTCTCCAGAAAGACAGTGTACTCTCATTTCAGTGTGTACTTTGGGCCGTCTACATTTTTTTTGGCCCTCTCTAGACAGAGATAACATATTCCTGTTCATGTTCAAATTAAAGCCACCAGTCTTGCTTTATTCATTATTACATGTGGTAACAAGGGCAGTTGGCTTCTCATTTTACATATTGAAGGATTTGACAAAGTTTGTACACTTAAACCTTTTGATTGTAAAAAGTCTTGTGTTTCCAAGAGGTCCACAAAACACCACTCCTACATTTTAGAAACAGAGCCTGTGGGACACAACTTGTCACATGGAACCTTGCAGATAATGGGTGCAAAGTACTTTTACAGGGTTAACTTCCCTTTCTGTACGGTAGGATTTGCCTCCTGGTTAATCTGAAAAACTCAGTAGGGGGAATTTCAACTTGTAATTCCACGTGAAATCTTGATAATATTTGTGATTTCGATTATAGTATTTAGTTGTGTGTGAAGTAAAGCTTTTTCGCTCTTAAAATTAATTTAATAAGTGTTAATGTTTTAGGTTGTTGTCTTCTGAGTTTCAAGCCCCTAATACCTCCCCGAGGCAGCCTTGAGCTACTCTGTCTAGTTTAGGTTGAAGGCAAGTGTTGAAAGAGGCTCTTATTCCTTGGTTTGAAGCTTTTGGTATGGAGGCTCCAGGACACAAGATGAAAGACCTCCATTGATAAAACTGGGGTTAGTAAATTTTGATTGCCCTTGGACTCCCTGAACCATATTTCTCAAATGTAATTTTAAGGGCTCAATAGGAAGGGGTTTTACAAGTTAGACCCCTTTTGATTGTGAACACTGCCACACGAAACTGGATCGAGTTTTGCATTGTGACCTCTCGGAAAAATGTAATAGCAATGGCTTTTGCATTGTGAACTCTTTGTCAAATAATACAGAAAGGGGTTTTACATTGTGAACTCCATGACAAACACAAAAGGAAGGAGATTTACATTTTGAAGTATGTAACAAATACAATAGGAAGGTGTTTTCCATTGTGAACTCTTTGACAAATGCAACAGGAAGGGGTATAACCCAGAGGTCCCTTTTTAGGCCTGGCCATAGCAAAGGCTTTGTGTTTATTTGAGGGAGACATTGGTTCATGTCAATGTATACATCTAAAACGTTTGTTGGAAATCTTAGGCAGTGTCCACATGGTCATGATTTTATTAATTTTAAAGCTACTAGACTCCCATTACTGATTTTTAAATGCTTTGGCAAAGGCAGTAGATTTCTAATTTGTCATTGTGAATGACTTGCCAACGTCTGAAGACTTTACCTTTTTAATTATAAAAAGACTCATATTTCCAATAGAACAAATAGGAACAATGTTGATATTTGAATGACAAAAATCCAATCAGTGAAACTATGGATATGCATTTTTAAATTGTTAGGTAGCTATAGTGCCTAAAAGCACAAAGTGCCACTCACAGTCATCTTGTAGCACTAGACCTGTTGAAAGTCACAAGTTCAGGCCAACCATGATAGAGCATGGGCTGGCTGCAAGGACCAGGTTTAGTACCACTGACAAATTTACGTTCTTAAAGTCCGGTGTGAAAAGTTCTGGTCGCGGTAAAGAAGGGGCAAGGAGCAGGAAGAGCATCATCGATGGTCGTCGCTGTAGCCTGAAAGGTAGGCTTGGCGGCGTGGGCTGTCATCATAGTAGCTCAAAGTGCAGATCTGACACTTTCAGTGATTGCTGGTGGTTGGTGTAGCGCAAAGAGTCAGGGTCACTGGAGCTTCCCATTGTGAGTTGTAGCGGGTGGCGGAGTCTTGGCGCGAATTGCCTGTTCATGATTGTGAATTGCCCAAAACATCAGGATTTCACTTTTCGTCTCATAAGGAGCTTAGGTGATGCCTGCCAAGAGGGCCGGACTAGGGGAGGCACCACTGATGGATCAGGAACTCACTCCAGCTGAGGCCAGCAAGGCTCAGGCTGGTCCATTTGCATGGCCAGGTAGGTCCTGTGCAGGAGGTCTTCTGGGCAGTTGCAGGAAGACCTTTGGACCTTGCTATATACTTGTAGCTCAGACAAGACGTCAGCCAAATGACATTTGAAGTCACTCAGGGTAGCCTTAGATGAAGGAAGCAGGTACAGTCTTCCTTCTCAGAAAGCAAGGCAGGGCTAAATCAGCAGGGCAGTCCTCTGGTGGCAGGGCAGTCCTTCCATAATGTCAACAGTTCCAGGAGAGAACTAAATACTTGTTCTGTGGGTCTAATATTAATACCTGGTGCCATCCTTTGTGTATGGGGACCCCTGTCCTACCCCCACATCTGGTTCTGGAAAGCTGTTCTCTTACCCTGTCAAGGCTCCATACTGTCTGGAGTGGCAATAGACTGATGTAAGGTGCCTTGGTGCATGCTGGAGGCAAGCCCTTTGAAGTGCTAGTTGGGCAGGGCACAGGTCTGCCTCAGTCATCCGGGCAGGATGTCCTCTACCCTAGAAGGAGAGACTTCTAAGTATTAAAAAACAAGGTATAGGCCTGGCAAAAGGCTTATATTGGCAGGACAAAATGGCAGCTTAAAACTGCACTACAGACTGCAATGGCAGGCCTGAGGGCATTTTTTTTATATGTTACTGTAGTGGGTGGTACAGTGATTGCTGCAGGCCCACTGGTAACATTTAATGTACAGGCGCTGACCCTGGATACATGTAGTGGCCTCCTCCTCAACTGCACCAAATCCCAGGACACAGAAGGCATCTCTTCCCCGGGTCTCCCTTTACACATAACTATGAGTGGCAGGCCTGATCCTGACATCTTTTAAGTTAATCACGTTCCTCAACCCTTGCCAGTTGCCCTTCATGAGCTGATATGTCACATATCTCACATCAAGATTTTACTGTCTTACTGTCAAAAGGCCAAAGCTATTGTTTCTGCTCTGCACTTCATTCAGGAGAAGTACTATCAGGCACATCTGCCTGGAGGCTAATGCTGGAGGTTCTGGCAGACAAAGTCAAACATGATTTGTCCTAAATATGTAATAAAAAATCTGACTTAACCACTGAATTGGATTTTTAATAAACATGAAAAATAACCTTTTTAATTTTTCTGGCGATGTGTCCCAGACCAGAGATAGAAGTTATGATTTTATTCTTAATTTTACTTTTTCTCAAAAGACAGCTACAGCCCGTCACAGTGAAATTATCTTGTGGGGGCAAGTCGCTATAGGTACATACCAACACAATATTCTTGTGCCACTTTTAAATACCATTTAATCCCGTAATTTCTTCGAGATTTGACAAATAATTTGTTCATCAGTGAAAACTAAATCAAGCTACAGAACACCACAGAAAAGATTTTAAGACACCGTATATTACCAATCAAATATCGTGAAGAAAAGCAAATGACATGTCACAAAGCACACAAGACTGTTACATAACATATACAATAACAGAAATGGAAATTACAAACACAACGTTACATAAAGTGGCAAAAATAAATCATAAAGGTATTCCAAGAAAACAGATGTCTAACCAAGCAGATGTCCCTTTCTAACTTGGATATGTACACGGCTTGACAGAGATAAGGAGCACCAATAGTTATCGTCGACGGTTCAACCCTTTATGTGATTAATTCAGGAATATCACTGCAGGTCTTTATCAGGACTAAACCCAGAAAACAACAGCCTGTGGTTTTGAAGCAAGATAATCTCAGTCATAGGTATCAAGATCTGGCAATTAATGAAATATTCAAAGATAAAATAGAGCCGTTGTGATTCTGGCCTTTGGAACCTGAGAGAAATTTCATCCAAGGGAAATTTCATCCAAGGGCGTATATTTAGTGGAGCTCACGGTATGGATCAATGTGAGGAGAGATGCATAAATCAAGCTCTCCGAGATCCAAACCGGATTCTCTTATTGGCCCTATTTTATCTTTGAACACACAGCCACACAGAGACTTTTTCTTGGTTCTTGTTCCCATTCATAGAAACTGTCCCGATGGAGTGCATCATCATCATCATCAGTGAGAGTGCATGGTGCACTGCAGACAGACCTATTGGCACTGCCAAAGCTTATAATTTGTTCTCAGTGATTGTAAGATATCTGGTAATCAAGCAAAGATGTTTCTAGCCAGACTGAAAACTTGAAAACAACCAGGGAGTGATTTTCACTCACTAAATGGCATTGACAACACTGCTGAAAAGACATTTCCAGAAATATTGTAACTATAATATGGAGTAAGTTGAGCGGTTCTCCATAGTAAAGTTCTGCACCTTCTCTTGCAAGCACAAATAACTGTTTTGGTCAGACATTGGAAACAATTCTGGTGCAGCACTGGGCTCTAATTAAACAAATCAATTTACTGTGTTATTCTCATCAACTTTTCAGGTGATAAAGTCATCGATCCTCCTGGGCCCTTTGGTAAATTAGACCTTTTTCATCGGTAAGGTTAATCAGAAGCTTCAAATAAAAACAGAACAATTGAATAAAACACTTTCCACAAAAAGTAAATCCCTATTCTAAGTCTAGAAAAATTAGAGAAAATAATCTTTTAGAACCCAGAAAGAGTTACAAATCAAGAGATGAAAGCATAAAGCTTTAAGCAATTTGTCATTCAATAAGCACTTCCCTTAAAAAGATCAGAGTCCCAGTGGAGTTTCAAAACAGCATAGATACAGGCAAGGGAAAATGAGTGGGTCTCAGCAGAGAGTTAGGAAAGGGTCTGAAAAGTCTCCTATGAGTAAATCTCTCTCTATGAGGAATTTCGCTGTACTCTAGGAGCACGCGCTAATATAATATTTCGATATCTATCACTAAGGTAACATTTTGCATTCTTCTGTCTTCTCAGCAAATCAGCGTGCAGTGTCATCATGGGAACAGGACAGCTTCCGTAGTCTAAGCAGTTTCAAAACCGAAGGCTCACAGATATTAAGTATTAAGTTACATTTTTTTATTAACATTGTACATGTCGAGGTTTAGTTTCCACTGCCTTTTCTTCAACCAAAACGAAACAGCTCATGGTTAGGTCTGTAATTGTACAAAGGCGATCATGACTTTTTCACAAATTCTAACTTGCAAAATTATTCATGAAGAAACATTTATATAAAACATAAACTACAAAATTGTGCACACTGTTGTATTTTATGACTCTCTCTATGAGAAGGTCAAGTACTAACCTTTTCTCCATTAAGTCATATTAGCTCAGGAGGGGGCATGGCAAGGCTGCGGACAATGGCGGACATGTTAATCCATAGCTCTGTGTCAGCCCAGCTATAATCCTTTCATGTCCGGAGAGCTTGGCCAATGGCAGACCTTGGAACTGCCCTTAGGGTGCCAAAGCCTCCCAAGACATATATAACTGAGTTGCAGGGGCCCCCATGGCGCCTATTTGAAATACACAGCCGAGAGGGGCCTGCAGTGGCCTCAGGTGCCATGAGGAGAAGGTGTGCAGAGGAGTTGGCTGTGACTGCATAGGGCCTGGCATAGTGCCCTGCTCCCGAACCCGAGACAGGTAGACTGCTGGGGGCACCCAAAACTAAGGACGGGCCCCCAGGAGACTGATGTCTCGCTCCATCCCTACCTGAGGAGTCCCAGAGCTGCTTCTGTGGGAACTGAGCTGCTTGTGGCCCCCTGGGAGGTAAGAGAGGCCGTTGTGCAGGCTGGGCTGGACAATCTGCTGAGCCGAGCGCTCCCTTGAGATACCGCACCCCCTTCCCCAGAAAAGTAGTATTTGAGAGGTGGTGGTGAGATGTAGACCTTGCTGTGGACCTTGCTATTGACAAAGCAAGTGGTGAGGGACCTGGGCTTGATGGGTGAGCCCCCCACCCCTGTGAGAGAAATGCAGCATCTGTGAGACGGGCTTGACTCGGATGCGATATCACCCCAGAGTTATTTGCACCGGGTGGCCCCGAGGTAGGGCAGAAGATCTGTGCTCCCCACGACGGGGGTGAGGAGCACTCAGATTCTACTGACGATGCGCCATTGCTGAAGCTGCGAGACCTGGCTGCAGGGCCTGGGCGTGGCCTGTGCCTGCTCGACAAGACCGAGAAGTTGAGTGGTGAGGCCTGGCCCTGATACAACCACCCTTGCATATGGACGATTCCAGATGCAGCAACTGAATACTTCCCACATTTCTCTTGGTAAGGCAGCAGCTGTGCATAACAGGAGTAGGCTGACTTGGGAGGTGGCCTGGTGGGTCGGTTGACTGAAGGAGTTGCATTGTCACCTCCAGGGAGCACCTGGGGAGGTTTATGGTGGCAGGACCGGGTTGGGGCCCAAAGAGACAAAGCAAATACTGTGAGAAATAATGTGAATGACAGCCCCACCAACTGTTGTTTACAACACCGCTGAGTGTTCTTCGTGTTCAAGCTTACAGCACTGACTTCATCCAGTCCATTCTGGGGGCCTAGCTCACGCCACAACTATGGGCAAAACTAAACCTAGAGACGGGGCTCTGCAGTTGGAGGTGGAGGACTCAATGCTCCCACGATCGGGGTTCAAGGAGGATAGAGAGGTAGATGACACCTCGATCCATTCTCATTTAAAAAGCATACTAGCCACTATGGCGGACACTAAGGCCACACTCCAACAAGACATTGTTGCAGTTGCAGTAGGGCTGGGACTACTACAACCATAAAATAGTGGATTGCATCAACTCTGTTGAACAGTCCGTGGAGGATCTTCTCCCTAGGGAACAAATCAACAGACAACAAGGTGAAAGATCTCACTGCCATAATGCTCACACTACGATGTAAAGCTAAAGATGCAGAGGGCCGAAGTCACCGCAACAATATTCGGGTGATTGGACTTCCCGAGGGGGTCAAGCGATCAGACATGGTCTCCAATTTAAAAAAATTGGGTCATTATAACAATTACACCTGACCGCCTTATGAAATTCTTTGCCCTAGAAAGATCTTACTGAGTACCAGCACGTCCCTTGGCACCAGGGAGACCACCTATGCCGATGGTAGCAAAGCTACTACATTATAGAGATAGAGACATCTCTCACCAATGGTCGGTTCACAGTTGAAAGTAGTAAGGTGCTGGTGTTTCCAGACTTCACTGCCAAGGTGCAGCTGCAACGTGCATCCTTTGGAAGGCCAATAAAGCTCTCTGTGACAAGGGCTTACAGTACTTATTGATGTTCCCTGCTAAACTCTGTATTATGCTAAATGGCAATAAATACTTTTGTAACACTCCAGATGAAATGTGAACATGGCTGGAATCATACATAGCAGGAGTGTCGCTTGGGGGTGCCAGGGGAAAAGTCGGGCCCAAAAGTGGAGAACCAGGAGATGAAGATGGCAGCTCAGCAGAGGGTCTACTTTGAAGAGGCCCTCCTGCTCACAAACAGAATACAAGTGCAAGGCTGCACTACTAGCTGTAGCTGAAATAGTATCTTCACAAAATACTTAGGCTAACATAGACACTACATCAGATCATCCCTCAGCAGTATTTGACACGGGGAACTCAGCACTCAGAGGCAGGGGGCTCCCAGTAGCTCCACAACCTATAGAGGAAATCATTTGATGCATTGTTTGCTTGTTATTAATGCTTTTGGTGTAAGAATGTGATTACTGGTCTAAGCCCCACCATATAGAGCTTCTACATGCTTCCCGAGTATTTGGTTAGGCCTAGCTTGAGGAAAATGGTGTGTGGGATGAGTGCTGCAGGAGTGTCCTGTGATTGGCCTGCCTGCCCTGACCCTGGTAGGCACATCGTTTGGGATACTTTGAGAGATGGGCTGACGCATACCTGTGTGTTCTGTGTTACCTTGCCTGCCCCATTAGGATTTCCCCTACTAGAAACCAGAAGGTGGCACTCATTTAATAAGGTTGTTTTTCCACATGTTTGGATGACAGCCATTGATGGACTGCCTCTGGGAGCAGGAGTTTGTTGCTGGGAAGTTTTTACATTGTTCTGGGGGTCATGGTTGACTTTGATGTGTGTGGGGGTACATGGCTGGCTGGGAGGTGGCGAGGCAGGAATTATCATAAAAATGTCAAACATGAGAAACCTTCACAGTACTATAAATTTACTGCCCTGGAATGATAAGGGACTGTGAAGGCAGCCAGTATGGAAAGCTAGCAGGCATTCGGATGACGGACTAGCAGGCATTTGGATGACGGAGATCCACGTCTCCGCCTAGCCCCAGGTGACCCACTGCTCCTCCCCCCTACGTTTCACAATGGCGAATCCTACCTGATTGGCGTGTTTGGATGCTCGGCGTTATTCAGCGTTACTCGGCGGTACGGATGAAAAATTGACGCCGTGACTCCCAAGGCTGCTGGTATGAGTGAAGCTTGTCGAGGGCGCTGCGAGGTACGACCGCAAGACAAGGCGAGATTCCTCCTCCTCTGAAAGCTGCATAGGGAAGCTGAGGCTGATGGTTGCTGGTGGCGTTGTAAGGAGAGTGATTGCCTCCTAATCGGTTTTTCTTCTTCTCTTCTGGGTTCCTGAGTAAGTTTAAAAAACTTATACATGTTTAGTTCTTGCGGTGCTGGGGACAAGCGTGGCTTGAATTTTGTGATAAGACGAGGCTTTAGGTGATAAGGGGGCTGTAATCAGAAAGCCCACAGCCCACAGTTAACTACGTGGACCATTCTCCTACCCTGGAAAGTATTATTGGGGTTTCAGTTCCCTCTTTTAAAAAAAAAAAAAAAAAAAAAGATTTACCAGCAAGTAAGACATTTATGGCGCGGACCTAGGAGCCAAGATGGTGGCTGAGTGAAAAAACTTGGGAGCTCGCCTCCACATCGCTCCGTCCCTCGAGCACTGATGTCGAGCGCAGCCAAGAATGCGCCCTAGCCCCGAAAACTGGTTGTGCTGGCGTGAAGGACAGTGAGGGAGGATCGTAAGACGCGACGGTATAGAGAGCAGAAACCGTTGTTCACGCTGGGAAGCGCTTGCCTGATTGCTGCTGACAGCTGTCTCAGGCTGGGGTAATCCCGTCAGGTGCCTGCCGGAGCTGCTTAGCAATACAGACGCAGGACCTGCCGAAGTGCTTCGTGAGAAGGCGATGGCAGCGCGAGGAGCAAGAAGCAAGACACGCTCAACAAACCCGGTGAATACCTCTACTGGGCAATGTGAATCCGACCCAAAAGCGGATCCTGATGTAAAGAGATCCGGCCAAATCACGGGTAAGAAATGCAAATTAAATATTGGGAAGAATGCTAAGTTCCTCGCGCCAGGCAATTTACTTGCTGGAAGATTGGAAAGAAAACAGCCGGTTATCACGAGCCTGTTCTCGAAAAGGGATATGCGTACCGTGGAGGGAGGACAAAGGAATAAACAAACAAAGGATTGTGCCAATACTGATGAAACTGGTGAAACTCAGACACAGACACAGACTCAAGAGACTCTGATGGATAGAAATAATATCCGAACCTCATGGGGGTCAAGTAGTGATATCACGATACTAAATTTGGTTGATTCACCTACAATTATACAGCAAGTGAGTGAAGGTAGCAAGGAAATGAACTTACTGCAGCCTAACCCTACAATTAATGAAGAGAAGGAGAAAGATGTCAGTTTGAACCAGAACTCAGGAAATACAGAGCTGGGCTATCTATCCCCCGATCCTACGGAAATCTTTTTTTCACTGACCGAAGAATCCGGAGACTCGGATATCATCGAATCACAAAGTGGCAGTAGTGATGACCGATGTGTAGATACCTCAACAAGTCAATGTAGTCAGAAGGGGGGTAGAAAGGCGCCCAGGAAATCAAAGAGGCACTCGGAAGGGAAAAGGAGTACCCGCAAACAGGAAGGAATGGAGGAAGAGGGTGAGCTCGGGTGGGACTATTCAGACACACAACCTCATTCCCTGGTAGGCTTGCCAGGAGCTGTGAGATTAGACAAGAGATCTCAAGGGGGCATAGTGGTTCATAGGGACCCTGAGCAGATACCTGAACCTACATTAGCTACAATCCTGCAATCATTAAGTGCATTTCAAAACGAGGTTAAAATGGAAAATCGGCACGCTCGTGTCGCTGCAAAGAAACTACAGGGTTCAGTGCGCAAGATTGGGAAGACCTGCACCGAAATCGTAGAAAGGATGAGTTTGGTGGAAAATCGGACGGAAGTGCTGGAAACCACAGTTGATGCTTTAAAAACGCAAGTGACCTCACAGGAGAGTGCGTTGAAAGACATCATGCGGAAACTAGAGGAGGCAGAAGACCGCCAACGCCGGAATAACCTAAGAATTCTAGGGATCCCGGAAAACAGCGAAGGCAGTGATATTCGCGCATTTACTATCAATTTGTTCAAGAAGGCGTTTCCAGAATTAGCGCAATGGGATTGGGGCAAAGAGATTCAACGTGTGCACAGATTCCCTTTGACAATGTCTAAACGTCCGAAAAATAACCAATCATATCCTAGAGTCATTTTGATTTATTTCGGGAACTTTTTGCTCCGTCAGGCGGTGTATGACCTGGCCAGACCTAATAACAAACGGAACTGGGAAAGATTTTTATTTTTTGCTAAACCAGACTTTGCACATGCCACAGTGGAGAGACGCTGGTGGCTTCAACAGCTGATTACACCATTTAAAAAAGGCAGGTGCTGTAGCTTTTCTCCAGAACCCTGCCAAATTGAAAGTAATTTCGCAAGGTCGCACCATGTTCTTTACATCAGAGATTCAAGCCGAGCAAACATTGAAAGAAATTATTGCAGGGAAATCTGGACACTCTGGGAGCAACCAATAGGTTCCTTCTCTCTATCCTCCTTTCTTTCTTGGTCCATTTGGATAATGTTTTTTTCCTTGTATGAAGTATTTGTTTTGCTCTTTTGGTGCTGTTGGGTGGAGGGAAACGTCGGTCGAGTATCTAAGAAGAGGATGCATATACAGGAGGGGAGGGGTAGGGGAGGTGTGGAGAATGGGTGGGGCTGGCGAGATGCTATCACACGGGCTCAGGATTGAGCCTGGTGGTTTAGATAGTGGTGTGGGGTGGGACGTGGGGGGGACAAGTCTTGAGGGATTTTTAGACACATGGTGTATACAATGGGTGCAGGGTGGGGAGGTCAATGCGAAAATAGAAATACTAGAGCAGGGCAAGCATGGCTTAAAAATGAGTGTCACTATTACAGTTAAGTATGGATGGGGTAAACAAGCATTATTATGGCTAGGTTGAAAATTGTTTCTGTTAATATCTGTGGCCTTAATGACATTAAGAAAAGACAGAAAGTAGCTGTGGGATTACAGATGACCGGGGCTAATATTATATGTCTACAAGAGACACATATTGAGGGATCTCAACAATATTTGTTGAAAACACTGGGGTATCGGCTGATTACTGCTTCAACACAGGGGGTGCGAGTTAGGGGGATGGCAATTTTGGCAAAAGGGGGAGATCTCCAATTTACACGTTCTCTAGCTGACAAATTTGGAAGGTGGGCGATCACAGAATGCCACTATGACAATGGGGAAAGTAAATTGACTCTCTTTACTATTTATGGCAGTATTAGCAATGACCCAGATGTGCTGACCCGCGTGGCTAATAAATTGGTTCACTGGCCTCTCCCGCTGATTGTGTGTGGGGATCTCAATTTACATTTACCTGGCGACTGGCTTTCGGATCCAGGTTTTAAGTATCAAGGGCGGAAACCGAAAGTCTTCCAGTCACTGAATGATATGTGTCTGCTACATGGGCTGATTGATGGTTGGCAACTAGAGCATTCCGGGGATCCGGGATTTACGTACTATTCTTATCCGCATTCCCAGCATGCGCGGCTAGATTACATGCTTATGTCTGGCTTATTGAGTTCTGCCAGTATAATAGAAAAATGCCCAGAGTCTTATCGGATCACAATCCCCTAGTACTAAATCTGGTATGTGGGGTAAATAAATCCCAGATGAGGACGTGGATGTTTGAAAGAGCATTACTGGGTAACGAAAAATTTTGTCAACATATGAGCAGATGGATTCCAGGATTTTTGGAGGATAATCTCGGTAGTGTAGCTATAGATGTGGTTTGGGATGCCCTAAAGGCCGGTATTAGAGGGGAGACACTGCAATTCTCCTATAGCTCTAACAAAGAGGCCAAACTAAAGATGGCGATGCTGCAACACAATTTGAGTAGGGCCGAGGGAGAGTTGATTAAGGCCGTACAGGAGAGGCGAGTATCTGATAGCGAATCAAGTCGGTGGCGATTGCTAAAAATCTTATAATTGATGTTTTAACGGAAAAGGCGGTAGCCAAGGCAACAACTCATAAAGAGAAAATATATGAATGGAATGAACAGGTGGGCCACTAACTGGCAGTTCGCACCCGAGAAGAGTACTCAACTAATTTAGTAAAAGAAATTAATGATCCAGAGTCTGGCCTCAAGACCGAATCCTCTGAAATTAGAGCAGTATTTCAAAGATTTTATCAGAATCTGTATAAAACAACAGAGAATCAACTAGATAGACCTGAGGAATATCTATATTTAAATACTCCGGTTACATTCGAGAAAGAGGATCAAGAAAGCCTAGACAATCCTTTTTGGGAGGAGATCCTACTCTCTATGAATAGTCTTGCTACAGGGAAAGCTGCTGGCATGGATGGAATTCCAACGGAGTTCTATGTTAAATTCTCATCCCAACTTAAGGAAATAATACAGGAACTCTTTATCCACATTTCTCAGGAAGGAAGACCACCAGCCTCATGGTCATCTACTAAAATTGTAGTCTTTTAAAAAAAAAATAAAGACCCTTTAGAACCTGGGTCTTATCGGCCCATCACGCTGATAAACGGAGACTTCAAAATTTATTCCAAATTATTAGCGAGTAGATTGACACCGATTATACATAAAATCGTATCCAGACGTCAGCACGGGTTTATCCCAGGAAGATCTACAATTGATCACGTTCAAAGAGTAATTTCTCTCTTTGATTTTACCGAGGTGACAGGAGACCCTATGGCGCTTATATTACTTGACGCTGAAAAAGCTTTTGATAGGGTCTCCTGGAAATACCTGTGGGCTACAATGTCACATAATGGGATTGGTGAAGGATTTATTAAAGCAATTCAAATGGTATATGTGGAACCAGTAGCTAGGGTGTCGATAAATGGGGTATTATCGGACAAAATAACTATTACCAGGGGGACGAGGCAGGGGTGTCCGTGTTCTCCTCTCTTATTCGCGATTTATATGGACCCGTTCATCCGTAGGTTAGATAATATTATACTAATACCACCAATATGGGCACGAGAATTTGAGATGAAAACACTGGCTTACGCAGACGATATCGCGTTAGTTACCAGCAATCCTATTACTGCAATAGAAGTGATAGAAGAGGAGGCTTCGACCTTTGGAGCAGTCTCCAGTTATAAATTAAACCAAAGTAAAACGCTGATCATTCTTAATGATAAAATCAAGATGAGGGATGTTAGAATCACAGATAAAGCTATATATCTAGGGGTTAGCATAACCGCAAAGCTAGATAATATAGTTAGCAATAATGTGGAACCATTGATCCAACAAACAAAAAAGGAACTGGTCCGGCTGAATAATTTACATTTAACGATAGGTGGGGGATGTAATGTGATAAAAATGCTCTTTCTACCCAGATTTTTATATTTTTTTAGGCCCATTTGTTTGGAATTTCCTCCTCAGCTGTTTAAATCTATAGAGTCCATGTTCTCCACGTTTATTTGGGGATATAAGAGACCACGTAGGGCCTTGAGATTTATTACTCTTTCAAAGGATAGAGGGGATTGGCAATGCCCAATTTTAAACTGTACTATTGTGCCACTGTATTAAGATATTGTACAGCACTCATCTCTATAAGGCCTGATAACGATAATATACCTACTCCACAAGAACTTATATTGGGAAGGGGCTGTGAAGGCTGTCTCTGGCGACATATTGATGACAGCTACTTTAAGAAGGTCAAATTTAAGACTATCTCTGGCATACACAAAGTTTGGGGTAATGTTCGAAAACTACTGGGACTTGGACGATACTCACATTATACTCCTATATTTAAAAATGAGGACCTTCCAGAGATTTTCAGAGACAGTTGTATGGATCGGTGGACACAGGCAGGGATTGTTCAGCTGGGCTGTTTCTAAGCGTCAAATGGGTTGAAGAGCTTTGAGGAATTACGTAACGAGTTTTATCTTAGCCACAGGGATTTCTTCAAATTTCTGCAGGTGAGAGATTTTTTGACGAAGAAAGGGGGGGTAGGGTAAAATTCCAAGCAATTCAAATTATAGAGAATATACGTAAAAGATCTGTTTTAACCATTGGCGAGATTTATGAATCTCTGAACTCGCTGTGTCCAGATGACATGGAAAAACAGATGGCCAACTGGCAGACTAAACTAGCAGTATTGCCCCAAACCCCCCTACGATCCTATGAACTGTCACATACTTACTTTATGTCAATAAAATTACAAGGCCAATATTATAAAACTTTTTTTTCATTGTATTATACCTCGAATAGGATAGAAAAATGGGGGACTGGAAAGGGTACAACATGTCCACGATGCACACTGTCGGAGGCTGATGGCGTGCATATATTTGCCTCTTGTAATGCATTGTCAAGTTTGATAGCAGAAATCTCCAACTTTCAGAAATATTTAAAACAAGAATTGGTATCACAACCGAGGAAATACTGTTGGGCACAGCGAATGTTATCCGGCCGAAATATATGCAAGGACTGATCTTAGTGGCCATGGCCGTCTATAGGTTGTGTATAGCTTCAGCCTGGCTAGACCCAAATCCACTGGCTTTTCAGCAATGGAGAGCCCGTTTATTAGCAACATGCAGCCTGGAGATGGCAATATATAAAAGAAAAGGGCATAACAAACGTAAAATTGGTTTGATGATTTGGGATCCACTGTTGCAATGGATACACAATCATACTTAGAATGGATTGATACCAATAAGGGAAAGAAACAAAAAAAAAGTTAGCCAAGTAGGAAATATTGATTTTTGGTTTATTTGTATTATATTGTATATAAATGTAACTGCTCTGCACCATTGAACCTATCGGGGTGTTTTGATGAATTACACAAGTTAAAAGTTGTGTCTTTGTCCGGGTATGGGTTAATTTGTAGGGGTGGGGGGTGGGGGACGGGGCGGGGGGCTGTGTATATGTAAAAGAAAAAAAAAGTACGTCAAAAAAAATATTTAAAAAAAAGGAATGATAAGGGAATGGGGTCTGCCTCCAAACGGCATAGCATTCATAGACATCGTCACCGGGAGCCAAAATTGTGATGTTACAGGAGACCCATCTTATTACAGAAGAAGCTCCACCTATAACGTAGGTAGCTTGGCCAACTGTATTCAATTTCCTACTTTTTTCCTGGGGGGCATTAATATGGATTCAGGTGGGAACCCCTTTTGAGGCCACCCACCCCATCATTGATCCAGAAGTCCGCTATGTGCTAGTAGGGCTGGCTTCTGGGGTTCACTGACAAAATAGCGATGTAAAAAATATAGAAGTACAAAATATTGATGCTAAAATATAGAATGCAAAAATATCGACTCCCTATACATGAACAGGTAAGTACAAAAATATCGAGGAAACAAATATCGATGTAAAAAATATAATTGTAAAAAATATAGAATTTTATATACATATAAAATAAAAGAATTAATATTAAATATGTTAAATAATAAAATTATTATAAAACATTAAGTTGATGTATTGTAAGTTTAAAAAAAATATAATAAATACACTTAATTTAAAAAAGTTAAACACATACATATTCAGATATATTTACTTTAAAACAATGAATAAACTATTAATAATAATTTATTTTATAATTAAAAAATTATATAAAAAGTTACAAATGTATGTGTACATATATATATGCACACAGTGTCCAAAGTATATCCTCAAATTGGCAAAGAAAACAAGGGAGTGGCACACCAGGAGACTGCACAATTACTTTATTGTGCACCAAGACGACGCGTTTCGGTGTTTGCCTTTTTCGAGTGAAATTTTTGTCAGCAAATTCCCTTAGAAAGGCAGGTAAGAGGGGTCATTTCATAATTAATTCAGTTATGTTGGCATTCAGGCATGATTATGCTGTTCATAGAGTCACAGTCAAGCTAATCTTAAACATCAGTTAAAAGATGTCATACTGTTCACAGCGTGTCAATAAAGTTCATTCAAAACAATGCATAACGCGGATCCCACATATGCAGTCTCATGAGAATATGTATGTTTTATCAATTAGCATAAATCTATTGAGATGCACATGCGCAAGTGCATATTTTTCTATATAAGTACCATCTCGAAAATCATAGCCCAAATGAGGCACAATATCACCGTTAATTCTAGGCTATTATACTCGTAGTCAGGGACAGATGTAAATTCTGAGTAATGTACTCAATTAAAAACATCATATCATAGTTATGCATAATAATACATACATTAGGCTTTGATCAATCTCAAGTAATGTACTCATTTACTGAACTCTCGTGGGTGCCTGCTATTCAGCACAACAGGGAAATGAGCATGTGAGTGTACATCATGTAAGAAAGAAGAGAGGTGAATGAGAAAAAACAAACAAATTGTGTTTAAGAACCATCCGTGATTATTGCTAGGAACTAAAGGAACCCAAATCATATCCATAACTAAAATGGAGGATAGAGTATAGACATAAACACCCCTAGGTCAGTTCTTCGAATCGCCTATTTTGTTACTGTCTATTTATACAGTGATTTTTATACAATAGACAAATGCCGTTGTTCTCAACTGGGGGGGATAAATGAAACGGGTACTATAGTAACCTATGTTTAAAAAGTTAGGGATCACCTTAAAAACATGACACAAATGAAGGGCTGCTGCTGTTAATGATGCTGATTGTCTAAGTTCAATGTCCTATGTGGGTTGCCAATTCCTCCCCACTGTTTAATCCATTTGGTGTTTTCGTGTGTAGGTCAATAATGTATCTGGATTCTAGGACACGGAGATTTCGCTCCCTGTCTCCTCCTCTTATTTGTGGCACGACCCTATCTATTCCAAAAAATTGCAATCGAGTGACGTTTTTGTGATGTTTTTCCTAAAAATGTCTGGCAACTGGGTAGTTGAAGTCAAGAATAGTAACTGCACGGAAATGCTGTAAGATTCCTATTTTTAATTGTAATTTTGTGCTGCCAACGTGCTGGAGGCCACAAGGACACTCCAGCACATAGACAACAAAATCACTTGTGCAGGTAATGACATTGTGATCGTTTTTGTTAACCTTGAACAGGTAGAGTAAGTTCTACGACTATTGCCTCTCTTGCACGCCTTACATGATCCACAGATGTCAGCCCGAAACCGGTCCCAGGATGCTATTTTTCTGGTCCAGGGAAGACATGGTTTGGTAGTTCGGGCTGGACTGTTCCCATGAGGCACAGGGTCAAGACTGATTTGCATATAGCTGTGTCTGAACTGGGGTGGCAAAGTGAGCTAAAGAATAATGATGGATTCAACCCAGATCTGTGACTGGGGGTGAGTGTTTGAAAAGTTTCAGCACTCCGTCCATCATCTCCTTGTGTTTGCTTTATTCGCCCTAAGTTGGCAGGGTATGCCCAGATGTGAGTCTCTTGCTCACTTTGCCACTGGATTAAAGCTAGCCTGGCTGAAGAGGGCTGTTAGCCAGAAACTGGTCCCAGGATGCTTGTTTCCGGTCCAGGGAAGACATGGCTTGGCAGTTCGGGCTGGACTGTTCCCATGAGGCACAGAGTCAAGACTGATTTCCATATAGCTATGTCTGAACTGGGGTGGCAAAGTGAGCTAAAGAATGATGATGGATTCAACCCAGATCTGTGACTAGGGGTGAGTGTTTGAAAAGTTTCAGTACTCCATCCATCATCTCCTTTTGTTAGCTTTGTTTGCCCTAAGTTGGCAGGGTATTCCCAGACGTGGGTCCCTTGCTCACTTTGCCACAGGATTCAAGCTAGCCTGGCTGAAGAGGGCTGTTAGCCCAAAACCAGTCACAGGATGCTTGTTTCCTGTCCAGGGAAGTCATGGCTTGGCAGTTCGGGCTGGACTGTTCCCATGAGGCACAGGGTCAAGACTGATTTGCATATAGCTGTGTCTGAACTGGGGTAGGAAAGTGAGCTAAAGAATGATGATAGATTCAACCCAGATCTGTGACTGGGGGTGAGTGTTTGAAAAGTTTCAGCACTCCGTCCATCATCTCCTTGTGTTTGCTTTGTTTGCCCTAAGTTGGCAGGGTATGCCCAGACGTGGGTCCCTTGCTCACTTTGCCACTGGATTCAAGCTAGCCTGGCTGAAGAGGGCTGTTAGCCCAAAACCGGTCCCAGGATGCTTGTTTCCGGTCCAGGGAAGACATGGCTTGGCAGTTTGGGCTGGACTTTTCCCATGAGACACAGGGTCAAGACTGATTTGCATATAGCTATGTCTGAATTGGGGTGGCAAAGTGAGCTAAAGAATGATGATGGATTCAACCGAGATCTGTGACTGGGGGTGAGTGTTTGAAAAGTTTCAGCACTCCGTCCATCATCTCTTTGTGTTTGCTTTGTTCGGCCTAAGTTGGCAGAGTATGCCCAGACGTGGGTCCCTTGCTCACTTTGCCACTGTATTCAAGCTAGCCTGGCTGAAGAGGGCTGTTAGCCCGAAACCAGTCCCAGGATTCTTGTTTCCGGTCCAGGGAAGACATGGCTTGGCAGTTCGGGCTGGACTGTTCCCATGAGGCGCAGGTTCACGACTGATTTGCATATAGCTATGTCTGAACTGCCGTGGCAAAGTGAGCTAAAGAATGAGGATGGATTCAACCCAGATCTGTGACTGGGGGTGAGTGTTTGAAAAGTTTTATCCCTCCGTCCATTATCTCCTTGTGTTTGCTTTGCTCCCCCTAATTTGGCAGGGTATGCCCAGTCATGGGTCCCTTGCTCACTTTGCCACTGGACTTAAGCTAGCCTGGCTGAAGAGGGCTGTTAGCCCGAAACTGGTCCCAGGATGCTTGTTTCCGGTCCAGGGAAGACATGGCTTTGCAGTTCAGGTTGGACTGTTCCCATGAGACACAGGGTCAAGACTGATTTGCATATAGCTGTGTCTGAACTGGGGTGGCAAAGTGAGCTAAGGAATGATGATGGATTCAACCCATATCTGTGACTGGGGGTGAGTGTTTGAAAAGTTTCAGCACTCCGACCATCATCTCCTTGTGTTTGCCTTGATTCGATAAATTGTCATGATTGGTCTTGATACTTCTATTTCTCATTTTTATTCGTTCATGCGTCATGGCCGAGGTAAATGCTTCTATATTATCGTGTGGTACATTAGGATTGTATTTCGATTTTGGCTTGAGGCCACTCTGAATTACTTGATTGGTTGTTATCCCTAGATTTTTAAGAATATGATTAATGTCCCCTTGTTATCGATGTTCATTGACCTTCTCTAAATCATGTAGATCCCAGATCAAATCAATGTCGCCCACCTGCAGATCAGGGGAGTTCATAATCCCCCCTCTTCTGGTAGGTACTTGTTTGGATCCAATAGTCATTTTGTACAATTTCGTAAGTTTTAGTTCGCGCACATATAAGAAAAGGACTATTCTGGTTTTGATATAGTTCATGTCATTCACGGGACAAAAAGAGAGACCCAGGCGTAATACAGATATTTCTTCTGGCGTCAAGGTTCTCGATGACAAATTGATAATAGAATTGTCATTGGCGGGTTCTTTGTTTTCCAATACTTTTGAATCTCGTTCTGCCCCCCTTTCTATGTTTTACTCGTCGTCTGACGAGTTTCAACTGTTAAAACAGAAGAAGGATCAGGGACAACCAGACAAGCCCCCAACACAGTGGAGAGTAATAGGCATAGGTCAAAGAAGAGGAAAAGCAAAAGAAACAAAAAAAGAAGACGAGTAAAACATAGAAGGGGAGGCAGAACGAGATTCAAAACTATTGAAAACAAAGACCCTGCCAATGACAATTCTATTATCAATTTGTCATCGAGAACCTTGACGCCAGAAGAAATATCTGTATTACGCCTGGGTCTCTCTTTTTGTCCCGTGAATGACATGAACTATATCAAAACCAGAATAGTCCTTTTCTTATATGTGCGCGAACTAAAACTTACGAAATTGTACAAAATGACTATTGGATCCAAACAAGTACCTACTAGAAGAGGGGGGATTATGAACTCCCCTGATCTCCAGGTGGGCGACATTTATTTGATCTGGGATCTACATGATTTAGAGATGGACAATGAACATCGAGCACAAGGGGACATTAATCCTATTCTTGAACATCTAGGGATAACAACAAATCAAGCAATTCAGAGTGGCCTCAAGCCAAAATCGAAATACAATCCTAATGTACCACACGATAATTTAGAGGCATTTAGCTCGGCCACGACGCATGAACTAATTAAAATGAGAAATAGAAGTATCAACACCAATCATGACAATTTATCGAATCAGCAATATTTGGCATTGAAAAACGTGGAAAATGATCTCAACATCATCATTAAGCCCTCCAATAAGGGGGGCAATATTGTAATCATGGACATCCATTTGTATAGATCTGAGGCCCTACGACAACTAGCAGACAATACTTGTTATAAAGAGATTAATTAGGACAGGTACAAAATGACAATCAGAAATTATCATGATCGTCTCAAACACTGGAACTCAATGGGATTGCTAGATGATGACGAATTTAAATTCCTGAAAACAGATAATCCACGCATTCCCTGTCTGTACCTGCTCCCAAAAATACGAAAGACCCCACGAGTCCACCAGGGCGACCTATAGTTTCCTCAAATGGGGTCTACTGGAGAATACGTCAATTTTCTTAGATATATTTCTTGCTCCATAGGTCACCAATCTCAGATCCCATTGTAAAGATAGCTCAGACTTTTTGAGACGAATTTGTGATGTACAATGGGAAGAAAGTTACTCTATGATAGCGCTCGATGTATGCTCTCTTTATACCTGCATAGAACAGAAAAGCGGGGTACAGGCATGCATGTATTTCTTACGCAGTAGACATGTCACAATGTGGGATCATAACAGAAGGCTAGAAGAAATGATGTTGTAATGCTTTGTGCAGAATACGTTTATCTTTGAGAAGACAGTGTACCGCCAGAAGTCTGGTTCCGCAATGGGTACTTGTTTCTCCCCCAGCCTAGCAAATTTATTCCTGGGCTGGTGGGAGGAACAAGTAGTCTGGACAGAAATGAATAAAAGGTATACCGATCATATACGAATCAGGCATATCGATGATCTTTTTTTGATTTGGGATGGACAACAGTCTCTAGCAATATAATTTATTGAAAAGCTGGGAATCATCAATTTAAATCTGTAGTTTACCCACAAAATCAGTAAGAATCAGTGTGAATTTTTGGATGTAAGTATACAGATTGTGGACGGCAAAATAACAACTAGTCTTTACAGAAAAGATTCGGCAGGTGATACAGTTTTGCATGCCGCGAGTAACCATCCAACCCCACTAGTCCACAGCATACCGTATGGGGAAATGCTGCGGGCACGTCACAATTGTAGCATCAATGCGGGCTTCCAAATAGAACAAGCTAAAATGATGCAAAGATTCAAATAAAGGGGTTACAGTGAAAAAGTTCTGCAGAGACTAAAAAACTAAGTGAACAACAAAACACAGAGTGATTTACTTTTCAATCAGATGTCCAGATCAGTGGCTCTATCCAACACCAACTCTAATGAGGTACCTAAAATGATCACAACATGCAGCAAAGGGGCAAATGCTTTAGGAAAAGTGATGAAAACTCACTGGAGTCTCCTCGCGGCAGATCCAGTAATAGGCAAACACATAGGAAAGGCACCCAAATATACCTACAGACGTCCTAGATCACTGAAGGACTGCCTTGTCCACAGATACCCCCAAGAAAATGCCCAAACACACTGGCTAAATCCAGTTAAGGGGTTCACCATCTGTGGATCATGTAAGGAGTGCAAGAGAAGCAAAAGTCGTAGAACGTACACTACCAGTTCAGGGTTAACAAAAACAATCACAAAAGTCATTACCTGCACAAGTGATTTTGTTGTCTACGTGCTGGAGTGCACTTGTGGCCTCCAGTATGTAGGCAGCATGAAATTACAATTAAAAATGAAAATCTTACAGCATTTCCGTGCAGTTGCCAATCTTGACTTCAACTACCAAGTTTCCAGACATTTTTATGATAAACATCAGGGCAACGTTAATCTATTGCATTTTTTGGAATAGATAGGGTCGTGCCACAAATAAGAGGTGGAGACTGGGAGATAAATCTGCGTGTCCTAGAATCCAGATACATTATCGACCTACATACTAAAACACCAATTGGATTAAACAGTGGTTAGGAATTGGTAACCCACATAGGACGTTGAACTTAGACAATCAGCATCATTAACTGCAGCAGCCCTTCATTTGTCTCATGTTTTAAAGGTGATCACTAACTTTTTAAACATAGGTTACTACAGTACCCATTTCATTCTCCCCCCCCAGTTGACAACACGGCATTTGCCGATTATTTAAAAATCACTTTATAAATAGACAGTAGCAAAATAGGTGATTCGACAAACCGACCTAGGGGTGTTTATGTCTGTACTCTATCCTCCATATTAGTTGTGGATATGATTTGGGTTCCTATAGTTCCTAGCAATCATCACGGATGGTTCTTAAACACAATTTGTTTGTTTTTTCTCATTCACCACTCTTCTTTCTTACATGATGTGCACTGATATGCAGCATTTCCCTGTTGTGCTAAATAGCAGGCAACCCATGAGAGTTTAGTAGATGAGTACATTACTCGAGATTGATTAAAGCAGAATGTATGTATTATTATGCATAACGATGATATGATGTTTTAAATTGAGTACATTACTCAGAATTTACATCTGTCCCTGACTATGAGTATAATAGCCTAGAATTATTGGTGACATTTTGCCTCATTTGGGCTATGATTTTCTAGATGATACCTATATAAAAAATATGCACTTGCGCATGTGCATCTCAATAGGTTAATGCTAATTGATAATACATACATATTTTCGTCGGTGCGCATATGTGGGATCCGCGTTATGCATTGTTTTGAATGAACTTTTTTGACACGCTGTGAACAGTATGACATGCTTTAATCCGATGTTTAAGATTAACTTGACTGTGACCCTATAACTTGACTGTGACCCTATGAACAGCACAATCATGCCTGAATGCCAACATACCTGAACTATTTATGAAATGGACAGAAATATAAAATTCATGGTATCACTGCGATTATTTTGAATATGTATAGATGTTATTTTCTGTCATTAGGATTTCCTTTTTTTCAGAATGTATAGTATGTCTACCATGCCTATAAACTCTCACCTGCATTTGTAAGGGAATTTGCTGACAAAAATTTCACTCGAGAAAGGCTAACGCCGAAATGCATCGTCTTGGTGCGCAATAAAGTAATTGTGCAGTCTCCTGGTGTGCCACTCCTTTGTTTTCTTCGCCAATTTGAGGATATACTTTGGACACTGTATGCATATTTACGGCTGTTGTTGCCATCAGCTGGCGCCGACAGCGTGGGAAGGCGAGCTGCCAAGCACAGCGACCTTTATGTATATATATATATATATATATATATATATATATATATATATAAAAAATCCTCGCCTTCAGCAATTCCTTTCCACAGGAACAAAAGAGAGTGGACCCAGGTTCAGTGCTAATATTTTAGTTTATTCACGCCCAAACAGCTCCACCATGACGCGTTTCGGCAGTTGCCTGCCTTGATCACATGACAACATTGGGTGCTATGGATGCCTATTTAAAGTGACCGTGCACAATGACCAACTCATAGACATAGAAAAAATCTCTGTAAGTCCAATTACAACGTACAAAATGCTTGCATGAATGTGCAATATAAAAGGTCAAAATACACATTTATAAAACCCATATTTCAATGTATATACCATTTTATGTACAGTGTTGTAATTGTTGCTATTTCACACTAGTTAATACCGGATCCAGTGATCATAAAATTCTTTGCCTAAATGCATAAATCATCTATCCCCTTTCTAATCCATGTCATATTGGTCAATTTAAACTTTCTAAGGTGCCAAAAAAAAACTACTAAAAGTGCTACAAATCTCCAGTAAGTGCTGACATATAAAGTACAAGTGCTAAAAACTATTTGTAAACTTGTTTATACAATATTGCCCGAAGCATCTATTTATGACCCTATATCTTATTCAATGATGTCCTGGCAATATAAGTTAAAGTGCAAAAGAGCATGTGCAAAAAGAGGCAAAAAACATTTTCTATATGTACAATACAAAGTTGACAATTCCAATCCATAAGCAGTTGATTCCAACAATTGTAATAATGAATATATAAATATGCATATAAATAAATAAATACACATAAATCTCAATAAATGCAATTCAATAGCCTAAAATTGGATAAAAAATCTATTTAAAATACCAAAATTTGGAATACTCCATTTTATCATAAGATGATGGGTTTTACTAAAGTGCATATTTGGTTTAAAGACAAATAAATGATCTAAAACCTATTATACACTAAAATCGGTCAAATTCAGATTTGCACGTTACAGCCTAATTTAATCACCGGTTTTCTCAGGATGGATTATAGGAGAGGGTGCCAGATCCTAGAATTATCCTCAACAGCATAATTGTTTTCTTGTTTGCCACTATTTTTAGTTAGGATTTCCCCTTTTAAATGAATATTACAGATAAGTGTACAAATCCTCACTTGTATTGAGGCCCCCTGAATACATTGTATCAAGCTCGAGAATATAGCGAGTCTCGAGGCGCCTCAATTTTGCTTCCCGGTCACCCCCTCTCTTTTGGGGTGGGAAAAGCATCAATGACATAGTATTTCAAGTGTTTCAGACTGCTATCATGTTGCTCCTTGAAATGCCTTGCCACTGGGTAGCTAGGGTCATTGTTGTTCATTGCCCTTATATGCTGAAAAAATAATTTTATGAACAGCTAATGTGGTGCTACCTATGTCTGCCAAATTGAAGCTACATTCCAGAACATAGATAGCATGGTTCATTCTGCATGTTTGATGTTGAATAATGGCTTGTAACCTGTCACTAAAAGCAGTATGGTATGTAGTTCTATTAGAGCCATATTGACAAGCCTTGCAACTAGAAAGCTTGAAAAAGCCTTTCCTGGCTATGAGCCACCCCCCTACATCTTTGTCCTCTGGGCTACTCTTCACTAATGCATTGGCCATTGATGCTGTTTTTGTATGTTATGAGAGTAAGTCACCAATTATCCAATCATCCAAAACAATAGCCCAATTGCGTCTTATGATGCCTCGCAACTGTTGTACCTGTCTGAAATATGTCATAATGAGTCTAGTAGGTTCTCTAGATGCATCCACACAGTTACTGACTGCACCCTGAGATTTTGCACTGTACCGCAACAGATCTTCCCTAGCTCGGTTTCTAGATTTCATGATGGCGGTATCTATGGTTTGCATTTTGTAGCAGCTCTCCAAAAATAGTTTTTTACTTTCCATCTGTTTGATTTCCGAAGCTTTTTCTTTACTGCAAATTCTACGTATATGAAGCATCTCCCCGTAGGGAATGCTTTGTATCAAATATGGAGGATGCGCACTGGACGCGTGTAACATTGTATTGCCTGCCGTGTCCTTGCGATACAGTGATGTGGTCAGAATGTCATTGACTACATTGATTTGCACATCCAAAAATGTATTATTGTTGTCACTAATGCAAGATGTAAAATTCAGATAAACATCATTGACATTGATTAGTGCAATTAATTCCTTTGCTTCATGCTCTGTACCATGCCACACAATAAACAGGTCATTGATAAATCTAAGCCACGAAATAATGTTCTCATTGTAAATGTGCTCAAATTGTCTCTTGAGGACCAGCACCTCCCACCAACCCATGAATAAACAAACATAGCTGGGGGAGAAGCTGGCCCCCATCGCCACACCCTGTATCTGTTGGTACATTTGGTTTTTGAAAATAAAAAGATTATTTTTAAGACAGAAGGTCAGCATGTCAATTAACATTCTGTTATACTGTGCAAACTTAAGTGGCCTGCTGGCCAAGAAATGCTCCACAGTCCTTAACCCATCTTGCTTTCTTATGCAAGTGAAAACGAACTAGCCATCATTCAGAAGCTTAAGGTGTGTGTTTCGTTTCAGACGTAAGGAAAAAACATTTGTTTTTTATGAAGGCCTTCACCCACCAACCTAGTTTGTGGCATGCTTCATCATCGGGCCCCACCCAGGGCACCGAATGTGCCTCGGGTGTGCTGCGATGTCTGTTTACAGCGGAGCGGTTTTTGTTAAGTGAGTGTGTGGTGATTGGTGTTAAGAGTGTAAGTTAAAAAACTGTCCTGGGGGTCCCAGTGTCCACAAGGGTTATTTTAATAATGGGCCCCTGGCAGTATTAAAAGCAAGGCGGTGGATCTGAGTGAAGATGACAATGAACTCCCACATCCGGTGTGGTCAACATGTTTCAGCAAGGCCTTATATTGAATCTGGCTTTCGTCAGGACCTTATGTGCAAAGTGAGAATAAAAAGATTGTATACCAAATGTGTATGACCAGCTAAGTGACGCACTCGCTAAGGTGCAATATGTGTAAGAGGATAATGTTCCTCTAGTTTCATACTCTAACGCTGATAGAGAGAAACTCCATGAATCCCGGGTGAGGGTCTGTCTTCTTGTCACACATTCGTCAAAGCTCGAGACCCTCCATTAAAACCTACTTGGCCAGCGTCGGGACTCGATAAAGGCTTGTTGCCGAAACATGTCATCTAAGTGCATAAATAAATCTGTTTATGCTGTCTGGAGGTGTGTCGCAGTATTAATTTCTTGGAGTTCCAAAAAGTATCTAAATTGATCATTCTGAGACGGAGACTGCAGCTGTCGCATGCACTGGTACCGTGGGAAGGAGAACGGCTGAAAGCAGTAGACTGTGGATTCGTGTGTGTGTATATATGTATACATATATATATATATATATATATTCACTAAAAAAACATAGGTTTCAGGCACGTTATAGTTAGGAATTAGCATTTAGAAAACCTTAGAAATTCACTGAAAAAAACATAGGTTTCAGGGGCGTTATAGTTAGCTGGACTTTTCACTCGTACAAAACCATTGAAATTCCCCCGTTATAGTTAGTTCAGCTCACTATAACTTGCGCGCCCGCAATGCACTGCTGATGAAGTCACATATTACATCACTCATGACATGGTCAGTGACATCACTCATGACATCACTCATGACATCTCAAATGACATCACTGATGACATCCCTGATGACATCATCCAGTGAATGTGTGTTTTTCTGAAAATTACATATGTTTTATATATGTATATCTCAAGGTCGATGGAAGAATAAATGGGTATATAAGTGTCTAAATGGATGATATGTTTTTGAAAAATTGATTGTATAACTGACTGATTAAGTGTATCTTAGTGCATACATGGCTTAGTGAGTAATGTTTAAATATGTAAATATCTGTATCAGTCTCTCACTTTGTGTATAAGTGGCTGCATGGGTTGGTGAGTAGCTACATGAGTGTCTATATAGGTTATTAGTTGGTTTTTTGAGTATCAGTATGAGTGTCTGTATGGTTCGGTGGGGGGTATTACGTAGTGCATACGTGCATGAATGAGTGACTCACTGTTTGTATGTGTTGAAGACAGCATGTGTGCAGGACTGTATGGGTGGATGAGTGTGTGCATGGGTGTGTTAGTGAGTGAATGACTGTCTCAATAGTGTCTTTATGAGTAACTACATATGTTTTAAACTAGTATATGTGACTATTGGTGTATATAAGTGAGTATATGTGAGAGTGAGAGATTGAAAGAGTTCCTGTATGAATAAGTATGTGTTTCTATAAGTGATTGTTTAAAAGACTAAGTATGTGTAAATTTCTGTAGAAGTAAGTGTGGTGGTGTGCGTATAACTGTATATCCAAGAAAATGGATGTTTGATACTTTATTAGCATGAGTGACTATGTGTGTGAGTAACTATGGATGAGTGGCGTTGTGTAACAGGATGTATAGGTGTATGAGTACATATGATGAGTGAGTACATGTATGAGTGACTGTATAGGACTGTTGGTGAATGAGTGGATGTGTAATTGGATCTTAGAATTACTGAATAGGTGTTGTAACTGGTATTGGTATGTCCATTGTTTTGAAAATTTTAGTTTCTATTTTTGAATGTGTGTATCAAAGGTTATATTAGGGGGAGAGGAGGTCTGCCACTCTATCACAAGGATGATGTCATCAGTGATTTCATTTGAGATGTCATCAGTGATGTCATGAGTGATGTCACTGACCATGTCATGAGTGATGTAATATGTGACGTCATTAGCAGTGCATTGCGGGCGCGCGAGTTATAGTTAGCTGAAATAACTATAACGGGGGAATTTCAATGGTTTTGTACGAGTGAAAAGTCCAGCTAACTATAACGCCCCTGAAACCTATGGTTTTTTCAGTGAATTTCTACGTTTTTTTAAATGCTAATTCCTAACTATAACATGCCTGAAACCTATGTTTTTTTCAGTGAATTTCAAAGGTTTTTTAAATGCTAATTTCTAACTATGCCTACAGAGATAGGACATGTGAAGAAAGAAGAAGAAACGCACAGAAAGAAAAAAAAGAAATGCAGAAAGAAGCAACAGAAGTCCTCAAAGACGAAGAAAAGTGCAGGAAGAAGGATAACGTGCAGAAAGAACAAACAGAAGAGCAGAAAGAAGCCTTGTTGCAAAATCATCCTGTACCCTCAACTTTTTCAGACAGATACTGGTGGTAACTGAGTCTAACTAACCAGTCCTAGAGCCAGTGCTATGTTAAAAGACACTCAGAATACAGTGAAAACACCTACATACTCTAGGGAACACTATGCATTGGGGTCCCCCTGTGATTAGCATGACCTCCTCTGTAAGCCCTTAGTATATAATAGGGCAGGTGATTAAAACTACCTCTTAAAACGCGCCGCAGGGCGTGTTTGCACACGTCACCTCAGGCCCCGTCCCCTCCCTTCCCCACTGTGTAAACATGCCCTGTGGCTGTTTTAAGTTGGTAGATTAAGTCCCCTTGAATCCTGAGGGTCCCTAGGGTCCAACTAGACCACTAGGTACCTCCAGTAAGCGCCATTGCAGAGAGGTGTAAAAAGGGGCACGGCCTGCACCACCTCTCTGCAACGCAGAGCTGTGGTGCTTACTGGCAGGGGCGGCCTTAGGCATGTGCAAGCTGTGCACCTGCACAGGGCCACAAAACCCCAGGGGCCACCACGAGGAATCGGATACAGTACATATTCGTGGCGGCCCCTGGCAGGGATTTGGCGCATGAACGACTGAGGCGTGCTAAATCCAATGTGATGCACGCTGAATGGTTGTTCTTATACTCTTTTCCTTTCTGACCCAGTCTCGTCTTTGTGTGGGGTCGGCCTTGTTTCGGGCTCTTCTGGTAGGTCTTGTGCTCGTTTAGAACTTTTTTTCCAGGAGAATCGAGCTTGTTTTATTAGTCCAGATCTGGCACCTCCGGAGGCTCGCATGCGCGCGCATGCGCAGTGCCCGCGAGTCCTGCAGCGAAGGGGTTACAGAAGCACCACGCATCACTGGCGGCAAGAGGGGTGGCAGCACCCGTGCCCGGCGTGCAGCGAGCAGCACCGAGACCGGCCGAGGCCATGCACCGGCGCGCCTAGAGACCCTGGGCAAAAAAGGCCGCCTTGCAGAGGATAGCATGCCAGTGTGCAACCTTTTGTGCCAGCTGCGAGGTGAGCAGCCCGAGTGTCAGGGCATGGGGAGGGGGAGTGAGGAGGTCAGCGTGTGCCACTGCAGAGTGAACCCGAGGGAAGGTGAGCCATTGGACGAGAGTGTGGGGAGCCCTGGGGAGGAGGGCAGATCAGGCGTAGGAATGTATCCCAGCCCGTGGGGGTGAGGAGCCGGGGGCGTGGGGAAGGTTGGGTGAGGATGTTATTGTAGATGGTGTGTGCTTTGGGTCTGGGTGGAGGTAAGCAATGTGAGGTGGCGAGCTGGAGGTATTCTGGTGGTCATGGGAAGGGAGGGCATGATGAATCGTGAGAGAGAGCCTCTCTCTCACGATTCATCTCTGAGAGGGCACGGGTCGGAGAGGTGGTCACCGTGCGCCAGGGGTAGGGAGTGGTACTGATCGGCGCTGTATGTTGAGGGAAGAGTGAGTGAGGAGTGCAGGGGCGGTGTTTACTTGTGGCTGAGGGGAGGCATGGTGACTTTTGGAGGTGTAACTTGGGAGGCACGGTCGTATTGGGGGGAAGAGGAGAGCAGGGTACGAGGTGTTAGACGTAATGTTAAGGATTCATTAAAATGATTACAATTGCTTATCAACAATCATGAAAACAGAGTATGAAGCTGATCCTTGTGATCAAATGAGTGGATCTGCCTGCACAAATCTTTTAAAACATCGAGTGTTCGAATGTACTTGGCATTTGGTTATGTCTGTTTATATGGTGTTGAGGCAGACATGAAATGCAAGCACCTATGGATGGACGCCTGGAATAGGATGGCAGTGCCTACCCATGTTAACTCAATCTAATGCCCTTTTGCAGAGACCTTGGTTGGAGACTGGCTTCTTGATCATTTCTTTAATTACATTCCAGTGCTTGTCATGTGACTAGCAGAGAAAACTAGTTTAACTAGTCCTCAGTTTGCAATTGGTGAAGCAGCCTTCTCTGTCCATACTAGGGGCGTAGTTACCATTGGTTCAGCAAGTACAGTGGTACTGAGACCCAAAACCCTCAGGGGCCCATTGAACCCTGATAATTGCTATATTTTACTTCCTGAGCAGCAGCCAAAGGGGCCATTTTCCTTGCTTACGCCACGGCCCATGGGGTCGTTGGTACGCTGTGCTAGTGATTCGTACGTCTGCTTGAAAGTTGTCTCCTGACTGGATGTTCCTTGCACATTAATTTTGCTTCAGTGAACCTCTAGTGCCTTTTCATAGCCTTAGGACTCACTGTAATTAATCCTTGTTTAATAGGTGCTCTGAAAGCGAGCAGAACTGGTTGCTGGAATATGGCACTATACAAGAAACCTTAATTAAATATATTGTATTTTGTCTTTTGACAATGTGGTAAAGTGGACGAGTCTTTGGTTACCTGTAAGCTGTCTTCAGGATCAGTTAGTGACGTACTGAGACAGGTCTCTGTGTGCCATGATTTCAAGGTAGCTTACTCTCTTCCTGCTAAGGTCACTTCCCAAATAGATCATGAACTATTCTCCAGGCTCTACTGTTCTCAGTGGACTGAGAAAACAGACCTTGTATGCCAAGTCACATGATCTACCCTATAGTTTTATAACACTCTTCAAATAAACCTTCCATATGTGGCTAGTCCTCATAATGTGTCATACATGTAGTGGGAAGGGTAATTACTATCAATCAGTCAGGGTTTGTAAAGCTCAGCTGCTTCACACATAAGGGTCTTGAGGCGGTGTGGGATTCATGCTGCTGGATCATGCTGCTTGTTGGTTGAACAGCGAGGTCTTGTGGTCCTTCCTGAACTGCTGGAGCGATGGTGAGGCTCTGAGGTGCAGGGGGAGGGTTTTCAGGTCTTCACTGCCAGGTGGGAGAAGTAGCGGCCGCCACTGTTTTATCAGCGGCTGCATTGGGTGGCTGCTAGGGAGATGGTTCTGGAACATATTTTCCTGGTAGGTTGGTGGAAATTCACTTGTTCATTAGGGTATGCTGGTCCTTCATTGTGTAGTCCAGGGAAGACATGGCTTGGCAGTTCGGGCTGGACTGTTCCCATGAGGCACAGGGTCAAGGCTGATTTGCATATGGCCATGTCTGAACTGGGGTGGTGTGGTGAGCAAAAAAACGATGGATTTAGGCCCAGATCTCTGTACTGGGGTGAATGTATGACATTGTTCTGCATTCTGTCCATCAACTGTTGTTTTTGCAAGAAAATAAAAATGACACATCAAAATCTTTCAGCAGCCGCCACTGCTGATTGTCTTCTTTTTTTCCCTACCCACTGCTAGCCTCGCCCGCTGCATTGCAAGCAAAATGAAGAGAATTCGAGTACACGAATCTGGTTATTCGAAACGAAAGAGAAAGGTGGCTCAGCAGGCTTTCGTAGCGTCACAGGAAGGAGCAATCCTGAACTTTATCACCCAAGGGAAACCTAAAGATGGAGAATCCTCTGGCCAGAGTACTGCTGATGCACTCGGTAAAACAGGCGCTGACGACCATAAAGAAGAACAAAAAAATGATGATATCCATGAGCAGAATGATACTCATGAGCAGACCAATGAAAATGAACAAGGTGACTCTGAAATTGATACAAACATGCAGCAATTACCAACTCAGGATGAGGATTATTACAAAAGACCCTCAGACAGAGAAACGGAAACATCATTCATCGGTCCATCAACATCAGGCATTCTGAAGGATATTCAGAGTTTACAGACGGATGATGCTGGTATTGAAAAGGAAGCCAAAGAGCAAGACCATGTTACAGACCCGTGTTCTGAATATGATTTATGTGATTGAGGGATCCTGCTTTGTGGCCGAACTCTCTTACGGACGTGCAACGTTTTTTTCTTGTTGAAAGGGGTCCCTCCAGAGACCCAGATTCTAAAACAAAGTATCCAAGTGATGAGCACTCAAAAAGTAAACGTCGTTTTTCTGTTACCATGTTACTGGTCATCTAACGCCTTTTCTGGACGTTTTATTAAAACACCTTCCTGAGCTCCGCCCCGCCCGGACCTCCTCTTCTGGGGCCCCCTACCTGCGCTCCCTGCACAGGGCCACCATGAGCCTAGAGCCGCCCCTGTTACTGGAAGCACCTGGTGGACTAGTTGTCCCTCAGGATTGAAAGGGAATTATTTCCCCAACTTAAAACGCGCCACAGGGCGTGTTTGCACACGTCACCTAAGGCCCCGTCCCCTCCCTTCCCCACTGTGTAAACACGCCCTGTGCCTGTTTTTTAAGTTGGGAGATTAAGTCCCCTTGAATCCTGAGGGTCCCTAGGGGCAAAATAGCCCACTAGGTACGTCCAGTAAGCAACATTGCAGAGAAGTGTAAAAAGGGGCATGGCCTGCACCTCCTCTCTGCAACGCAGAGCAGTGGCGCTTACTGGAAGCACCTGGTGGACTAGTTGGCCCCCAGGGTCCCTCAGGATTGAAGGGGAATTATTTCCCCAACTTAAAACGCGCTACAGGGCGTGTTTGCACACGTTAACTCAGGCCCCGTCCCCTCCCTTCACCACTGTGTAAACACACCCTGTGGCCGTTTTTAGTTGGGAGATTAAGTTCATTTGAATCCTGAGGGTCCCTAGGGTCCAACTAGCCCACTAGGTACCTCCAGTAAGCGCCACAGAGCTGCGTTACAGAGAGGTGTAAAAAGTGGCACGGCCTGGACCACCTCTCTGCAACGCAGCTAAGTGGCGCTAACTGGAAGCACCTGGTGGGCTAGTTAGCCCCCAGGGGCCCTCAGGATTGAAGGGGAATTATTTCCCCAACTTAAAACGCGCCATAGGGCGTGTTTGCACACGTCACCTCAGGCCCCGTCCCCTCCCTTCCCCACTGTGTAAACACGCCCTGTGGCCGTTTTTTAAGTTGGGAGATTAAGTCCCCTTGAATCCTGAGGGTCCCTAGGGGCAAAATAGCCCACTAGGTGCGTCCAGTAAGCGCCATTGCAGGGAGGTGTAAAAAGGGGCACGGCCTGCATCACCTCTCTGCACTGCAGAGCAGTGGCACTTACTGGAAGCAGCTGGTGGACTAGTTGGCCCCCAGGGTCCCTCAGGATTTAAAGGGAATTATTTCCCCAACTTAAAACGCTCCACAGGGCGTGTTTGCACACGTCACCTCAGGCCCCGTCCCCTCCCTTCACCACTGTGTAAACGCGCCCTGTGGCTGTTCTAAATTGAGAGATTAAGTCCCCTTGAATCCTAAGTGTCCCTAGGGTCAAACTAGCCCACTAGGTAACTCCAGTAAGCGCCACAGAGCTGCGTTGCATAGAGGTGTAAAAAGGGGCATGGCCTCAGAACACCTGTCTGCAACGCAGCTCCGTGGTGCATACTGGAGATACCTGTTGGGCTAGTTGGCCCTCAGGGACCCTCAGTATTGACGGGGAATTAATTCCCAAACTTACAACTGGCCAGGGGGCGCATTTGCAGAGTGCTGCAAGGCGGGGCGTGGCCTCCGGCGCGATGCCGGTCTTTTATTTATTTTATTTTTTTAAGAAGGAGGGCTGTGTGGCCCCCCTTCTTTTTCTAATTCATTGGCCCTGGGGACCCCATCCCCCAGGGCCTGCCCCTTAACTTTTTTTGTTGAAAAAAATAAATGTGGCCCTCGCAAGGCCTTAATCGGCCCCGGGGCCCCCCCCCCCCTCCTCAGGTCACTTATGGCCCCGGGGACGGCCTTTGTTTTTTATTATTTAAAAAAATATATATATTTATAGAAACACCTAGGACATGCTGGACAAACCGTATGTACCTATCACCATGACGATTTGCGTGATATTCATTAAAAGGCGACTATGCATACAATGAATCAACGTGGAATGTATTTACACTGCTAGTGAAGCTCTGACGTGTCTGACGCCCTACCGTGCCTAATCCCGGCGCTCCCGTCGGTGGGTACTCTCCAAGTAGACACCCTTGTCGTTTATATATACAAACATGGGTAGCTATTGACGGGCACATTTAATACACACGCACACCAAGCCATTCAAAGGGGATTCGACAAAACTCCGACCAAACTATGGAAAAAATAACCCTCACGGTTAATAAAACACACATCCACCGCCAGATGTGTAATACTTTTTATTTTACTCTCTGAAAAGGAGACAAACCTCACTTGAGAGTCACAGCGTGCTCCTGGCTGAGCTCAATGATGTGTTACACCCACCAGTGCCCGCCGAGTGCCACACACCTCTGTGTTGCATTCCACCAGCTATTCCGTATGCCATGACACTCAGCCCATGTACACTGTAACACCACCTTGTGAATATGTCATGCCACACTTGCCTTCGCACGGGTTATATTGCCCCATCTAACGTGCCTTCCTCGATGCCTATGTTATAGCGCACAGCGCTATGCCATACATATTACAATCTGGGATCCATATCTTTGTCACAGTGAATATGCAACGTTACACTCCCCAGCACATATTTTATATTACAACTTTAGAGACTAGTTAGGTTACACAACACTGCCCTGTGCATATTACACTCCAAGGCGCATATCGCATAGCACGCGCTAGTGCCTATGCTATCTCGCGCTCTCCAATGAATCTGTCATTGCGCACAATGTATTGCATATTATATTTCACGCCCCGGTTCATCTTATATCACACTTTTTGGTGCATAGTTTTTACCATATACTATATCTAGTTTTCATTTTCTATCGTGCTCTCAGGACTATGTTCTATATAACACTGCGTCCACCTACCCTTTTCACGGGCATTACATTTTGCGATGGGGGTGGAGGGTCAGGGGGTGTTTCTGCCAAGTGAGCCCAGAGTCACAGTCACAAACGTCCTCTTCTTCCTGAATAAAAGTGAGATTATGCTGCATACTTGTTCATATTTTAAGTAGTTCGCACAGACACACATTTTAAAAACAATAAAGTT